>NC_132999.1:62395310-63037180 GCF_048564905.1 Vicugna pacos
TTGGTTTATTCCAGGAGGCCTACTGAAATCCCTACATTCATTCCCTGTGCCTGAAATAAAAATATAAAGAGTAAAACGGAGGTCATATGCAGAAATAAGATTTCCATATTGTCAGACAACTCCATCTTCAGTAGGCGATGACAATCACATCAAAGCATATTTTAGTTTTTTCTTTGAATGTCACGTTGTTGGTAGATCATCATTTTGTTCTGGAAATTGTAGGTTAGATGGATGTACCTTTATTCAGGGGAGCATTGTGTATATAAGGCTTCCCAGCAGGGATGACCATTAATTGGCCTGCAGCTGTGTCCAACTGTGAGTGAAGACATAAGTCCATTGAATGGCATAGAACGTTAAGAACCAATGTCTGTAAATGGGAATTTTTTTAAGTACTGTATATTTTTAAGTTACGTTATAACAATGCCCTTTACCAAAAAAGTAAAACCATACAGTTTTCTTTAGCAATTTTTCAAAAAGAATTTTCGTTCCCATGTGGTGACTCAAAAGATCTTAATTAGGTGCAAAAATACAACTAAATATCAATAAAAATTCTTTAATAAGGTAAAAGTACACCCCCCTGTAATTCTGTTAAATTGATCTATTTTTGTTTATCTTCGATTATAGGAGTCATAGAGTACAATTATGACAATTCTTACCTTCTATTATAAAATGCAGAAATGGGCTTCAGAATTAGTTTCCTAAATAATATTGATTTAATTCCTTTTAAAAAATGTATTTAAACTTTTGCTTAAAATCTGATGTAAGGAAATCCTATTAGAACCCATTTCTTTTGTTTTGGGTATCCTGGTATACGGCAGGTCATTTCACAGCTCAAGATCTGATCCTAGCATTGACTGAGCCAGCGTGGGTCTGCATCCTATGAATTAACACTGAAAATAATTTCTGTTACATTTATTTAAATTTAATACTAGCCTGAAACTATCTTGAGCATCCCCGTCTGAGTTGGAAAGGAATGGAAAAATACTTCGCTCAAATTTGGTAAATATTAGTCTTTTGCGTCACTTGGGGTAAATCATCATCTGTTCCCCTGGCCAGAGATGGGTCTGGAGCGAGTGATAGTAGTGGGAGGAAAGGGACGGTCCAGGAGACTCGAGATGAACAAGAAGCACTTCCTGTCAGACCTGCGCGGGGTGGAGCGGGGTCGGTGGGGGGAGAACTTGCTCCTGTGTACCTGGGATAGCTTATACCCGGAAACACATGCGGTGCAGGTGACTCCTCATGGGCTAAAGAGACTAGATCCCTTGATCTCAAGGATGGAGCAAGAAACAGGGGCCAGCCCAGCCCCAATCGTCAGGGGCTTCAACCCCCCCCCCCCCCATCGCCCCGGGGCTCTGGCCAGACTAGCCCGTCCTTGCCTGGCCACGACGCCTGACTTCCCCATCCCACAGGTCAGGCTCCGCCGGCACAGTCCGGGGAGGCTTTGTCCTGCCTGGTCTGGGCGTGCCTAGCTCCACCCCGCCCACCAAGGCCACGCCCCTAACCAGCCCATTGTCCCTGCTTTGGCCCCGCCTCTTCCACACAGGCCACGCCCTCTCGCCACGCCACACCACCACTAATCGACCCAGCCTAGCCTTGGCCCCACCCCGTTTCTGCTGTCTGCTTCCCACCACTCCCAATGTCACCTAGACTGGGCTGCGCCTCGCCAGGCTCCGCCACGCCCACCCGCCTCGACAGGCCCCCCTGGACACGCCCACCACAGGCCCCGCCCCTACTGTCACCTAGGAAAACCCGCGGTGGCGGGTGGCCAGGAGGTGGCGCCCATGCAGGCTCCAAGTCGCTCCTACCCACTCTGTCCCCAAGGTCATCCTATGCCAGGCCTTCTCCTGCGCCTCCAGGGTGGCAGGACCTTGCACTCAGCGAGGCCGGAGTGAAACCCAGTGTCGGGCCGTCCGTGTCTGCTTCCCAGACCCACCTCCCAACCCAGATGTCAGGCTGACAGAGCGGCTCTATGGACACACGGACCGCCGAGGACGCGGACACACGGACAAAGAAGAAACAAGAAAGAAAAACTTAGCTTTGGGAAACTTTCCAAAGATGTTCACTTTCTGAATAAGAGTGATGTGCAAATCCAGAAAAGTTGCCGGTGAATGGATGGATGGGTGGATGTGTCAACCTTAAGTAAAATAATTGACGAATTATAGAAGCAGAGTTGAGTTAATTCGGGAATAGCGGGGGAATTACAACCTGAACAAACAAGCTATGGTGAGCCATAGGCCAGTCCAGAGAGACAAAGGGAAGATTAGCTTTTATTAGGTTCTAAGGGGAAATAGTGGAGGGTTGCTTTGAACAAAAGTTCATTGGTGATAAACAAGAGTTCGAGCTTGTGGCAGTTTCTCACTTGCTACAATTGGGCTGGAGCAGGGAGAGATCTCCCTTCCTTTGCTTAAAAGCAGATGAAATTCTTATGTGAAAAAATGTCCTTCTTTGTCACAATAATTCTCATCTTCCTTTTCCTGCTAGTTATGTAGTTTGCCACGTGTGTAACTCTGTGAGAGCTCCCTATTCAGGACTTCCTGACTCCAACTTACATGAGATTTCTCTTATTTTCACAGATGGATGGGGGAACAGATGGATGAATGGATGGTGGATGGATGGATGGGTAGGTGGATGGATGGGTGAGTGGATTGGTGCATGGGTGGGTGGAAAGTGAGTGGGTAAATGAATGAATGGATGGTGGGTGGGTGGATAGATGGATTGTTGACTGGTGAGTGGATAGATGGATGGTGGATGGATGGTGGATGAATGAAGGATAGTATATAGTTGGAGTGTTGGATGAGTAAGTGAGTGGACAGATGGATAGACATGTGGATGGATGGGTGATGGGTGGGTGGATGGATGGATGGATGGATGGGTGGATGGGTGGGTGGATGGTTAGATGGATGGATGATGGATGGATGGATAGATGAAGAGTGGGTATGTGTTTAGATGTGTGGCTGGCTGGATGGGTGGTGGGTGAGTGGATGGAAATACTAATAGTCTTGAAGACTGGCTCCAGGGATTAGGACTTTGGAACATTCTACTAGAAAAAGCCAGGTGTGATTTGGCCAGGCATGTATTTATCATACAGGCATGTTATTTAATTAATGGTCAACATTGTCAACAAATGTTTACCGAGCACCTACTGTGTTCCAGGCAATGAGGATACAGCAATGGACAAAATAGAGAGCCCTGACAGCCCTTATGGAGCTTACAGACACCAAATAAACTATAGGTAAATGAACCTACAGCGTGTCAGAGGGCGGTGGAGAAGAGCTATAGCCGGGTGAGGGGCATGGGGGGTGAGGGAGGGTCCTAAGGCAGCATTTGATAAAGTGAGTTCCTGCTTGTTAATCACTGTGTCTCTGTCACAGAGACAGCAGATCGTATCATATGTTTGAGAAATGAGTCCACGGATGAATGGCAAGGGGAAAGCAGATGGTGACAGTGGGGCTGGCCTGACGCTCACAGCTGGGCCTTGGGGTTCTGTTGAACATGGATGATTTCACGGAACACAATCAGGTGAGGGCATCCTGTGTCTATGCTGGACCAACACAAAAACCAGAGCACCTGGAAGTCACGTCTGCTCAGACAAAAGCAAGAACATTGTTCAAACTGCAAAAATGATCCAGCATCTCCTATCCTGGTTAATATGATAGACAGCTGGTTTTTCTTTTTTTCCTAGTTATGGGTTTAACCTCCCTCGGCTCTTCTGACCTTCTGGATAAGAATGAGTGAGATGGCCAAGCACTGAGTGATCCCTGCTTCCTGACAGCATCCAATCCAGAGCAAAGCCCTGCTTCCTCGGACACCCCTCCACCTCCGTCACCCAGCTCAAATCCTTAAAGTCCTTTCCAGTCCCCCACGGTTCTCATGGTGTAGGGTTCTGTGAAATGAATCAAAACCCCAGCGTCTTCTGGCTGCAGGTGTGTTCTTGGTTGTTGGCAAGAAGACACTGACAATAAAGAAGTAATAAAAATTAGATGAGTAGAACAGAAACAATCGTTCGATATACTGTGTTTCATAAAACTTGAGGAGAGATCCTGTCCTGCTGTCTTTACACAGGAGGACTCAGGTAAACTGAATTCTGATCTTAGGACAGGCCTACGGGAAACTTCAGGAGAACTTTGGAAATAAAACCTAATGAATGTTCCAGGGGACAGGAGCGTTTTCTCTCCTGAAAAGGCCAGTACCTCTGCAAATCAGGGACTCTGATGCACGTGCAGAATCCGGTTTTGACGATTAGATTTGAAATACAGTGAAAGTATCAAGGGTGTAGCCTGCCTTCCATTACGTATAGAGTTAAAGATGGAAAGCAGAAATAGTAGCCATTAAATAAAATCGCCCAGTTGGCTGTCCCTCTCAGCACCGATTCTCCGCGTAGACCCATCCATCACCTGTGGCACCACTGTTTCTAAACTTTACATTTCCATTTAACTTCACCCCCAGCTCTCAGTCACAATTAACGTTCTCTGGCTGAAAGTCTCCTCTCATATCAGAAATATGACCAAAATGCTGGCCGAAGCCCTTTGGGCATCATTCAGGTGACATTTGAGTCATTCCCTTGAACTTCTTCTAAATGAGCTTCCTGTGTAATTGGATGAATCAAATCAATAAATAGAGGGCATATTTGCCCGTCACCCTTCCTCTCCCGCCATCACCCACGGGCGTGACGCATCCCCTGGTGGATGGAATCCAGACCCTGAGCGTCATTACTTTGGCAGCTCATCCTTCTTTGAGAAATAGTTTTCTAGGTCACAAGGAGGGAGACGGACATCTCTGCTAGAACAACGATACCTGAAAGGGAAGCCTCAGCCCGCCAGTCGCGCTGCCCACGAGGCCCCACAGAAACGCAGCACCTTCAAGGCAAACGTGCGGACTTGTTTCTCAAAGTGCTTTCTAAACAATCTGGGCCCGGTGAATAGTGCTCTTATCACTCGGAATGTAGCCATTTTCTCACGCAGCCATCCCCGTTTGAGGGAAAGGGTGGGCGAGCCACACTGGTCCAGTCCCACAAGCCAGTCTTCTCGGGCCGCCTGCGGTGGAGGGGAGCCCTGAACATCCAGCGTTCTCCTTGGAAGGGATTGGCCACATACCACCCCCTCTCCAACAATGTCAAGGATGAGGCATTCAAGGGATGTCAAACAAAGTGGAACAGCCCAGCCAGGCCCAGGGCTGCCAGCCGTGGGGACTTGGGCAGCCTCACTTCCAACATCCGAAAAGCAGGGCTGTCACCGTCGCGCTGTACCTCCCGCCTGGAGGCTTGGGCACGTGCTGCCCGCAGTCCACAGAGCCCGGGACCCCTGCGTAAGCCTTGGCGTCATTATCATTATTCCACTTACAGAGAAAGTGCTGAGCCGCCCTCGGCTGTCCGCAGACGCGCGGGCTTGCCGGCTCTCTCTGGGGGACACGAGCTTGTGGACGCTGCTGGGCTGGCTGGTCCCCCACCGCCCCACTCACCCAGCCCCCTCACTCAGGGCAATGTCCAAACTACCCAAACGATGGGGCCAGGCACTCACATGCTGCCTTAACAGATGCCGGTGGAAGGGTGGAAGGACCTGAGAATCGCCTCCTCTGAGTCTGAAGGGAAAGTAGAACTAAAAAGCTCAAGATAACCTCCTGTAACTGGTTGGGGCTTCATCCACCAGCCTGATAGAATGTGTGTCCACGAGGGAGAGCCAGCGCCCCATTTGCAGTAAATCAATGGAGGGTATTAACATACTGCTGTCAAAGCAGAGATGGTACAGTTTAGAAGATGCTCGATCCGGAAGATGCCTTCGTTAAAAGACTTGCTGGAGCACGGAAGAACACAGGGAAGACCTCTCCTGGGAGATCTACTGGCAGAACCATGCACTTGTTTTCAGGTTGTAGAAGCCATTGTGCTGGGATGAAGTGAAATTTTGAACAGTTGGGTTATATTGTGCTAATTTCTCTTCTAAATATATTTTTTTATTTTTTTCTTGGTTGGGTGTAATACATCTTTCCTCTAATCAACCAACATCTAATTGTGTAATGTTATTCATCTTTTGAGGGTCTCCCTTTTTTCCCCAACAGGAATTGATAATGTGTTTTGAACTTGATCTAATAATCGTTGACAGAGCCCCAGTTCCGTGCCTGGTGCTGTGTTCAGCCCTCGGAATGAAAAGTAATTTGTGGGATTGGATGGGATGACATGTGAAAACTCTGGCAGGGTGCCTGGTGTGGTTGGCCACTGCCTTCCATGAATGTCTAGAATACCCTGGACAGGGCTGTGTAAACAACAGGTGCTCACTTCTCACAGTTCTGGAGGCTGGAAGCCTACGATCAGGGTGCCAGCATGGTCAGGTTCGGGTGTGGGACCCTCTTCCTAGTTTGCAGGTGGCCACCTTCTCACTGTGTCCTACACGGTAAAGAGAGACATGATCTCTTTCACGTTTCTTCCTATGAGGGCGCTGATTGCATTCAGGAGGGCTCCACCCTCATGACTTAACTACCTCCCACAAAGGAGGTAACCCACCTCCCAGCACCATGACCTTGGGGGTTAGGGATTCAACATATGAATCTGGGGGAACACAAGCACTCAGTCCACAGCAGTGGGGGAGACAGGCAGGTGCACCACTCAGTAAGTCTCCTTCCCATGGGCTCCCTGAGGAGGGAGCAAGCACAAGGGTGCCTTCAGGCTGGGTCTTAGGGATGCGGTTGATCTCTACAACGCAAAGAGCATCTTGAGCAAAGAAGAAACTACAGAGGCCCAGGACAGGTGTCCAGCCAGGGGCCGGTCCTGAATGGCTGGCGCTGTGGGAGGTGATCCTGAAAGCTGGGGTGAAAGCAGCTTAGGAGAGGGGCTGGAGCCTCCTTTACAAGGGGTTGTGGAAAGGACTTTCTCCTGAGGGCCATGAGCATCTGGCTTCCTGATTTTGTTTGGTTGCTCCATGCTGATGTGAAGTCCCCACAGAGGAGTGGAATAGAAATACTTCCAAACCAGCCCCGGGGCTGACTTCCTGTCTACTCTGGGCTGAGAAGAGGCCCAGGAGGCAGACTTCTTGCTACCTTGGGCAAGTGGATGGAGGCCAATTGGATAAGAGGGTGAATCGCAACAGTTCCTCCACCAAGAAGTGGGGTTTCTCTCCCCACTTGTTATGGGCTGAATTGTGTCCCCCACATTTATGTGTTGAGGTCCTAAACCCCATACCTTAGGATGTGACGGTGTTTGGACTCTACTTTTACTTCCTTGGTGATTCATGTAGCCACCTGCCCTTAGATACCATCTGATGACTCCCAAGCTGTAGCTGCAGCCCAGGTCTTCCTCCTGGGTCCCTGCATGTCTCCAGCTGCCCTCTTGACCTGTCCCCTGGGTGTCTCTCAGGCACCCCAAAACGAACATGCCCAAACCACTCCTGACACCTCCTGCAGACCTGCTCTATGCATAATCACTTGCATTTCAGTTGCAGGTGACGCCACCCTTCCAGGTTCTCCAGGGTCATCCTCGATGCATATCTTTCTCTCACTCCCAATTCACTGGCAACTCCTGCTGGCTCTTCCTTCAAAATAGTTGCAGAATCTGTCCCTTCTCACCACCCCTAGTTCCTGCCTCCTGTCCCCAGAGGGTGGTCTCTTCACTTTCACCCTGTCCCCCTTGCAGTCTCCTCCCCACACAGTGGCCAGAGTGAGCCTTTTAAAACCTAATTCACATTGTGCCATCGCTTCGCTCCAAGTGGGCTTCCTATCCTACTCGCTTTAAACTGCAGAACCTAGGTCTGTCCCTGTACCATCATTCTGTCTTCGACTCCCACTTTCTCCCCCTTGGTCACTCTGCTCGAGCCACGCTGCCCTCCTGGGTGTTGCTCAAAGAGGCATAGTCCCGTCCTACCCCAGGGCCTTTGCACTCGCTTTCCTCACTGCCAGGATCGCTCTTTTCCTCAGTGGGCCACATGGCATGCTCCCCATTTCCTTTTATGCTGACCCCCTACATAGAATAGTGCCTCCAACCCATCACCCTTCTAGGCCACTCAGTTCTTCACGGGACTCAGCACCATCTGATGCATTAAACGTAAAGTCTGAAGCTCTGTTTGTTTACAGTTGTATCATCAGTCTCTTGACCAGTACCAGGGGCTCAATAAATACTGCTGAATGACGAAGTGGATGACGTGACTTCCTTGTTTAATTAAACCCTTCATTGTCTCCTCATGGCTATTAAAGGACAATCCAAGTTCCTTGGCTTAGTGATGTGGTCCAGTCCCTCTAATCTCTCTAGTGTCCGCCAGCTGTGTCCAGCCTTTTGCAAATTTGCTGGGCATGTCCTCTCGGCCTTGGTTCAGGCTGTTCCCTCATCTGTTCCTTGTTCGCCTCTCCTGCAAAGCTCTCCCAGGAAGCCTTTGATTCCCTCAGCTTATTGCTGTAGCGCAACGGGCAAGGGAGGCGTTCAGTAACCATTTGTATGGAATGGTTACCTGAGCTATAAATTAATACAAATTAAACCTATAACTAATATAGATAAGGCTCAATTTAAATTACTATAAATTAAATCTATACCTGAGAGCCTATAACCTATGATTTTTACATGAATAGAAATAAGAGAGGACCCCTTTGACATCTGAAACAGCCTCAACTCCAGCTGAATGTGAGCTGCGCTGCTTTCAGAGATTCTAAATGTCCACAGAGCAGGCAACTGCCTAAAAAATGGCCTGATGTTATAGTGTTTGAAGGGCACGAACACATTCGTGATGGCTCATCCTGAATTATGAGAGTCATCCATCACCAAGAAGGTACTGAACAGGCTTTAAACACTTGGCAAAGTCACTTCCCATCAACTTCTCCTCACGGAGCCCTGACAACTAGGGACAACCAATATCAACACTATATTCAGAAGTTATGACCGCACTATAAAAGGGTAAAGATGGCGGCAGAGAAGGTGAATTTTGATCAGTTTCAAAATGAAGCCCAAACAACAACAACGACAAAACAAAGCCTGAAACGAGCTTTGTGGCTTTTGTGCTTGCCCAGCAGACGCTGCTGCTCCGAGCGCACGCCACCCAAAACTTGGCTTGTTAACTATTTGCTTCTATGTGACTCACACAGAAACACCCCCTTGGTTAAAAAAGGCACTTTGCAACTAACTAAAGGAATTCCTCCGCTTATGAAAGGCAGTCATCATTCACATGTGCTCATAAACCTGAAGTCGCAGTACCGAACACAAGGACCATTAGGACTGAGTGACGTGCTCAGGACATTTCTGGGACAGGGTGACATTGGCATTGACAGCCTGTTGAAGGAAAGAAGCTAATTTTCTTTTAAGCTTAAAGCTTTCATAGTAACTTAATTAGGCCATGCTGTAAAATCATTACTAATAACGGTCAGAAGTACCCCTGAGTCACCAGAGAATGACAAAGCTTGGCGGACGGCCTCTTCCCCAGGGGACAGGAGCAGTCTGGACTTCACCCCGCCTCCCTGGAAGTCTTCAAGGGGCACCCACAACCCCCGAATCTCAGCCTGCCTGCTTCCCCACCTCTCAGCAGAACTTTACTTCCTGGGTGCTTCCACGTACATACACAAGCATGCACGCACGTGCACACATGATACATATATATTAGCTATAATATGTATACCTTTACACATGTATTTTTACATACACGTGCAAATTTTTAAGGAAAAAGTCCTTAAAAGCATTCTAAGAAAAGAAGACAAACCTCTACATTCACACAACTACTTTCAATTTTGTATTACGTAACAGTTCTTGTCCAGGCTCATCCTTTTTACGTAGTCTCAATCACATTATATTTTAATTCTTTAACATTATTCTATTGCCCAAGTTTCTATAATCATTTAGTTACTATTTTTATGATGACTAAAATGACACATTGATAACCTCTATAATCTAACTCAGTCGCTTACGTTGGGCATTGGGGCCAGAATTGGGCACATGTAGGTTGAATTATGCTGTAGAGGTGTTTAACTGGAAACCCGCAGTGTAAGCACGGGACTTGGTTGTTGTTGTTGCTGTTTTTAGTTTGAATTAGTTGCCAAGGGAACTCATGGTTAACCCTTAAAATTCAGATTTATAACGTTAAGCTTGGCAGCTTAGTAGCTGTAGACCTCCTTCAGAGACAGCATGTGTTTTCCACTTTGCTACAGGCCCCACCACTCCCTATTGTGATTCACCAAGCCTGCCTCACTGACATCCTCACCTCTTTGTTCCTATACGCACTTGACTTTGCATCCTTTGATTTAATGTCTTTCCCACTCTCCATAAGGCTTCAGATGATGCCTTCTGGTAATTTTTTGCTTCTGTTGTATTATTTCTAGGGTATATTTCTGAAAGCAAGTTTAATGGGCAGAAATATATTCTGGCACTTGCCATAATGTACATCCATTTGGGATGTCTGTTAAGGCTGCAATCCTCTCTTTTGTAAATAGCTTCCCTGCATACTCTCCTGCAAGGGAGTTCAGCAAAGGCCCAGCTTGCTTTCTTTTTTTTCCAGCAGAACCCCTGTGGGGTTCTGGTTCCCGTGACTGCATAGCTCTCAGATCTTGGAAGCTATCCCCTGTCTTTCCAAAACACTTTGTTTTCTTAAGTTGGGTCTAGGTAGTTTCTGTTGGCCCCATTCCAGCTGTCAAGATCTTGAGGGCCACTCTCTTTCCTTTTGGCCCAGGCCTGTGTCCGCACCTGGCAGCACTGGCACGTGGCAGGGGCTAAGTGTCTGCGGAATGCATGGACGGGTTTGGAGTAAGATCGCCTTCCAGCCCACCAGACACGTGTGTGAACCTGCCCTGTCGTTTCCCGGTAGAGGCGCCAGTGACCCCTGTGCTGCCCTTCCCAGGGGCCCACGCTGGACAGTGTCCTAGCCTATCAGCAGCACAGCCACCCCTCCCCTCTGCCAGTGCTGGGACTCCTCTTTCAGTGCTCTTCCTGCTTGCCTGATCACCCCTCCTCCACAGCATCCTCCAAACTTACCGCTCCCACATTCTTTAGGGTCTCTGCTCAAATGTCTGCTTCCTAGGTACCTTCTGCATGTCCTGCATGCCCTGACTGAAGCAACTGTCCCCAACCACCCATCGCCCTGTGTTCTATTCCACTTCATGGCAATAAAACGTTATCGCATTATATGTTTATTGCGCTGTCTGTCTCCTTCAGTTAGGGAAGGTCACAAGCATAGAAACTTCTCTTTTTGTTCCTCACTCTTTACCCTAATCAAATCCTGACACGTGGTTGGTGCCTCATTCACTGATTGCACAAATATTTACTGAGTGCTTACTAGGTATAATAACCATATAAAATATGTAATGTGCCAGCGGGCGCTCAGTGCTGTGGAAAAACAGAGCAAGGCAGGAGTGATGAGTAATGCTGGGGGTGGGGTAGGTTGTAACTTTTAAATAGCAGAGTTGGGGGATGCCTCATGTAGGAGGTGATACATTAGGAAACACTTGAAGGAGGTGAGGAAGAGAGCCAGGCACACATCTGGGGAAAGGGCATCCCGGGCATTGCAAATGCCCCAAGGCAGGGATGTGTTCAGGGGGTGGTACAGAAGCAGAACAGAGTGGAGTTGTCAGGGTAGACCAGCACTGGTAGAAGTGAGAATTGAAATCAGGAGCCAGTGGAGATTTGAAAACCATCAACTTTACGTAGGCATCATTTACGTAAGATAAAACGCACCCACTTTAAGTGTAATTTGATGAGTTTTGATCAACGTATATATCCGTGTAACCACTGCCTTGATCAAGATATAGAACATTTTCATTTTCTCCAAAAGTTCCCTTGCCTTCCTGCCATCAGCCATCCATCTCCCACCAAACTGCTTTTTGACATGTGCTTTTCTGTGTCTGGCTTATTTGACTCAGTGCGAAGGTTTTGAGATCTGTCCGCATTGTGTATCAGTTTTCCTTTGCTTTGCTGAGTAGAATTCCATTGCACGATGTGGCACAGCTTATTTATCCAGTCACCTGTTGATGGACATAGGGGTTATTTATAGTTATTTACAGCAATAGACATTCACGTACAAGTGTTTGTTGGATGTATATTTTCATTTCACCTGGGTATGTACCAGGGCGAGGGCTTTCGGGGTTGCATAATCTACTGTATGTTTAATTTTACAAGAAAGTTTCAAGCTGTTTTCCAGAAAGGTTGTACCATTTTACATTCCCGCCCCTCTTCTGCGTGGCCCAGGTGCTATGCACCTTTGCCAGCACTTGGAATTGTCGGTCTTTCCAACTGCAGCCGATGTGGTAGGTAGTTTCACCTCATTGTGATTTTAATTTGCATTTCCCTGATGAACAATGATGTGGAGTATTTCTTCACGTCCTTATTAGCTGCTCGTATACCTTCTCCTGTGAAGAATTTGCTTGAGCCTTTTGCTCATTCTTTTAATTGAGCTGTTGGCTTACTGAGTTGGGGTTCTTCACACGTGTCTTGGGGAAGCCTTTTGTCTGACGCAGGTTTTGTATGTATTTTCTCACAGTCGTGGCTGGCGTTTTCATTTTCTTAACAGCATCTTTCAAAGAGCAGGTGTTTCTAATTTCAGTGAAGTCTGGTTTATCCTTTTTTTTTCTTTTATGATTTGTGTTGTGTCTACGAAATATTTGCCCACCTGCAAGTTATGAAGGTGTTCATTTTCTTCACTAATTCTTTAGTTTTAACTTTTATGTTCAGATCAACACAGGGTTTTCAGCAAAGAGCTGATATGACCTACTGCATGTGCTTGTAACATCTCCGTGCTCATTTTTGAGATTAGACTGATTGGTAGAACCCAGCCTTGAGGACAAGGAGTCTACTGCAGAGATCCAGGCTGGGACCAGCTGGGCAGAGTCGGGGTGGGGCAGAGCAGTGAAATTCTGGAAATGCTTACTGGAGAGGTTTTCGGGCTTGTTCTTTGTTCTTCCTTGAAGAATAACATCTGACTTTAGGGAAAGCTGTCTCCTGTCTCTGAAGACCCCGTGCTCATAGTTTTATACGAGGCCAAGTGTATGCACAGAACTTGCCTTGAGCCTGAATATTTGCTGTGCATTTAACTTTTCTTCACTTTTAAAAAAGTAAATAACTGGTTTTAAGTTTTGATCCACACACTGTCATTCTTTGAGCACAGCAGCCCCACAGACAGCGTGATGATTCACCTACTCACTCACAAAAAATTGAAAAACGGAAGCCACAACACCTCTGTTAGGTAGGGCTCATAAATTCACGTCTGCCTAGGCCACTTCAACTCGTGTCTGATCCTTTAACTCAGGATTTACTGCTCTCAGTTACTCCTCGCCAGATTTATCAACGTAACTGTTCTTTCCTTATGTAACACCTATTTTGTACACTAGGCAATTAAGACAGTAAATTTATTACCTATGAGTTGCTACTTTGAAAAATTACATCAATGCAAAGTGATCTGCAATGCAAAGTGATAGCCAATGAATGTATTTTTTTATTTTTGGTAGGGGATGAGATGAGGTCATAGGATAATATATATAATCGTTGATCACAGAACGAGAGGGAGCAAGTTGCAAGTTCTGACAGACAGAAGCCGAGGAAGACTTCCGTCTCTTGCCAGCCATGTATAAGCTGGCCTCCTGCTGTTTGCTTTTCATAGGATGCCTCAGCCCTCTCTTCTCTCTTCCTGTCCTTGACTCCACGGAAGAGTCCCTGCAGCTCTCAGGTAAGATGATTTTTTCCCCTTATTGTTAGTCTTTTGAAAGAGTCTTCGAGGGTCTTAAATGCAATGCTGGAGATAAAAATGAAAATTCTTTCTTAAAGGAGGCTTGTTAATGAATAGTCCTGGCTGTGAAAAGAATGCGAGGGGATCCACAGCACATCCCAGAGCCAGTCATGCATGCAATTTTTCTTTCCTTTCTCGAATGTAAAGTAGCATTGTTTCTTTAATGGCACTTCTACAATTCTAAGTCACCTTGGTCAGCTCTTTTCAATTTTGAAAGTGACAGTAAATTTAAAACATCATTGTGTTTAGTTCTTATTTTAAATGAACCGGTCGAATGTAGAATTTGGTTGTTCCCATTATAGATTTAAAATATTTTTATTTTCTATTAAGTTAAAAAGTAATCATCTGACATGTGTTATAAGAAACAAAAATGTTTATTAAAAAAATCAGAAAGTGATCAGCTGGAGCACAGATTTCCAAGGACATTTGTCATTCAACTCAAGTCTAAGTTGAATTTTAAAAAGTGTATCCGTCAAGCAGATACTTACTGTGCTGTTAGCTCTTAAAGTAGTTTAAGAAATAAAAAGTTAAGGCTTGAATATTGGGTCCATGCACATTTCAACTGGATTTTATCTTGTCTTTAATTTTTGGGTACTTTCAGGCATTTTTTTTTAATGTAAAGAAAAAAACACTCTTCTAAGCCATTGATTTTCTAATTTCTAGGCTCTAACGTTCCTCCCAAGCCAAGCACTTTAGTCATTCACGTGCTGACAGCCAGGTTCGAGACTCCCTGAGCTCATACGTGCTGGTCACCTTATTGGTCAAAAACGGGCATTAACTTTATTGAATCGCTGCTATTTAAAAAAATAACAGTGAAAAGCATAAGATGAAACCAGGAACGACTATTCAGATACTACTGTCATCTTCAGAACTTTACAGATCATTAGTATTTTTTTAAACCTTAGATGAGTGTAGCATCTCACTCAAATTCTTAACAGGTGGCAGCTTGGCTTTGCGTTTTTGCCTGAATTTTTTCCCCACTTATTTGTTTCTCCATAGATGATCTTTCAGGACATAAATATTTATATGTGGCCTGACCTTATAGATTTTCATTAATATTCTTCAGAAGTACCGTGAATGTGCCCTGAAGCCTTTTCAAGGGCTTGCTCACTGTTTTCCAGTCAAGGGGGTCTCTGAGTAGGCGGCAGCCCTGAACACGCGGACCGACAGGGCCCCCAGAGTCTCCGATCTCGGCACAGCAGCCCCCCACCCCACCGGCCACGCGTGCTCTCTGGGGGTCCAGCCGCTTTCTGCACACCTCAAACCCACTTCCCATACACCCTACCTGCCACTAAGCTGACCAAACTTCACATTGCAAATGCTCTTTAAAGAGTATTTTAAAGGTCTTTTCTAACAACTGTACCTAAATCTTGGAGGCCAGAAAGAGAAGAGGCGATGTCATGCTGTTTGCTCTTTATAGGAAGAACATAAACAATCCTGTCTTTCAGAAAACCACTCCTTTATTTTTCCTCTCGCTCCAGTTTCATCTCCCAAATAGCTCAAAGCAAAAGGCAAAAGGCAAAAGGCAGTAGGGGATAGAAATGAGGAAGGATGACTTTGCAAGGGGAAACCTCTCCCATCCGCTCCGGTGGCTCAGCCCTACCCGGTTATTCATATTTGAGGCAGTGAGTCCAGGCAGTCACACGGGCAGCGAGGGGAGTCAGCGAGGTTCTGTTCTGCTGGCTGGCGAACGACTGCGGCGTTTCCCCTTCGCTGTTAAAATATCACTAAGGACAAATTGCGAACTTAGTATTTGAAGTTTTTCTAGTATTATCCCCCGTCCCTGGTACCCACCCCCCAAAGACAACAGAGAAGAGAAGTGAGGAATGAACTGGGTCACTGATACCTGTTCCTCCCCTGTGCAGCACCAGAAGATGTCAGATCAGCCTTGGATGAGCTGGAGAGAGTGTCCCTTCTGCAGGCGCTGCCAGAGATGTCCGGTGTGGAGACGGGAGACAGTCTTAGGAAAGCAGGTAAAATGACTCTTGTGTTGACAGGCTGTCTGATTTTATTACCACTGGATTTACTCTCTAGTCCCATCAATTGGGTGAGGTAAAACCCTGTATTGGACTATAAAGATCAGCCGTATAAAATGAGTACATTAATTCCCTGACACTCCTCTCCCAGAGTCCAGGCTTCCTCTGCAGTCTTGTTACCTTTTTCTCAGCAGCTCCTTGCAAGCATCCTGCTCTTCTTGGCACCTTGACATATTCTCTCTCTGTATGGACTGTCATTTTGGGGGGAAGGAGGGCATTATCCCAGTTTTCAATAAGCGCAATTTAAAATCCTGCTTTCCTCAAGTCTTAAGCAAACTACTTAATTGATCTGTACCCCCAGTTTCTTAAACCAGTGACCAGAAATGATAAAAATGCCAACTCTTGGGGTTATGTGAAGAGTCAATGAGAAACTGCAAGTAAAATGTTCAGCACAGTCACACACAAAGTCATCAATAAAACGTCAGCTTTTACTATGCCTTCCGTGACTGTATTCCTCCCAGCACTCATACAAATGCTCAGAACAGTCTAGAAACAAACTGGAGTCTTTTAATAAACATAAATAAGTTCATCTGTCACAAAACATTTGTGATAAACTTGTGAACTGCTAGCTCACTGAGGAAAATGCAGTGCCCTTTTGTGAATTCCATCAGCAAGAAAGCGCCAGGGTGCCTGCCCACCTTCCTTCAAGTAAACCTCACTGCAGTGCGAAAAACGGACAGCCAGGAGCTAGACATGGTTTAGTAATATTCTATTTCGTGTGCTTTAAATTAGGAAAGCGTAAAATGAAAGCAATAGATCTGATGATGAATGGTTTCAAAATACTGTTTTCCAGATGCCAGTACCAACATTTTTTACCCAAGAGGAAGTGTGAGAAAGGTAAGTAGTTTCATGGTGAAAATTAGGTTTAAAAAGGTGAACATTCTATGCCTTGATTTCAGGGGGAGGGTATAGCTCAAGTGGTAGAGCGCATGCTCAGCACCCACGGGGCCCTGGGTTCAATCCCCAGTACCTCCTCCAAGCAGAAATCAATGAAGGAACCTAATTACCTCCTCCTCATAAAACAAACAAGCCAAAAATGCATGCTTTCATTTGGTCTATGCCTTGATTTTAGAGGAGCCTAAATTTGTGAACCAGACAAGCATTCTTGGTAGGTATCAAACCTTAAAATAATGGGTCGGTCAGTATTATTTCAAAGCATTAGTTTTTTCCAAATTTTGATTCATATAAAATCTGGATACAACAAGAACTTAGCCAGTGCCCATTTTGGATAAATTATTGTAATGAGCTGGAGAGAGTGAAAAATAGATAAGGTCCCTGCTCTCAAGTCTGTCATCCCCTCATGCTGTCTCATCTCTCGCCTTCTCGTGGTCCACGGACCAGCAGTACTGGCATCACTTGGAAGCTTGTGAGAAATGCAGAATCTCAGACCCCCCTCACACCCTACCCTCAGCACCTACTGAGTCAGAATCTGCATCTTCACAAGATTCCCCTGGTGATTCGTACGCACAGTAAAGTCTGACAAGCGCTGGAGTGTAACGCCCAGTGGAAGAAAGACACGGTCAGAACACAGACGGAGGATGTGCGGGAGAGGGCAGACTTTGAAGACAATCATCTTGGATAGACCGTGATAGGGGTGATGAATGACAATTCTGAATGGTGAGAAACGGTGCAGAGTTAGTGGAGGACCTTACATGCTGAAAGAAAAATCTGCATGATCATCATCAGCATCTCAAACTCCAAGTCAGTGTTTCCTAAGGCTTTTCTGGGTGGACCAGTCTCACGAGCCAGCCCGCAGTGCCGCACGTGTTCTGGCCCCTCTCCCGCCCTGGCAATTCTTTGTGTACGTTGTTAGCACCTTAAAGCCTCCAGGAAATGAGACAAACATACTTAATTTTAACCAAGCATTTCCCAAATATTTTGACCATGGACATCTTTTTTTTCTGGTGTAGCGCCCATTCAGAGTTCTGTAAAAACATGCCCTGGAAATCCTCAGTCCTGAAGATGCCAGGCACCGCCTGAGGCCCCACGTGGGATAAACCACCAGAAGGGGATGGGGTAGCTTCTGCATTAAAAGTTACCATTCAGATGCTTATAGTCTTCTGAATAGAAAGGTTACAGTGAAAGACTAAAATCATACAGGTGATTAGTAGGACTGGCTCATGAAATCCTAGAATAAAAAGAAAACTAAGGGTCCACACCTAAGGGAGTTACTTTCAAGACAAATAAAAAGACTGCTTTACACAGGAGACAGCAAATGTACGGATTACTTGAATAGAAATAGGTCAAGGAGGGTCTGGGAAAATTCACGGCAGAGGGCGAAGAGCCTGGGCGGACTGTGGGTCAGGCACAAGGAGCCCTTACAGAGCCCGCACGCCGGGCTCTCACTGCAGTTCTATCCCGCAGAACAGCAAGTGAACACTTTTTAAAGGTCCTACATCTTAACAGCTTAGGTTCTTTTCTTGTGTATGTAGGACTCAATTCATTGATAACTTGGTTTTTTTTGTTTGTTTGTTTGGATTGTTTTAATTTCAGGCTTTCTCTGGACAAGATCCTACCGATTTACTGGGTCACCTTCTGGCCAGAATCAGGAAACAACATAAGAAGCGTGGGCCTCCCTCTGAATGCTTCTGGAAATACTGTGTCTGAAGCGAAATGAACATCTACTGGTCAACTCAAAAGCCACCACCGTAGAAAATTTTAAACAAAGATGCTTGATTTGAAAGCAGTATAGACGAAAAACCAGGCAAACTCTACCCTGTTCATTATTACTTGGAAAATAAATCCTCTATGTTTTGCAAATATCATGAGTGGTTATTTTATTTACAAACATATCCTGAAAATCTATACATTTTCTTTCCATCAATTTACCCTTAAAGAATTATCTGAAAGTTTAAAAGTAAACCTAATAAATAAACAAAAGCAGATACAAAGGAGAAAAAGTCATCAAGTGAGGTTTGGTTAAAATAGTTACAGCACAAATCATTTCGACTATGTTATCTGAGTTATTCCTTTCAAAAAAATCAGTATCTTAGCTTGGAAAAATGTCTAAAGTGAAAGATGCCTTAGGAGGAGGGTGGGACAGCCTGGATCCTTAGTGTCTGACGGAGGAGGTTCACACACTCAGGTCCCCTCCCCCTCAGCTTGAAAACTTTAATCTCTTAACGCTGACACTTGTTTGATCTCAGGTTCCGTGAACTCTAGGATCACAATACTAGAAAACCACCTTCCTAATCTCAGAGAAGAAAGCTGAGGTGGCATTTAAGATTGTGGAACGGAAGAAACAGCCTGGTTTGCTCATTTTTGAAAACCACGTGTGTGTGCACATACAGGCTTCTACACGTATGTCCACGTCACCGCAGCTTAGCCGTCACGGAGCGTGGGGCCCGAGGTCCCCGGAGCTCTGCGCGGCTTCCAGCATGGACCACGCACGCAGGAGAGCTGTGCTTCCAACGAGAAACCCCAACTTCCCTTCTTAGCTCCCCTTCTTAGCTCCACCGCCAAGCACTCCGCCTCGCCTCTCTGGAGGAACAAAGTGTCAGATCTGCACCAAACAGCCACAGGATTGGAACTGATCTTATCAACAGACATCCAAAATCTCTTTAGAGCACAGGTTAGGTGCATCTTTCCCTTCCCTTATCTAAGACGTCAAGAACAAATCTGGAGGGGAGGGTGTAGCTCAGCGCCAGGGTGTGTGCTTAGCAGGCACGAGGGCCTGGGTTCCATCCTCAGCACCTCTGCTAAGAGAAAAAAATAATAAAACCTAATTATCTTAACCCCTCAAAAAAAAACCTTGAAGCACAGATGCGTCATCTCGGGAACAGGCTGACAGCACACGAGCTAAGAGGATGCTGCGGCATGTCTCGCTGCGGAAGTTAAACTGATACCAGGTCTCCGACGGGAACTCTGGCACCACACACGACAGCGGAAAGGGTTAAGGTGGGGTTCCTACGCAGTACCGTCCCAATCCTGCCCTCGTTTTACTGACATTGGGCAACTGCTCGTATGGACGGGGTTCTGGGGTCAGGTCACCGTGTCCACTCCCTGCTCTCGCACAGCTGAGCCCTTGGCCAGGCCATTCGACCCCCTCCAGCCCCGTGTCCTTCTCCATAAAATGCGAGCAGTGCCACTGCTCACTTCGTGGGTGACTGTGAGCTAACACTGAAGGAGACGGCGGCACCGGACAGTCCCTGCTGGAGGGGTCCACCCTCAGTTGACACTCAGCTGTCCTCCCTTCCCGTGCTGTGGTTTTGTCCCAGGAAGTGCCGACGGTGTGGCAGGTGTAATGCTGAACCGGTCCTGCTGGCTTCAGGACCCCATTCCGTGCTTTCATTCTGAGCGTCTCTTGTAGGTGCACACTACAGAATCTGAAACTCTCATAACTCAATTTCATAAGTTAGGCATTAAAAATCGTATTAAAAAATACCTATGTATGTTCAGAACCCATAAGCCACCCACCCCTAGCCAGTGCTGAGGGAGGACGCCACCAGGGAGGGAAGCTGGAAAGGCCGTGTCCTCAGCAGGAGCTTGGGCACAGTGACAACGCAGAGTGACTCTAACCTGAGCACCTTTCTGTGTATGTCAATCTCAGCAAATATTTCTAAATGGTATAAAATATGCATTCAGGGCAAAGGTTTGTTGACTCACTGCAAGAAAATTTCTCAAGTTTTACATGTACACTGTTTATTGTTTTTGCTTAAAAACAGATACCAGATTAAAATAGTAATAACATTAAAAACAAGTACCTTCACACAGTTAATTATCAATTCAGTTGAAACAAAAATTTCCGCTGGGATTAAATTTCCCTTGTGAGTTATAATGAAGTTGCACTTGGTTGTAAAACGGTTCCATCCACACGGCACTGTTCATAAACCCTGACCTCTCATCCAAGAAAATACAGCCTTTTAGGGCAACATTTATTTCAACACTGAAGCCAATAATATACATTTTTATTATCAACTTCTATAGTCATCAATACAAAGTTGATAAACTTGAACAACAGTTTACAATTGCGTAGAGCCCCCTGGGGGGCAGAGGGCGTCACTGCTAAGCCACCTCCGTCCGCCCTCGGCGGTGGAAGCATCACCGTCCAACCTCTAAAATCACCAGCTCGGCCACTTGCCAGAACAAAAAAACTATACATGAGCTTACAGACGGGCTCGCAACAAGCACCGGTTTTAAATCAAACCTAAGAGTGTGGTAAGGCAAAGAAATAAGCAAAAGTCTCTGAAACAAATATCCATAAAGGATGGAAAGGGGGCTTATGTCGGAGAAGACAGGTTTACAACATGCGGACACAAGTGCAACGATGCTCTGACGGCTCTGTGTCATTTCTGATTCACGCAAATTAAAGATGTTATCGCTACAGAAGGTCACAACCAATACCTCAATGCACAATATCCAGGCTGGTTCATTTTTTTTTCATTTGCTTTTTCACCAATGGCAAAAATACCACCCAGCTTGACCAACACAACGAAGACTTCAGAGATCACTGAACAATCGAGATGGAGCAGAAGGGGAGAGTTCTCTGCTCTTAAGCCAGGAACGTGTGCACGGAACGCTTCATACTAGAAGTCCCAGGGAATGTCACGGACAGCACGTGGAAATGGTTCTGACACCTCAACAAGGAATCACCTTTCAGGAAACCACAGTCGGCCCTCCACAATGGTGGTGAGTAAAATCCGAGGATGTAGAAGCTGCAGGTAGAGGACTGACTCGACCACCGTTTTGTGTAAGAGACCTGAGCGCCGGGGGTTTCTGTAACTGCGGGGGGCCCTGGAACCAATCCCCTGTGGACACCGAGCGCCGACTGTTCTACTTCAGAAAGTAAATCTAAGCCACAGGGCTTGAGAATCAGGGTCCGGCAGCATCGTGGGTTAAGAAGGTCGGTTGCCCTTATTATGTTCAGGATGCATTTGATAAAAAGCTATAAAACTTGAAAGGAAGAAGTGTTTTCCTGGAACGAAACCCAGAAAAACACGACGACGACAACAATAAAAGAAAAGTCAGCCAGTTCGCTGCACGTTACGTGAAAGAGGAAGGGCTCCCGCAGCCCGCAGCTCCTCCCCTTCCCTGTCCTGATCTGCACTGCGCCTCCTTCCAAGTCTGAGGAGGAATTGGCCCTCCTCACGGAGAGGGCGCTCACGCACCACGTCAACAACCCGCTCACTTTTATTTTTAACCCACTCACTTCTTAAAAGACACAGCTGTCACAGGCTTAGGAAGCCCTGATTAACAGCAGGTTCTGGATCCCCCTGGGCTAGGGGCCTCCCAGGGACCCGTTCCCCAGCCCCTTGGCAACGCTTACCCCCACTTAAGGGCAAATAGAAGGCAGTGCCAATCAGACCTCCAGCAGGCACGAAGAGACCTTCTTTTATGTCAATTGGGTGGAAAGAAAGAGTTAACTGTCAGCTTTGGTAAGATGGCATTTAAACACATACCTATATAAGAATATTAATTTTTACATAACTTTTAAAACTTTTCACAATCATTATTTGAAAATTTAAAGAGATGAGTCAGAAGATGGTTGAGCTAGAAGCTCTTTTGTTTTTTGGAGGGAGGTAATTAGGTTTCTTTATGTATTTTTAAATTAATATTTTATTTTTATTTTTTTACTGGAGGTACTGGGGATTGAACCCAGGACCTTGCGAATGCTAAGCACGTGCTCTACTGCTAAGCTATATATATACCCTCACCCGAAGTTCCTTTGTTTTAATATCACACATGCAAAAGCTAATTTAAACCCTGCAGAGAACAAGCTCATTGTAAGCTGACTGATTTGTAAGCTAAGATGTTCAGAATTTCAGCGGAAGGCAGAAAATCAAAAGGAAAAGCACCTTAAGAAGAATAAAGGTCAAAATTCAACCCGAAAAACTAGTAATTTCCAGTATGCCCATGGGCATTCTTTTTTCATACTGGTAACACCAAAGTGACTTGTGTTGTGACAAAATTGGAACGTGGACCTTAACCGTGGAGGGACGTGTCTCTGTGCAAAGACGAGGTGAGGGCGCTGCGTTTAGGGAGGCCGTTAGGAAAAGCACGTGGCCCGCAGGTGGGGCTTCTTCAAGAACCTAGTGGGGGAAACACGTTCTGTAACAGCAGAACAAAACAGACGAGGCCAAGGTTTGGGGCTTTTTCTAGCTATACTTGTAACTACAATTTATTTTGGGTGACACCTGAAATGAAGTTACTGCACGCATACCTTGTCAGAGCGCATCCAAACGCATCAGAAGACGGTTAAACTAGAAAAAAGAAGTCTATTTGCCAGTTTCAATACATCGGGCAGAAAAAGAAGTACAATGTCTGCTTCAGAAAAGTGATGGCTATTAAAAAACCAAGGAGGGAAAGCCTTAACATTCAATGAGAACGTCACGGCCAATTAAGACTCGGGGGTTTAGACAAGCACAGAGAGGCCCAGCCGCCCGCAGGTGTGGACGGGGATGGGGGGGCCCGTTCCTCTTCGGAGCCACTCACCTGCTGTCTGTCTCCTGCTGGACCCTGACCACAGCGTCCGGCAGCATCACCAACCGCATCTTTGTTTCCACAAGTGACACAGCCCTCTGAAAAGGAACAAGCTCAGGCAGGTTATTTAAGGTAAAGCCATCTGAAAAGATCTGAGCTCAGTAAAACGCTGGCCAAGTAACCAACTGCCCCGTTCATTCACGTCTGAGAATACCCGCCGACAGTCCGCTCCCGATGACCGGAAGGTAAGCGACGGCACCTGTTCAAACACCTTTGCGTGTGCTGTTCGGGGCTCCTGCTTCACGTGCTCTTCCCACAGAACCCCTGCTCAGCACGAATCCCACCTCTGGTGTGAACTTTACACACTGAGTTTTGACACTTTTCAAGCGTGCGTGTGTATTTACAATGCAACCCTTATACCTCTCCTCCCAGCCAATCATACATCAAAGCAGATCTCTCTACTCCTAAACTGCCCCATAATATTCCAACTGGTAGAAGAAAAAAAAAAACATTTAGCATCAAAAAGTCCTGTATTCAGGTCCGATCTGATGAACTGTGCAAACTTACACAGCTGTCCCTCAGTGTCGGCAGGGGGATAGGTTCCAGAATCCCGAGGACACCCAAATCTATGGGTGCTCAAGTCCCTCATGTAAAAAGACCTGGTACAGTCACCCTTCCGTAGCTGGGGGCCGTGCAGCCTTAGAGCCAATCAACCACAGGCTGACATCTGATCCGCGGTATGGAGGGCTGACCGCACAAAGTATTCAGTATCTGCGTGCCTTCCTTTGTCATGTGTCGGCGAGGCAGGGATAGTAACACCTACCCCGGAAGCAGCTGTGAGGGTGAAACTTCAGTGGGATCGTGCAAAGCACAGTTGGTCCTCGGTGTCTGCAGGTTCCACCTCCACAGAGTCAACCAACCACAGATCAAAAGTATTTGGGGAAGAACCATTCCAGAAAGTTCTAAAATGCAAAACTGAGTTTGCCATGCACCAGCAACTACTGACATAGCATGGACGCTGAAATGACAACTATTTAAACGGCATTTACACTGGAGATGATTTAAGGTGCACGGGCAGGGGTGCACAGGTAATATGCAAATACTACTCCATTTCACGCAAGGGACTTGAGCATCCGTGATTCTGGCATCCGCGAGGCGTCCTGGAACTAACCCCCCGCAGAGGGACGACTGTATACTAAGCACCTAGAACACTACGTGGCACCAAAAACATCGATCCATGACAGCACAGTAAGCACTGTGCGTACTCGGACGTCTACTTCTTCAGGGACAGTCTGGCTCTGAATCCAAGAAGGCACGTTGGCCAGCGCCTCCCTTTGTGCCTGAGAAAACTGTGGCTGCCGCCACCTCGTGCTTTCAAGCTTTGCGAGGTCTTCTTTCAGTACAATTTGTTTATCCCTGAAAACAAACAAAGACCTTACCAGCCCGAATAAGGCACAGGGTTCTTACCATGTCTACTAAGAACAGCACTTCTCTTGGGTTTGTAATACACTTTATGGCTCTTGCTAATATAGGACATACACATTAAACAAAACCAACTCATTTCTTTGTTAAGTTGGTAAAGCTACGCCTCCTTTTCCTGATGGGACATATCTGGATAGAGTTTTAATGAGGCATATGGAAAAAGCAGATTTCCTTTAATTCTTTTATTCTTTTAGAATGAGACAAAAAAAAAAGTCCAGACTCTAGAACATCTTGTCCCTGTGGGCCGTCTTGGAAAGCACGGCCTGTCTTTGTTCCCTTGTTTCGTGACACATGACGTATCTGTGTAGTTACTACCGCCACAACCATTGTTTTAAGAAACTCGTGACTTCAAATGAATGAATCTGAAAATACATTTCTCTAAGGATATGTATAAAGATATTAAAAAATCACTTTGTATTTAAAAGTACACGTAAGAAACCATAAGAACGCACATGGAAGTGGGTCTCCCCAGTGCCGTCTCACCTCTCAGGCACCCGATACGTCATGAGAACGCGCTCGGCCGTCTGCTCTGTCATCTTCCAGATGGACTCTCCAGCTGAGCTGGGAAATGCTTCTTTTTTTCCACACATCCTGAGACTGCTGCCCATTTTGGGGGATTTCAGAAGAATGATCACTGCTAGCAAAGTATATGGCTAAACTGGCCCTCGTTCTTCAGAGGCTTTGGCAATGAGCCGAGTCTCCTTCACCGCCCAGCCCAGCCGTCACCCCAGGTACCCGCATCCCAGGTCCTTCACCTTCCCCAAATCTCCTTCTCAATCCCCCTGAGCTACCTGCCCCTCAAGGCCACACCTCGTGGCCACCCAGAACTGCTCCATCTCAGCTCCATCTCCAAGACCACCAACATCTCAGCCTCCCTTTCTTGTCTGTTTGTTCAACTGCTCCAACTGCAAGTCAGGAACAGAGCCTCAGCAGCTCTGCTCAGGGCCCACTCTGCACCACCCGAGACTTCTTTTTCCCTCTAATTAATTGTTCAATTGTCAAAATGTCAACTCAGACAAAGCCACTTAGCAACTCCATTCTTATCTAAACCCAAGTAGCCAAAGTCAGAGAGAGAGGCAGATATAACAGGATCCATTGGTTCTATGGTAAATTCACCATCACCAAAGGATGTCTGTCTAACCATTTCTATTCAATACTGCATTGGGGGTCCTAGCCAGTCCAACAAGGCAAGACAAATAAAGGGAGGAAGGAAGAAGTAAAACTATATTCACAGCCAACAAGACTGTCTATGTAGAAAGTCCTAGAGTCTATGAAAGAGTTACTAAAACTAATAAATGAGCTTAGCAAGATTTCAGAATACAAGTTCAAATTACAAAATCAGATTGGCTTTCTGCATGCTAATAACACACCACTGGAAACAAATTTTAAAAGGCCGTTTACAACAGCATCAAAAATATGAAACCCTTAGTGATAAATTTAGCAAAGTAAGTATAAGATCTGTATACTGAAAGCGACAAAACATTGCTGAGAAAAATTAAGACCTCCATATACAGAGAAACATACTACACGCCTGCATCAGAAGACGGTACTGTTAGGATAATATTTCTTCCCAACTTGGACTATAGATTCAACATGATGTCAATCAAAGTCCCAGCAGGCTTTTTTTGCAGAAATTGAAAAACTGATTCTACAATTTACTTATTTTTAAATCTTTTTTTTATTGAGCTAACACTGGTTTATAACATGTATAAGTTTCATGTGTACATTGTATTTCCACTTCTGTATACAATACAGCACTCTCACCACCAAAAATTTAGTTTCTGTTACCATACACTTGAGCTCCTTTATGCATTTAGCACCACTGCCCTTCCCTCTGGTAGCCGCTACTCTATTCTCTGATTATCTTCAGAGTGTTTTGGTTTTATTTTCATGTTTTTATCTCTTTGTTTTTTATGCTCCACATATGGATGAAATCATACATTATTTGTCTTTCTCCATCTGCCTTATTTCACCTAGGATAATACCGTCAAGGTCCATCCACCTTGTTGCAAATGGCAAGACTTCGTCTTTTTCATGGCTGAGTATGTATTCCAATGCGTGCACGCAGACACGTGTTTACTATGTACACATCCTCTGCATCCATCCACCTGCTGATGGGCACTTAGGTTGTGTCCGTATCTTGCTCACTATAAATAATGCTGTGATGAACAGAGGGACGTATGTATCTTTCTGAATTAATGTTTTCATTTTCTTTGGATAAACACTCAGAAGTGAAATAGCTGGACCATACGGCAGTTCTACTAATTTTTTGAGGAATCTCCACATTTTCCACAGTGGCAACACCAATTTACATTCCCACCAACGGCATATGAAGGTCTTCTTTTCTCCACATTCTTGTGAATATTTGCTATTTCTTGCCTTTTTGATAACAGCCATTCTAACAGGTATGAAGCGATAATCTCATGGTGGTTTTGATTTGCAGTTCCCATTAATTAGTGATGTTAAATATTTTTTCATGTGTTTGTTGGCCAACCATATACCTTCTTTGAAAAATGGTCTATTCAGCTCCTCTGCCCACTTTTTTAATCATCTGAGGTATGTTCCTTCTATCCTCATTTAATAGAGTTTTTACCATAAAAAGATGTTGAATCTTGTCAAACACTTTATCTGCATCTATTGAGATGATCATATGATCTTTCCCCTTCATTCTGTTAACATTGTTTCACATAGATTTGTGGATTGTTTCACACTGATTGATCTGTGGATGTTGAGCCATCCTTGTATCACTGCAATAAACCCCACTTGATCATGATGTATGACCCTTTAAAGGTATTTGTTATTATTTTTTGAGAATTTTTGCACTTATGTTCACCAGAGATATTGGCCAGTCATTTTTTTTTCTTTCTTTTTTTGTTAACCTTGTCTGATTTTCGCATCAGGGTAATGATGGCCTTGTAAAATGAGTTGGAAAGTGTTTCCCCCATTCAGGTTTTTGGAAGAGTTTGAAAAGTATAGGTATTAAACCTTCTTCGAATGTTTGGTAGAATTCACCTGTGAAGCTGTGTGTCCTGGACTTTCGTTCTGGGGAAGGTTTTGATTACTGCTTCATTCTCTCTACTAGTGACTGGTCTAATCAGATTTTCTATTTCTTCATGATTCAGTCTTAGTAGGCTGTGTATGATTCTAAGAATCTGTCCACTTCTTCTAGGTTGTCCAGGTAGCTGGCATATGGCTGTTCATAATATTCTAATTCTTTGTGTTTCTGTGGTATCATGTTATTTCCCCAATTTTGTTCCTGGTTTTATTTATCAGAGCTCTGTCTCCTTCTTACTCAATGAGTCTCGCTGAAGGTCTGTCAATTTTGTTCAACTTTTCTAAGAACCAGCTCTTAGTTTCATTGATGTTATCTACTGTCTTATTAGCCTCTATTTCCTTTACTCCCACTCTGATCTCTCTTACATCCTCCTTTCAACTGACTTTGGGATTCTTTTGTTCTTCCTTTCCTAGCTCCTGCAGGTGTAAAATTAGACTCACATTTTTCTTGTTTCTTGAGGTAGGCCTTGACTGCTACAATCGTTCCCCTTACTGTTTTTCTGCATCCCATAGATTCTGATGTCATATTTTCATTTTCATTTGTCTTCAGGTATTTTTTAATTTTTCCGATTTCTTCATTGACTCAGTATTTGTTCAGTAGCATGTTGTTCAGTCTCCACATATTTGTGAGTTTTCCATAGTTGGTTTTCTTCCCATAGTTGATTTCTAGTTTCGCATCACTGTGATCAGAAAAAAATGCATGATATGATTTCCGTTTTCTTAAATGCACTGAGGCTTGTTTTGTGCCCCAACATGTGATCTATTCCTGAGACAGTTCTATATGAACTTGAGAATGTCTATTCTGCTGCATCTGAATAGACTGTTGTGTACAAATCTATCAATCCATCTGGTCTAACATTTCATTTAAGGCCACTGTTTCCTTGCTGACTGTCTGGATGATCTATTCACTGATGTAAGTGAAGTTTTAAAGTCCCCTACTATCATTGTGTTGCCACAAATTTCTCTTCTTAGGTCTGTTAATAATTGCTTTATGTATTTTAGTTCTCCTCTGCTAGGTGAATACATATTAATAACTATTATGTCTCCCTAATGTCTTGTCCCCCTTTATCATTATATAATGTCCATTTTTGTCTCTTGTTACCTTATTTGGCTTGAAGTCCATTTTGTCTGATACAAGCATGGCTATACCACTCTTTCTGGTTACCACTTGCTTAGAGCATCATCTTCAGTCCTTTCTCTGAGCCTACGTCTATTGAGCTGAGCTGAGTCTCCTGGAGGCAGCATGGAGCTGGGTCTTATTTTGTAATCCAGCCAGCCACTCTGCGTCTTCTGCCAATCAGTGAATTCATTTATACTTAGGGTGATCATTGGCAAATGAGGACTTAATACTGCCTTTTTGTCTTTTGTTTTCTGGTTGCTCTATTTCTCCACTGTTTCTTTTTCCTTGTGTTTCTGTCTGCCATTTTGGTTTGGTGGTTTTCTATGATGTTTTCTCAAGTTTCCTCTTTTTTTTTTTTTTTTTTTGTATTTCATGTCTCTGCTCTAGATTAATGTTTGGTGGTTCCCATGAGTTTATATAAAGTATCTCATAGATAAAATCGTTCTTTTATGATGATAGCATCTTATCTTCACTTACCTATGCAAGTTCTGTTCTCTTCCTCTCCCCCCACCTTTTGTTTTGCCTCAAATTATCTCAGTTTATGTTGTGAGTTTGCTACTGAATTGAAGTAGCTATTGTTAATCTACTGCTTTCCTTCCCTTCAATGTCTATGCTGTAATAATGTGTTTACAAACCTATTCTGATTGAGTTGTGATTCTCTGATTCTGTCTGTCACAACCAATTCAAAGTCTTGTGTACTTCTGCCTTTTTGTTTCTGGTAGAAGAGCTCCTTCCAACATTTCTTGTTAAGACAGGTCTAGTGTTGATGAACTCCCTCAGCTTTTGTTTGTCCAAGAAAGCCTTTATTTCTCCTTCATTTCTCAATGATAATTTTACTGGATAGAGTATTTCTGGCTGACAGTTTTTATCTTTGAGTATTTTGAGAATGTCATCCCACTCTTTCCTTGTCTGTAGAGTTCCTGCTGAGGCATCTATGGGTAGCATAATGAGGATTTCTTTGTAGGTTACCATCCTTTTTCCCCTGGCTGTTGTTAAAATTCTTTGTCATTTACTCTTGACAGATTTAATATAGTGTGACTTGGAGAAGGCCTTTTTGCCTTAAGGTAATTAAGTGTTCTCTTAGTTTCATGAACTTGTATATCCAAATCCTTTGAGAACTTCTTAGCTATTATTTCTTTATATTCTCTCTTTACCTTTAATCTTTGCCACTTTAACTGCAATGTGCCTTGGCGTGGTCCTCTTTGGATTGATCCTGTTTGGGACTCTGTTTTTCCTGGACTTGGATATGTTTCCTTTCCCAGGTTAGGGGTATTTTCAGCTGTTATATCTTCAAATATGTTCTCTGCCCCTTTCTCTCTCCCTTCATTTTCTGGGACCCCTATAATGCAAACGTTAGTATGCTTGATATTGTCCCAGCTGTCTCAAACTGTCTTCACATCTTTTACTCCTTTTTCTGTTCTTCTCCAGTGATTTTTAGACTCCATCTTCCAGCTCACTGGCCCATTCCTCTGTATCACTGAGTCCACTGCTGACTCGTCGTGCATATTTCATTCCAGTTATTGTATGCCTCGTCTGTTTGGTTGAACTTTATATTTTCTAACTCTTTTAAAAATATTTTAACCTCTATCCCTGTTCATCCAATATTCTCCCAAGTTCTTTGATCATCTTTATGATCATTACCTTGAACTCTTTTTTGGGTAGATTGCCTACCTCCACGTCATTCAGTTCTTCTGGGGTTTAATCTTGTTCCTTCATTGGGAACATCTTCCTCTATCCCCTAATTTTGCCTAACTTGCTGTTTTTATTTCTATGTACCTGGTAGGTTGGTGGCATTTCCTAACCCTGGAGAAGTGGCTGCCTTTGCAAGAGCACGCTCCCTTCTGGTCACTAAGGCTGCATGCTCCGGGGGCGCCCCACGTGGGCTGTGGGGTCCCCCTGCTGCGGCAGACTGACCACGTGGGAGGTCTGATAGGCCTGGCAGGACCCCTAGTCTGGCTGGTTGTCAGGCCTGCCTTTTGTGGAGGCTGCAGGCTGCCGCGTGGCAGGGTGCATCACAAGGTGGCTGGCTGCAGAACCTGGGGGCCCGGGGTCAGGGCTGGCCCACTGCTGGGTGGCTCTTCTCCCATTTGTGGGTCACCCACCCGGGGGTGCGGGTGGTGGCTACACTGTGGACTCTGCCCCTCCTACTGGTCTCATGATTCCTTCTTTGTTGTCTTTGGTTGTAGAAGATCTTTTGTGGTCGTTTCTGGCCTTTTTCACCAATAGACATTCTGTCTGTAAACAGCTGTAATTCTGGTGTGCCCGTGAAAGGAGGTGAGTTCACACCATATATAAAAATTAACTAAAAGTGGATCACGGACTTAGCTAGAAAAGCTTAACCTCTAAAATTTCTAAGAGAAAATGGGAGACCATCTTAGCGACTTCTAGTTAGGCAATTATTTCTTTGAAAAGTACAACCTATAAAAGAAAAAAATTGATAAACTGAACTTCATCAAAATGTAAAAACATTTGCTCCTCAAAATGCTGGGTGATTAATTTCTATGAAATTATAGACAGAGCAGCAGTAAAGTGACAGCCAGCAGCTCAGCGCCTGCCGGGAGTGAGGACCGGGGCAAAGACTGACGGCAAAGGGTCACGGAAGAGCGCTTCTGGGTGACAGAAATGTTCTACGTGGTGGCTGTGGTGGCAGTTATGCTGATGTATACGTTTGTCAGAATTCTTGTTTTTACACCTAAATTTGGTGAATTTATTGTATGCAAACATACCCGAATAGAGCTTACAAGAAGGAAGAAACACTTTACTTCCACACCAGTGCCCAAGCCAGACAGCCCGCTGTGCCCGATCTCCTGACAACAGGGTTTGAAGGCTCTGTCATTTCGAGCCACTAACTGTTGGTGCAGAACCAGTCCCAGGTGGAGACGCCCAGTGAGGTGACACTGTGGTCAGTTCGCTGGCAATAAAATGATTGTTCTTATTCCCACTGTTGCCTCGAACACACGGCGAGGAAGTCAGGACCCGAGACAAGAGTTGAACATCTCAAGCATCATGTTACAAAATCACTGGCAGCTCTTCAAATTCACACATTAAACAGGGAAAAAAAAAAAAAGCACGTATATAACTAAGAAGGAAAACATCTTCAAGTGAGAGGGGATGGCTCAAGCGGCAGAGCGCACACTTAGCATGCAGGGGTCCTGGGTTCAAGCCCCCGTACGTCCTCCGGAAATAGACCTAATTACCTTCCAACCCTCGCCAAAAAAATAAAACAGAAATGAAATAAAAACATTTTTAGCCTGTCCCCAACAAGCGGTCAAAGCTCCTTTGTCCATAACATTGAAGACACTACTGCTTTTCGAACACCCACTACATTCCAAGAATCAGCAGTACCTGCCTTATCATTACTTTCTGTCACTCAAAATACATATATGGAACATTCCCAGCACTGTTCAAAACACTAGTAACATAATACTGAACAAAACAACGTCCCAGCTGCCCGGAGCTAACCCTGCATGGGGAGGACTGTGTAAATACTGCGTAAATTAATCCGCAGAGAAAGCTACGAGGTATTAACCTTTTCATTCTTCAAATAAGGACACAAAGGCAAAGTAGGCATGTAACTCGTCTACACTAACCCACCTAACAGGGCACAGAGCCGGGCCTGGAAGCCAGGCCTGATTCCATGGCCCAGGCTTCGTATTAGGTTTTGAGCAAGCGTACTAACATCAAGCTTTCAAAACTGAGCATATTTTCTTGATCTGGGTCATCACACTTTGAACACTGGTTAAAAATGGGTATTATACTTTGAAGGGAAGACTGAAGAGAAACTCTGTAAATATTCACCCATGTCTTGGATCCTGTACCTAAATATGGGAAAGTTTTATCCCAAAGTTTAACCTGACAAACAAATCTGAGAATGCCTTTTAAGGTAAAGACACGGAAAGTTAAAGGAAAGTGATCAAACATTTTTCATTTTAAAAAATGACACGTGTAAGTGCAAATCTACACACCGCCTACTTTACTGGTTAGTAATGACAGAGAGCGACTCCTACCCCGTGCATACGTCTCTGCTGTCCTGCCACTGCGCCCGAAAAAGTAAAACTGCCAGATTCATGTCCTGTCAGTATGGCTTGTTCCTGACCAACTAGACCATGACCCCAGCTGTAAGTAAGAGAATGCATTTCACAGGCAAGTTTCATACCTGGATATCACATTTCAAAGCAGTGGGGAGACCCCGTTCACGCTTTGGGAAAACGTTACAAAGTATCTAAGAACTCGGGACATAGCAGATTCTTTCACTCCAGCTTTTTAAGTGGAGTCAAGAGGATATGGTGCATGTTTCTGGAGAACAAAGTCTCAACTCAGCCGTAATGCAGATTGCCCACCGAGGCCATCAGTGCTGAGCCCCAGTGCAAAAACCGTAATTTTAACAAAAAGATGCCTATTTATTTTCCCACCTGTATGTTGAAAGTCAGCATCACTTACATACTCGGCTTCTGGGCAGAGACCCCTTCTCATCTGCTCCGAGGAGTCACAGCACAGGGCACGTCTTCCGGCCTCAAGCTTAGCAGCAGTGGAGAGCTGCTCCTTGAGTTAATGAACAGGTGGTCCTCACTCTGCGTCTCCCCCTTCACCTCTCCTTCCCTGTGGTTGGTGACTGAAGACGGTGGTTCCAGGGTGGGAGTCATCACTGATCCCGGGGGGGTGCTATTTCAGGAGAGGCTGTCACTCCCCAGAACAGACATGGGGAGAATGATGGTGACAAGAGAGGACAGATGATGGGGTCGTGCAGGAAAATGTTCACCAAAGTGTCTCCGTAAGCAGAAGGGAGGGCTGGGAAAGACTGCAAGCCACTGGACGCAGGCGGCTCAGGCGGACCCTGCAGAGCGGTGACTGAGGTGGCACCTTCCCTCCCCAGAGGGGGCACCGTCGGGAGGGGCTGGAACGAGACGCGGGGCCCGGCCCGGAGCGACAGGCCAGAGGCGGGCGGCGGGGAGGAGAGCGAGGGCACCGGGGCCGTGCACGCTGGACCCCCCCCCAACCCCGCGGCGGGGACAGGAATGGCCCTGGGAGCTCGTGCCAGCCCCACCTTTCTGCTTTTCTCGAGCCACGGCTCTTCGGGATGCTTCACTTTCTCCCTAGGGGAGGTCTTCCCTGATCCTCCCAGCCTTCATCACAGGGCTGTTACATGTCCCTCACTATGGCCTTGAACTGATCTTCAAATCTTAATGTTTACGAGCACAGGTCTCGTCTTGTCAACTACACCATAACTCCTTCAAAGAAAGGATGCATCTTCTAACTTTTACGTCCCCCAAAACTGTTCAGTTTATTATGAATTGTATATAGTAGATGCCGACTGATTTATAGTGAAAAATCAAGACAACAGCTATTTTAAAATGATATAAAGGCTCCATGGTGACAAAGTACGCATTTGGAAAAGCTAACATGTTATCAAAACTCATGTCTCATACCTGAGAATGCTATCGATACAGTTTATCTGCTGACAGGATGGGCTGGGCTGATCTTTTCTCAAATCCTCTCAAGACTCAGTGTATATGCTATTATTTTTCAGTGTCTGGAAGGAAGAGAAAGCCTTCTGCTCACCTGAAAGAGAATGAAAGGACATGTAATTTAAAATATCATACACTTGAGAGCATGTACTTATTCAGCAGAATTAAATCATGGCACTTTAGGATATATACATTCAGTATTAGGTAGCTACTAAAAATGAACTCAGATCTAAATGCACTGATACATTTGAAAGAGAAAGATCACATAGAGCAATTACATGAATAATTACATGTGTATTTTTCTAACAACGGAGTGGAACAAATGTTTCAGGCAAAGATTATCAAGGAATAAAACCATCAGGTGAAAGGTTGATGGGGAATGTCACACTGACACTACCTGTACAATTGGTGGCTTCTGGCATCACTAAAAGGGGGACCAGAACACTGCTTCTTACGTGTTGTGATGGGAAGTGCACAGCACTGCTTGTGTTGAACTGGTGTCCAAGAGAAGTTTCTATGACAACAGAATTGTTCTTTCTCTGTGCTGCCAACAGGGTAGCCACTAACATCACACAGAGCAACTAAGCACTTGAAGTGTGAATAGAAGTGATTTTCAAATATCAAACCAGCCTTGCATTCCTATGATAAATCGTACCTGGTTGTGATATATTCGTCCTTCTTATACATGGCTGGATTCAATTTGTTAGTATACAATTGAGGATTTGCCAAACTTGTTTCTTTAAAATGTATACTTACCTTGTTTCAGTATTAGGGTAATAATGAGCTCATAAAATGAGTTTGAAAGTTTCCTTTCCTCTTCAATTTTCTGCAAAAAGATTATGTAGAACTGGCATTATTACTTCTTAAATGTTTGAAAGAATTCTCTAGTGAAACCCTCTGAGCCTGGAGTTTTCTTTTTGGCAGGTTTTTAACTTCAAATTCAGTTTTTATGATAAATATAAGTCCATTCTAGTTGTCTATTTTTTCTTCATTGAGTTCTGATAGTTTTTTTCTTTCAAGTGATTGCTTTATTTCTTCCAAGTTGTCAAACTTACGGTCACATAGTTGTTTGTAGTCCCTTTAACATCTGTTGGGGTCTATCTTCCATTCCCAATACTGGCAATTTTTGTTCCCTTTTTTATTCAGTATAACTAAAGGTTTGTTAATTTTATTAGCTCTTGATTTCATTAAGTTTTCTCTATTTTCTCCCTTTTTCAAATTCCACTGATATCTGATCTTTATTATTTCTTTCCTTCTGCTTACTTTGGATTTTATTTTCTCTTCTTTCTCTAGATTCTTAAGGGGGAAGTTCAGATGACTGATTTGAGACCCTTTTTTTTTTCTTTTTCCTATATAAACACTGAATGCTCTACACTTCCCTTTAAGCACTGCTTTATCTGCATCCCACAAATTTTATGTTGTCTTTTCAGTTCATTTGATTCAAAATGTTTTTACTTTCCTTGAGAGTTCCTCTTTGATCTGTGGGTTATTTACAGGTGTGTTATTTAATTTCCAAACGTCTGGGGACTTTCCAGATCCCTTTCTGTTGTTGATTTCTAGTTTAACCCGTTAGGTTAGAGAATATACTTTGTAATTTCCATCCTTTAAAAATTTCAAGGTTGTATTATGGCCCAGAACATGGTCTATCTTGATGGATGTTCCATGTGCCCTTGAAAACAAAACACACATACTATGTTGTTATTGGTTGGAATGTTCCATGAATGTTAATGATGATAGCTTTGTTTAGGTCTTCTCTATCTCTACTAATTTTCTGTCCACTTGTTTTATCAATTATAGAAAGAGGTGTGCTGCAGTCTCCAGCTATCCCTGTGGATTTGTTTATTTCTCGTTAAAGTTTTTATCAGTTTTTGCTTCATATATTTTGAAGCTCCGATGTCAGATGCATAAATGTTTAGGATTATTACATGTTCTCAGAGAATCAACCCTCTGTTCTTTATGCAATATACCTCTGAAATGCTGATAATGTCCTTGTTCTAAAGTCTACTGTGTCTGATCTTAATATTTCCAGCTTTCTTTTGATTCCTGTTAGCATGGCATATCTTTTCCAACCTTTTACTTTTAACCTATGTTTTCATTTTCAAAGTGGGTTTTTATAGATAATACGTAGCTACATCTTGTTTTTCCATCCAGTTGGACAACTTGAGTCTTTTAACTGGTATACTGAGATCATTCACATTTAATGTGACTGATATTGTTGGATTAAAATATACCTTGCTAGCTGTTTTCCATTTGTTCCATCTGGGTTTTTTGTTTGTTTCTTTTTTTCCTCCTTTCCTGCCTCATTTTGGGTTAAGTGTTTTAAATTACAGTTTATCGCCTCTACTGACATTACTCATATTTCTTTAAAAACTTTCTCTAGTAATTATCCTAAAGTTTACAATAATATACCTTTTTTTTACAATACACATATTTATGGAATTAATTTCTATATCCAAATAAAATATTGCTTCAAGAATCATGTAAGGAATTTACAGCAGTATTTTCCGAATACCTCGCTCCCATTTTTGCAGTATTTTTACATATGTTATAAATGCAGAATACTACTTTTGCTTTAGACAGTTATCTTTTAGAGTGATAAAAATAAGCAAAAAAAATTATTTTATCTTCATATATCCCATTTCCAGTGTTCCTCATTTCTTTGTATAGATACAAGTTTTATGTCTGGCATCATACTCGTTCTACCTTTACAAATTCCTTTAGGATTCTGATAGAACACAACTGCTGGCAATAAATTCCTACAGTTTTTGTTAAAATCTTTTCATCTCCTTTATTTCTGAAAGGTATTTCCCCCTACGTGTATAATTCTGCATTGACAGTTTTTTTATTTGAATATATTACTTTACTGTCTTCTAATGTTCATGGTTTCTGAAGAAACGTCTCTTGTAATTCTTATTCTTATCTTTGTCTCTCTGTTTGTAATCTGTATTTTTTACCTCTGGCTCTCTTCAAGATATTCTCTCTGGTTTTATTTTAGTTTGAATACGATATGCCCAAGTGTGTGGTGTTTTTATTTTGTGATTTTTTTTTTCCTTTCATCCTTAAGTATTTCTGGATTACCTACTGAGTCAGGCATTGTGCTCGACCCTGAGAATGAAGTTGGAGACAGAGCAGACACTCTCTTTGCCACTGTGACACTCACAGTGTATGGGAGAACGGAAGACACAAAGGCCCGGTGACCATGATTGTTATTATTACTATTACTTTGATCATCAGACACGTTAACCTGCAGGGCAGTGGCCCAGGCTCAGGGCTCCGTGCTCACACAGGCAGAAGAAGGCTGCACCTGCGAGAGGGCAGGGCTGCCCTGCCGACTCACCCCCAGGCTGTCCAGTGAGGGTCTCCGTCACATGCCTGTCTGGTGATTTGGTCCTTGACTCGATGTAGAGCTGCTGACTGAGATTCTGATTTTGTTTACACTGGCACAGACCTGCTGCAAAGTCAACTTAGGGAAAAGAATGATAAAACATGTTTCAAAAATTGTGAGAGTGTACATTACAAGATACCCAAACAACATATGTGACTTCCGGTTCCCTGAAGACACAAGGACTGACAGCACAGCACTGACTTGGGCTCCCGCTGCCCTGCAGCACCCGGGCACGGACGATGCTTCACGCCTACCTGTTTACAGCATGCTAATCTCCAGAAAGAACACAATTAGCCCAAATGTCCTGTTCTAGAGGTGATATTCTCTTTTTCCAGACATTTCCCCAAACTAACACAGATGAGTGACCAGATCGGGTCTTCAGTCAAGACAAGATACTGAGAAGCCACACGTGCTGGGAGACAGAACCAGCAGCGACACACACGGACCACAGCAGGTGCACAGAAGCCCACCCGCTTGCCGGGGACCTCTGCCCTTCCTCCAGGCCTCATGGAAGAGGCCACGCTGACCGGCGCTCCTGGGACCCGCTGCTCCCCAGACGTCCGCAGCCACTGGAAGCACCCACGTGGACCGGCTGCAGGACAGAGGGGCCGCTTTAGTCACAGGCGGTATGGCAGCTGGAGGAGAGGCCCAGTGTCACTGACCTCAGCCCACCTAGTCTCGGCTTCATGCTAACCACATTCACATACTTTGTGGCCCACTGTCCTCCTGCGCAAAATGGAACAATTCCTGACTTACCTAAAGTTGTGAAATCAAATATGACAACTTGTAAATCTTAGAAGTATAACATGCAAGATATTTATATTAAAAATACAGACAACTCAAATAAATTTCAAACCAACAAAAATCAAATGGGCGAATGGGTCGATGTCAGTTATATAATGTGGAAGTATTAAACCGTTCAATATTTTTATTTATTTCAGAAACAAATTTCTTTTAAAGAAGTACTTATCTTTCACCTACCTCAAGAAAAACACACCTGGGTGTGTGTGTTGTGGTAAAAATTATTTTATCCACTAGGATTTGAGGAGCTATGGAAAACAAAGACCTGCTTAAAGGTAAATATCTAATTAATCAGCCACTTAACTAACCGCTGATCATTATCAAAAAGGGAACAAACTCTCTATATGAAATGACAGAAATCTCGCTTGGGGCCTGGCCTTTGTTAGTAATTTTCATTATTAACTACATTTTAATTAGGTCAAAAATGTGATACCTACTAAAGATAACTTTAAACCAAAAGAGAACGTCTGTCTACGCTGAAGAGCTTACTCACCACAAATAATCCAACAGTCAAAGCTGGAGTGATTCAGAGTTCAGGGCAAAAACGCCTGCTCTATCTAGCGGCCGTATGTAACTATGCAAACAGGATCTGAGATGTCAGTAGGATATGGGCATTTTTAATCTGTGCAGTAAAACTGGGATGGTCAGTGCTGGGGCAGCTTGCTTGAAAATGCAGTGATGAACACAGTTGGGACCATGTGAGCGCGATGCTAACTTCGCACTTGCTCATGCATGATCTCATTTGCAAGAGGCATAAGATGAATGCAAAAATAGCATCGAGTTGATGGGGCCATTTATGAGACTGGAGAAGCACGCCCACTCCTGCAGCAGGGACCTGCCACCTCAATGCACCACTGCGCTTTCTGAGCCACGCCCGGCCAACCTTCCTTTCCCTCCCACCACAGCTCACCTCTGCGGCCCTCCCAGCGCCCACGGCCACAGCAAACTGCAGCCCCTTCCACGGACCGGAGCTGTTATTTCTTGCTATCTTTTGTGCATCTATGAACCCTTTAATGTGTGAAACTGTGTTATCATTTCTGTCAGATTCCTGTCTTACTATTAGCATATGGTTACTTGAGTGCTGTTTCCCTAAACTCATTTTTCCCATGAGCCCTGTGGTTCTTTTTTTTTTTTCACTTGAATCATCTGGATTTATTTTTAGGATGAGGTTCTGACAGAAAGTGTTACTGAACTGGGATTTCATAATACATTATTTTATTCAACTGTACAAAAAGATGAGATACAAAATCGAAAGAAGGAAAGCATTGTTTTTAAAATTTCTAATAAAATAACTGTTTAATATCTATTTTCTCAGCAATGTGGGGATACTGGTGATATAATTTGTAAAACGTATTTTTTTTTTCAATTTTAGGCTATTATTATATACTTTTTTGTTTGAAACATTCTGGAAAAAGATGATACAAAATGATGACATAGAGAAGAAAAGTGAGAGTTATTTTCAAAGATAAAATTACTTTTAAATTTGAATTAAGTATAGAAAATCAAAAGAGCTAAATATTCTAATTTTTCAATAGTCAGTATAAAATACCTTATGAAAAACATATAATGAAATTGTTTTTTAGGATCTTTCCCCACCACGGGGTTAAATGTGAATCAATTATTTTGATTTTAATAGACCCATTATCTAAAGGACAAGATCAGCCATTTGTTAAAAATATATCTAATTTTTTTAGAAACAATGAAATTAACAATGAGAAATAATTTTGTCCATAAGAGATAGGAAAATACAGTTAGTGTCTGTGCTTCTGTGCTCTATTCAGATCTTTGGAGAAAGCTTGTGAGGAGCGGTTACCAAAACTATTTACGCAATTGAAGCTTCCTGTGGTTTTCATTGTGCGAATTTTTTTGCATTGGATGGTAGTTTTTAGGAAAGTACTTGTCACATTACAGCAGAACTGACTGTAATTTCAAATAATAAATGGAAGCGGCTTCCATACGGAAGATGGAAACTATACTTCTTACTCAGGGGCTCTCAAAACACTTTAGAAACAAAAATTCATCCTTGTGACCTCTGTGCAACAGCGTCAATGCTCTTACGTCACACGAGGCAGAAGCAAAGGCCAAAGGATGGTCACCGGTAGAGAAAGGACGGGAAGACCGGGTGTCTGCGGCCCAGCCTGTGCTCAGACCCCGAGGCTGTGTTGTCCCTGAAGGAGGCCACTGCACAAGAAGTCAAGCTCAGCAGACGGAGATGTCAGGGAAACCAGCTCAGGGCCAAGCTGGACTCGAGCATCCTTTTCTGGTCCTGCCCCTGCAGTAAACGGGCTTTCTCGGGTCCCTTTCTGATGGGCTGACATGTGACCCTCCATCTAAAAGCAGATGTCCTGACTCACCTTCATAACCAGAATGAATCTCCTCCACCAGACCAGACAGCAGGGCTCGGCCTCGGGGCAGGCGGGGCTGAGCACGTGACTCAAACAGGAGAAAATCCGGAAGGGGCGGGAAGGCTGCCCGCGCCCCCTGGCTTCAGCTCCACTGGCAGAGCACAGACACCATCAGTCCTGATGTGATGCGCTCACTGGGTCCACCATGAAGCAAGGCCTGGAAAAGTGTTTTATCGCTGATTTCCAAGGGAGGCGTATCCAAGTCCAAAATGTTTAAACATATTGACTCTTAAAAGAAAGGAAACGTTGGTTTATGTTTTCAATACCCAAGGGCAATTATACTCGTTTGTTATTCAACGAGAGGGAGGTTTTCTGCAAAACCGGCTCACCACTGAATGGAAGACGGAACAGGTCACCCAAATTCCCAGGCGACCTTCTGCTTCTACTGCGTAGAGGCATGGACACTACCTGTCTTGTCCCGTGCATCTAAGCCAAGCACCAAGTGACAGAAAACAGGGTCCCCTGTGACTGTGCTCCCAAAGCCAGCTCTCCGTCAGCCCTTCCTCCACCCTCTTTCAAAGGACTGACTCAGTCCCACGGCTTCAGGTCTCCATCCTGTGCGATACCCCCGGCTGCCCGGAGGGCGGTTCTGCTCAGGTGTGCGGGTTATTCCCTTAACAATCATATCCCCCCACCTTGCCAGCCACGCCCTTCCTCTCCCAGCATCGTTTAAACTCCTGCACGCTGAGGGCCCATGGCCACTCTCGTTCCCACTCCCCGTGGCCTGAATTCCTGGCTCTAGCCCGGACTTCTCCCCTGAACCCTAGGCTCCGCACCAGCGCCCCATCAACGCCACGCTGTGGATTTCTAATCGACGCTGCACACCTGCCTCACCTAAGACTAAGCAGCGTGGCCTTTCCTCCGCACTCCAGGCCGCGGCTCCTCTATAATCTCCTGCACCCCAATAAAAGGCAAAGATTTGCCTGTCACCCGACCCTCTTCCTACTTCACAGCCCATACTAACCCATGAACATATCCTGGTAACCGTCCCTTACAAAAATATGCAGAGTATCCAGAATGTCCCCTGTCCACCACTCGGCCTGGTCCAGGCCTGGTCACCTCCCCACTGTCCTGCAGAACCCGTCTCCCTGCTTCCTTCCCCTCCTTCTGCAGGACCCTCAGCACAGCACCCAACACGAGCCTTTGATCATGTCAGTGATTTCTCCTTCTGAAAAATGAAAAAAATGCCCTATCTCTATCCCCTGAAACTTTCCACAGCAACCACCACCCAACAGCCCGGATTCGGCCTCCGGATGCGCAGCGCTGTTTCCCAGCACCAGGAGCGAGGGAGCCGCGAAGGAAGGACTGACCGGTCGTGGGTAGGAAACGTCGGGGCTGAGCCTGGGGCAGCAAGTCTGAAAGCACCCCGGGGTGCTCTCACTGGAGAGGACGGGAGCTAACCTAGTTAGCTAGTTAACCTAGTTAACCAGTAGCTCCTGCTGGCCAAAGAGGGATGGCTGGAGCATCACGGGGCACACCGAGAACCTTATCTTTAGGATGACATCCTGAAATTGTGACGGAGATCTGAGATTTGTTTCAAAATAACGGGGGATGGGGGGTGGGCGAGGAGTAGGTGGTGGTGCAGACGGTACAAGACTGGCCACAGATGAGAGTTATCAATGCGGAATGATCACTACATATCAGTTTACTGTACTGTCTTCTCTACTTTTACACTATTTTGAAAAATCTCCAAAGCAAAGTCTTAAAAATAATTAAGCGGTTAACCTGAACAGAACATTTCATCAGAAGTCTAAGCTCCCTGTGGTTTGGGCCCTGCTTCCTCATCTTCTTCCACCCTCCCCTCGCCTTCCTCCCACGGGCCAGGCAGGCTCTGCCCCAGGGCCTTTGCACCTGCCTGGAGCCACTCTTCTCTCAGATAGGCATGTGTGTGGCTTATTCCCTCGCCTCCTTCAGAGCTTTGGTCCTAATTAGGCTTCTAATTAGAGAAGAGTTCCTTGGCCACCCTGAATTTACCAGCAATCTCTCCACCGCCCAGAACTCGCTTACTCTGCTTTACTGCTTTACCCAGAACGCAGCGCCAGCTACCCCGCGTATATTTAGATAGCTGTTTATTACTGGTCTCCCCCACTGCACATAAGGTCCATGAGGGCAGAACTTTGTTTTGATCCCAGCACCTATAATAGCACCTAGAAAGGTACCCCAAAACATTTACTAACGTAACAAACACACACAGCGCTTACCACACGGCAGGCACTGCTTCAGTAAACAACAGCTCATCTTCGAATGACTGAAAAAAGCAACACGCCTCCCACCCGCCCCGCCCACCTCTCTGCATAGGCTTCTTCCCCAGGCACTTACATACTGTGAGCTCAAGCCCCACGGTCCCACGGGATGCCTGAACAGTCCGTTACAAGGCTTTCTCTCCCCCGAATACCGCGGGCATTTAGTAACTCCAATACTGATGTTGGCCATCACGGCATTTAAAAAATGTTTTTCTATTTACTGTGAAAGTAACATTAACGTATCACAGTAAACTTTAGAAGAGAAAAAAAAAAACACTAATAAATCTACCAGAAACCAACTACTATTAAAATTTTGATCTCTTTTCTTCTATTTCTCTATCTCTGGACCTTTTCAGTCCTTCTCACAAATATACCTATCTTGCTGCTTTCTTTGAGGTTGTTCGAAATTTCAGAAATTAACTTTAAACGTGACTGAAAAACAAAAACGAAAGAGCCAAAGACAACGGTCATCTGAAAGTATACTTAGCGTCCAGTGACTCTAACATGCCCCTGGGTTAAGAAAGATCCTTCTGGTCTCTTCTCCTAGTGCACGGTTACCTTCTTTTCTCATGAGAACAGGTATCCTCTCCTCCATCAAAGTACAAACTTTTGTTTTAGCAAGAACCAAGTCTTGTCTTTCATGTCCTCCCCAGATCTAGCTGAATACAAAAGAATCAAAACAAGTGCTAAATAAAACTAGAGCCTCATCCACCATGTCTGGCTTTCGTGAGCCTCCAAACTCACCGGATTCTTCAGAAAAAGGATTTCACTGGAGCGAACTCGGACTGTGACGCTGCTGGAAACAAAGACAGGCGTCAGTGTCCTGCACCGCCCAGCGTCCCGCAAACAGCGTCCACCATCGCCCCCATGGCCGACTCTTTTCAGAGGGAGCTACTCGCGATCGAAGTCGGACTCTTGCCCTCACTCTGAGATTCAGTCGCATCCAGTGTCTCCCAAGGGCTTTCCTGTCCCAGCAACAACCCTCATCTGACTCGGGGCTTTCCCGACGACCTCCCACCATCCTTTCAGTACTTCCACACCTGCCCGTACTCACTACTGCAGATGTCAGTGTGATAACCCTGCGACACAATTCTTTCGGTGCTGATTTTCTATTCCACCGCAGCAGTCTGGGCGTGCCTTAAAAATTGGGAATCAGACTACTTGAGAACTTTGGGGCACAGGACATTTACATTTCTTCATTGCTTTTTCTTTCCCTGGATAAATTCCCCAAAGTTGTATTTCTAGATTAGATAATACGATCGCCTCCTGACACTCATCACATCTTGGCAAATTAATCTCCAGGAGATCGCACCGGTTCATGGTGTCACGGGTAACACTTTCTCACAAAGCCTCTCTGCCAATAGTTTGCTTCAGGTTTGTTGACTTTTGCATTTATTTTATTGATCTGGGAGGTGGTAATTCAGAAATGTTTACATTTGCCCATCTTAAGGGAAACCAGGAGACGGAACCAACCCCACATCTTTGCTGACTCCTTTTATCTCCCGGTAGAGCTCCCGGAATATGTATCTTTTGGGCACTTGCTCCCTGGAGTGAAAAGTCCTCAGTTATGGAAACCCAGGAAATGTTTAAAGTCAAGAAGATGTTTTTAGAAGATACACTGAAGAAGCATAAACAACAGGAATTCTAAAGAACCAAAACACTGAATGCGGTCCAGGTCTGTACTCCCAAGGACAGGATCACAGGAAGAATCAGACAATGTGCTTTTGAACGATCAAGAAAAATGTACGTGATGTAAAAAGAAACCCCTCCAGTCTAAAAGTGAAGTGAAAGAAACGTCTCCAGTTCAAACTCTCATAATTATAAAACTATGAAGGTCACCGCCCCAGAATGCTGAAACCAGAAGTCCTTACGGAAGTCTGCAAGAAATAAAGGATGGAACTTGATAAAGTAAGCTTAAGAAATAAATTACTCTAAGACATGCTCAAGTCTTAACACAGAAACTGTTTCAGGAAAGGCTTAGATAAATTCACGGAGGAATTAAGGCAAGATAAGGATGTTTCAAAAACACCCTTGATTTTCTGAGATGATTTCTGCAGACGGGAACTGGATCCTGGTGCCACTTTCAAAGGCATGCCTTGGTCTGATGACAGCTCTCCTGCTTTAAGTTACAGCCCCAGCAGCCGTGCAGTCAGAGGGGCTCTGCATTCCCACTGCCACTTCCTGGCAGTGTCACCTTGGGCAAATCACTTAGCCCGGCGCCTCTGTGACTGGCAGCTAAGACAGGGCACAGCCCCAGGCTTCGGGGGACCTGACTGTGCACAGAGTGGGTCCCGAGGCAGGGCCATTCCGCAGAGATACTGGGCTCCCCCAGCACGTGGTGGGGCCGGGACTCCCCTCCGGCTGCCCGGCCCAGGTGCTCTCTGAGCTGCGCTGCAGGCCGAGACCCCTGCCCTTCACCATCCTCGCTCCTTCCAGCCAGACCAGCACTGGGAGCTCCCCTCACCACCCGCTCCCAGTAAGTCTCTCGGGAGCTAACCCCATCTTGGCGCCTGCATCGCAGCACTCCCCCACTAACAGTTTCTGTATCTGTCCGCTGGAGATAACGACACTATCTACTGCTCACAAGCTTTTCGTGAAGATTAACTTTGTTAATCCACTGAGGCATTAAGAAGGGTCCCTGGCAAACAGTGACCAGCCAGTAGAAGATACCAGTTAAGAGGAGCCTCCGAGTGTCTCCAGTGCTCTCCTCGCCCGCAGCGCTGCGGTGACCCTGTGTGAACAGGGGCGTCAGAAACGATGGCTCTTGCTTTACAGTGAGAAGCTAAGTGGCCTCCAAGGTTCGTGAAGGGCCAGAATTCAATGGAAAACGCAGACTTTCAGCCTACTAGCTTAAACTCAGCATGAAAACAATACCACAACTCGACTGTAAGGGGAACTTGCTCACACCGCTTTTACATTACACCAGGCACCTGAACTCCACGGCAGTCACCGGGGGGCCTGGAACTCAGGGAGCCCGCCTGTGCCCCAGTGGGAGACGTGAGCCCTTCACCACATCCACACAGCAGTTCAGAAGGAAAACAAAGCAATGAGATTCAAAACTTTCAGGGAGAAGAAAAACTGGAAAAGGGATCTAACCTAGAGAAGTTTACCTCCAGAGCAAAGCAGAGAAATAACAAAGACAGTGTAAGAGAAAAAACATCTTAATTTTATTAACTTGAAAGAAACAGCCTTTGGAGCAATTAACTGCTGCGCAGCATGCTGTAATCAAACCACATTTACATACGTAGATCACATATGTAAAATCTGCAGCATTAACTTGACTGAATGAAAGCAAATTTGTTGGATCTTTATGTTACTAGAAGCCCTTAAAATGCTATTTTCTCAGTCTGTCTTTTTAAATAAATAAGACAAATCATATCAGCTGCACGTTCTTAATAATGCATTAATTTTTGGCACTATTTCTGGAAGAATGAAACCAATCTTTACCAGGCAAGATAAACAGCTGAATATTGGTCCCATTACCTCTTTGGGTCCAGTTGTTCCAGAAAGGGAGCTGAGCGTGGGCAGTGTGTGTGTCGAACACCTTCACATCTTGAGGGGCAAGCAGTTCCACAAAGCGACAGGACTCCAAGAAAGCCTCTTACAGTTCAGGACCGCAGGAGGCTGTTCAGACGTGCGCACTAACCGTCCAGACAGAAATGAAAAAACTGCCACTAAGGTATCCTATGAAAAACACTTACAATAAATGCAAATATTAAGATACTTACTGGCAACGTTCCCTGAATAAATTTCCTCTAGACTTCTACCACGATCAATAGCTTAAAACACACACACACACACACACACATACACACACTCGCTCATACACACACACACATCCTTGCAAAGGCAACAAAACTCTCCAACATACTTCCTAGTTATCACTGTAAAACTATTTTTCCTCCTGAAGGTTTAAGTTCTATGCCAATAAATATACCAGCCCATTCCATACCCACTAAACACACACTTGGGATACTTTCTCCTTTGCAAACTGTGCCCTTCACCCAGAAGGCCTGTCTTCTCTTCACTAGTGCATCACCTAGGGTGCAAGACCAAGTTTAGGATTCACCTACTTCAAGATGTTCTTTGACAGACCTCGTTACGTAAGAATTGGTCCTCTAATTTGTTCCATTAGAAACAAACATAACTGATTCATAATCAGCCATTGTTTGTACCTGCTACCATTGGCCTGTTTTCCTCTCTAGCTTTATTTTGAAGATCGTACAGGGAAAACGTTTTCTTAAACCTCCAGAGCAGCTGCTGCAGGACCATGAACACAGCCTTTAGTATAGTAAGTGCTGAAACATTAGGGACAGCTCGTTACAAAATCTGTAATTTACAATTACGTCGAGGTCTGAACATAAAGGAAGTCATCTCCATCACCTCAGCAATACATGCGGCTTCAATATTCCGTCAACATGAAGATTTGAAAAAGATACACTAAACGTCTCTTCCAAAATTTTACAAAAAAAACGGCAGCATCTCAACTCACCTGTTCTATAAAATCCAGTTGTCACAACTTGAAGTTGTGGGTACTGGAACTAAGAATGATATAAATCAAGATGAACAATTTGGAGATTAGAATCAGATGCAGGAAATGACTCTGCAGTGTCATTTTCTTTCCTTAGTTTGGGAGAACTCAGGGATGCTAAGGAGACGAGGCACTCCACGACGGAAGCAAAGCCAACTGGTACTAAAGCAAAGCAAACTGCTACTGATGTGTTGCTTCCTGTTTTTCGACATCTTCTTGGGCAAGGGCAGGAGAACCCCCACAACGCCTTGTGAGCAGTTTCCCCCTATCGGTTACCTCAAATAATGGTTACTGAAACACTCAGTGATTAACTTTAAAAAAATGCATGTCTCGATAAGGTCGTTAGGAAAAGTCACCAGGTTGATACAGCAAAACTTGTGAAATCTTACTGAGTTTTTGGAAGTGTGTTCTCAAGCAATAGCGGCCAGCTCCTCAAGACTGAACCTGCTCACATCTGCCTGAGGTGCTCCATTCTGACTGAGAATCTGGAAAAGCTCACTGTTGGCTAAGAAACATAGGAAAATACATTGGTGACAACAATATCTTTAGGAAATAATTTTTATCACTATTCACGTTGGCTTCTTTCTTAGGATGAGGACACCTCAGCACGTCTCCATTAAAACCAGATCATTTTCTTCTTTCACCTAAAATACTGAGAGTTGTACAACTTAAGATTTCGAATTTTATGAATTCTGGGTGTTCTAGATCACAAGAATAAGATACATTTAAGGTACTGAAACAAAACAAAATTCCAAATACACACACACAGGAAAATTTTTTTTGATGGGGAGAGTAATTAGGTTTATTTATCTGTATATATATACTTTAAATTTTTAAAAAAAATTTTTGGGAGGGGGAAGGTAAATAGTTATATTTATTTTTATTTATTTATTTTTTAAGGAAAGTACCGGGGATTGAACCTAGGGCCTCGTGCATGTGAAGCACGTGCTCTACCACTGAACTATATCCTCCCCTTTACGCAGGAAATTTTTATGGCAGACAAAGGGCTCCAGTATTCAGGAACTAAATATCATATATGAAGCCAGAAAGGTTTGTGCTAGAGAATGTGCAATTTTAAAATTCCTCGAGAAGAAGTCAAAAATTTCTTAAGAAAGTGTTTTAATTTGGTAAATTCCTGATACATCATGACCGCATTTTAGAAGTACAACTGTGACAGGGAAAGATAAATGTATTTTTCCCCTAATAGTCATAAAAGACAATATACCTTCAAAAAGTGAATCTTCAAAATGGGCTTATGCCAAATTCTACACTCCTGAAACAAACCAGCAAAATCCTGCAGTTACTAAACTGTCACACCATCACACCAATAAAGACTCTCTGAGCGCTTATTTGCAAAACTAAGATGCTAATGGCATCAGTGCAGTTCTGCTCACTTTACATAAAGCAGCATAAAAAACTCAAAGCTTGTCTGAAACTAAAACCACGCGGACACCTCTGGCCTGGCTGGGGTTTATGGGCGGTGCTGTCCAAGCAGGGCTGGATTCTCTCTCCAGGTCGTTTACCTTGCACGCTGTGTACACAAGGAAGGGCGCAGTTGAGGGCATCCAGAGTGCTCGGTTTACTTTGACAGCATCTCTCTGACCAGAAATATTTTTTCATTTCTTGGACAACTGTTATAAGTTCTTCAGAAACTCTGGATCCTGCTGTTTCCTGCAAGATAAAAAACTACACATTCCCACTTGCTTGCAACTGTAATAAGTTAACTTTCACTGAACAGTGCTTTCGAGCTTTCTGCCTGCTTGTGAATTTGCCCATTTAATTCATAGATTTATTATCCCTGCTTTACAGGCGGGAATCCCAGGCACAGAAATTGGTCAACAGCAAACATCTGCCACTTTCTCGCTCCCACTTCAGCCCGGAGTCAGCTAAAGCCCTCCACCACTTTTTATCTACTTTCCGTACTCGAGAAATTTTTTCAGTTTCTGCAATGTGTTTCAGTCTAAGTTGTCTGAGTCTCTCCCTCAACTCTTTCCTAGGCGTACCAACAAAACATAAAATGATTTAAGCCCTCCTTTCCCTTCTGCTGCTCCAGCAAAGAACCAGATTATATCACCTGTTGCTGCTCCCCTTGTGTTTGCTCTGCAGTTGGGATTTCTGGCTCCACATCTCGGCAGATTCTTTCTCCAGGGCCTCGGTTCCGCTGGCCTGGGGTCCTTACAGTTCATAACGCTGGTTCCTTCTGGAGTCCTGAGATTCACCACGGGACATTTCCAGATCTTCACAAGGTTCCATCTTTCACCTGGCAGCCCTCCGTCTCTTGCCTGCTTCTTTTTTACTTTGCAATCAGTGACGGAAATTTATTTCTCATTTTGGTCCATGCCATCGCATTAGAGAAAACTATCAGTCCTCACGAGCCAGCAATTCCTGATCCCTGCTCATCCGGAGGCACTTTTCTCCCCGGTATTTCCATACAGTCTTAGATTTCTCCGCTCCCAGAGGGTCCACCCTAGATAGAGGGGAGGGTGGATACAAAGGTGACTAGTGTCAAGAGAAGCACGATTTTACGCCGGAGACCCAGCCCTGGGGGGGGCACCCCGCCCCAGTCGTCGCAAAGCCAGGCTCGGACCCCCAACCCGCCCGCCCGCCGCTCGGCGCGCACCCAGAAACCGGACCGGGCAAGGGGCAACTTGCAGCGCAAGGTTCCAGGAACCCCGGGTTCCCGGCCCCACAGCGCAGGGCAGGCTCGGGGCGATCGCAGCCGGCGGGCTCCATGGCCTCCCCGCCGGAGCGGAGTACACACCTGCCGCCGCAACCCGCGGACCCGCGAGCGGCCGCTCGCCCAGCCGTCCCCGCCCCTGCAATCTGGACGCTCGCGGCGGGCCGGGCGGCCGCCGGCGCCGCGCCCCCAGCACGCCGGGTGTCGAGGCCCCGCCCCCGGGCTGCGCGATTGGTTGCCGCCGTAGGCTCTGCGGGCCCCATTGGCTCGGGGGCGGGGCTCGTGCCAGGGCGATAGGGCTACGTAAGTGAAGGCGAGTGCGCTGGGGCGTAGGCTTCGGAGCACGTTACGTAACGCTGGCGGGGGTCGGCCGCAGGACGGCGCCTGGCCAATCCCGGCAGGCTGGCGAGTAAGCAAGGGGCGGAGGAGCCCTGAGGAGGCTCCGGCGCCAGCCGCCAGAGTCAAGGGCCCGCGCCTGTCACGGTGCCGTGGGGATGGGCCCCGGGAGCCACTGGAGCCAGCGGGGCAGTGATAGGGCGCTGGAGCCGCCAGTCATGAGGAGGCGGGATCTTGGCAGGGTGGGCGGGGCCCGAGCGGGCGGGGCTGGCGCGGCCTCCACGTGAGAGGCAGCTGCTCCCGGGAGAGCCGCGCGGGTACCCTCCGCTGCCCCGCACGAGTTGGGCAGAGCCGTGGCAAGCGGCGGGCGGGGGACTCAGGTCGGGGTCCCGCTGGGCAGCAGGAGGAAGGTGCTGGAGATCCGAGCGCTTTCTCTGCGTGTTCTCGGGTTCCTGTCATTTCCATCTTTCTTAACGACCTTCTTGCTCTCACTCCCGCGGATTCAGGTGAGGGGCTCGGAGGCCCCGGGCAGTATAACAGCGCTGTAAAAATCAAACCTGGCTTTCAGAAGCGGAATTCTGACGGGGAACTTAAACATGTCCCTGGTCCTCCCAGAGTTAAAGAGTCATGTGTAACTGGAGGAAGACAAGTGTTTGTAAAAGACACTATTTCGGTAAAGGAAGGTGTAGAGAAGCCCTTAAAAAAAACACCAGTCTGGAGGCTGTCTAAAAATTGTATTTTCACTCATCCGAAATGGAAGGTACCATGCAGAACTCCGCCCCTGTCCAGTGACGGGTACATCAGATATCTTCGCCATTAGTTTTATGAATAAAAAGAATTGTAAATAAAAGGGGGAGGGGGGCTGAAGTGTGGCAACTGTTCATATTACATATTGGATACAGCACCTTATTTTTCCAAATGAGATCTTACTATCCTCTGAAGCTCTGTTTTGTTAGACTGCATTCATTCAACAGATATTTATTGAGTGCCTATCTGGGCAGGGACGATTGTGGTCCCTGGTGACAGAATAGTGGCAAAAGCCCCCTGCCACTCAGGGAGTCTACATTTGATTAAGGGGTAAAACACGAACGTCTCCGTAAAGTTCAGAAAGGAGAAAGAACCGTGTGGAACGTGAAACACCCTAACGTGGAGGGTGAAGGAGGCAAGAGGCGCATGGCCTCTTGGTGGCCAGGGAAGTTCTCTCTGAAAAGGTGAAGTTGAAACTCGGGTGAGGGGGGCTGGGGAAGCGCACCCATGGAGGGAGCAGCACCTGCAGAGGCCCTGAAGCAGGGCAGCTTTATTGATGAGAAACAGAAAGGTGGGAGGAGGAAGGTGAGATGAGGTCAGGAAGTTCGGAAGGACCCGGTCACAGGTCACAGTGGGCCTTGTAATTGGGGAAAGCGATTTGGATTTTTTCCTAATGGTAGTTGAAAGAGGAGGGTTTTCAGCAAGAAAGTGATCTGTACCTGTCAGATTGCTGCACAGGAAACAGGTAAGTCAGGAGGCTGCTAATTACAAGAAGAGAGCTGAGGATAGCTTAGTCCAGAGTGATGCCAATAAAGATGGTGAGAGAAGAGACTGAACTTGGAATACATTTGGGGGCACAGAGCGTGGGGGATGAATTCAAAATAAGGTGTGAGAAGAAGAGTGTGACCCAGGGGGACTCCTGGGGGCACTGGTTTAAGCAGAGCTGCGTACGAGGGGACGGGCACTTAGACAGGCAAGTCTGGGGGTGGCAGGTTTTGGTGAAGAGAGAATAGAGAGTGGTTTTCTGCAATGTTATGTTTAAGAAGTGCATTACACATCCAAGTAGGCAACTGGATTTGCCGGCTGGGAACTTAGGGGAGAAGCCAGGGGTGGAGATACAGCTTACATCTGGGAGTTGTCAGAGTCTCCACGGAGTTTGCAGTGATGGGGGAAATGGTGTCAGTGAGAGTGCAGATGGAGAAAAAGGGCCAGAGGCCAAGATTTGGGGCACACGGAGATTCGGAGGTCAGGCAGAGAAGCAAGCGACGAGTAAGGAGCAGTAGATGAGGCTGAAGGGAAGCCAGAGGAGTGTGGTTCAGGAAGCTAGATCATGAGGTTATTTCAGGGAGAGCGCTGGCAACTGTATCAAACGCTGGTGACAAGCAGAGAGAAACTGTGGCGGAGGATTTCCTGTTGGTCTGCACCAAGATGGTGACCTTGGTTGGTCCTTGGTGACTTTGTTTAACGACGTCTCAGTGTCATGGACTGAAGAAAAAGTGGACGTGAGGCAGTGACTGCAGGGACCCGGAGGGAGGAATTTTTCTGTGAAGGGCTAAAGACAAGTATTTGTTAGCTGAAGGGAGGGATGTGGGCATCACTATTAAGGGACTAGGTGATCCAATAAGAAGGGAGAAGTGAATGATGCAGGAGGGAGGAGCTGCAGATGAGAGGCAGGTGCGGAGAGAAGCCCTTTGTCAGGCTGGGGACCCAGAGCCTTGGCCAGAGGCAGGTGCTTCTGCCAGCAGGGGACCGTCTGCAGTCTTGGCAGGATAAAGACAAGTAGATTTTTACATGCACTTAGCTTGCTATTTAAAGGATGAGAAAAAAATTATTTTCTAGTAAGTATGCTATATTTGGCTTATTTAGTAAATTCTAGTTTTACAGATTGAGTTTGCTGGTAGTATGAAAAGCAGCTTAGCTGTAAATATAAGGATGCTTCCTTTTAAATGCACTAAGCAGTCTGGTCAATTTGAAAGCAAATCATTAATCTTCATTCAAAAGCAATAAAAAAATTACCATACTTTTAAAAAGTTAGTGATGCAAATAAAAAAGTATCACACAATAATAATAGTAAGTTATAAGAAACACAACTTACTAGGAAAAACTTACAAGACAAGGGGAATCTGCCTCCCTTCTTTGACTAAAGTTGCTGATGTAAAGGAAGGTATTCACTAACATTTCATTTCTCCTTTGGGTGACGGACAGGATCCCCTTCCACCTCTGAGGTTAGCCACAGTCACCTAACTTGCTCTGGCTGATGAGATGTGAGCAGAGCTGCTGGCCCCACGTCGAGGTGGACGCTTGGAGGCCAGCGCACAACTCCTGACCTTCCTTTCCTTCTGCAGCCATAGCCTGAGAGAGATGTTTACGGGAAGCTCCTCCCAGAGGGACTGACGATAGAGCCTCCCTGCTGACTGACAGCGCAAGAGCCAGGGCGGACTTGAAGCCACTGAGACTGGGGGGTGCTCGGTATGCAGCGTCCCTCCAGCATATCCCGAGCGATGCTTGCGGTGAGGACAAGCGCCAGCAAGTCCGTGCACTTGTCTAGTGCCTAGCGTGGTCCCTGGGGGATGAGGCTGCCGTTCTCTGAACAGACGCTGTTTATGAGAGGGAGGGCAGAGGGAGACTGTTTCATTCTGTTTGGTGAACGCGGAGTTTGAGAGGCTTCTGTCCAACAGGCCAGGAGTTATCAGTGGATTCATGAATAGAGATATCACGGGAATGGATCAGACTGCCTGGGGAAAGAGAAGTCAGGGGGGGACGCAGCCCTGAGGAATCCTGACATTTAAGGGAAGAAAGAGGAGCCTGTTTATGGTAATTTTCATCTAAAATCTTGGAAATGGCACCAAAAATTCATATGTATTTCATTCTATGAAGGTCCTGAACGAAAGGCACAATTCTAGTTAGTGCTCGTCCAGGGCACGGTCATCTGTCGGACATGAGAAGCAGTGACCGTCTATTTGAGGCAATGGAAAAAGGTCAAGCTCTTTCTCCCACCAGGATTCTATTAACTGGCATTTCACTGTAAACACAAGCAAGTCTGCTTCCGCCCATTTCATACTGCTCCCCCGGGGTCGTGGAGTAAGAGGAGAGGTACATCCCAGGGGAAAGGGATGCAGACTCGAAACAAGAGCCACGTGTCTGGAGGTGTCCCTCCCCCGCCCAAGTCAGCTTCCCCAGGCCCCGCATGGGCAGCCATCTGTTCTACCACGGAGGGGCCGGCTCCACTCAACTCTTTTGAAAGACCATGTATTTAAGAAACTCACACGCCACATCCGGAACATTTTGGTAATCACAAGCAAGCCAGTTCCCCACTCACCTCCTCTACTGAAAAAGCACTTTCCACGCGGGGAGCGGCGTGCTTCTGCTCAGTAGGGTGTGCGAGGACATCGGAGTACTCAGGGAGGGACCAGTGAGAAAGCAGAAGAGAGGGAGGAGTTTGGGGGTTTATAAGGGGGGGAAGTAGCAAGGAAGGCTGCTTGAGGACTAGGACCAGGTACAGCCATTCCTCTACACGCGACACAGGTACCAGAGTTACGTTTACAAACACTTTATTCAGTTCATTATAGTGGGCAAGTTCCCAACTAAATGCACAGATACAAGCAGAGTATTCCTGGGTTAATGCAGGCACCAGGGGGTTACATGGGACGGAGCATCGAGGCCGAGGGGAGAGCACCAAGGTTACAGTCAGACCCGGCTGGGGACCCGAGCCGGGGTGGGCCAGCGTCCCGACGCGGACGCTGCTCCTGTCTGGGCCGGGCACACTGTGAGGCATGTCTCCAACTTTCCATCACTTCACTCACGTCCGGGGAACAGACACTACAGACAGGGAACCGTGTCGTGGTGCACCTAACTGCTGTTGCTTTGTAAGCCATAAACTAGCATGTGAACAAGAGCGTTAGTATAACTTCTATCTCCCTCAGTGCCTCCTTGCCTGTTTCACTCCTACCTGAATTCCTGCCCTTAACTCACACACCCTGGTGTTGAATGTCTCACGTACACAACCAAAGCCTCTCAGATGACAACAGCTATTCCCAGCGTCTTATGCAGACTGTGACATCAAAGAAAGACGGTGGCTCTGGTTAGCCATCCTCTGTGAAAAGAGTCAACCACCCGACCAATGCCTAATTGAAAGCGTAAGTGAGAAGACAGATTTAGGATGTGGAATACGGACAAAAATAGGAAACAAATTCCAAAAAGCTATAGTCCAGGGGCCTGGGCCAGAAAATGACCAGTTCACAGATGGTCTCACTTGAAGGCTACAAAATTGTTGTTCACGTAATTATTAGAAGCATCCTGGCATCTACAGCTGATAATCTGCAAACTGCTGGGTGAAACTCTGCAAAGGATGAGACGGTCAGAGTGTAGCTCAGACGTTCTCTAGCCCCCAGGAAAAACACGGAATTGGAAGGAGAGTCACAAGACCTATAGCATTTCAAGGGCAAGAAAGGCCTGTTGGGATGTTCACACACACTGTTACAATTTTAATTCTGAAGGGCACCTTGAGTTCTACTGGTCACTTTTTTGAATTTATCTGATAGGAACAGACTTGACATTTGACTCGGATTTAACTTTTTGGCAAAACAGAAACTTTGGTCATAGCCACAGTTCTATAAAAATGTTTTAAAGAAATTATTATTTCTGATTAAAACAGTATTTTTAGAAAGTGATACATAACAGTAACAAGAAAGTAAACACCTTCATAGCTAATGTAAGAGCAAAACCTCTTCCCAGCATCTTATTTTACACACAGCGGGAGCGTCAGTAGTGTTTACGACCAGGAGAGAGTCCTCTTACGGGGAAATCAGAAAAATAGCGAAACAAGGCACAGTCGGTTTTAGTCAGATTTGGGGCAGGCAGTAGTGTTTGTTCTGGAAGGCACACGCTGGAATCTGATTACCCAAAGGCTTAAATAAGCGTAACGTCGTATGACGAGGATAGCTACCTTGGAACAAACGTCCTTAGCTGGAATCAATGGCGATTAATCAGAGAATGTTGCGTCCAGGTTCTAACAGCCTGGAAGTCCAGAAGCCCCCCGCACCAGCCCACGTGCAAACCTGGGGAGGCACCGTGCAAAGCGGGGGCCGAGCTGGCTGCACTTCCAGTTTGGAGTGCATATTAAACAACAAAGGCACATTTCCTAGAAATCAAACTTTACATTAACTAACAGAAAATAATCATTTTAGACATAACAGTAGGTGAGCTTGAATATAGCAGGTTCTAAGTCAAGAGTGTTGAAGAGGTTTCTCGAACAGCAGGCTGGGGTCTCAGGCTCTTCAGGAGGAAACACTCCACACTAGGGAGCAGGGGGACGAGAAAAAGCGGGGAAACAGCGGTTTAGTCTTTCAGTGCAAAGACAGAACTGACACTAAACACTGCAGCCTAACTGTGAACAGAAATTCAACTTCTGGCCAATTCCCTATTAGCGGCTTCTCTATGTTTTGTGGATGGCTACAGGGGGCTATTGGAAAAGAGGATCCAAGACGTGTTTCTTCAAATATTCATGTACTGGGCTAAAAATGGCACTGGGTCATTCCAGGGTTACACATAATAATATACACATAGATGCTAAGATAGTAATGACAGTAACAATAGTTGTGTGTGCACACATACTTATTCATGTCATGATTATTATAAAATGCCAGGCACCATCCTAAACACTTTTTATACATTAACCAGTTTTGTCCTCGTAACAAACACAGGAGGTAGGTATTGTTATTACCCCCATTTCATAAATGGGGAGACTGAGGTTCAGCGGTGTTAAATGACTTGCCCAGAGCCACACAGCTGGACGGCGGAGCTGGGTGGATCACAGGTGGTCCACTTTTAATCACTAGACTATACGATTTCTCATAAAAGGAAGTATCTGATGAAAATATATTGAGAGAAAACTTACAGGTCAGTGGAAATGAATAAAGTTTCTCTCATTTCAAAGGATTAATGTTTACACCAAAAATCTTATACTTTATTCATACAATACCCACGTATTTAAAATACTAAAACAAAAATGTTTGGCATAAACTAACACCTCTGAGGGAATTTTTTTTCTGCGTTCTCGTGTATGAAATCAAGTGCGAGCGGACAGAGAAGACCTTCCCATGAGTGTGGAGCAGGAGGACTCACCGATGATGATGATGACGATGATGACCACAATGGCAATCCCTATGGCCCACATCTGCAATGACACAGAGCCCCACCTCACACCTCAGAAACAGAGATTAACGTGCTTGCTGAAGAGCATCACATAATACCATTCTAGTCACAGAGAGAGAAATTAAGGTGCACTACAAACTGAAATACTCGTAATTTTTAAAGCCTAAATTTAATGTTCTCAGTGAGGGCCTGAAGATTACTTATCTGCTTTTTCAAACATGTACAAATGACCTGTGGTCTCTAGAAAGGCATGTGTCTTTGTATACACATTTTCCACATAAGGAGGGGCTACTCAGCCTGTCCCACATACGAGAAAGTGCCACTTCCAGCCCAGGAAGGGGCGGGACGCAGCTGGGATCTGAAGGCAGCACTTCTCTCTGGGAGCTACAGACATCTGCCTTGGGCCGTGCTCCTGCGGCTGCTTCCTGCTCTCTATGGAGCACACTGTGGCTTTCCAGTGGCTCTTTCCTTGGCTGCTGGAGCCATTCACAGCCACATGCAAACCGACTACCAGTTTCAGCCCCCGCCTGTCAGTCTGTGTTCAGGACTCTGGAGGGCTGGAAGGGACCGTGATCGATTTTGGACACTCCTGCTCTACACGCTTCTTAAGGTCAGCCACAGAACATGGAGAATTTCTGGTTGTGGAGACAGGAAAAGGGTATGCAGTAGGGTACTGGATTCAGTCAATCCAAATTCCCACGGGTGGGAAGTTAAACTCACCTCCAAGATTCATGAAAGTCCAATATTTGCAGCCTTTGTCTGTCTGCTGAGAATACAGAGGGTGACCTCCTGTAAAGATGGTTAAAAGAGCATTACCTTGCAATTCCTCCACCAGTATTTTCTCTTCAACTTGGCAGCACTCGTTTCAAATTGGGAGGCTCCAGCCTGCAGTGCGTCTGCACGGTCGTCCAACTCAGAGAGCTTCTGATCTCTCTCCAGCACCTTATCCACGTTGACTCTCATGATGTCCACCACCTGATGAATGTGATCATACTAAGTTACACACAAAGGAACAAAAGAACAAAACTTCCCAATGAAATACTGGCACATTTTTTTTTTCAGGTTAGCACTTTACTACTTTGAGCCAAGCCTTCATTAAAAAAAAAAAACTCACCCTTTCATGATAAAAACAGTCAGCAAACTAGGAATAGATGGGAACGTCCTTAACATGCTGAAGGACATCTATGGAAAAACCCATGACTAACATCCATGCTCAGTGATAAAAGACAAGGAGGCCCGCCTTCACTACTGCTGTGCAACACTGCACTTGAAGTTCTGGCCAGAGGAATTAGGTAAGAAAAAGAAATAAAAGGCATCCAAATTGGAAAAGAAGTAAAATGATCTCTGTTTGCAGATGATTCCATATACAGAAAATCCCAAAGAATCCATCAAAAAATCCTACTAGAGTTCGCAAACAAACTCAGTAGTTTTAAGGTACAAGATCAGCACCCGTAAGTCAGTGTGTTTCCACACACTAGCAGTGAAACGGAAATGAAGAAAAGAATTCCATACAGTAGCATCCGAAAGAATAAAACACCCAGGAACAAAGTAAACCAAGGAGGCCGGAGACTTGCACAACGACAACTACAAATCCCTGCTGAAAGGAGTTAAAGACCAACAGAATGGGAAGACATCTCAAGCGCATACACTGAAAGGCTCAGCACGGTCAGGATCTGCCAGCATGGCAGTACTCAAAATGACGCACGTATCTACAGATTCAACATAGTCTCTTTCTAAATTCCAAGGGCCTGTTTTGTTTGTCATCGTAGAAATGGAAAAGGCAAAACTCAAATTCATATGGGATTCCAAGGGGCCCGGAATACCCAAAACAATATTGAAAAAGGAAAACAAGACTGGAGGAGCCACACTTTCCAATTTCAAAACTTTTCACAAAGCTGCAGTAACCAGAATAGTGCGGTTCCGGCCTAAGGACAGACACACAGACCAACGGAATAGAACTGAGAGTCCAGAAACCAACCTGAACATCTATAGCCAACTGATTTTTGGCAAGATTGCCAAGATCATCCTGTGGGGGAAAGAATAATCTCTTCAACAAATGGTGCTGGGACAACTGGATAACCACATGCAAAAGAACGAGGCTGGACCCTTACCTTACCCCTTATACAAAAATTAACTCAAAATGGATCAATGACCCAAGAATAAGAGCTAAAAGTATAAAACTCTTAGAAGTAAACATAAGAATAAACCTTTATAACTTCAGATCTGGCCATGGATTTGACACCAAAAGAGCAACAAGAGAAAAAATAAATTGGATTTCATAAAAATTAAAACCTTTTTGCATCAAAAGACATTACGATGGATGTGAAAAGACAATCCACAAAATGGAAGAAAATATTTGCAAGTCACATATCCAACAAGGATTTAAGATCTGGAATATATAAAGAATGCATATCAATCACCACAAGAAATGAAGAGCACTCAATTTAAAAAATGGGCAATGGACTTAAGTAGACATTTCTACAAAGAACATATACAAATGGCCAACAAGCACATAAAAAGATATTCAGCATCATTGGTCATTAAGGAAATGCAAATCAAAACCACAATGATACTAATACATACTCATTAGGATGGCTATAACTGAAAAAAAAAAAAGAAGGGAAAATAACCAGTGTTAGTGAGGGTGTGGAAAAACTTGGACATTGTGAGTAGAATGTAAAATGATGCAGCCACTGTGGAAAAGTCTGGCAGTTCCTCAAAAGGTTAAACACAGAATTACCGTGTGATCCAGCAATTCTACTCCTAGATGCATAATCAGGAGAAACGGAAACAGATGTCCACAGAGAAGCCTGTATGCTAATGTTCACAGCATCACTATTCATAATAGTCAAAGGGTGGAAACAACTCAAAAACTCCATGTACAGATGAATGGATAAACAAGTTAAGGTATACATATGCGACTGAATACAACTCAGCCATAAAAAGGAATGAGGTACTTACAGACACTACGACTTAGATGAATGTCGAACACATGATGCTAAGTGAAAGAAGCCAGACACAAAAGCCCACATACTGTATGACCCCTTTTCTAGGACACATACAGAAAAGGCAAAACCACAGAAACAGAGACAATTAGAGGTTACCAGGGAATGGGAGAAAGGGCGATGGGGAGTGATTACTGAATGCATGAGGCTGTTCCTCAGGGGTGGTGAAAAAACTGAAACCAGACAGAGGTAATAGTTGTACAACAGTGTGAATACACCAAACACCACTGACTTGTACATTTTAAGATGGTTAATTGTATGTTATGTGAATTTCAGCTCAATTAAAAAAAAAAAACAACACTCTCCTGAAAACTCCTTTGGTTAAGAAAAGGATCCAATTTGACTTTGTAAGTAAACAGAAGTTTCATGGAGGATGGAATTAGAATGGGACTCTTAGTATGAAAATATAAGAATTCCAGAATTAAGTTCAAAAAGAGACCCATCAGACCAAAATATTACCATATGATTTAACAGCTGAAGCAAACGTTAGCTGAACTCTGCTTTTTAAGGCAGCCAAAGCAGAAAAACCAAGATATCCTTGTTCATCAGTGACGGTTTTTAATAAGACTATGGAAATACTAGTCTGAATTTCTCAAACAACCTTCTGTTGTAGGTCTGCATATATAGGGCAGAACAAAAGATGCTGAGGGTCTTCTAACTCAAGAATTCCACAAATACAGGTGTGCTGGGCTACAGCAGTTTGCCAGCATCTGCCTTTTGTACATCAACCGTCAACAACTGGAGCTGAATTCTACAGACTTGCCAGGCTGGGTAACTAGTAAGCTGGGCGACTGGAAAAAGCATTGTGATGAAAAATCCGGTCAGAAGGATTGGTCCTGGCTTGACTGAGCTATAGGCCTAATCCTTAAAACATTACCACCTTATTTTATAAAATGGTTCTTTTTTCTTTTCTGCTTTTTCGTTTACTGTGGCAAAATATACATTATAAAGTGATTCTTGGAGGAGTGTTCTGAGGGAGGAAGAGTCTACACATTAGGTATGTGATTTGGCCACAGGAAAACAACTTGAAACCAGAAGAATGTGACTTCTCAGAGGCTTAGATAAGGGCTTTCAAAACAGCAGGGAACACATTTTTGTTACATTTATGATGGCTGAAGTTTACTTTACATTCACACTTTAATAATACTTTTTCTACACAGGACTATTTCCAGAGTGTTCCCATGTTGGCTTAAAATTCACGTTTTCTTCATTTCAGAGTAATACCTCATCCACTTGATTTTGCGTCTGCTGAAGTCTCCTGTTACTGCTAGAGGCAGCGCTTGAACCTGCAGGCGCACTTGCAGACCTGAAACATGTAAAAGCACAAGCATGAGTAAATTATGCCTCCAAATACATTTCTGTAAGTATAAGGACGTATTCCAGGGCCCTCAGGGTCAGGAATTTCAGAACCAAAGCAGAAAAAGACAATCCTCCCTGCAGTAATGAACAAAGGTTCTCATGACATTTCTTCTAATTCCTCTATAATTTCAAAGATTCACCCACATGTTAGAAGTGATCAGGGTCTAAAGTGAAGGTTTAACAGGACCTATTCTGTATCAATGAAGCACCTGATCCTAAGATAGGTAAACTCTACTTTCCCATTTTTTGTTTTAAGGCAAAAATCTACTTAAAGGCACTCAATACTCTTTTGACCTTTTCCCTGCGGCAAGAATTGTCTTCATAGTTATGAACAATTATAGAACGCCCTTTTTCCAGTATGAAGAAAGAAACATATTGAGCTTAGAGAACACCAGGAACAAGATGCAGGGAAGGGGGCAGTGTGAGTCATAAAGGTAAGATGAAACAATGCTTCTTCCTCTCTTAAAAGATACTTCTTTTAAAATCCTCATTAAATGCTTTATTTTCCCCCAGGGTCTGAAGTTCTGTAATTGTTTCTGTTACGTGGTTGGCAATGCTTTGATTTTTCATATTATACACATACATACACACACACACACACACCCCCACACACACCCACACTCACACACACAGCCTTGTCTTCTCTAATAGATCACAGACACCTGTGTCTTAGAGGTCTTGTCCTTGTATCCAAGACAGCACTGAGCATGTGTCTATTATTATTACTATTATTATTATTATTATATTATTGGAGTATAGTCAGTTATAATGTCAATTTCTGGTGTACAGCATAATGTCCCACTCATGCATATATATACATATATTCATTTTCATATTCTTTTCAGTAAAGATTATTACAAGATACTGAATATAGTTTCCTGTGCTATACAGAAGAAATTTGTTTTTTAATCTATTTTTATATATAGTGGTTAACATAAGCGTCTGTCTTGCATACAGCAGCCACAGAAACGTTGATTCAACAGTTACTTTATACCTACTATGTATCAAAGACCAGAGCTGCAGCAGATCCCATCCCTGCCCGCAGAGAGTTTATTTATTGCCTGATACATAATAGCGAAGGGCCATACACTGTGCGATTTTTCCAAGCACTTTTTCACTTATTCCTCATAACTCTTTGACGGGGACACTACTATTAGCCTCATTTTATAGATGAGTAAAGCAAGGCTTAGAAAGTCAACATCACATTATTGCAGTGGAGACTGTTTAGACCAGGTTCTGTATAATTCTACGGATCTAAACTTTGACCACTGATATCTACCAGCGGAGCAGTCTCAAGCAGGAACACTCCAAGGTGGCGTCCCCAGTTCCTAGGAGGAACCCAGGGAAAGCACCCATTCCTTTCTCCTCTGTAGATGAGCAATGAGCAGGCTGGAGGGGAGACAAGAGGGTCCTTGTGATTCTTGACACTTAGCTTTCTCTGAATGTTACCAAGACAAACTCCACGTTTTCAAGGGCCATCGCATAAATGCTTCTGCTTAAAAAGAGAGACGGCCCACAACTGTGTGTGCGGGTCTACTCTGACCGCAGGTGCCAGCAGACAGGGCCGAGTCCTTTCCCTTGCAACTTCCGGAGCCCAGCCCAACACCAGGCAGCGAGCAGACTCTCCAGGACGAGGGCAGTGGTCCCAGGTCCTCTCAGTTAACTCGAGACTCCAGGGGGAAGGAGCAGGAGAAAGGGGAAGAGAGGCGGGGACACGGTGGGGGGCTCTCCTCACCTCTGGGAAACCCCGGCCGCCCCGCCCTCGCCCCTTCCGCTTTCGCCCGACGGCTGCCGGGCCCTCCAGGGCGGCCGGCCGCGCCTCGGCGCCGACTTGGCCCGTCTGCTGCCTGCACCCCCGGGGCTGCCGCCCACCCCCAGGCCTCAGGAGCCCCCGGACCCAGCCGCGAGGCTCCGGCCCGCGTCTGAGAGGCGGTGGACGGTAGCCGGGTCGGGCGGGGGTCCTAGCCGCAGGGTGTGCCCCCGGGGCCCAACGCGGCTCCGCGTCGCGTCGTGTCACTCACATTTTGGCGGCGGCGGCAGCGGGCGAGGATTCGGCGCAGCGGCGCAGCGGGACCCGAGTCCGGGGACCTGGGCGGGGCGGCGGCGGCGCGGGGTCGATCACGTCACCAGCAAGGGCCGACGGAGTAGGCGGGGCGCGCCGGAAAGGGGCGGGGCGTTTCGGGGGCGAGGCCACTCGACAGCGCTGGGGCGGGTCAGGGGCGTGAGCTCCGCCTCCCCACCGCCGCCGGTGCTGACGCCGGGCGACGTGGTGCGTTAGGCACTGGCAAGGGACTGCAGGTAAATGAGGGTGGGGGCGTTTTACGTTATTCTAGGCCCGTGGATCGTTTCTCTGGTTCTGACAATATTGGAGACAGCCCATGGGTTAACGTGCCACATTAACCCAGTGGTCCTGGAGACACCACATTTTGTAAAGAAACTTGCTAAAATAAGGGGGGATGTTCGTTTGGAATATTTGTCACAGGCAGTGAAGGGGTTAGGGTCCCTCTCTTCGTGTATTCGTGACCCAAATATTTGTTATTGCACAGACCATACTGGAACTGTACTTTATATGTTCCTGTATTTCCAGGCCCTAGCACAGAGTGGGTCCTCAACTTTTGATTTTGGGTTGAGGCCAAGGCACAAATCTGAATGAGTGAGTTGCTCTGCGAGGTATTTGATGCTGAAAGTATTCCTACCAACAAAGGCAACTCCAACAAAAGACAAAATACCACAGAACTTCAGCAGGTCAACTGGCAGATTAGATGAGAAATGAAAAAAAATGAACACCAAACTGTCTTTTCCAGATCCAAGTAGAATAATTTGAAAAGGGAAGTGTTAGTGTATGTTAGAATAGACAAGAGGGTGTCACAGAGGAGATGGGATTTGAGTTGCGTAAAATAGCTAAAAAGAGAGCTTTCTAGGCATGGGAGGTGCAAACATCATGAACAAAGAAACAGTAGAAACGGACATGGTTTGCACAGACCAACCAGAAGGCGCAGGTTGGGGCATGGTGAAAATAAAACTGAATAAAGAGTGAAGATAAACAAGAAAGGAAAATGTCGTTTAAATGCAGGAGGCACTAGAAACCAGAGGCCTCATGGACTTGGGAGGTCTATCACGGAAAACTTGGTTAGCAGCAGTGCTGGGATGGATCAGATGGAAGAGGGCCCACCAGGGAGACAAGATGAGGCTCTGCAGTGGAAGGGAATGAGGGTGATGCCCGAGTTCTCAGAAGGGAAGGCTGCCAGTAGTAGCCAGCTGAAAAATACCTTTTAAAAAATTGCAGAGGATTTCAACCGAAAAGGTAGATTTAGATCAGTGTCTTTCTCTTTCCAATAACTGCATTTAGATGATTAATAGATTGAGAGGCGCCTGAGAAGGTAACTGACAAGCAAGTGTTCTACCAACAGTGGCTCTACTATGAAATGTTTTTCTTTCCTGGACAGATCTGAAACTATATAACGATTGATGTCAAAACACTGTATCTGGATAGGAGGAAGTATCTGAAATGATTTCACAGGGTTTGAAACATGCTGATCACCTTGAATTTCAATATCAGCTAAAGTTAAAGCAAAACACACATAGTATGGGGAAATTTTCTTCATTTTTAATTTACAGCAGAAAGAATATAAAGCATTCAGAAAACATTTTCCATATTTTAAGGGCAATTCAAAACATTTTGCATGGTTTCCAGCAGCTGAGTTCTTCAACAGATCCATTGATTCAATGATGCTTTACATGCACAATTACAAAAATAAAACTTACAAAAAAGAAGACATCTAGACTAGTTTTACATGCAAGTCTCAGGGACCCCCCATTGGGCGCCAACTACTGTGTGGAACTGCCATAAGCGACCGTGCAGCCAGAGAGGGGTTCGAATTATTGTCTTTATTTCGTTCACACAGTACAGCTGATTTCAAATGGGTAACAAGAATAGCAATTAAATCTTCAGGAGACAGAATAAGATTAGCTATTAATTTTATAATGAAATCCTACTCCTGGCACTTGGGAATTCAGATTATCCAAGAAAGCTGCGCTTACCTATCATCTTATATTCAAAAGGAAGATTCACAACCAAGAAAAAGCGGTCAGAAATGTTTCGTCCGTACCCCCCCCCCAGGATTCACAGTTGTACTGGTAGGTTACACCCATAGGTTTTGAACCTACTTCCTATTCCCTCTGTAAGAACGTTCCTTCCTCTACATCAGTCTTTATCTTCCAGATTCTCTAACTTCCTCAGCTAATAATGTAGCATGTGAAACATAAAAAATACAAATTTAAAAAAATAGTGAAGGTTAAAGCAAATCCACTGAGGTCATTTACTCTTGTCAAGAGATCGGTTATTTGTACCACAAGAGATGGAACAAAAATATCTAAATTCGGCATTAATATAGGATACTCTGAAAGAGCTGGCTTTCACATTCTCTTCCCGTTTATGAATGCAATTGAGTGTGTGTGTAAATTACTCAGTGTCCTCCTCTAGGTCAAACTGTGTAAAGTAATAGGTATCTGGGGGACGGCAACAGCTGCAACGTAAACCCACACATTTAAAAACAAAACTGAGTCAGGTCCGTTTACAAATGTACAGGTGGCTACTAGTTGTGGGGCTGCCATTGTTGTCGAAGCTGATCACAAGCAGTAAGACATATACTGTACAGTAATTCGAGGTTGGCAGTGAAAGGACGTAATTAAAAAACAAGTACGATTATAGAAAAGGCACCAAGAGCCCCGACCCCGGTTGTTACCACAATCTCTCTGTATCTGCCTTCCTTCTAAGACGCCAGTTTAAAAGCTTTGTGAGTATTTTTAGGCTTCACAACAAGCCTTGAGTTTTAACTTACAGTTGGCAGCCAGAACCAAGGGAAAAGAAAAAAAAAATTATCTCAGCTTTACACCAACTGATCCTGAAACATCACCTGGGAATTTTAAACTGGCATCAGCAAATGCAAATTTTATTCTCTCAATTTAACATCTGTAGTTTTTTAATTGTTTAAAAGCATCAGATTTCTTTGGCTCCTCATTATGTGGAAATAGTAAGACCATGACATCCCTACAAGACCAGTTTGCATCCTTTATAATTTTTAGTTATTTTTCTGTGCAATTTTCATTACATGTTCTGATTTCCAGCAGGAGATATGAAAACGTGAGACATGGTTCTGCTTTGCATACCATTTCTTTTGTCAGGTTTTGATCGTTCTAAGTGATCTTTGTTGGCGTGAGTGGATGGTGTTAAGCTATTATACGGATTCACCTTATGATTATCTGCTTAGCAAAAGTAACTTAATTTTCTTAAGCAATTATCAGCATTCACATTACTTGGCACCATTGGCAAAAAAATTTTTTTAAATAAAATAAAATAAACTCCTGGTAGCCAAAATTAAATGTAAACATATCCTTTTTTTTTTAAGTAATGTTACTCTGCCTTTTTTTTTCCTAAGTCTTAATACAGTAGCTCTTTTTTTTTTTTTGCTGTTTAGTCATGCTTTAGCAAAATGTTCTTCTAAAGAACATTTAAAATAAAGTACTCTTATAGTGAAATAAAGTTTTTTTTGTTTCATTTTACAGACCATAGCCACGAATGCTTTGCTTTGTTCATTTCTTTTTTTCTTGAATCATGCACATCTTTGTTTTACTATATACAATATATACAAACAATACATCCACATTTTTCTCGCTCATTCAGACAAAACTATACAAATAATTTTATCTCGCCATGTTATTGACCTTTGTGAATAAAATATTTAGCATTAATATAATCCCTTTCAAATATTTTCTCACTTTCCATTTCTACCTTCTATATTTACACAGAAACTGCTCAGTTTGGGTGATATAGCCAAAAATATGGAATATACTGGCCAGAACGCAGCACCACACTGATGTTTTAGGTGGCAAGTGTCCAGGCAAGGTTTATGATTCCTTAGAATGACTACAGTTTCCAAGGTTACTAAAAAAAGCTACATGCTTTACCAATTCTCTAAGTAATTCTCATTGCACGTGAAAGTAAGGCCAAAAAATTAAAGTGCTGAACATGAGAAAAGGGACAAGATGATTACTATCCTCGCAGGTGCTTGGGAGGTGGTGGGGACAAGAAAATAAATTTAAACTCTGTACGCCGTTCCTCATCATTTCCCATGCATTACCCGTTTACCACGCACCCGCCCCTCTGCAAATTTCCACAAGGCATTAAAAACCTGCAGATTTTAAAAGTTGCATTAAGTGTGCTGTAGAGGTCGAAACAAAAACAAACAAACACATTAAGATAAAAGAAAAACAGTGAAGGAAATGAGAACACACGGACCCAATAAAGATTTGTATGGTCTAAGCCCTCCACTGAGAATCAATCCCAAAGATTCAGCTTCTTGGAAATAACTGACAGGTGCAGGAACAGCATTCTCTTTGTCGCTAGTGCATCCGCACCTTTTCTTATCTATATTTTTGGTATAAATATTTGTACAGTTCCACACGATGTTTGAATACAGCCCTATATGAGAAGGAAGACGGCTTCTTCCTAAGAAGAGGAAGCCTCTTTCAAATCCTCGTGGTGTCTTGTTTTCCCATGATCCAACAGAAGATTGAGTTCCAAGATGTCTTGTTGATCAAATTAAAAGTTGTCCATGAAAGTGCAAATGCAATGACCAAAACATTCCTGTTAAAATCCTGCAGCTGATCTCCCCAAAACTGCAGAGGGATTATGTGTGTGTGTGTGTGTGTGTGTGCATGTGCGTGCGTGCGTGTGTGTTGTTATTGTTGCATGTCTCTGCTAAAAACAGAAATGAAAACAGTCTGAAAAGCAGTGTCACATTGCTAAGGGGTGCTGCTGTATGTCTTCAAGTTCCTTGGCCTTTCTCAATTCTTTCACTCTGGAAGAAAAACAAAACAGAACACCAGGTGATAACTATATTACAGTGAAACTGTCACCAGACAAAGGGCAGGGCACTGCCATTCCCCCTGGAGGGAAAGACCAAGACAGAGGCCCTTCTGAGGACTGATGGCAAAGGAAAATCCTGCAGAACCGCTGGGGAAAATATTTGAAGACAGAGACCCAAGCCTCCCTGAAACTGCTCTCCGTCAAGAGCTCTGAACACGAGGCAAAACCAAAGGTGACCGCCTGAAATCCAGTGTGGCAGTAATATGCTCATCTTAGAAAACGTTAACTGCTCAAGTAACTTTCTTTTTCAGCCTGGTGGACCACCACTAATGCCCTGTAATTCCATATGATGCAAGTTAGGGAAACTGCACACACATTTATTCAGCTTTTGATACACCTAGGGAGTGAATTATTGCTTTGCTAATAGACTCAAGATGGGGATGAGCCATCTTGAATCTGCTCAGACAGTCTGCACAACTCTGATTTTACTCATGTATCGTGCGGTCTTCTTGACTTTCCTAATTGCTTACTTTCCTCCCCATTCCACACTGTGGCTTTAAAAGATGCTCAGGTCATCCCCCCAGTGCTCCTGGATAGACAGGAGCCGGGGTGCAATACCAAGAAGGTACTTTGTTCTCAGACTCAAACATGTTGTAGTAAAGAGATTTAAATGCAACTGTTACAGAGTCAGGGAAATTTCATGTCAGCAAATTCTTTGTTAATGATCACTTTCAGTCTGTGTTTTTTGTAAAAATTGGCCTTGGATTTTGAATGTCACCATGGGGTACCAGGGAAGAAGGTGCAAGCTATAAGAATATTTCTCTTTCTTGACAAGTAATTCAGAGCTTGCCTAATGATCAGAATGATCAAATGTAAGTGCGACTTTAGGGTCTAACTTCTGAAGTCATGTGTGGTGTGTAAGTCACAATTTGGAAGTACCACATACCATGTGATAACATTCATTTACTAAAAGTGGCTGTGTGACAATGACGTTAGCCAAAAGAAGTGCCAGTTTCTCAGGGGGCATATACTCTACCTCGAGAGCATGACAAAAAAAAAAAAAAATCTGACTTGTTTTCCTAACAAGGGCCTATACAGAGGGCAATAATCCCCAAATACAGTTTTCTGATTCTCTGAGAGCAGGGCCTCTCCTGTTATCTTAAGTTACACCAGTAAATTAAAATTTTATTTTAAAGCAAAAATGCTAGTTTACTTGCTAGATAACACTCAGGCAGAAAGAAAACATTTTGAAAAACCAGGAATAAGTCATTGCCGTAGCACCTCAGCTAGCATTCAATGCAACGGCGTATACGCTGTAATAGCAATTTAAGAAAGTTATATTTACCACCTCGGAGCAGAATCATTTCTGAGTATTCTGCAAAGTTGACACAATCTCTTCAAAGAGAAGATGCTCTCTTCCAGAAAAAAAAAAGCTTTATCATTTTATCATCATTAATACTAAGAAGAATGGTCATGTTTGAAAACGTTCTCATTTGTCTGATTTATTTACTAAACATACCAAGCCCATCGTGATCAAACAGTGTTATCTTCGAAACTATTAGATCCTTCTTTCTGATCAGGTACATTCAGAATACATTGCTATATCCATAACTAGATCTAGGTTATTATTTAAACTCTATAGTTAAGTATACTATGGACTATTAAATTGGGGGGTAATTTGGATCATATTACAGTACAGAATTGTGCATCATTATAGATCTCTAGTTTTGGACATGCATACTTGATAAATAAATGGCTTTTTAAAAATTGAAACATGCTATATTCTGTGTTCAATTTTTAAACATGCAATATCTATACTAACAGCCCTCTGGCTGGAAGAATGCAAGGCATGCACTGATGCCACCTTTACCTCTGGGCATGCAACATATCTGTGCTTGTGCAGACCTAGGTGCTGAATTACTGCAAAGTGTGCATGCTACGTCAGGTACGGCACTTGATTTCTGCCCTAGTACAGGCCTCATTCACAGATGTGCAACAGAGACTCCATTGCTGATGAGACTGCTAGACTCTGAGGAATTCTGAACTCAAAATCTGACACCGTAAACACAAAGATATCCATTCACGATTTTTCTAGAGTGAACAGGAATGCTTTAAAAAAAAATTAAGTTCATCATTGGGATGAAATAAAAAGGAGCAGGAATTATGAACCAGAAATGTTTTGTATGGTTTTGTACCAAAGAATCTGCAATCAGCTGGTCACGGTGAATATAACTTAAAGTTGTCTGGGGTTTTTTTGTTGTTGTTGTTGTTAAAATGGTCACATTTGTTCCTACAGTTTTTTGAAGTTTCTTTCTGAACTGATTAAAAAGTCAACTAAATTTTCATAAGGTTTAAAGTTCCCGTGTAAATACTCTGCTGTAAAACTAGTGAGAGCCTCACACACCATTAGGAGAGATGCGTGTTCACACACAGAATGACCACGACTGTCTGTCTACACGGGGAAAAATGAGACATTCCAATACTCAGATACCTTTCCTAGGCCTTTCATAACTCCTGAGCTCAAGAATTTAGCTCTTAGGTCTAATGACGAAGTTTTCAGTCTCTTAACATTATAGCACAGTTTTGATAAATACATAATATTGGAATGAATCAAATGGCACAGGCTGGCTTTCTTTCTTTCTTTCTTTTTACAGAAAGTTGTTAAAAGAGAAATTAGGGGGAAAAAGGAAGCGAACACATATTTCAATAGCTAGACAGGTGACTTAGGGTGTGTTACCTTACTTAGTCCTCACAAGATCACCATCATCTCCAGTTTGTAAATGTGGACCTGAGATTCACAGGAATTGAGCAACCTACCCCAAGTTATAGAGTTAACAAACAGCAGAGCAGGGATTTAAAGCCAGGTGTGTCTGACTTCACTACACTCTGCTGCCTCTGCTGCCTGTCATCTCAAGACAACACCAACTACAATTTTTTTAAACTCAATTCTTATTTTATTGGCTTTTCGCAAAGACTGTAGAGAAAATATGCGTTTGGAAAGTGTTCATGGCATGAGATGAGTATGTTGTCGAAAACTGATGACCACGACTGTATTTTCTCCGTTCTAAGATGTCATTCTTTATAAGACCCAATGTTGATTTTGTTACAATGTTTTGGAGAAAAAAAATACCTCCACATAAAATGTGCTTAATGATTTTTAGGACTGAAACAGATCTGAAACGTGTGAAGAGAGAGTGTCTGAGAATCAAGGCAACAGAAGACGTTTAGCCTCATTCTCCAATTTTCAGGCCATGTTGATGTTAACTTACCTCGCAAAGTTTGGGTGGAATTGAGAGACTTTTACCGTCGGCTCTGCTAAAATCACACATGGAGTCGTGTGTTACTCGAGGGCAGAGTGTTAGGATAAGATAGAGGTGCCTAATTTTTTGTTTTGTTTTAAATCATGTCAGCTGGATAAAATGTTTGATTGTTATACTGCCTCCAAAGAGAAAGAAAACAATTAACTATATTCATTGATGCGAACTAGAATGACATCTGATACTAGAAATTTTGTTAATAAATTTTAAGAGGTAAACGCTTCAAACAGACACGGAAAGTTGTTGCTGCCTTGTCTCAGCCACTCAAGACATGAACGATCACTACAAGGCACAGGGTAACTAAAAACACCTCTGCCCTGAGAAACAGACACAACAAAATTCTGCTGTGATCTCCGGGTGACTTTCCTTGCTTATTTGTATTTCCAAAATGGACTAGTACGAATATGTGCTTCTTACATAATAATCATTTCTGCTTGTCATTCTTTTAAAAAGTTTATGTTTTTCTATTCATCTGTTACTGCTACTGTGTCTCACAAATGTGGTATTCACATGACATATACACACACTGACAAAAGGCAGTGGAGGAAAAAAAAATTCAAAACCAAACTCAGCTGACTGAACTCGTTTCAGTGATACTACCTGTATTGTCAGCATATATTTTCAGCATGAAAACCTGCTAAATGTAGAGCAGAATTTTTGAAATCGGAATTATCCTTGAAAATTCAGTACCTGTCACTCACCTTATCTACGGAACTTAGAATACAGATGTCCAATCAACTTTTGTGACGTTATAGACATACTCAGCTAAGGGTTAGTGAGGTTTTGGTTCTCCTAAGGAATTGTAAGTATCAGACTCGTTTAGGGCTAAGACTGACTCTTAAAAATGTCCAGGTTATCTATAAACAAATCCCACGGTAATTACACTTCCTCTTGAATTTCATCACCCAGAAGACAGGCGTAGCCATTCTCCTTGAGATTATAAAGACCATTAATACAAGATAGGAACTAGAGCTTCCGTGGGTACCAGGCGAGGGCCACCGTGAGGAACGCTGCAAGGACCGTTCTGAACCTCGCATCAGTACCCTGGAGACCAGCACCTGTGTTACTGGCTTGGAGTTACGGGAATTGGAACAGTAAGACTTTGACCTGTGACCATCCGACTGTTGACATTAAAGACAATCCCAGGATTTCCGCCCCCTAAGCATTCTAGGCTGAAAACAATCACCACTCTGGGGTACCACTGCAGTCTGAACCAAAACCCAAAACAAAAACATGTTGCATCAGAATGTACTGAAGTGATGTAGTAAGCAACAGCACTGAAAGCCAGCAAAAGCCCACGGGGTTTATTTCTGTCAGACGTCCCATGGTAACTTATGAATACATGAAGGAGGCCTGCTTCCGAAACTCGTAGCGAACAATGGCTCCATGGGAAAAGCATTAGGCAAAGCTGCTCCATTACATCTACTCAGTAATGCTCAGCCAGAGAAATGTGTCATGAGTCGGTGGGTTTCAGCAGGTATAGTCTCGCGATGCTGGACGTCAGAAATGTACAGGGCAGCCAGACGCGGCTTTCTGATTAGTTACCTGTTGCTCTGAGAGCTGCAACAGCTCGTGGGGGGATTTAGGAAAAGAGAGGTCTTGCCATTTTCCAGAAATCTCATTTGGGTTGCAAAACAAAAAAGACAGAGAGGCCCAATAAGAATGACACAGAGCATGTTGTCTGCAATTTAACACACACCACTGTGTTCCAAAAATATTCATTTCCTAAAAGAGGCAAGTAAGACAGAGTTACTTTGGAGATTTAAATCACATCCACGATGACACACCCCACATTCATTTCTCACTCCTCACTGAGCATACGGGGCCACTTGGAAACTAGACCTCAGGTCAGCTAAAGAAGTGTGACGTCCCGGTGGCTGACAGTGCACGGTTACTCCTCCCAGTTAAACAGGGCACTTGCAGGCATTGTTAGAGAACTGTCCCTTGGGTGGAAGCACACAGAACGATGCAGAAAGTCTAACTGTGACTTGCAGACTTTGCTAGCGACCCCCTAAAATATTTTGCAGGGCTGCTCCCAAGAATCAGCGCTGTCATTGCTACTTACCCAGATAACCGGCAGCATCTGACCAAGGTTAAGTGTTTGGAAACCCAGTTGTCAAATACAGACAAAATTCGTTGTTTAAAAATCTGTGACCAAAAAGTGTTTTCTTCCTCCCATCAGGGCTCTTTTATCTCAGTTGGATGGCTTCACCCACCTCTATCGAACAGGGGTAACTAGGCCAGCAGTTTACAAGAAATAGATAATTTCCGTGGCAGAATTCCCACTGCTTACAATACCTGCAGTGACTGTTACAGGTTATAAAGCCCTCTCGCAAAAATCTGAGATCATTAGGGAAAGAAGGAATTTGTCTAACGCATTAGTCTCCATATCTTGAGGATAAATTTGTTGGGTAATTACTGACCATCTGAGGCATCTTGGTTTTCTGCTGTAAGACTGAACTAATGTCCCGTTCGCGATACTCAAAATCCAACTGGAAAGTAGTATGTCCAGCCCGTGCACTTGAAAAGTTTCTTTAACCTTAGAAACCCTTCAGTCACTTGCTAAAGTAGTGTAACTAAGAAAAACGGTCTCTCTCTGTGTACAATGTTTTAAATAGGCAGTTATTGTGTCCAAGACAAAACAAATCCCTCGGACAGCATTAGGAATCGGATAACTGTTTTGAGTTACTGGATAAATTAGGGGCGAAGTCTGGAGGCAAGAGTGAGTGAAAATCAGGTGGATTCAGTGAAGATTACTTGGTGCCTTTTCTTAACCTTTCCCCAAGTGAAGACTAAAAATCTGAAGACACAATTGTTATTTTCCGATTGCTGTGCTGCTGGAATTGGTCTACTGTGTCCTGATTCTGATGACAGACACCATCTACCTAAATAACCCTCTGCTTCTTTAACCTAGGAGTTGGGGTCAAATTGTGTTTTCCACACACTGTACCATAAAACTTAATTCTTTGAGTTTTCAAATATCTTTGGAAGTGTAAACCTTAAATATGGTACACTTTATACACTAATAAAATAAGTATATTATCATCTTGGACATAAATTCCAGGGATGTAAACCCTCCTCAGAGGATGCTCTGCCTCCCAAGAGTCACTTCAACTTGGGGACTATTAGTGGGAGTGCCACCGTGACTTCCCCGATGGACGAAGAGGAAGAGAGATCTTCCTGGGAATTCGACAAGACACAGATAAACTATTCTTCAATTCATATGTTAGAGAAACATGATCATCCTGGAAGGAACCTGAAAGCTGCTCAGTTCCTACCTTTCAAACTCCCTAAGACTGAGAGGCATAAGAGATGTTATGAAATTCCAACCATGAGAAGTCTCAGGAACTCATAGCAGAATGCAGCAGGCACTCAAGAAACTAAGCTAGGGACTCTGATTGGCATTGAAAAGCACTTTTAGAAAATGTACTCCTGGAAATGATCATTAACATACCAGAAACTGACAAGCTTGACAAGTGCATAAGCAACCACTTTTACTAAAACGTTGGTTCCTTGCAGCAGACTATATAAATTGCATATAACATGCCAAGACACTGCAACTTAAGATTAAACTGAATACTGAGGCATGCATCTGTTCTCTCAGAGGCTTCTGGTTTTAATGGAAAAAAAAATCTACGTATGCAGAGAGTGAGAGGGAATAGGGAGTCCCACTTTCCTCTTTTTCTATTTATAGTTCTCTTTTTCTCTTGCATTTCAAAAGCAGACATCTCTGAGCCAGCTCTACCACATGGGACCTGAAATATTTCAGTTGTAAACAACTGCCTAATTCTAGAGAGGTCTAACTAGTTAAATTTACAAAGGAGTGTAGCTGCATTATTATTTTTTTAAGCAAATCTGTCCTTCAGTGACTACTCAGTTTTAAATCGGTGAGACTTTAAATCTTTAGAGGGATAAGGTCTTGATTTAGGAAGAACTTAGAAAAACTCAATTCTCCTATCACACTAGGTTGACAAACTACAGCCCATGGACCAAACCCAGCATGATGCATTTCTGTGTAAATAAAGTTTTATTAGAACACAGCCGCAACCATTCGTTCACGGATTGCCTCTGGCTGTTTTCAAGCTAGGATGGCAGAACTAAGTACGGTGGTCCCCTCTTATCCGTGGTTTTGCTTTCCAGGATTTCGGCTACCCACAATGAACTGAGGTCTGAAAATATTAACTGAAAAATTCCAGAAATAAACAATTCATAAGTTTTACACAGTGCGCTATTCTGAGTAGCATGATGAAATCTCACCCTGTCCCACTTTGCCCTGCCCCGGAGGTTTCATCTTTGCCCAGCGCAGCATCCATGCTGTGCGTGCTACCTGCCTGTCTATATAGGAGAAAATCTGGTATATACGTATATATAGGGTTCGTTACAATCCACAGTTTCAAGCACCCACTGGGGGTCTCGGAATGTATCCCCCGTAGATACAGGAGAAATTGCAACAGAGACCGCATGGCCCACAAAGTCTAAGACACTTACGATCTGGCCTTTTAAGAAAACGTTTGTGGACCCTTGGCTTGAAATAGAGTGAATAAATATTAACATCAACACAAACGTAGTTAGGATGGGAGATAACACCGCCAGGGACATTAGAAGTTCTAGATTTTTTCAAGTATGGTCCTTCCCCAGCAATCCTGCAAATGGCTGGATCCAGTGTGAGTGTAAGGTTAGGGACGGAGGTTGGTGGGCGCACTGACACAGGCTGCTGCCATGCTGTATCGTGAACGCAGCTTCCCTTAAGGCTACCTATAAGACAGAAGTTGTCCAGTTCATCTAAATTCAAGTCTGATTTTAGTGAATTCTATTCCTGGCTTAAAAAAAAAAAAACAAACAGCTTTCTGCTACTAAATCCTTTACTATATATTAAATATTTTATTATATATCCAATCCTGTACTACATATTACATCTTTTAGTATATATTAAATCCTTTATTATATATTATAAATTTCATAACTTAAGACATGTGATCATCGTGTCTGCATAGTTACAAATCAGCATCATATTCTAAAATCTCACAAACATTAACAGTGTCCATGGAACACCCATTCATTACCATTTCTTTAAAATACAAACTACTGGGAACATCCACTCTTAACTGCGAAATAGCATATACAGACTTAAGACACTCTGCACCACACTTTCCTTATCTGGCGCTGTCATTCAATGCTTCGAGATCAGGCTTGCCCACTATTTGAAAATGAATGTCCTGGGCTGGTTCTGAAAGGGCAGCTCTGGGTACTGACTTACCTCAAAGCACTGGGGGGAAGGGAGATTTAGAAAATGAAACCACGTAATTCTAAGCAAGACATATGTTAATTAAAAAAAAAGTCAGCATCACCCAGTGAGCCTTCTTGCTTTAGAAGTTTTGACACAGCAACCGTTGAGAGACTTTCGGGTGGCAAATTATTTCCATTGCAAATAACCCCTTGCTTCGTGTTTTGTTTTAGTGCAGCCTCGTTTAGATTTAAACTTGCACCACCAGCCTTTTTTTTTTTTTAACGCCGAAGGCGTCTCCCACCAAGTTCTAAGCATGCCCTGTGGCGGTGTCAAAGGGCCTCCCTTTCACTTTCTCATGCACTAACAGGTCGGCTGTTGAATGTGACTGTTTTCACCTCTCTTATAAAGTAGCAGTGTTAGTAATTCGGGTTAGTTTTTATTTTCTCTCATTTCATTCAAAATGGATGTGAAACTTACTGGCATACCTAGACTGCAGCCCCATGCAAGCAAGCAAAAAGCAAAATATTGAAAACGGAAGATAAAGATAAACTGGCTAGCAGGCAGCTAAACTCACCCTTTTGTACAGCCTATGGTCCACCAGGGGGCTTTAGACAGTAAAACAACACCAAAGAGCTATTAGCATGTGAGGGTCACAACAGAAATCTTATAAATAGCTTTATTTCAACCAAAAAGAAAAAAGATCAAGTGGTTTCTTTTCTTTTCTTTGCAAAGAAAGGGAGGGTGGTGGTAGGGATGTGAAATGAGCAGGTAGAAAACTCACCAGCTTATTTTTAAGCTGGGGTCACATGACTCAGCAAAATCCTTAAGAAATGGGACCCTTTGTATTGATTCCTGAAGCCACTACCTACCTACCTTTTCTGAGAGGGTGTCCTATGAGGTTTTCTATTTTTCTCTCTGCTTCTGAGAGCATACAAATGACAGTTTCCCTTAAAAGGATATTCAACAACCCAGGATGGCAACAGGTTTACCCTCATCCTAGGGGAAATGAGTTCACACTTCCAGGATAGACTGTCAGGCCTTCTTCAAGTTTCTTAACTGAATATACAGGAGCGGAAGCGAACAGGGATCTCACGCAGTTGGCAGACAAAGGTTATTAAAGTCTGCCTGCATGGTTTTCTAACATTTGGAACATAAAAGGGCAAATACAGAAAAAAAGCCAATAGGGGTCGTTGTTTAATCCCAAGTAACGAGCAGAACTTCAGACTCCATCATCTGACGCTCTCTTCCTAGCGAACCTCCTGGTTAGCCTTCTGAGGTTAATGCTTGTGAAAATGTAGACCTAAGGAAGGCACGGTCTTCATGAAATTCTTCTGCACCAGTTTACGACGGGACAACTCTAAAAGCACGAGTGAGATGACTCCTTTGTTCAGCTTCCTGGGGGAGCAGCCTTCTATGCATCTATTTTTTGTTGAAATACCTCACCCTCTCAATTAATCCAGTGTCAGCAGGGTAGGGCTTTGGCCTCACCGCCTCCCCCCAAAGGAAACGAGCATAGGGACTGATACAGGTTTGCTCATAATCCCCAAGGCATCAGGATCTATACGTGTGCTCGGAGTTTGAGAATAAGACCAGAAGAACCAAGGAAGACTTGACTTGTGAACATTCTGGTTTGTTCGAAGTGGCCCAAGAACAGCAGCGTTAAGGCAATTTCCTTGAGAATAAATCTGTTGGTAAGTGTTAACCACAGCTCAGCCGTGCTGGGCAGGGTCCTCCTGGGGTTTACATTTTGCAGGTGGAAGAGGAAAAGGGGGAAGGGGTGTGAGCCCATGTGAGGACGTGCGGAAAAGGGCCCAGGTAAGTCCCGGATCTTTTGGTCAAAATGGGGAAAAATCAGCTACTCTCTTGGGTCGCAGGTCCCCTAATGCTAAGTCAGAGGTGTGACCGCATAAGAATAGAGACTGACTTTGGTAAGAGGCTCAATTTCATTAGGTCACAGCCATGCCCGGCATTTTGGTGTGCATTTCCTAACGAGACTTCCTATTTCAGAGTGTTGGTGTTGGAACCTTGTTGGTTAACTAATCCAGGGGAGAGCTCTGATCCCTGCGTGGTGGAGAGCAGATGAGTTTCTGAGAAATACGGTAAGGGGTACATTTTAGCCAGAGAACACCGTATATACGGAAGATTCCTTTCAAAGCTTTTATCTCTGTGCCCGAGTGGCTCTCTCCACGTTCTCTTCCACTGTCATGTAAATGAATTATTTTGTTAATTTAAGTAAAAGTACACACAAGTAGCCAGCTAAAGCCTATGAAGTCAAAACACTTTCAAAGTTAGCAAGCAGGCAATTTGAGGAAGAAGAAAAACTAAAGTGAAACCTCCGAGGAATCCAACTGCATCTGGACCCTCGGGCTTCAATTGGGCACAATTAAACATAAGACGTTAGAGAGCTTGCTTTTAAGTTCGGCTCTGTGAACTGCACATCTCCTGCTGCACAACAAAGCCACATGGAAAGTCACCTAAACACAGCTCAGATGGCCACTGTCACAAAGGTCAGGCTGGAATATTAACCCAAGTAAAAAAAACCAAATGCTGCTCACCAGCCCCCCAAATCTAAGTAGAGGACCTCGTCTTCACAAAGACATCTCAAACATTGAGGTAACAAAGAGAAACTCCTCTGGATTAGCTCCAGGGAAGATGCGGGGGTCACCGGAGCCCACTTCTGGCTGCCAATGCCCCTACAATCGCAGAGGCCCTTCCTTCCCTGCACGGTTTCGACCCGATTCTCTCTCCTGGTCCTCACGGCTGGCCTCATACCAGCAGCAACGGGTGCTCTGACGGGGTGTGCTGGCTAGCGCGTGGCCAGCAGAGGGCGTCAGCTACTTAGTGGAAAACTTGGGCGGGCTGAGCGGTTTTCTGTCCTTTCCTTTGGAATAGTAACTTGTTTCTCTTCTGTTTGGACACACAGTAGCACAGTGACGGTGCAGAGCGAGGAATATATTGCAATGTGGCATGTCAATAACAGGTTAAAGAGAAATCTGGGATTAAGAGCTAGTCCAACTAAACTGTCTTTGCACCCGAATTAAAACAAATTCACTGGCCTGAGTCCCCATGATTCAACACATGTACAGTGTAATCTGGGACAGACACCAGGACTGTCACAGTCCCTAGTTAAAGAGTTCTGTGAGGCTAGTGTCCCTGGGGACGCTTACCCTGATTATTCGGGGGGTGTTAGCTTCACCTAGGAACTCAGGAGAGGTTAAGGAGACGAGGGTGGTTTTCTTCCTCTGGATGAGTAAAGTGTAGAGAGAGGGTTAATGTACCTGTGGCGACAGCGGCGTAGAAACCTCATTATTTTTCGAGCAGCCTGGTCCTGCTTTTTGGTTAGCAAACTGCTCCTGGAAAAGCAGGAATATGAATTATCGTCACAAGAAGGGCGCTGTGAAGCTTAATGTGCACAAGCTGAAAGCAGCTCTGCGGTGACAGAGGACTTTCAGCTCAACAGTTCAGCCGGCAAACCCAAAGGCAAAAGCGTATGCGTCTCATGGTACTGAGTCCGGGCGTCGCGGGGGGACAGGGAAGAACAGGGCACATAAGCAGTTTCACCTCGCCTGAAGGGCGACAACATAAAGACCGAAAATAACACGTCCCGGAACTGTTCTTCCATGTCTTTTTTTTTTTAAGAATTTATTTCTTAAATTAATTTTTTCCTTTTTAAGAAAATTTGATGCAGAGGTGCTTTCTTTTTTATCACGTATTTATTTTAATCTTGAGGGTAATTAGGTTCACTTGTTTATTTACTTTTCTATTTAATGGAGGGACTGCGGGTCGAGCCCAGGGCCTCCTGCATGCTGGGCGTGCACTCTGCCACTGAGCCACGCCCTCCCCCGGCTGCCACCAAGCTCATTTTGCTGAAAAAGGCACTCTGGCAGTAGACAGGCTTTCTCAGTTTTGAAGTCGATTCGCCTAGGTCTGCTGCTCAGTCTGGGCTGTTGTTTGCTACACGTCTTTTGTCAGTGCGTTTTACCGTGTGAAAAGTTTTTATGACACTCCCCAGAATGGAGCCGGCTGGTTTCTGCTTCCTCTTTCGGGGTCTTGTGTGTTGCGATTTCAACGACTCCATGAGAGTGCCACATTTTTTAGCAGAAACTGTGGTCCTGCCAAATTCTGATACAAGCTGAAACTGGGTGGTGACAGCCAAATAATTGCGTGGGGGTTGGGGGGGGACAGGCGGGAGCCAAGGAGACAAAGGCCGGCAGCGAGCGCAGGTGCGACCACACGAAGCCCGGCGTCTAGAGCGGTCTGGGAAGACGGTAGCTCCCAAGTGCTCCAGTCCCTGTGCAGACCCCCTGCCGGCACAGGGCAGCTTTCTCAGCGAAGCTGGGGCTCTCGGGACCGCCACAGCGTCCCAACCCACCTGAGTTTCTGCTGGACGATGACAGCCGTCCGGCGCGCCTGCCGTCTCTTGCCGCACTTCTTATAACTCCGGTAGTACTTCTGGATCAGCACAGCAGCCCGCCGGCTCTGCTGAAACTTCTTTTGTTCATAGTAACTTCGGAATTTGCTCTGGATAAGGATGGCAGCCTGTGTCATCTTTTTATAAAGTGCATACTGCAGGGGAGACAGGAAGAGGCAAGGCAGTAACGATGGAGCCCGGCGGCCGGCGCGAGCCCTGAGCCTACGGGCCGGGAGGGGAAGGAGGCCAACCGCTTTTTCCCTTTATGTCATTTTCTCAGCATCTGTTCACCTACCTTTCCAGAATGCAAAAGGTTACTTTACGGGTCCCCTTCAGACAAAGTATTGCTTTCAATGTGATTTCCCCTCCCCATCAAAAAACAATCAAACTCTTTTGCCCTTCTTGAAGAAAAGATTTTAAAACCCATCAAGGGAGGCACTAAGACTAAAAAAAAGTGCTTAGGAAGTAAGATTTTAAATGTTTAAGATTCATATTTCCTATCCAATTTGGAAACATTCTGAATCAACCTTTTCCACGCCTCCCAGTCCCTGCCAAACATGTCTACTCTGCAGTCAGCATCTGATTTCTAACTTTCCTTCCACGTGACACATTTCTGAGTTGCAAGGTCCCAAATACAAGGCTTATCGTGAAACGCTGACACCTTTAAGCCACTTTAACCTGCAGAAGATTAACACTCATCAGATCGACACAAGGGGGAAGCCATGAAACTTGGGAAGCGGTCGCAGAGCCGGGACCGCTGGCAGGCAGGAACGGCACCCCCGCCCAGCCCACCGCAGAGCTGGGGGGTGAGGTATGAGGCGCAGGGCATGGGGGGTCGGGCAGGATGCGTTCTCTTCCCTATCAGTCTCCAGGCACAAAAAATGCAGCGCTCTCCAGATTTTTAAAAATGCTAGGTCCAGATTGCTCATGAAATAGAATATGACTCTGGGGACAAGATGTCACAATGAAGCACTTGGCTTACAAGAAGGGAACTTACCATCACGGGGACAAGTATTCCTTAGAGCCCTGGACCTAAGTATCCCTCTGCTTCTACAAAGCAGAGTGAGGGAAGGGAACTGACTTCTCGGAAGGTTCAAGACACGGGGACATTTGCAAGAATCCTCTTTAATCTTATCTGCCCCGCATAACGTTTTCATCTGTCCCAAAGTCTTCTGAGACAAGCATGCTGCATCCTACAGTGCTTCTGTGGTTATTACTACATCGGTCTGTGCCCTCTGTACATTCAGAACCCACTGGGCCACAGTGAAGCATATTGGGAAAAAGGTAAATTCATTTAGTGGCTCCCAGGTTCACGGTAATTGTCCTGGATGGGTTGTTTAGGTTGACCCTGGCCAAGAAAATGTCCAATGACTGTTACTGCCAAAACCCACTCCAACGGCATAACCACACGGTCCCCAGAGGAGAGATGTGCTGTGGTTAGGTGGCCTGGCGAGGGGGTATGCCTACTGAATGACTGTGCCATCTTAATGGCCCCTTCTTGCAGCTGGCGATGGGTGTGAAGTTTGTGACTCTGGTGGAATGGTTTGTGAGAGGACTTGGGTGCACCATTACCTTCAAGGCTATCCATGTCAGCTTGGGGGAGAAACAGAAAATACAAGATTAATGTTAGATTGCTGAATATAATGAAACGAAAAGCCAGAACCAGAACCAATAAAACTCCCAGCCAAAAAAACCAAAAACCAAAAGGAAAAAAAAAGGCAACCTGGCTATCTTCATGCCTTCCATCTTCCAAAATATTTATCTTATATTTGTCAGTATTTAAAAAAAAAAAAAAGCCTTCCATCTTCCTGGTTGTAGACACTTCTTTGGGAGGGGGTTTAAAAAAAAAACCCCAAAAAATCAAACTCACATTTTGGAATAAATACCTGTTATAACCACAGACTTGAAACTTTGATTCTGAACATTGCTGTGCTAACAAGAAGCCTGCTCTCCAAACAGAGCCCGGGACGGTTCCCTGCCGTGGGGCTACAGGGACCATGGTGTCAGCGTTTACACAGTAAACCTTCATTTTCTGGGATCATGAACTCAACTGGCTACAAGCTGAAGCCACCCTCCCAACCCCCACCACCCTCATCAGTAGGGCTTAATCCTAGAGAAACTTGAGAAAATGGCAACCCGTATCAGAAATCAAAGCGAGCCCTAGCTCAGAACAGGGCAGAACCCTGAATTTCTAAGTGGCTATTATACATCTCAGCATTTATTATTCCTTTAGTAAAAATTTAAGACCTACTGAAAGTACCATCTAATAAAAGGTTCAAGAATCTACTGACAGGTTATCATAGGATCGTACAATCAGTCAAAACTCAGATCCACAATTTTTAACATTCGCCAAACACACCACCGGGGTGGTCAGAAAAGGTCTGGTGTTTACTGACTCTCTCTGAGCCTCAGCTTCTTCATCTGTAAAATGGAACTGGAACTGTTCACTTCAAGTATCTGCTAAGGAGGAATGAGATGGTGTGCCTAGAAGATGCAGGACATGCCAGGTGCTCCCCAACAGTTCCCCGTCCTGCCTGATGGAAGCCACGCGACCCTCCGGTCGTCTGGGAAGCAGTAGCACCGCGTGGAGGAGTTCTCAGGTACCCCCCACCCCCCGGCTTGAAGCTCTTAACTAAGGAGAGCAAAACGCTTTAAGATGCTCTGGGCTTCTCTAGAGTTTCGAAGATTTTCACAATTCTTCATTTTAAATTGGAGAAGAAGCTGAAAGGAAAACTGGCTGCCGACTGTGTGACTTATGTACCTCGAGGGCAAAGACGCCAGCCAGCCCTGTCACCGCATCAGTCTCTCCGATCACCGCAACCAACCACCTAGACGTTCTTTCATTGCTATTGAGTTTGCAGGTGAAACTGCTGACACATCGATCCTCACTCCAAACACGAGTAAGTTCCTCTGTGCCAGACCGAGAGGCTGGGGATGCCACACAGAGGCCAAGGTTGTGCACAAGCATTATTTTGTGGCGTATGTTTAGTTGCAGATGGCATTGTTTTGTTTTGTTTTGCTTCCCTCCTGCTCTGGAACACTTCCCTCCGGTTTTTAATCAAGGCGACTCCAAGTCAGTCTTTGAATCAGGTGTGGGGTGCTGTGCTCTTTGCCCAAACCCCACCCGGGAGTTCTCGGCAGCGGGGCCTGCCTGGACGCTGAGTGAATGAGGCGCGTTCCCATGGCGACCCAGAGCCTGGCTCACCTGTTTATATTTCCTGTAGCAACGCTGAATGACGGCCGCAGCCACTTCCTGCTGTTCCCGCAAGGGTCGGCCCTTGATGGGAAAGTGAGGAAAGGAAAGGAAAAGCAATCCAGTGTAAGAAAGGTCGCTTTCCCAGGACTTAAAGGAAACCATTACTCGTTTCATTAACTTTCTCAGAACTGAGCCCTGACGTCTATCAAAACACAGTGATAGCTAATATCAGCATAAACAAGAAAAGTGAATCTACGAAATCAGTCTCTGACTATTCTTGCTTCTACACAGAACCATCACATTTGGATGTTAGGAGACCTAAAAAGACCTTCATTTTCAAAGAATTTAAAGAATTAGGTATGGTACTATTTGTCCCTATAAGTTGCCACTCTCCACTGTCTTTCTTGGGAAACCCCAAGTCCTCTACTTTCGGATCAATGATTAACAGCTTTTAACACTCTTCAGGGAGGTCAAGACTCCTCGGAGAAAGTGTGCAAGGCCATGGAGCCTCTCCCACCAAAGACACACATACAGACGTTTTACTATAAAATTTTGGGAGTCCATGGGCTGCCTACAGTCAGTCCCCAGGCCTCCAGCTAGAAACCCTTGCTCCAGGTCCCCAATCCCTTGCAGCTACTTCATGTTAACTAAACAATAAATACCCATCATTATCACCAACAGTAAGTTCCGATGGTGATGACCAGTGCACTGCTTGTTTTATTTCACTAAAGCTTCTGACAGTTCTTAATCATTTCATGTGACACAATTAATCATTTCAAATAAAAATGCTATCAACTCAGAGGAAAAAAAAAAAAAAGAAAGAAATGGTGCACGTCTTTAGCCAGAATGACTCCGGCTTTTCCCGGATCGTACGCGCGTCACGACCTCAGGGCTCTGTTCGACTGTACCTTGTATTTCCGGAAAGCTGTCTGAACAAGTCTGGCAGCTTCATAGAGCTCTCTCTGTTCGTGATCGGACAGGGTGAGCTGAGCAAATTCATTCTCTACCTTCTCACTGGTGGACGCGCTCAGGAATTCAGACCAGTCTGCTGCAGAGGGAAGGCTGGGTTTCTCGAAAGCTATTTCACTGACTGGTGAGCCTACAGGGCTCAAGCTGGTATTAGAAGAAGGGGTGAGAGGCTCGTTATATGCACTTCTGAAACAAGAGGAGACACAGGGAGAGAGACTGGTGATCGATTCGCATGATCCACCACACACTGATCAATGACACACGGCGGTATCCACCAGAAGCCACTGTGGACCGTGAAGAATATGCCTTCACTCAGTCAGGTGAGGTGCTAAGCAGCCTCCCTAGGTCCTCTGGTTTGGAACTTCATACTGAGCACAGTACTACGCTAAGTGCTTGTGGATGAAAAACACTGCCAGCCATGTCAGTAAACAAAGGATGCTGTGGCCATCGAGTCGTCAGTTGCTACGGCCACCACCCCCCCCACCCAGACAGTGAGCAGAGGGAACTCAGGATGCAGACAAGCAGGCAGCCTGGCCCCTGGAGCCACCCCTCGCTATGCTCCCTGAGGGAACTCAGATGGGAAGGAACAGGATGCTAGCTAGGTGCACATCAAAGCAATGACTCAGTGAGCCCAGAGCTGTGTACTTTCTCATACCTAGAAAAGAGCTAAATTCCTTAACTTGAGATATCTGGTTTTCTTAAATTAATAATACTCTTTTGATGTTCCCACTATCTGGTCTTTGTTGCAAAAATTCACATATCCTGGCTTCTACCTCGCCACTTTGGGACAGCCTCTTAGAGTGATCTGAGATGCTGCGTCCCAGGCTCGAGTCCCAAGGAAATCCGCTGAATAAAACATCGCTCTTGACTTTTAGGTCATGCATTTTATTCCAGTTGACATACTAAACCCATGAAGTACACTATCCTCCCTTCAATTGAATCTGAGGGAAGACATTCTGATAGGTTACCTCACATGCTCTGATATGGGGAGAAAAATCACAGAGAGGTGAGGACACAGGAGGACCTGGAGGTTGGCTGTGGAACTCGTCCTAATGCTTCCTTCCTTCCGGGATAAGGTCTTCCATTGCACAGAACTCCTCAGATCCAATGAGCCTCCCGTGCCTCCAGGGAAATCCAGGGACTTACCCTGGGTGGTGGCCCACAGACTTCACTGACCTGATCTGGGCAGCATTTGGCAGGTGGTCTACGTCAGCTAGGTAACCGGCCAGCCAGCTCATTGTGCTGCTGATGGTGGCAGCATCTGTCCTTTCCAAAGCTGGGGACTCCATGGGCACAAAATTCTCCTGCTTGATTCGGTCAGGGGTGGCTTCAATGATGTGTTCTGCCAAGGTCATCATGTTCACCTGGAACCCGGAGTTCCCAGAACACTCAGGTTAGAACGGAACCTTGGAAAGTTGTCACTTCCACACCCCCTCCCCTACCACCAACCTTAGAAAGAAAGAAAGTAGAGAGGGTGGGCTGACACCTCAATCCCGCGCACTACAGTATCATAAGGTTTTACACCATCACCTGAAGATGCGAAGATCCCAGGCCTGATTATCTCCAAGCCATAGTTCAGTCCCAAACCTTAAGTCTTTGATAATGTCTGGTTTGTGCCTACTTTCCACTCTCAGCTAGGATCAACCAATTAATGATACAAGGACTGGGCAGTTCCACTGTATGGTGTCTTACTAATGCAGTGACACTGCTGGTTACCCCCACCCCATTTTGCCTTGCCTAGAGAACCCCAGTTTTGTAGAGAGCAGCAATGAGCCGAACCCCTGGGGCAGCCCATGACTGATAGAAGCCAACTGTCATAATCCTCTTCTTGGTGTCTCACCTTCCCGTGTACTGAGCGGAGGATCTGTGACCCACTTCTGGACAATGAGACTATACAGAAGTCTGCTGGGAGGGCCTGGGGCAAGGCTTTTGCTTTCCTGATGAAAGGTATCAATGCACCTGGCCCTTTCTCCTCTTGTTCCTGCTTTGACTACAGACAAGCTCAAGAAACCACATTACGACCATAAAGCAACCAACACAAAGAGGAAAGCCAAAGGAATAGAAAATGCAGGAAAAATCTGGGTCCCTGATGGCATTACTGAGCAACTGGCCTTTTGGACTTCTACAAGAAAAATGAATCATGTTCTCATTAAACCACTGTCGCTAGATTGAGGATACTTGCACCCAAAGTACACTCCTAGTGGATACATTTAGGAATCCTCAAAACTAGTCTAGGGTAGATACATTTTATCAGAATCAGAGGTATGATCCTGTTCTTAAAATTTTTCTTCCACATCTCTTGAAAATAGAAGTTGAAATATAGCTATTTATGTTTTTAAGTGAATTGAAAATGTTCTGAAAGAATCTATTCAAAAATGACAAAATGCTTATCTTACAATAAACATGAACCTCAAAAACATTATGCTAAGTGAAAGAAGCCAGACAGAGAATATGACAGTTTATGATTCCATTTATATAAAATTTCTAGAAAAAGCAAAACTCTGGGGGAGAGAAATCAGATCAGTTACTGGTTGCCTAGGGCTGGGATGGGAACAGAGACTGAGTGGAAACGGGCACAGGGAACTTTTGAGGAGCGACGGAAGTGTTCTAAATTGGACTGTGATGATGGCACAGCTGGATAAATTAACAAAAGTTCATTGCACTGAACACTTAAAATGAGTGAATTGATGTATGTAAATTACACCTCAATAAAACTGTTAAAAACCCCTATCTTGGGTAATTTTCTAAATTTTCAACAAAGAACAAGAATTATTATTGTAATAGGAATGAAAATGAAAACATTTAGGGGGAAAAATCACAATTTTTTACTGTGATAGCTACAGAAAGCAATGAAATTAAAATGACTTTTGGATATTTATTCATTTACTTCATGGAGGTTCTGGGGATGGAACCCAGGACCTCGTGCATGCTAAGCACACGCTCGGCCGCTGAGCTACACTGACCCACACCACCCCCTTGGTTTTTTATTTAAATGATGCTGGGTTTTTATTCAGATTCTCTTTGAGTCCTAGTATATGGGCAGTTTTCATAAATGTGCTTGGATATCTAAAAAGAATACGGACATGGATGTTTCCTATGAGTATTCATACATCTGCATAGTTATATACAAGTATAGCGTATATTAAATGCATATACTAAGTCAAACTTTCTAACTGTACTGTCAGTTTGCCCATATCCTTTTCATATCCACTTGAGCTGGCAGATTCTTAGATAGCTGTTGTTACTCTCACACTATGATTATGGTTATGGTTCCACATTTCTTTGTATTTACTTGCTATACTATTTAGAAGCTATGTTGTTAGGTGCACAGTGGTTCATTACAATCATGTCTTCTTGATAAATTTTACACACACACACACACACACACAATTTGTTTTGAACTGTACTTTTTATCTCTTTTCTTTTTATATTCATTTGTCCAATCTACCCTTACCCATGACTTCCTTCTCATTTCATTTTAATTTTGCCTTTTACAAGCAGTAAATGGTGTATTTTGCTTCCTTTGCTACCCAATCTGAGAATCTTTCAATAGAATTACCAGTTACCGACGTGCGCGTGAGTCGTGTTTGAAAATATTTCTATAATGTTATGTCACTGCATATTATTTCTGCTGTTGCTTTTTCCTCTGTTACCATTCCTGAACTCTTCCCACATGGGCCAAGTTTTCTCTTTCCCCTTCAAAGGACTTAGAAATTCTGTAGTCTGTTTTTATGCTACCTACTGATATTTCTAACAAGCATATTTCACCTCTACCTATCCATCAATACCATGATTGGAACAAACTGATTTTCCCTGAACAGAAGTACTGCTTTAGTACACCTTTACCTTCAATCCACTACCTTCCTGAGTTTGTTAAAACAATTAAGACTCTTAGTTCTACGTTATTTTTGAAACATTATTCCTCTTCTGTTTAAAGAACTGCTTAACATGTAACCACACTATCAATAACTCCACAGAGATACCAGTATTACCGGTGTGACTGTTCATTCCTCCATGAACTCCGCCTTTCCATTTCCTGAACTCTTTCATTAATTTTAACTGTTATTTTCTCATTTGGCTAAAATATTTCTTTAGACTGCTGCTTTTTTCATATGTGTGTGCTCTTAATTTAGCAAAATATTTATTTTCCAAAGGCTCAGTGAAAATATAAAGTAGATTTTTTTTTCAGGTTATTTTCTATTTCCTGCATCAGCTCCGAGTAAGGGCCAGCTGTTCTAAAGCTGTGCTACCCAATGGTTATTTAAACTTAAATAAAATTAGAAATTCAGTTCCTGAGTGACACCAGATACATTTCCAGTGCTCAGCACCACATGTGGCCACCAGCTACCATGCTGGGCAGCGCAGACACACAACATTTCCATCACTGCAGGATGTTCTAGTGGACAGCACTATTCTAGATGCTCAACTTGGTTCCCCTCTTTTGAGCTGATTTTCATAGTCTAGTGCTTTATTATTATACGTTTATACTTATAAATATTATTCCAGATGGCTTAGTATTCGTATCTAGTATGGGTTCCATCAGAAATTGCTTAAAACAGGGTTTCACAAACTATGGAGGGCCAAATCCAGCCAGTGACCTGCTTGTGTAAATCAAGTGTTACTGGCACCCGTCCGTTTAATACTGTCTAAGGCTGCTTTTGTGCTTGAAAGGCAGACTGAACAGTCACGATGATGCCCCCAAAGCCTAAAATACTTACTATTTGGCCCTTTACAGAAAAAATTTGCCAACCTCTCATCTCAAGTATTATTCGATTTCCTGGGCAGGCCTCCCCACAACTGCAGAGGTCGGTAGATCAGTGGTGGAATCCCCCACTGCCCACAAGGCGGGAAGCACACTGGTAAGCAGGCATGGTTCTCACGCTGCCCTAGGAGGCGAGGGGGCTGCTAGGAAGGGTACCCTGGAGCGCAACGGACAGGAGTGCTTTTGCAATCAGACCACTCCCTAGGAAGGCCGTCCGGGACACGAGAGCTCCATCCTTTCTACAGGCCTACTCAACTGCTTGCAGGAGTTTTATCCTTTTGTATTTGTTTTGGGTTCTATCAGTGGGAAGGTGGAGAGAGAGGCAGTCAAACACGTGTTCTGAGGATGCTCACCTGGTCCTTCCCGTAGAGTCTGCTGTAACTAATGGAATGTGCTGGTTTAATAGCCTAACCTCGTTTACTTCAGTACGCATTCTCCTGATCTATAACAAGTTCACTGCACTAAAACGATCCTGAATTTTCTAGATTTAAGAGCAGTCACGTATCACCTTTAGGAATATCTCACTGCACCTCATGAGAGCCTCACACCCTTTACAATGACCTGGTGACAGTTGCGCTGATCAAATCACTTAGATCGTATGAAGTCTACCCGCAGGCCTCCCGTTTTCACTGTTACCTGCCTGTGACTCTATCATTGCCAGTACTGCGAACGGCGCGCTCAGGCCCCCTGGATGCAAGGAGGAGGGAGCAGTCTCCCTCGCGGTTCTGAGGAGCTGGTGCAGGACAGAAGGCTCTGCTGAGACCTGGGTCCCTGGGGCTCAGGCCTGTCACCAGTGCCGGACTTATGAATGCAAACGTGGCCCAAGGAAAGAGGACAGCCTGACACCCTTATACATCAGCCCAGACTTCTTTTCTTTTAAATATTTTCTTTCCTTGTGGGGGGAGATAATTAGGTTTACTTATTTATTATTATCATTATTTTAACGGAGGTGCTGGGGATCGAACCCATGACCTCATGCGTGCTAAGCACACGCTCTACCACTGAGCTCTCCCCGCAGTCCCCTAGTCCAGACTTCTAACCCTCCGCTGGTGAGAGAATTGCTTGGCCTCTGGAAATTGATGGGAAAGATCCAGGGAGCTGCGGCGGACGTAGCAGCCTCTGCGGGCTTACCTCCTCCGAGCTTACCTGTATGTCATCCATGGATTGCGAGCACTCCTCACTTTCTGCACTGTCCCGGAAGGACCCCAGCTCTGTATTCACCACCTCTCTGTTAGCCATCATCAGGACACTCATTGGCTCCCGTGGACGCACCTGTGAAAGTGCTGTCTCCTTTCCTATACTGGTCCCCTTCGGGTTTCCCGTCACCTGTACTGTAGACACACCAATGTAAAGATCTTTGGAATTCCACTTTACTACAGGCTGAGATCCAGAGGCTTGGAATCCTGCAGTCTCTGGAGCGGGAGGGGAGGTGTCCGGGCTGTAGCCCCTCACGCCTTCACTGGGGCTGATTGTCTCGGGGACACACTGCTTAGAACTAGGGCTCTGCTTCCTGATATTTGGCTGTTCCAGACTCAGTGCAGTGGAAAGCAGCTTCTCCTGCCTTGCCTGGAAGTGCTCAGGGTTCAATTTATGCTTTTTGGGAGCTGGATAATCTTTGTGGCTCTCACTGCTGTAGTAATTAGAGGGTTCAGACCGAGGTCTTCTCAGCTCTGAAAAGTACAGTAGAAAGGAGAGTCAGGAAAGGCGGTAAGATTAGGAACCCTAAAGAATTAACACTTGCTCTATGCCTGAGAGACACGAAGTGCAAAGCCAGAACTCAAGACGCGTCCCTAACATTTAAATATTCCCCGGCAGCATATATTGTATTCAGATTATCCTCCTCCAAAATTTGCAGTTCTCTCTTGCACGAACACAGATATATATTTTTCACTACTTCCTGCAGTTTTGGGGGCGGGATGGGGGTGGGGGAAGCACTAGGCATTCTAACAGCTAAAAGGAAAATAAGAAACATTAAAAAAAAAAAAACCAAACCCTTAAACATATGTGAACATCCTACGGACTTTTCTGAGGACAGCTGCACGAAAGCAAATGGGAAATCTGCCAAGCTCCGAGACGTAGTAACTTTGGATTTTTACCTGGGTTGGTACTTGCGATAACGGTGACTCCTTTGGGTATTTCTGGGGAGCTGATGGCTTCGCTGTGCCACTGGGTCATCCAGCTCTCTGTACCAGGCTCTTCGCTCGGAGGACAGTGGATTCTGGGGTTCTGTCCAAGCTGAGCCTGCTCATCCCTCTGCAGATGCTCCAGACACTCTGCTAATTTCACGTGACCCCGTGACCTGGCAATTCCCAAAGGCAGCCTTCCTAGAGAGTCAGGAATCGAGATGGCCCGACGGTCCCACTTGTACAGCACGACAGCGGCTTCTAAGTGTCCCAGAGCGCATGCCCACATCTAAGAGACAGAGAGACAAAGCAAGCTTTCTCAATATTATTGTGTTTTTATATATATATATATTTTGTTTTTGTTTTTGTTTTTGTTTTTCACTTTTGCCATTGCTGCCAGTGGACAAATTAGTCCTTGACAGCGATCTCAATGGGGCTATAAAACATTACTGTTACAAGGTCGCTCGGGTAAATGTCGTACATCAAGGAGGGATAATACAAAGGGAAGCAGGCAGACCCTGAGGCCAACCTCGAAAACCAGTACGAGGGATACGTGAACCCATTTCTTACCAGCGGAGTGCAGGAGAAGTGGTCCACATTCAAGGGGTCGACCTCCAGTTCCAAGTCAATGCTATCTGCATGCTTTGTGCTGGAAGGGACAGCACCAGAAATTACTGCACAATTAATCAATGTTAAAAAAAAATAAAACAAAACACCAGAACATTATAAAACCCACAAAGATGAAACCACACTGGGCATCTAACATCCCTGATGTGAAGAAATGGAGGCCCAGATCTCACAGGGTGGACTGGATTCTCCGTTCTGCCAGGAGTCAGGAGGAAACAGAAAGTCCAACATTAGGTGAGCATCTCACTCAGCACTTCTTGAGCAGAAGTTCACGGAACTCCTTAGACCCATCCTCCGAGAAAGCCCTCTGCTTTCAGGCCACCACACTCCCGGAATGGCCAGCTTTCTCTGCACTAGTGGACAGGCTCGCGGGGGGTCCCTGTTGGGGTGTGAGGGAGCCCACCAGCCACCTGCATGTGCCGCAGCCTTACCGCCATTTGATGAGGGTCTGGATGAGGGTGGCGTAACCCTGGGCTGCGGCCAGGTGGAGGAGGGTCATTCCACGGAAAGTCTTGGAGTGGATCAGATGCTTGGACTTTGCCCAGCAGGCCCTGCTCATCATCTTCTCACACACGACAACCACGCGGCTCTCAAAGCAGCTCCCCAGTGTCCCGGGGCTGGACGCACACTAGGACGAAACGGCACACGTTACCGCCCGGAGGGCCAGGTCAGCCTTCGGAAGTCGGGACGGGGGACAAAGGCTTATGATTAGCAGCTCAGAACGGAAAACACGAAACTGGACATCAGGAGACATCCTGAAACGAAGACCACGTGCCGTGTTCAGCTCAGCAATGCGCGTCGGCAGCCGGGCGCAAGGTCTCGTTCCATCACGCCAAGAAAATGCCCATCTGTCTATTACAGCTGACACTCCGATGGTGGACTTCATGCTGGTCCATCTCGGGGAAAGTGTACACTGCTTTAAAGAAAAAAAAAGTGGCCCCAGCCTCCCAGCTGAAGTGAGCACTGTGGGTAGAAAAGTGTGAGCAGGGAGCAAAGCTGGGTAACTTTTCCTGCGGCTTCCACCAGGGGCCGCCTGGACCACTGATGCCCCTGCTCCTTCTGAAGAATTAAGTCGCTTCAGTGGGGGTTTTTCTCCCTTAAGAAGCACTTAAAAATATCCAGTAACACATCTGCCGCACATGGATGGATTCTGAGGGCATTATGTTAAGTGATGTAAGTCAGACAGAGAATCTTAAACAAAACCCAAAACAAAACACACACACACAAAACCCTGTATTCATAGATGCAGAGAACAGACTGGTGGTTGCCAGGGGCAAGGGGCAGGAGGTGGGAAAAATGGGTGAAAGGGGACAAAAGGCACAAACTTTCAGTTATAAAATAAGTCCCATGGGTGTAATACACAGCATGGTGACTGCAGTTACCTGTGTTGCATTGTGTATTGGAAAGGGGTTAACACAGCGGATCTTAGAAGTTGTCACCACACGGAAAAAAAAATTGTAACTCCGTGTGAAGATGGATGTTAACCAGACTTACCGTGGTGATCATTTCACAATGTGTACAAGTATCAAATCATGTTGTACATCTGAAACTAATGTAATGTTGTATGTCAATTACATCTCAATTGAAAAAAATAAATTAAAAAAAATCCAGCGATAATCCAAAAACAAAGCAAAAAGGATACTGGGGAAAGCACTGGAGATCTTGAAATGAAGTGTTATTTCTAACAACAGAGGCATACAGGAAAGAGAAATTCACAGATTTTAACCACATGGCTTTCTTTCCTTTGTTGTAAGGAGGTTGTAAAGGAAGAAAAATGAAATCAAAGTTAGTAACCTCCTCAGCTCATCTGAGTCTCTGTGATGACAGTTTTGTATTTAATATTCTCCCCAAATAAATGGCCCTTCTAGTCTCATTCTCATCTCTGGTGTTATTGTAAAAGTATTTTGTTCAGCAACAAACCCCATGAAATTCAATTACAACAGAAATTCTGCTGCTCCTCATTTTTTTGTTGTTGTTGTTTGCTTTTAAATTTAGAAAGAAAAATGTCTGCAAAAAATAAAAAGGCAGATGATGGATACAATGTCATCCTCACTAGAACTGTCCTAACACCTGAAAGGAGCACCGTTGGACATTCCCGGCCTGCAGCGGCATGACCTTGACTCAGGAGGCCCAGGAGAGCCGCTCCGTCACCCCAGACATGTTCAGGGGCACATGGGAATCACCGGGTAGCGAACAAAGAGGGAATTTTTTTCTTACATTGACAAAAACAAGCACATCTCAATCCCATGAGGCAGACACAGATATTTATTGAAACCAACTTAAACTGGTTAAGAGTATTCAGTAGCAGTTAATAGGGGACCAGATGATAACACACCAGTTGCCAAGTGGTCGAGCTACAAAATGACATTCTACTCCACTCTCTCCATGCAAACCTTGTTGGTGAAAGGAAAAGGATTTCATGGGAGTCTCTTATTTCAGCCGTGAGATACAGTAAGTAACGTTCGCTTCCTCTTATAAAATACAGTAGTGTCAGGTGGACAGGAAGACTGTCTTGGCCTCAGTGATATTTCACTGTGTGTCACGTCTTTCTTTTTCCACTGATTTCTGAAGACAGGTGAGAAATAAGGAGAAAATTCGCCAAAAAAGGAGGGGAGTTTTGGGGGTGTGGTATATACAATTCTTTGCTTTCGTCTATTATTAAAAATATTACTAACACTTGATATTTACAGGAATCATAAAACTCCAAATGTTCACTTAAGAATGTAATTGTTCGAAGAATCATCATTCATCTTGAAGAGAAAGGGGGGAACTATTTGAGGTTTTTAGGTAACTCAGTAGTGGAAGTAAGGAACACTAACAGTCCCTTTAAAATTTTTTTTACATTTTAATTATAATTTTTGGTGGGGGAGGTAATTAGGTTTTATACATATATATATACACACATATATGAAGGTACTGGAATTGAACCCAGGACCTCATGCATGCTAAGCATGCACTCTACCTTTAGTCCCTTTAAATTTATTCTAGAGCCTCCTGAAAAATAATTTCTGCCTAGAAGACTTTCCCAAAATGAGGCTCCTAAGTGAAATTTATATAAAGCCTTCAAAACTAATGGCACGCTAAAACAACATTTGGTAATGTCCCCGCACTTGACAATAATACTGCATTCTTCACAGAACTGATGAAAAAGCATCTGTGATGATGGCAGGATGTACAATACTGTCCTCCACTGAAAAACCACAGAAACTGCTTCTCTGGGCTCCTGTCATATTGATCCTCTTGAGTTTATAAAAAGCTCATGAATGACTGAATTCAATTATGTTTTCTATTTATACTTAAAACAGAAATAGAATGCAAAATACAAAAGAGATTCTAACTGAACTCTGAGCCCAGCACATCTGAGTCATCACTTGGCCTCTGTGTTTTCACCGGATGCCCTCCCTCCCACTGGCAGGTAACTGTAGTGCACTCTGAGATCAGCAACTGTGACTTCTGGCTTAAGGAGGTGAGCACTGGAGAAGCCGGAGAAGCCAAGGCTCCTTCCGTCTCTCACAGATTTCAATCCTCAGAAACACAGGAACCACGACACACGCCCTCCGCCTTTTGCCCCATCCAGGAATGGCACTAGCAGCAGCAGCGAGGGATCCACGAAACGTGCAACGGTCAGCCCAGACCCGTACCTGAGCTTGACTTCCTCCGCTCCCACTCCCGGCGCCCCCGCCACTGCTGCCTCCTCCGCTGCCCGGTTTGTGCTGCTGGGACCCCGTCATCTCAGCCATCCTCCTTTCCATCTGCTCCAGTCGCTCTAGGATGGACATCCTGAACTGGTTATCTAAGGCAGAACAAGGAAGAGCGATGCTGTGTTAGGTCAATTGCAAGATGAGCAATTAACATGTGGCCCAGTCAGGCCTGCAGGACGGGGGTCCAAAAGACAGTCACCGACTTAACCAGACCACAGAGGTTTGTCCAGGCTGGATTTCTCCAGTGTGGTACTAACACTGACACCTCACACAAGACGGCAGCCTCCGGGGCAGCCCCAAGTTCTCAGCTAAAGCAACAGAAAACCTCTTTGTCAAAGTCCTGGTTTCAGGTTCCTGGAGCCCATCTCTGTCAAATTCCCCAGTGGGAACTTTGAAGGGAGATCTGATTGACAGGCCCCTAGAGTAAATAAATGAAACGAATACAATTTAAATCAGTGGAAGAAAGCAATCGTTGTGGCAAAGAAAAATGCACACACACAAAGAGACATAGATTTTTTTTTTAAGTAGTATCTGTTTTACCCAAACACTGAAAAAAAATAAAATGATTTTATTTTCTGATCCAGGTTCTAGCCACACGCACATACATATATTAGAGGTGGGGTGAGGTAGGAGCAAGTGCAAAGGCCCTGAGGCAGAACATTCAGGAGCAGAAGCCATGTGACTGGACCACAGCAGAGAGGAGAGAAGAAGATGGAGTTGGAGAGGTGAGCGAGGACCAGACAGCACACAGTGAAGCCCCCTGGCAGTGCCTCAAAATAGTCGTGGAACTTTGAATGAAATCTTGGCGTCTCAACTCTTAAATGGGGATGATAGTTGTGCTTGCCTCAGGGGGCTGTTGAGAGGATGTAGTGAATTAATGTTTGTAAATGCTCAGAACATGTAAGTTGCAAGTAAGCGTGCAAGCCACCTACATCATCCTCTTGAGGCAGATGAATGAAATGTCTTTGGAAATTGATCAAACCGCTGTGACAACATATTTCTCCCTCAAATTGCCAATGGCGTAACTACTTTCAAAATACAGCCATCCTGATCATGAGAAAGAACAACCCGGAAAAGAAATGTTTCATCAGCGTTCCTTGCCATCCTGTAAAATGGTAAATCCTGACACTAGCGAATCAAGTGTGTCAGTTCTATGTGAGAGAAAACCATGGGCAGAGCTATCACAGACAGAACGATCCCTATGTGCAGTCACTGTTTTCATAACTTTACAGATATTAACTCATTGACTCTCACAGTCATCATGTGAGGTAGGTGCTGTGGCTGTCCTCATTTTACAGATGAGAAAACTGAGGCACGAGAAGGTAACTAAAGCATCTGGCTCCGGGACCCGGAGCTCAGCCACCATGTGATAACAACCGAAAGGAAAAGTTACGAGAGGAGAAGATACACAAGAATTAGACAGTCCTACCTATGGGAATAGAACTTTCTTCCTCCAAGTAAAAATTGATAGTAAATATCTGTTTCACGGGGACATTTTCAATACTGAATGTCTGATTTCATTTTGCGAAACCACAAAAGCAAGAGGAGGAAGACTGCTTTTCAAGAATTGTGGTATTATTTTCTCAGTAAGCTATTTCCAGGAACAACACTAAAGGAAGAAGCCTTCCTCTTTAAAAGGGAGAGGTAACATCCCTGCTCCAATTTTATCCACAGACCTGACAAAGTCTGGGGACCTTGCTAAGCACGGCACAGTCACCGACGTGGGAGCAACCCTGAATGAACCTGCCTGTGACACACTGGACGTGGCCGCAGGCATCCAAACAGAACGACACGGGAGGTGTTTGAGAACTGCTGCTCCATGCCCTCTCCAGCAGAAAATGGAAGTTTTGCAGGACGCAAGACTCCTCCATGTGGAGCCAACTGAAGGCTAAGAATGTTACCTTCCAGTTGGAGTGCGACCCCAAGGAGAATGGCAGTCATTTCTGGTGCTTTTATAAACTCTCCTCCGTTCACTCCTCACCACGCCAGCCAGACGGCCACTCATCTCTGAACCCACCCAGAGATCCTCGCGCATCGTACTCAAACAGCTTAAGCCTCTGTGGCCACAGACTGATGACTTCCTCTGCAAGCCTATAGATCTTGCATCTACTCAGGGAGCATCTGTAATCCGGTTCACTTGTCTTGGAGCCGGTTTGCACTTGTGCGGAGAGCAGTGGCCAAGACGAAGGTGCCCGGTGAACCCAGGGTGCAGGTGGGCACTGAGAGCACCATGGCCGTCTCGTCCCCGCCCGGTCCCCTGCCGAGTGTGGACACTGCAGACAGCCCCACCCTGACATCACAGAGCCCAGCCCCGCGCACGGCATCTCCACGTTGACACTAAGGCCCCGTGACTCTGGGTCTGCCACCCAGGTCCCGGCTTCCGTTTCCAGGCTGTGTGAACACAGCTTGAACGTGCAATCAGCTCCTGCACCACATTCAGCTGCCTGGAGGAGCACTTTATGAAGACACTCAGAAGCAGTTATTTGCCTCTTAAGAAAATTATATCCTGCACAGTGGCATCTCTGAGCCTCCCCCACAGAGGGAGGAGAGAGAGATGATTCAAATGAGGAATGGTCTCAGGTGGGAATGACTGAGCTGGCGTCCCAGAGAGTCAGGTCTGCGGTTGGTACCATGGGGACCACGGATCGGAGCCATCCTGCTCAGCCTTCCTTTCCTCTCCGGGGCTACTCAGACGGGTGAGACCACCATCTTCACGTCACCACGACTGGCATGTCAAAAGCAACTTTATGCTTGTTTTGGCTTTCCAGCTTTATTGGGATAATTAAAACATTACCATCAGATACTTGGCAAATTCAGAGCTCTGTCACCTTAATTGTATATTGTGGTGATTACAGTTAAAGAGAATATAATTACTTGGAAGCAAAAACCTTTTTTTCTGTTTTTACAAGAAGCTGAATATAGTTCCCTGTGCTAGATAGTACAGGTAGAGGTCCTTGTTGTTTATCTATTTTAAATATAGTAATGTGTGATTTTATATATAAGATCATGGAAAAGAACCTTAAAATATATACATATGTATATGTATGTGTATAATAGAATCACTCTGCTGTACACTTGGAAATAACACTGTAAATCAACTACACATCAATTAAAACAATAAACCTTATTTCTGATCAGAGTGAAAAAAGTACACTTAAACATTCATTTATTCATGCACAAGTATTTATTGAGCACCTACTGTGTACCAGCACAGAGTAGGGGGCGGGCAGGGAGGGGTTCCCTGAACACAGTGAAAAGATCCCCGTCCTCATCTGTTGGCCAACAAATTAATTTCCGCAGCCTGAATGAACCTGGGTTGTTAGACATGGGGAGGGGGGTTGGAGAGAGAAAATGCAGATACAGATAGAAGGGGCTGATGAATTTGGCTCCAGTCTCACCCATGATGTTCAGACAGAGCCAACAGTGATTCAGCTTTGAGGGACAGCAAGTCCCTGTCCTTAGGACGGTTTGAGTGAAGAGATGGACTGCTCCCTCGTGAGAACCCGGCTGCCCAGAAAGCCAGCCCAGAGGACACGTTTCCACAAGCACGTGCACCTGCAGGCTCCCAGCAGAGGAAGCCGGCTGCTCCGCTCTCGCTCCCTCCTGGGGGTTCCGAGCCCCTAGTCCTTGTCTGGAAGCGCTTGGCTCCATCCGGCTCACGGAGAGAACAAGTTACTGCTTGTGCAGAAAGGCTCTCCAACCCTTAACGGCCCCTGGATAAGTCACATTATAACCCCTGGCTCTAAAGACCGAGGCACAGTGAGGTCCGAGCGCTGCTTCCTTCTGGAGCAGAACCTGGGCGCGCACTGGGGTTCTCTCCCGTGGCGGTGTCTGCGTGCTCCCCCCGAGTGCTCGTGCCTGCTGCGGGCCCCATGCCACCCGGGGCGGAGGCGTCTGCGCGTCCCAGGGGTTCTCAGGTGCTGGTGGGCATCAGAATCACCTGGGGGCATCTTAAACCACACCGGCGGGCTCGATGCCCAGGGTTCTTTGGTTCTGTTTTCGGGAGGCTTGAGTAAGCCCACAAGTTGCATTTCGAGTAAGTCCTCAGGTGATGCTGACGCTTCTGGTCCGGGGCCACATTTAAAGAACCACTGCTCTAAGGCCCCAGCCTCCTTCCACAAGAGGGAGCGCTCTCTCCACCCCAGTGCTTGTTAAACAATGACGCAGAGGCTCCTACCAGACGTGGACACCCGAGACGTTACCTCCTGTGAATCATGCCAGGCCCCCCGACACTGGCCCTGCCAACAACACGGGCTGCACATCCTCTCAAGCACATGACCAATTCAGACCTGATGATAGTCAGAAGCTATTTAAAACCCACCTCCTCGCAGGGCTCTCCACAACTCACCAGACACTACTCTCTCGTTCCCACCAGGTCTTACCCCTTTCGCTTTCTTCTTCTCTAACTGGGAATGTCTTTCCAGGTGTCTGTCTTTGCCTCCTGTTTTTGTCTAAAGCAGTTTATTTACCTGCACGATTTCAGGGAAAGAGATCTTTCAACTATCACGCAGCAATTCCCTCCCACAACACTGAAGACACGTGCACACATGTACTTGACCCCAGACATAAGGTAAAGGATGCTGGTGGCTTTGCAGTGACAGCGATTAACCATTCCAAGCCTGCCTTACTCACACCCCTTTCAGAAGCAGCATTTCGAGACTGGGCAGTGAAGAAACAGTGGAAAGAACACCAGAGTTGAGGAAAAAGCTCCACGTTTAACCCCGACTCTGGAAAGATAACAACCACTTTGCACCTCAGTTTTCTCATCTGTAAAATGGGAATATCACCCTCTACCTTATTGTTGCCTGTGAGGATGAAATAAACTAATATGTGACATTTTTTAAAGTGGTAAGACTCTCTTAAGTCTGAACTACTATTGGACTGGGACCTTCCACCCAGTCATACCTACGGGGGCATCTTTTTAAGAGTAAATTTTAAATAATTTAGATTGACAGATGAGTTGCCACGATAGTAGAGTTCCCACATACCCACCACCCAGTTTCCTCTAATATTAACATCTCACATAATTAGGGTGCATTTCTCAAAACTCAGAAACTAACATTGGTATATCACTACCAGTCACTAAATAGCAGACCTGAGTTAGATTAGAAGTGAATTAGAATTAATGTGCTTTGTCTCGGTTCCAGGATCCAACCAAGAAACCCATGTTGCATTTAGCTATTAAATCTCCTTTCTCTCCTCTGAAGTGTGAGTTTTCAGTACCCCCTTATTTTTCACAGCTTGAGCAGTTCTGAAGAACACTGGCCAGGCACTTGCCGATGCCCCTGCATTTAAGTTTGTCTGATGTGTTTTGTAAGGATTAGCCTGGGGCTGTGAGCTTCTAGGACAAGTATCACAGAGGTGCCGTGCCCTGCCCAGTGCACAACTGGGGGTCAGCTGTGAGGTGCTGCTGACGGGGACCCTGACCATCTGCTTCATAAATCTAGACTGCTCGAGGACAAGTTACTACTTTCCTGTTTTCATAGTCTCTTCTCTCGAAGAGAGTCACTAGGTCTGGCCCACCGAGGGGAAGAGAGCTAAGCTCTACCTCATGGATGTAGGAATACCCACATTTATTATTTGAAGTTAACCTGCAAGGAAGATTTGTCCTTCTTGTTTATTTACTTGATCAATCACTTATTTATATCAGTAGGAACTCATGTATATTTATTTTACACTTTGGTCATACTCCGATACTCCGTTAATTGCTCCAACTGGCCCAGCTTGGTTCCTGGGAGCTCTTTTAAGCTGGAGCCTGTGTCCCTTGGACACACTCTCAGCCTCTTGCCTTCTTTTTCAAGCACTTCCTTACTTCTGGCATTACAGGATGCTCCAGGCTCAGCTTGCACCTCCCCGGTCCCAGACCTAGAGGCAGCAACTTCTCTAGGGAGCCCCGGCTTCATTTACAGGAGGATGGCATCTGGAAACCCAGACCGGGTGCTGGCTGTGCTCGCGGCTGCCAGAGGGTCACTGCTCCCAGGCCCCGCAGTGCGCAGAGCTGGGTCCCAGTCCCAAGTGCAACCACCCAGGAGTGCACACGTGTCTATCATTTGAATTCTCTAGGTTAATATAAACATGAGTTCACACGGATGTCTCCAACTCAAACCCAGCACTGCAGTGTCCACCCTGCCCTTCTAGGGGGCATTTTATTTATTCAATTTTTTGCTTTTGGGGGGAGGGGCGGGGAATTAGGTTTACTTATTTACTTTTAAAGGAGGTACTGGGGATTGAACCCAGGACCTTGTGCGTGCTAAGCACACGCCCTACTGCTTGAGCTATACCCACCCGCATCTAGGAGGCATTTTAAACACAGATAAAATGGTGAAAGTAACTGTGTTACCTGGATATAATAAACTGATATATTAAATGCTGAAAAGACATCTTACTGATGTATTAAAGTACAAAAAGAGAAGCCTAGTTTCTCTATCTCAAAAGTACAGGTGGAGGAGACACCATGTATATCCAACCACCCTGAAATACTCCAGTTCTAGAGTTTTCCAACAATATTAGAAAACATACAGAAAATAACACTTGGAGCCCCAGAACAGCCCTGAGCACTGCGGAGATCCAGAAGATGAAAAACACGTCCAGCCGTCGCTGGCGGAAGAGTCAACGAACCTGGCTGGGGCTCACGTCCCCCCTTCTCTTGCTGGGCTCCCCATGCCCAAGCTTCCCCCTAGGGCTGTCACACAGCACAGCGGCAGTCCAGAGTCATCTCTGCACCTCTCTCTGACAGGGATTCCTAAGCCCCAGAGGGACTAATTCAAAGAAAATGTCCCAAATTAATATTTCTCTCTAATTCCTGAGCAACACCAAGGTTTTAAACTCGGAGAAGATTTCATGAAGTCAGACGCCCACGGCATGTTCTAGGCAGGTCTGGGATTTGCTGCTGTGAAACAGGAGAGAATCCCAAGTGTTTGGGCATCTGATGAAAGGTGTGTGTGTCAGGAACCAGTGACCAGCCAGGCGTCGCAGGCCCCCGGGGTCCTGCTGCATCCAGCGTCTCCTCTACGTGACGTACAACTCGCTTTATCTTGGAACCAGATTTTCATGGCCGTAGTGAGCAATACGACGTGAAGCAGTTCCTGACATTGTATCAGATAACCTAGTTTCAAAAACCCTTGAATCTCTCCCCCATGACCTACAAAATAAAAAGTATAAAGTGTTTGCTGTGGCCTGGAGCGCTTTAGCCAACAGCCTCGGGCTCCTTTTGGGGGGTCCTCTCCCATCTGCTGCTCTCCAAAGCCACCAGGAGTTTGATGTGCCTTTGGGCCTCGGGTCAGGCCAGCCTTTCCCCGTGTCCACCTTCTTCTCGTCAGTGTGGCTCGCACAGTATTATTACTCGCAGCTGTGCTGAGCCTCCAAGCAGGCGAGACGTTTCACGGCTTTTATTTCTAATCCTGAAAACAACTCTGATTTTCCTCTTCCTTTTCCAGACGAGGAAGCTGAGGCTCCGAAAACGTGCGACTTACCTGAGGTCCCAGGTACTGGGACGGGGGTTTGAGCCCAGGTTCGACTCCGGTGCACCTGGCAAACCTTCACGTCTTGCTCTGGGTCCTAACAGCACTAAGCAAACGCATGCAGAGTCGTTCTCTTCCACGTGTCGTTTCTACCAGAGTGAGATTTCGGAAAGCAGGGACCCTGTCTTATGTTCCCCGTAAGGACACAGCGGGTGCTCAGTCGATGAAAAGGAACATTGTTTTCTAATTCAAGCGTCTTCCGAAGCCAATTTATTTTTTATTTATTATTATTCACTGGATTGATGGCGTCATCCAGAAGCTGGGGCAAGGGCTCTGAGTGACCTCTGCTCTCCACTGTGGGCTCCACACGGCTCCACACCATTTAGCCCGTTTCATCACTTACTTGCCAAAGAGAGAAGAGTGGTCCATGTGATCAGGACCCAGGGGAGCCGAATTGAAAGCATGTGAGAAAGCTCCAGGAGTTTACCTGGCCAGCTGCCTTTTCCTCTGGGCTCAGGTAAGAAGATGATGGACCTACCAGGTACTGGTGCGAGACTCTGGCAGGAGGGCTGAGGGAGATCTGACTTCTTCAGAGACAGGAGCTGGAATTTCACTGCAACATCACTTTCCTTCATCCACTGAGCTTTGTATTAAAAATCTGGAACCTTCTCTTTTAAAGATTCCCACCTTCCCCTGGTGAAATGGGGTATTTGGAACCCAGGGGCTGGTGGCACACCTTTAAGTAAAGGAGTGCCTGTAACCAGTCACAAAAGTGCTTAACATGGGGAAGGGGTGAGCTCAGCGGTAGAGCGTGTGCTTAGCATGCATGAGGTCCTGGGTTCAATCCCCAGTACCTCCATTTAAAAATATAAATAAACCTAATTACCTTCTCTCCCCACTAAAAGAACTTAAACAATAAAATAAGCAAGTAAACAAAAAGTGCTTAATGAGTCAGCCAGGCTAAGCTGCTGTGGAAACGCGACATTTTTGTGGCACTAGACACAAGAAAACATGTTCCCGAGCAGCCTCCGAAAATGTGCCTGGATGTGAACGGCCAGAAAACTGGCCAAGGAATCATTGTCTGCAAACCCGGGCGCTTGTGGTTACAATCACTCGACTTGAGCCACCTCGGCCTTGCTGCCAGAGCAGAAGAAACGGTTCTGCCCTGGCAGGTAAATGAATGAAGGAGCAGTCGTCAAATACCATCTGCTATTTTAAAACGTGTTATTTGTGGCTCGAGTGCACATGTGCACTCCTGTTGCTATTTGGATGGGGGACGAGAGGCCAGCTCTTGCTCCATTTACAGCCCTTGGCCGCCCCGGCAGGAAGAGCTGATGAGGCAAAAGGAGGCATGACTCGAACTATTTCTGTAGAACACTGGAACTGGTACCCAGGAAGTCTCCTGAATTTTTCAGGAAGCCCAGAAAGACAGGGAAAATGAAGTCACTTAATTCCTTCCCGGAATAAACGGGGCCGCCAGAGCGCACTTAGCTGCCGGCCGCTGAAGATGTCCAAGTGCCGAGGAGAGGCCAGGGCCGGCCGGAGATAAGTCACAAGCTGTGCCACCCTGATTTTCCAAAGCAATGGCTAAATTTAGCCTTCAGAAAAACTGCCCCACTCCACTTTTTAAAAACTCCCCCACTCCGTGGACCAAAACGCTAGAAATGGCCAGGAGTAGTGCTTTCTGAGAATTTCTTCACTGGCAAGGATTCTGGATTCGTGTTTCTTCTCGGTCTGTCTTGCACGCTATTCACAAATGAGTCTTAGGCAGGTTAGGAAAAAACATTTAAGCGGTTGAACTGTGATGGGGGGGGGACAAATTGTTACCAGGGCTGCAAAGCAAACCTACACTGATTTCTCACGTGAAATCTTCCCATGCTAGAGCTTGAGGCACGTGGGGGCAAAAGTGTCCCACCTCTTCTCCGAGAACACAGAGGCTGAGGGGAGCCCAAGGAGTTGGACGGTGTGTCATAACCCGGCATTGAGCACCCCAGATTATGCAGGCGCCCGCTTCACTGTCAAGAAAGTGGTCACAAAGTAACTGCAGTTACAGCGAGTTAAAGTGCAGCTAATTATTCTGAGAGCAAAGGAAATGAGGAACGCCGACACGGATGCGACACCTACCTTCATCTCGTCTGCAAAAGAGGAGCCTGTTTTAAGTCTGACAACTTTTCAAAAAGCAACAGCTTTGGAAGACAAGCCTCAGAAACCAGTGAGAATGAGAAATTCTGTTAGACGGAGTGAGCTGCCCCAGAGTCGCAGCAGTGAAGTGAACGAAGTCCAGCAAGGAAAGCATCCTACCCCTGGGACCGGAGGGGTCTCTGAAGGGGAAAAGGGGAGGTGAACCGACTGTCTAACCTGAACATGAGCATGGGACGATGGGAGGAAGTTTAAACGCCTGGCCCAGAGGAGAGGGAAAACGAAAACCCCGACTTTCAGAACTACGTGGAAATTGTCTAGAGGCAGGAACGCGTTAATTAACCGCCCAGCCGTCCCGAAAAAACCACTGCGAGCCCTCGGGGAGGAACGAGGGAGAATTGGGGCCAGAACAGACTCGTTCTGCGACCATGAACTGCATGCCCACTGCTGGGACAGTGCTGCCTGGGGCTCCAGGGACGGACGGGGAACATGACAGCTCACGCCATGGAGGGAGCCGCCGGGGACACGAGACCCAGAGAAGGGAAGGTTCCAAGACCTCAGCCTAATGTCAGTAAAGGTGAGAGGTCTTAGCTCCATGGGGCAAGCATGTCTTCACTCCGCTCACCGCTACCTTCCTGAGGCCTGGCTCTTAGTAGGGCCTCAATACTTACTCAACAAGGGGTTTGATCTGTTCAAAACAAAAAATGTGGATGTCAAGGAGGACAGGGTAGAGGAGACTGCATAGGACAGAACACTCATTTCCATTAGTCATTTCTATGATGCCCTCCAGCCAAGCTATTAAAGGCCATTCCCTTCCCTTCTCGCCAGGCCACTCTCTTAATCCCATCAAATGGATGAGGGCGGGTGGGGGTGGGGGACGGACCAGGACCAGTTTGAAAACAACCAATTGTGACTGGTGCGTGATGACCCTTTGACCTTAGAAGCTGGACTCCACGAAGTTTGGGCAGAGACAATGAGGAGAAAAATCAAACACACGATGAAAAATTCTGCTGGTAAGATGTGTTCCAAGCTACGGGGGGCAAAGGTGTCCAAACAAACAAATCCTGGCCGCTTCCAGCAAACACTTCTAATCACAGTTACGTTACTGGCCCTGAGCTCCCAGTGGTTTTCAGCATCTGCTGGGAAGCCGTGTGTTCGGGATGCTAGTTCAGAGAGCGCTTCTCCGGCTGTTTCTGGCTCACCCTCCGCACGTGACCGAGAGGCCTGCCGCTGGCCGCGCTGCTCTCCCAGGGCGAGGTGTCGGGGCGCGTCTGCGCAGGCGCTCCTGGCCCTCCTGCTACCTTGTGAGAGTTTAAGTCCAAGATGATCCACGAACGTGTATTTTGTAAACACTGCACTCCACATAGAACGCAAATGTTTACTAACTACACCACCATTTCTCACAGTGCCATGAGATTCTGAAAAAACCTGGAATAAATACGGGTGAAGAAATCCTTTCTGACTCACCAGACTGCAACGTGTATCTTTTCCAAGAAATAGTGGTATGACTTCCAAATACTGGACGTATTATAAAGTAGATCAAAACTGATAAAGTGATTTAAAGATACTATTTTACAATTTGTCATAAGCCTTCCTGACAAATTACAGACAAATATTCTTTTAAAAAAATCTAAGTTATACTACTTTAACCACTTTTTTCAGAAATAAAATACTTCTCCAAGGGAATTACCAGAATTTAGAAAAATTTTAACCCTTAAGCTCCTTTTCAGTAGCGTCATGAATCCTGTGAGGACGATTTAGTGTCCCGGTTCCAGACGTCACATCAAGGGCTGCCCTCCTGTGCCTGCAGGCCACTCACTCCCACACTGTGAGTTTGGGAGGCTGTAACTTGGTCCTGCATCTACCATTAGCACTCTACCCCAGGATCAGAGTAATCTTCAAATTCTTGCAAATTCCAAATCACTGAGGCCTGAATGAATGTATTAGTGAGGCTGCTATTCACACGTCCACTGGATGAAGTGAAAAAGCTTCGGTGCTTTTCACTCCATGGGGATGTGGCCTGATCTCATACAGCTGTGCGGCTGTCCTGTCTTGCTATCTTCACGGAAGTCTCCAAACTGGGCTTCTTTAATCATCCCACCTGGAGTGTAGTTGGTCTAAAGGTTCAGGGGGCCATTAAACGATGGAATGAAAGGTCAATAACCAACTCAAACCGCAGCGGGCACTAACCCCGGGAAGCGTCCACCGCAAATCCCTGACACAGCCCCACGTCCCTTTCTCGCCTCTTCCTCACTTCCCTCCATTTCCCTTCCCAGCCCCAATCCAGTCCCCGTCAACCCCTCTGCTTCACTCCCTGCCTTCATTTATTTAGCTGCTACCAACCCTGGATCCAGTATCTGTTTGAGGCGGCCGATAAAAACATTTAGGATTGGTAAGGGATCGGGTGAGATGGAGATTCACAAAAGGAGTAAGATAAAGCTCAGGTAACGCTGTCATGCAGAGAATACACACTAAGTCCTCCGAAATGGTTAACTGTGAGCTCCAGCTTTGGCTGCACTTAGGAAACAAAGCAAAAAGGGAGGCAAGCAGTTTCAAGAGCACTGTCAGCTGCTGGGGTAGCATGACTCTTCCAGGTACTAAGATCTGAAAGCAGTTTCTCCCACAGATGCTAATAAGGCTGTGATGTAATGGACTTCAGCATCCTCGGGATACAGGCAATACTGGGTTTCAAAAGACTGTTTGTAACTATGTAGGATCAGAGAACGCCAAAGCACCATTTTCTACTAGCAAGGCAACCAAGGTCCAATGTGGTCCAGAGTCTTACCCTCTGATGATTTAAGTCAAGGGCAAATTAGACTATTCAGAGGAATGTATATCTGTTCTTGACTGCTTACTCTTTATTGAACAGTATTTCATGACCCTGGTTTTTAAATCTAAAAGTAGGTGAGTTGAACGTTTTACATTTCTTGAAGGGAACACTTTCTCCATTTAGTTGGTTCTTAGCTGTTTATCATTAAGTCACTCAATGGAGTTCTCTTCCGCAGGCCCTTAACTTTTAACAAGTCTCTTTGCTGCAATGAAATAATGTTTTCTTCTTCTTTGTTTGGGAATAAATACATCTGGAGTGTCCTGTATAGGTAATTTCTTTCCACAATTCTAGATGGAAAGAGAGAAGTCATCAATGTTTTAATCTATTGATAAAAAACATAATAATCAAGTGGCCAGTCAGTGCTCTGTTTACAGCATGGCCCCGCCCGTGTCTCTGAGCATTCCCGAGTGACAGCCTGTCCCTCCACTGAAACAAAACAAACAGATGAGGGAGATTTAAGAGAAACCGGACTTGGACTTTCCTTGTTAGAAAAGAACCCATAACAAGCACTTACCCTTTGTGTCCGAGGGCTCTTGTGACAGTGATGAAAGCTACAAATGCTTTCCCAGAGAAATACACCCTATAGGGAGGGAGGGGTAGAGCTCAGTGGTAAAGCGTGTGCTTAGCATGCATGATGAGGTCCCAGGTTCAATCCCCAGTACCTCCATTAAAAAAAAAAAATCTTAAAATCCTGCATTTAATTTCAGGGGACTCAGATGCACAGGGCGTTCGTGAATCCCGGGATTCAGGACCGTTCGTGGAGCAATCTCTCAGCAGACCACAGAAGCAAACTGTTGGGTCAAAGGTGTTTTGGAAACACTAGGTTCAACACAACCAAATCCACGTGCATTTCTTTAATGTACGACTCTTCTAGACCCTATTATGCTAATGTGCACCACAAATTGCTGGCGGAGAGCTAATGGTAGGCGAGTTTCCTAAACTTACCTGATCTCTTTTTTTTTGGTTGGGGGAGCTTCTTATAAGCAAGTTCTGTAACTAACTCCCACAGAAGAGTTTAGGAACTAAAATGGGTCCTAAAGGAAACCCTGATTTCAGTCTCGGAGTTGGGGAGTTCCTGGTCCGCTTCTGTATACCACAGACCCCAGCAAGGCTGTGTGGTTCGTAGTGAATGTCGCCTAGGGACTAGTACGGGAGCCGTCCCAGCCCACGTCCCTTCTGACCGGCTTCTTTCTTCCTCGCGGGAAACTCCTCCTCTTGCTGCTCATGGTTCAGCCAAGTCCATTTCAGACAAACTCTGACATGTGCAACCCCCTCTTTAACCTGCACTTTCCTTCCCTTCCCATTGTTTTAGCTCTTCACAACACCTCAGAACGGTTTCTCTCATTCTCCTTTCTTTGTTCAACTTTAGAATAAAAATATGATTGTAATCATAAGTGATAATAATAATGGCAGGGTTACATTATCAGGAAACCGAAAGTTTCTGCTCTCTCTAGGTTCACTCTTCTTCTACAAAGTCTAGGTAGAGACTTTGTAATTTCAGAGAATCATTTTGAGTTCTACCCTATAAATTCAGAACCTTCACCAACAAGTTTCACCGACTGAAGTTATTTTATATGTACATTTATTTATTCAAGCAGCATCACTTGATATTCAAATGTGAAGTTCACTTTTTCCATTTGCTTTGGAACATGTAAGTGTAAGCTGTGTATCTGTATATTAATGTAGGTAGGTCGTTCAATGTTTTACGGTATCTATGTGCTATATGCATGCAGACACATTATTTTAATTATGTTTCTCCTGTAAATTCAGGGTATCTATTATGGATTCAAAAGGTTTTTGTTCCGTCTCGCCTGGGAATCTACCCACCATTTGTTGCACTGCTTAGTTGGGAAATATTCTTCTACTGACTTAAAAGCTTTCAGAACATCATTGGTTTTAGGCTGGGCACTTCCTGTTTTTTTACATTATTAGGTAAAACATCTTTCACACACACACACACAAATGCCAGGGGCATTGATTCTGGCTAGAATGGGATGAATGGTCTCTTTCACTAGAAAAGACAAAAGGGTATTTAAATAAATTCTCTGTGCATGAATCCAAACCACAGAGTGTGCTATTAAGGACTTGAATCATATGTTCTGAAAATGGTCCTAGGAATTGTTAGTCAGCACCTATCTGAAGGTCTACTGAAAGGGGATGATTCTGCTGTCTCTTCCGTTAAAATGGGACCATGAAAATAAAATCATGGGGCGAGCCTTGTTGTGAGTGCCTGCTCAGAAGAGAATTTCAGAACAAATGGTGCTTTCTCTGGGAGTACGACAGCCACGGGTGGAGCTCTGCAGAGCAGGTTTGCTAGCGGCCCCTCCCCGTCCCTGGCTGCGGCACCGCTTCTCCTTCGGGAGCTACTCCTGCCCTGTGCTCAGCTCAGGTAGTTTGAATCTCGATTCCTGTCTGCAGGGGTGGGTGGGCTGGGCCTTGCTAGTGAGTGTGCTACCTCTCCTTATTCAAGAGAGCAGACACACGAGCCAAGCGGAGCCAGGAAGAACAGAACATTTCCTGGAACTCTGGGGAAAGAAGTCTTGTCCTCCCAGAGATGTTTGCTAAACTGGCAAAAGATAAGCCTGGAGCTTTGAGTGGGCCATCTCACTACCACTTTGGAACCCTCTGCCTGAGAATAAAATCAGCACAGAGGAGAGCAGAGCCAAGAGAGGGAGAGAGTTTCCTAGTGATGCCACTTTGAGCATCTGGAACCAGCTATACCTGAAGACAACTCCAAACCTGGACTTCGTAAGTATCAATAAATTCCCTTTTTCACAGAAGCCAGTTGGAGTTGGAGTTCTGTTATCTAAAGCTAAAAGAGGGGCCGAAGGTGAATCTATCAACTGAAATGTGGAGCCTTTCACTAAATAAATCCTGGGAAAGATCTGCTTTTACTTACAAATTAAAAAAATAAAATAAAATAAAATCATTCAATATACCTTAGAGGCAGTACATAAGAACCATTCGAGGTTATCTACAAAACATGGGACAGATACAGCAGAAATAAGCTGTCATGCTCACTTGAATCATTTTGATTACTCGAATAAATCAGGAAAACAGGGACAGGTACCCTGAGCTCCCTCCTAGCTGGCGACTTTCTGTTGTTGAATTACGCACCGATGGAAATATCTGAGCTTACTCAGGCCTTACGTTACTGCCAAGCTGATCGTAGTAACAATAGACACATCCCACAGAAGAGACGCACCACAGAACGCTCAGATTTAAAGAGAACTTAAGAATTATCTGGTCCAGGGGCTTTCAAAGGGTTTTGACTGTGGCCCACAGAAAAAAACAGAACCCAGCACACACACACACACCACTGAAACAGAAACTTCCCAAGTGGATACTTACCTGCACTATGGACAATGCATTCTGATTTAAAAAACTGATGACGCTGGCCGCTGAATTCATTTCCTGAACTGCTAAGAACAGGTTTAGAAAACAGGGCAGGCACTGATCCAGAGATGGAAGGTAACCTCTCTGAGATTTCTCATTTACTTACAGGCGGAGCTAAAACAGAACCAAGTGCTCATCCTCCTATATTCCATTAAAACAGCTGTCCACTGCACTCTTAGACAGTACACTTCTGGCCAGTCTTAAGAAATCCCAAAAGATGCCTCAGGTGTTAGACGCACCTAGTTCTCACCGGTACAGGCCACGACTTTGAGAGCCACTTCAAGACCGCTTAAATGGAAACCCACATCCACCGGGGACCTGGAACTGATCTGAGTGGGAGGGTCTGTGAGTGGACCATGTGCCTGAATTACCAACAGGCAAGACAGAACTGAATGCAGGAAATCCAATCAGAGTCAGGTTTCTTTTGGGCTTGAAGAAACACACTCTTGTTACAGGCTTATCACTCTATCCGAGGAGTCACGGCACGCATTTAATTTTTTTGGTCAACTAACAGTATTTAAGAAACTCCATTTCCCAGCTGTCACTACATCAGATGCAGAAGGGGACGGTCTAGCCTCAGGGCCACCTTGCCCTGCAAAGAGCCGCTAGTCTAATCTGGGAGAGGAGGAGAGGGGGTTCATTAATGAGATGAGACTTGACCTAGGCTTGAGAATAAGGAGGCAGGATTTTAAATGGAGTGTGAGGAGCGGGGAAGAGCAACCCGCCTGCCATAGAGGGTTCATGCTGGGTGGATGCTGGGGTCGGGGGAGGCTGGCTCACGGAGTGAGGTCTGATTTAGAGGGCGGGGGAAGTCAGAAGGAGAAGAAAAGTGAAAAAAAAAAAAGAGGGACTGGTTAATTTTGGTAGTTGATAAATGTTACTTTAATATATTGGGAGGAAGTTAGAGCAAAGAAAAGTTGGTCATTTGACTTCAGGGCAGTTTGCTCAGGAAGGATTAAGACCATGGTCTTAAGGGTAATCCTAATGGTCCCAGGCTCCAACATCCTTACGCAAGGTGTCACCCAGCAGGTTCCTAAGCACCTTCTAAATGTTAACGGTGACTAATATTAACATGCAGACTTTCATGTAATTCAGTGCATCTCACCTAGACTTCTCCCGTCATCGCTCCAAGTTCTTCGATGGCTATCAGAATTTGCATTGAATATAAAAAATGCAGTGCATGTGAGGTGTAAGAAAGGCAGAATTCACCCTGTATCACCTCTCTACAGTTGCCAGAAAGCCTAGAATGCCATTTACATCCTGCCTCTAGAAAGTGCATGACTTCACAGAATGAATGTCGTTTGCTAACTTTGTCAGAACCCCCATCTCACCTTCCTGTACCTTCTCTTTCCTTTTGCCTCTTCCCTCTCTTTTTCACCTTTTTTTTTTTTTTAATCGTGCTTCACTGTGTCCTGTGTATCTCTGGAAGCTCCCTTAAATCACTTTCGTAAAAAAAAAAAAAAAGGTGAGGTGTACACGAATAAGCCATGTCATGTGCAGATGCCAAATGCTTTTTGGCAAAGAAATACATCACTGAAATAAACTCCCAAATATTCGGCTTATGTACTGTGACAGGATGCCACAGCTGATATTTAACAATGAAGACTTGGCACCACTCAGAGAGTCTTCTTTGGAACAGATCGATGGAATACAAATATTAAACCACTTTAAGTCAGAGAGAGCTAAGCCCTTTAAATGTGAGAGGATCCAGCAGGCACACAAAAACAAGCAGGCGTGGGGAAGCACGCGCTGCTAAGAGAGAACAAAGGGCCTCCAGGCACCACTGCACCGGCTAAAGAACGGTGCCAGTTTAACAGAACGGTTTTTGCTGAAGTTGAGTTTTAAATAAATGTATAAATGTAAAAATAAAACAGAAATAAAGTTTTCCTTAAACATTTAAAAAAGGCAGCCTACAAGCACAGTACTGCAACTTCGGAAGTTCACAACAGCAAGGAGCAAAAACATCAGAAGAATCATGACGGTTCCCAAAGGAAATTCTAGCTTACCAAGCTGTCCATTCCCTGAGCTGTCAGAAGGCAAAGGGTCTTGAGCTCTCTGTCCTCAGTAAGGGCTCCAGTCCTTTCACTCGGGAAACTTTCAAGGTCAACTGATTCTCTAACTACACTATCTTTCCCACATGAAGTAAAAACCTCTCAGTTCCACCTGACTGCCACGTTCTCCAGGACAGTCCAACAGGAAGACACTGCAGCAGGGCCTGCTGCTGGAACCTACAGGGAGGCCCAGTGGAGCCCCAAATAGAGGACTGAAGAAAATAACGTGTCTGTGTGTGTTTATCAGGAGAGCAGAAGAGTTAACAAGAATCCTTAAAGAATACAATGTTATTAACTACTGCATTAAAAACTGTGTTTCCACTTAGCTTATTTGAAATATAATTAATTAGGATGCCTGGATCGAGGTCCCTTAGGATTTCGAGGCTGTCCTCTGCTGGTTTTCCCCACTAAGCTGAATTTATTTGGGAAACATATCCTGTCACTAAATGCTATTTTCTTTAAACATTATTACTCCCTAAATCTAATACAAAAAGAGAGAGAGACAGAAACACAAACTTTTTTGCTATGTCCTAATTCTGATCTTAAAAGAATAAATATTTTTCTATAAACATACACCATGAAAAGAGCTACTGCTTAATGTGTTTCTCTTTATCAGGTTCCCAGACAAGTTTCTTTAGAGGACACAGATTTTGTAGGGAAACTCTCTGAACAATTCCTTTAAGCAGAAAGAAAAGGACTTCTTCATATACAGCCAGCCATTTTACCATATGTGACAAAACTTTAGGAGAGCACAATTTTTAAATTTCAGGTTTTGGCCGCACTGATGGAAGAAATACAAATCATTCAAACAAATACACGAGGCATTTGGTAATTATCTGAAAGCACCGCTCATGTTCACTGTACTGTACTGTTGCCAATTAGATCCTTCATGTCAACTAGCAGAAATCTTATCAAGCAATAGTGGACAAAATATACAACGGGCTTTAAAGCTGTCATCATTCCCTGTGGAAGCAACTGATTACGAAAATAAATTGCAGGAGTATTATATTCTCAAAAATTTGTTTTGATGCCTGCAGATGTCTACGGAGATTGAAAAAATAGTCTCAAACACGTGAACACCATCAGGGCCGCCTCAGACGTTGTGCAGTATCTAGGAAATCAAAGCAGGAGAGATCTCATAAATGCAAGAAGGCCACGCAGAGCATCTCTTCCAGCCCATGTGAGCCTGGCTGGGGAAGCAAGGGTCAGGGTGCCTCTTCAGCCCCTGGTCTGCAGGTGAGCAAAGCTCTCAGAAGTTCTTTCCAAACCTTTAGTCTGAACTCACCCAACTTTCCCCGCCGCGTTCTACGCACGGATTAATAAAACGTTCATTCACTCCATTGGCCTGCGAGGAAAAGGCTGCCTCCAACCGCCTTGCCCCGCAGAGGCGCCTGCGGCCCAGCGCCAGGCCATCCCTGCCTCTCTTCCCACGGAGCGGGGCAAGACCCTCTCCCTCCTCCCCGCCGACCGAGCACCTGTGCCCGCCCCTCTGCCCGCGCCCCAGCGAGGGGGCACCTGTCCCTCTCCCGGCGCCCGGCCTCGAGAGCGAGAGCGAGCGCTCAATCTGAAAAGCCCGCCGCCGAGACGCGCCTCGCAAACAAAAACCAGCCAGCGGCTGCACGGGCGCCCGCGCCGCTCGCGCCCCGCCGCCCCCCGCGCCCGCCCCGCCGCGGCCACTCCCCGCACGCGCGTCCTCCGACCGCCACTCACCCAAACACTCCCACTCCCTCGCGCACACACGCGTGTTCTCACCCTCACCGCCCTGCAGCAACACGCACGCGCGCTCCGGCGCCGATCCTCCGGCTCCTGCCCCCCCACTGGCTCCACGAACACGCGTGGTCCCACCCCGAAACACTCGCTCGGTAAACAGACACTGGGCTCCACGCACACTCACGCGTCAAAACACTCTCCGTTCCCCTTCGCTCTCTCCATCAGCACGCGCGCCCCCTCCCTCGCCCACTCGCTCCGTAAACACTCGTGTTCGCACCCCCGCTCCTCAAACATGAACACGCCCCCGCCCTCGTTCCATCGACACGCGCCCCGCACACTCATCCAAACACCCCCTCCCTCACGCTCGCCCCGTAAACACGCACCGGGCCCCACGCGCGCTCGCGTGTCCAAACACACTCCTCGCTCCCTCGCGTGAACATGTCTGCCCCCTCCCACTCGCCCCCCTGCAAACGAGCGCGTCCTCGCGCCCGCTCCTCCAACATACCCCTCCCCCCTCGAGTAAACACGCGCGCCCCCGCCGCGCCCCGCGCCACGAGCACGCGTGCTCCCCACGCCCCGGCCGCAGCGCGCGCTCGCCCCCGGCCCCGCCCCCGCGCGCCCGGTCGCCCCGCGCGCCCCCGCCGGCCGCCGCCCTCGCCCCGCACGCGCCCGGCCGACTCTCCACTCGGCCGCACGCATACTCACTCGGCCTTGGTGAGCACGGCCACCGCTCGGTCGGGCTGGCGCCGAGCCGCCTCTGTCTTCCTCCTCCCGCGCGGCCCCGCCCGGCCCGGCCCGGCCCCGACAGCCCAGCCCTGCCCCGACCCGCTCAGCTCCACACGCCGCAGCTGGAACGACTCGGGCTCCGGGTACCGCTGTCTCCCCGCCACAGCCCGAGTGCGCTGCCCGGGCCAATGGCGGGGCGCGGCGGTGAGCTCACCGGCTTTGGCCCCGCCCTCAGGGCCGCGCGGGCCAATCGGAGGGCGCTACGTCACCCGGAGCTGGGCAGAGGCAGGTGTGGGGCGCGGAGCCGCTCGGCGCGGGGACTGCGCCGGAACTGCGCCCGAGCCGCGCGGCGCCGCGCTGGACGGCGGCGGGCCCGGCCCGGAGGGTGCGGGCGGAGCGCGGCCCCGCGGCCCCCGGCGCGCCACGGCCCCTCGCGACGCCGCCGCCCGCCCCCCGCCCAGATTCTGAGGGGCCTGCCAGTCCGGTGGCCGCGGTCCACCCGAGGGCAGGGACGACTCCGAGCCCGACGGCCGCGCCCGCTCCCCCGGGCCCACAGCCCCAGGCGACCTCCTCGGGGGCCCGCGGCTGGGGCGCTCCGGCCTCGTGTTCCCCTCCGGCGGAGCCGCCCCGCTCCCGACCTGCCGCCGACTCCCGGCCCCGCGGCGCCGTCGGGTCCGCCCGGGAGTCCCACACCCCGGGGCCCCACGTACCCCAGCCCGGGCTCCCGGCGCAGCCCCGGCGCACCCTGCGGCGGCGGCGTCTGCAATGCAGCCGCGGGAGGAGCCGGCGCTGCGCTGCGCCGCGCCGCGAGCTGGGGAGCGCGGAGGGCTGGGCGGGAAGGAGGGGCGCGGGGCGCGGCGAGCCGGCCGACGGCTGCGGACGGGGCCAGCGCCCAGGAGGGCGCCAGAGCCCTGTGCGGGTCCCGGGACCGGAGTGCCGAGGGGTCTGGGGTGTCGGCCAGGGCGGAGCCCAGGATGTCTGGGAAGGGACGGTGAATGCCGGCTCCCGTGGGAGTTCGGGAGCATCCAAGCCGACCATTCCGGCGGCGCAGGGCCCGACCTCCTTAGCTGGAATGCAAAGGCCTCCGCCCATTCCTCGGGTCCAGCCCTGGTGTTCCGAAAGTTCTGGCTTGGCCTTTCTCACTTGGATACTTCTGCATAATATCCTCTGCCTCCTGCCTCAAGCGCAGGTCACACCTCTCCATCAAGACTCGTGTCTCCAAGCATCTTTCCCAGGCATCCCAAATGGACACCTACACCCCGTCTCCCTTCCCTGTAAACTTCCATAGTCCTGTGGTTCTTCAGTTGCCCCCCATCCCCATGGCCTTGCACATGGAGAGTGCTTGAGCCACTCAGACCTGTGATGAACCCAGCTTCTCCTTTTCCTTCATATTGTCAGTTATTTTAACAATTGGTCAAGTCTCCTTTCTGCCATCTGGGTTTAAGAGTCTCAAAAGATGGGGGCAGAGTCTATTTTTACCAAAACACAAACACAAGCACAGAATTCTGCACAGACCTTAAGACTGTACGACCAAAAGTGAATCGTTGTGTAGAGGCCAAGAAGCCAAGGACGTCCCTGGCGAGACTGGGTCCCATCCTGTGCCACCTCTGAGCCAGGAAAGCAAGCAAGTCGAGTATAGTCCCAGTCCTGGGGGCTGACCAATGATTCTATACCTCAGCAAGTCCCTTACCTGCCTGGGCAAAGCCGGGCACTCAACACACAATCCTGCTCCAGCAAGTCCTTCCTACTCCCACCCCCACACCTTGCCTCTACCCTGTTTTCACCACCCTGGACCCCCGCAGGTCCCCACTCTGCTTAAGCACTGTCTCCCCTTTATCTGCTAGGGGCACTTTCATCCATTCATTAAAGCCTGGCTCAAATCCCCAGGCTGCTCTCGGCAGAGCAGACCTGGGAGCATCATTATACGTTACCATTATAGCACACAGGGAACAGGTTCTATTTGTTTCCAAGGGAAACAATGTAAGGGTTGCACTCGGGGACAGTGTTAGATTCTCCCACTTGTTAGCTATGTGCCCCGGTCGCTGTCCCTTCATATCTATGGGTGAGAATGAAATGAACCAATAGATAAAAGCTGCTTATACCAGTGCCTGCGGCATAAGGTACGCTCAACACAAGTTAGCTCCCACTGTTACTAGAATCAGGGTATCTTGGGTGGTGGCTAGTGACTGGAAAGGGGGATGGTTCTGGGTTTCTGGTAATGTTCTGTTCTTGACCTGGACACTGGTTTTACTTTGTGAAAACTCACTGGGCTGAGTTTCACATACTTCTGATACATGCAATTTCCATATGTATATTGCACGTTAATAAGAAGTGTCTTTAAAAAGTTAGTTGTTACTAGCTAAGACGGAGACACCTCTAATCTCCTCGAGAACAGCTACGGAGTCTTAATTTATCCTGTCACCTTGCACAATGCTGGGAGCACCGGAGGTTCCTGGCTAATGGTTGTTGAATTGCTCTGAGTGGATTGTGAGCAGCAGAGACCAGCTGGGGAGATGGGTATCACGAGGGGCAATGCCTGCCTTTAGACTCCGAACTGCTAGGAACTCAGGGTGACTGGGCCCACAGTCAACCACCTGGACTCCAGCTAAAGAGACGGAGCCTCCAGTTTTTTTCTCTCTTTCACATGGGGGATGTTCGGGTTTTTATTTCTTGGATTTGCTTTAAAAAGGCAGTTTAGTCTTGGGTTCAGACCTGGCCATCCCAGCTGCCTGGGGAGGGTTCTCAGGGGAACTCACAACCCTTCGGCACACTGGCTGTACCCTAGTGGCAGAATTGGGGTCAACAGCCTGGCACTCTCCTTTCAGGCTTCCTCAGGTGACATTTCTGCAGTAGGAAAGTCCTCTTACTGGTCCTCAGCTGGGGCCCTTCCCCTCCCGGAAGACCTGCCACTCTCATTCCCCACTGCACATTTGTCTTGGGGTAGAGGCCACGAGAGCAAGGGCCCTCCGGGAGCCCATGCATGGAAAGTCAGACGGAGTCGGGGTGGGGTGACCTGGATGCTTCTGAAGCCAGCGCCGAGCTCGGGCGGCACGCTGGAACCACGTAAGCCCAGGTTGTCTTTCTTCGCGGGTATTTGTGTTCCGCTCTTCCGGGTTAGGAAACGACAAGGTAAGGCAGGCATGTGCTTCAAGCAAATCCTTCCACTGGGTTTTTATGGGGCTTTGAGTCTACCTGGGTCATGTTTTAAAATAGCAAAGAAGAAAATTTGCTCAGTGATGCGCCCACTTGGCAGCCCCCAGACCAAGTGCAACTGTTGCACTTAAAGTGAGTCCTTATCGCAGCCCTGACCCCTGGCTGAGGGCCTCAGGACAAGCCAAGGGGGTGCAGCGGTTTGTTGGGTACCTGACATCTGCCTGCTGCTGTGCTCAACACTCACATACACTGCTGCTGTCTCTCCTGCAAGCTGGATATCATAGAGAGGAAAAAATGAGATGGGAAGTGGCTGCTCTGGGTTTCAAGTTCCCAACCTCAATCTGCCCCTAGAATGGTTCTCCAAGTGCCTACAAACTCTTACCATCACTTAGATTTCAATTGTTAAAGAAAGCAAGCTGGGAAATTTTTAAGAACCAGGACTTGTCCACCATATTCTTTTCCTCAGCCCCAGCCACTGCAAAAATCTTGTTTATGGAGAGATGTAGACTCCAGCAGGTCAGGTCCCTGAGTGGCTGTGATGAGTAGGGACCTCCCTATCAGCTGGCATTGGACTTGAGTGGGAGAAAGAAAGAAATCATTGATACTGGGTTGTTTGTTACAGCAGCATAGCCTCACCTCTCCTATCTCATAAGAAATCAATTATGTTTCTGCATTTATCAACTTCTAACAAAACAATAATCAAATAAAAGTCCTCTCCAACTGAATGGCAAGTTAAAAATAAGTGCAAGATGCATATTCAGTGTATCTTTAAGGCGTTAGGAAGTAAACGTGCTTTTAGAAACCACAGGTAAGAGTGACAATATAATTCAATGGAGAATCAATAGTCTTTTCAACAAATAGGACTGGGGCAACTGAATAACACCATGTAAAAGAGTGAAGCTGGGCCCCTACCTCACACCATATGCAACAATTAACTCAAAATGGATCAAAGACTTAAATGTAAGGGCCAAATGACAAAACTCTTAGAAGAAAAACATAGAGGTAAATCTTCATGTCCTTGGATTTGGCAATGGTTTCTTAGATATGGCATCGAAAGCTTAAGCAATCAAAAAAAAAAAAGATACACCGGGCTTCATCAAAATTAAAAACACTTGTGCTTCAAAGGACACCATCAAGAAAGTGAAAAAGACAATTCACTGAGTGGGAAAAATATTTGTAAATCATATATGTGATAAGGAACTTGTGTCTAAAATATAAAAAGAATTCTTACAACTCAAGAATGAAAAGACAACCTAATTTTAAAAAAAAATGGGCAAAGGATCTGAAGAGATCTTTCTCCAAAGAAGATAAACAAATGGCCCATAGCCCATGAAAAGCAAGCGAAAAGATGCCCAGCATTATTAACCACCGGGAAGTGCAAATCAAAACCACAGCAAGGTACCACGTCACACCCACTGGGATGTCTGAAATCAAAAAGATGGACAATAACAAGTGCTGGTGAGGGTGTGGAGAAACTGAAACCCTCATACCCTGCTGGTGGGAATGGAAAATGGTGCAGCCACTTTAGAAGAGAGTCTGGAAGTGCCCCGTAAGGTTAATCACAGAGTTACCACAAGACCCCACAATTCCACTCCCAGCTATATACCCAAGAGAAATGAAAACATATGTCCATACATATGGACATTTGTTTGGCAATAAAAAGGGACAAACGACTGACACCTGCTACCCCATGGATGGACCTTGAAGACGTTATGGCGAGCGAGAGAAGCCAGTCAGAAAGACCACAGATGGTAAGATTCCAGGATAGGCAGATTTATAGAGACTGAAAGTAGATGAACTGTCGCCTTGGGCTCTGGGGAGGGAGCCTGGGACAAAGAGGACACGACTGTTACTGGGTAAAGGGAGGAATTTTTTTTTTCAAGGAATGAAAATTTTCAAAAATTGAGTTGTGGTAATGACTGCACAACCCTGTGAATATACTAAAAACTTTGAATTGTACACTTTAAATGGATGAAATCCATGGTATGTCAATTGTATCTTCATAGAGTTGTAAAACACATGCAATGAGAGGAAGACAAAAAGAACGAAGCCTCAAAGGAATCAATGGCTTTAGTTCAGAAAAGAAGCCCGAGTGGTAGGAAAAGGAAAGCCAAGGTCAGGAGGGTCTGACGGCTGGGCCTGGGCCTGTGGGCCCACCCACGCTCGCTCATGGAGCCCCCGCCTCGCGTGGGACATGGTGGCAGCCGGTGAAGAATATGGATAGACAGGCCCTGCCAGGTGACGGCTCAATAAGGAGACAAGACAGACGCGGGGGTGGGGGCAGGCGCCGAACCTGGTGATGCTGAGCCCCTGCGCACGAGGTCAGAAGAGGGCTCATTTCTAATTGTGCTTCTGGAGGACTGTGAAAGGGCCAGGGGGGAGTCTGACAATCCATCCTTGCTGTGATCACCTCCTTGACAGCCAGGGATCCTGGAGAGAACAGCGTCCTGAACTTGGGCTTCCCCTTGGAGAGCTCCCTGATAGGCTGGGGTTCTCCATCACGTGGTTGGCTGATTCAGAGGTGAGGGTGAGCTTTGCAGAGTGCCTCAGCCACCTCAGCTGAGCTGCTGATATCCTGATCGTGCCCTGAGCCTTCCGCATGCAGGAGGTGCAGGGGTGGGGCCTGGGCTCAGCAGCCCTATTCCATCCAGTTCCAGCTCCACCGCTAACTACCTGTGTGCCGAGCTCCTTTCTCTTCCTGTGCCTGAGATTCCTCTTCTGCAAAATGAGGTCTCGGGCCATGTCGATGTGGTCCTGATGCAGGTCCAGTGTGACCTGACAGAGCAACCATCCCTGTGCTTTGGCTGCAGGGACCCTGGACTTGAAAGGATCGGCCCCGTGAATGCAAGCTGCATGGGTGAGCCCAGGCAACCCACCACCTCAAGAGAACTGACGCATGCTTGGTGTTTTGAGCCATTAAGCTTTGGGGGGTTTGTTACACAGCAATAGGTAACTGTAGGGGACAGTGGTGTAGGAGAAAAGGCGTTTGCTACCAGGGCAAACTGAGCTGCAACAACTGATATCAGCCCAGGAAGGCTGTCAGCTCTAATGCGGAGGAGGAAGAGATACATTAGCCATCAGCCTGAGAACTTGGGGGTGTCTCTTAAGGACCATAATGCGGAAAGAGAATCCAAAGAAATTGGGTGAAAGAAACCATCTTCACTCACTCCCTCTGGTGGCTTACATAGGCCCAGCCTTTCCCTCTGCCCACCCCCAGGATTATACGCATGCCAGCTGATAAAATACATGGCTAGTCACCTATTAGAGTCAAAGTTGAGATAATCCAAAATACACTTAGGAAGTGGTAATGTAAGTTGATAAAACACCCAGGGGGCTTTAGGGTCCGACAGCCCAGAGCTGTGTGACACAGGACAAGTCCCCTGATGAGATTCGGCTTCCTTGTCAGTAAAAGGGGGATGGAAGCATTTCCTGGAAGCAGGGAGAGGATGAAATTGGATAACAAATGTAAGGTGGGAGCTTGGGACCTGGTGTGGGGATCAGGACCAAGGCAAGGACGAGGGCTAGGATGGTCTTCATTGTAGTCTCCAAGGCCTTTTGTTGTGGCAGTTTCTCTCCCGCCACAGTTAACTTTCTCTGCTATTAAAATGAGCTGGCCATCCCCGAATGCACGGTCACTGTGTGAGGGGGCTGGTCTGGGTGCCTTAGGCACGGCCAGGAATCACACACAGATGGAGGAGAGGGTCCTCCAACCGAACACTATATTCTAGTAATTTGGGAGAAACAGGAGCAAGAGGACCCAGAGCCCTGAGTACATGTCAGTGTAGCTTATGGTCCCACCCAGGCCTGCCCCAGTCTATGTGTCTTTCCACTTCACTGGGTCCCCTCTGCTCTAGGTCTCTGGGAAAAATGGTCCTCATGGACAAGGAGGTGCAGCCTCCATGGACAGAAGGGTGAAGACAGCTCAATAAGTAGATGCCACCTGGAGAGGGAGAGACCTGGTTCTTCCTCTGAGGGTGGAGCTGCCATCATCATCATCATCACCATCACCACCACTATCATCATCATCATCACCAACACCACCACCACTATCACCATGATCATCACCATCATCTTCATCATCACCATCCTCACCACCACCATCATCCCCATCATCACCAGCATCACCATCATCATCACCATCATCTCCATCATCTCCATCATCGCCATCATCATCATCATCATTACCATAATCATCACCATCATCATTGAGATAATATTTGCTGAGTACTAACTATATTCTTTACACATGTTCATTTTTTCCATCCTCCCACCAAGCTTGTGCAGTGGGTATTCCTATTACTGTGGTTTTACAGAGGAGGAGACTGAGGCAAAGCAGGTTAAGTCCCTTGCCCTGGACTCTGCACTGGGGAGTAGCAGACCGCCGCTATCCCACACGCCAGAGCTGGGGCTCTTAGCTGCTTTGCTCGGCCTCATGTGGGAGCTAGAGAAACACAGCTTCAGTGATGGTACAACCAGGTGAAGGGCCCCTCCTTGGCCAAAGGACAGGCCTGGCAGCTTGGCTGGCAGGGCCACTGCCCCTTCCTCCCCCAGCATTCTTCCTGAAGCTGTGCCTGTTAATGAATGCAAGGCCACCCTTTGGTACCAGGAGTCTGGGTGGCAGACTGCAGACGACTCAAGGAGACAGGGTCATGTCTGGCCTGGCGCCCCTCTAATCTGGGCTAGCCAAGCTAGTCTGTGCCTGGGCTTCCTTTGAATCAAAAGCCTGAAACCCCTAGAAGGCAGAGTAGCCAAGTGGGAAGCACCCTGCTCAGGCGTCGAGGGCCTGGGGACTGTTTCCAGCTCTGACACCTTGGAAAGGCCCTGTTCTCTGGGTCTCAGTGTACTTATCTGTACAAGAGGCGTGCATCACAGGGTCATCACAAAGGCTCAGTGAGATGTTTGTGAAGCCTGCTGCCCAAAAGGTGTTAGCCCCTCGTCTTAGCTAAACAGTAAGGCAAGGTGACTGGTCCACACCTTGGCCAAGATCACCAGAAAACTCAGACACAGACCAGCACAACTCCAGCTGAAGCCCCTAGTCTGGGGGTCTGAGTTGCAGGCCCTCCCTGGGGCCTCAGAGGGCAGGTCTGGGGTCTTGGCAAAGCCCTCTGGACAGTGAGGAAGTCCCCTTCATACAGGACGCCTCATTTTGGGAGAATGGTCTGTTACGGGCTGACAGCAAACTGATATATTGAAGCCGTAACCCTCACTACATCAGCATGTGGCTGTATTTGGAATCAGGGCCTTTAGAGAAGAGGTTAAAGTAAAATGAGGCTGTTGGGGTGGCCCCCGACCCAGTCTGACTGGTGTCTTTATATGAGGAGGAAACTCGGACTCACAGAGACACACAGAGACTGTGCCCGCACCCGGAGGAGAGGCGCCGGCTGCAGGGCACGGGGAGAGGCCTCGGGAGAAACCAGACCTGCCCACGCCGTGGTCTCGAGCCAAACCGCTAGCCTGCGGAACTGGGAGGACATAAATGTCTGCTGTTTCAGCCGCCCGGTGTGTGGACTTTGTCATGGTGGCCCGAGCGTCTAAGCCTGGGTCCCCATACCTGCAGGCAGCTCTTTACCCAGCTGAGGGCTCACACCTCCAAGGGCGGAGCCTGATGGCTCATTGTTCAGGGCCACTCTTGCCAAATCCGAGCCCAACTTCCCTGTGCATCGTTCCAGAAGGGATCTCAGGAAGCTCCGGTCTTGGCATCTGAGAGGGCATCACAGGTGCCTGCTGGGCCCCTGTTGGCCTCTCCACGAGGCGGGAAAACCCAGTGAGCCTTCAGACAGGCTGCCGTGCGCCCTGTGGCCCAGGGGGGTCACGATTAAGGACAAGCAAGCGTGTTTACCCAAAAGGCACACTCAAAATGCACTTACTACGCCTGCCGCGGGGTGCTTTCTGACCAAGTAGATACCATTCAGTTTTTTCTTTCTTGGGAATCTGATTAAAGAGAAATGGGTCTACTCCCTGGAAGGTGACCAGAGGCCAGAAGACCACTTTGACGTCACCGTCCTGACTGTTGCTGTGTCCACAGCCTGAAGCTTGAGCACCGGTGGAAACAAGTGTGGAAACTGGCCCTTTCAGGGAAGCAGCCAGCAGCTTCCTGGGAATGATCACCGCGTGGTCACGAGGGGAGGGCTGTGCTGGCCTGTTGACTCTTGCTCTGTGCTACTGAAAGGAAAAATAAAGCGATCCAAAGGGAAGGAACAATTAGAGGCCGGTGCATTTTAAACTACAACCATCTCGTGTGCCTTGGAGAAGCTGAGCTGACATATTTAGTTCAGGGAGACACCTTAGGTTCTAAACGCCGTTACTGAGAAAAACTAAACAGTGGCCAAGGAAAAGCTTGGATGTGTTACGCACACACGTGAACCCCCACCCCCCGCTGGTCTCACTTTGACACCCTAGGTCTTGTATCCACAGTGGCCCCTATCAGTGCAGCCTCGTCCCCATCCAGGCCTGCAGCTCACGGGTTCTGGACCAGTGAAGCCGAGTCAGCCCCTTGCCTCGGGCCTGGGAGCACCATCCAGTTTAAGGTGAAATTCCCAGGGATGCTCTCACAAGAAACGCAGCCCCACTCCAGCATCCTCTGGGCTTTAACTCACTTTCAGTTCCCTTAAAACAAAGCCAGGGCCCTTCACCAAGTATAAAATAAGCCTCTGCCCACTTTCTTACTGGGAATTAGAACCCAGAACGCCAGGGGTAGAATGATGGCTGGAAGTGCAGTCCGGGGACCTAGCGGTTCATGCGTCCCGCTGCACGACTGCTCTCCGCTCAGAGCTCGTTTTTCCCTGCTGCTTTCCCAGGAGCGGGCACGCAGACCCGTGACAAATGCATCAGTCATCTCCAGGTTCCAGAGCACCGAGGGCTTCCAGTGCATCAGGCCCAACCTCGTGGGGCCACACTTGCAGCACTTCTGGGCAGGCCTTGTCCGGAGTTACGCACTGGAGCCTCTCCTGGCTTTAGCTGTTCCCGGGGTGGGGGGGGCCTGGCCAGGCCTTCTGATGTCATAAGAAACATCATTGGAGCTTATAAAATTAGAGCATTGATGCATTTTTTATGTCTTAGAATCACACCGCATTGTTCACATCGTCGAGGACGGCAGAGTGCTGCGTCTGTGTCTCCCCTTTCTCTTAAAGGTGGATTATGAGCAGGGATGCTCTTTGCCCAGGCCCCCAGCCTGTCTCTGAGAGTCCCATCTGCACCCAGCGGATCACCATGTGCAAGGTCGGCTCCCTTCCCATCCATGTGGGGGGAAGGCAGAGGAGCACCGTAGGAGGAGGGGGCATGGGTGCTGGGGCTTCCTCTAGGTGCCCAGCCCCCAGCAGTGGAGAGGGAGACTGGGAAGAGAGGGTGGGAGGGAGGAGGCTGAGAGGCAGCTCCAAACGGAGCTGCTCATAACCCTTCAGCAGCAAATGGAGCCATCAGGAGAACATTTTAGTGAGGAAAGAACACTGCGGGAGCCAGGGGTGCTGTCTGCGGGATGCAAACGAGATGCAGGTTCATTTATAGAGCATCATGGGCTGTGGCACAGGTGAGTAATTTAAAAGGGTAATTGCAATAATATGTTAGAATAATAACCCTTCGCTGTCAAAGGCTCTGAGAATTTCTCATTTGATTTCACATTTAGGTGGACCGATCTGTAATCTAGTTAATTTCACATCCCTGCCCAGGAAATCTTGAGCTTTGTACGGTAATCTCTGCAGAAGACAAAGGAGTCGCCCAAATCATTTTTCATAATAAAATATGTTCTCTGGCCCCAAAGAACTGCTGAGCACTGCACGTCTGTGTAGGGGCGACACGTTAAAAACAACAGAGATGCCAACAGCAAAAACCACATCAGACACTCACCGTTTCCTCCCTCAGCAAGAACAGCAAAAAGAAATCGGTCTGCTGGGGTGAGGGGTCGGGGAGACAGGGCAGGGCAGGTGGGAGCGGAGGAGGGCAGGTACAGTTCTGCAGAGTAGAGAATTTAACCCAATGAGAGGTCTGGCCTTTGTCCTTGCCTCCTGGGAGGTGATCGCTAAGCCCTTGGAATGTCATGCCTGATGGGAGTGGCTTAGTTCGCCTGAGTCACTAGATGTCCTACAATAGGGTTTAGGGTAGGGGCTGGGTACACTGGACAACGGGGATCTGCAGCCTAAAGCTAGGGTCTGTCAGCAGCGAGGATGATGATCACAAAGACACCACTGCCCATCCCTCCATCCATCAATCCATCCGTCCATTCATCTATCTCTTGAAGAAATATTTATTCAGCACCTAATGTATTCCTGGCTCTTGGAGCATGATGATAATTAAGACAAAAGTCCTTGGCCTCAGGACTCAGCTATATATATTCTCACCTTTGTCAATTTCGCCCACACCTCTTGACCCATTTCTTCCAATGCCACCTGCATGCAGGCATGTCACAGACTTCTCTCTTCTCTCTCTTCATGAGCTCTGGAGCCTAATTCTATTCACTCGCTTTTAACTTTTCACATGGATGTCCCAAAGGCCCTACAAATTCAGCCCAATTCGTGTCCAGTCCTCCTCCAGGGTGAATGACACGGAGCCCTCCACGCTTAATCTGTCTACAAGTTCTTTGATGCTACCTCCTTATAATGTCTTGACTGTCCCCTTCTTTTCAGAACCACCGAGCCGAGCATCAGCTTGAGCCTGGAGGAGTAACTGGTCTTCCCTGACCCTCTCTGGCCCCCGTTCAACCCGTCCTCGTTGCAGCAGCCAAGAGCACATCTCAAAATGCGAACCTGGTCATGTCACCGCCTCTCAAACCCTCAGTAGCTTTCCTGTCCTCGGGGAGAAAGCCAGCACTCCTCAGCCTGGCCTGTGCCTGGGTGCCCCTCTGTCCTGTCCGGTCTGATCCCCACTTCCCTCTCCACCTCCCCCGCCTTCACATGCTCCCTTATATTCACGAGGCTCCCTCCCACCATGGGGCTTTCTGTGCATGCTGTTCCCCGTGCTGCTCCTTCCCCTCTCCATGGAGTTAACTTCTGCTCCTCCTTCAGATCTCAGCTCAAGGGCCACTTCTTCAAGAAATCCCTCCCAGACCTCCTCCCTTTCATTACAAGCTCCCCAACACTTGTTTGTGCAAAGGCTTGGTGGTCAGGCTTGACGTTCCCTCTACTGGGGGGAAAGCTGGGTGAGCCTAGGGACCGCAGCTGGTTTTACTTGTCCGTTTCTTCTGGCTCTAGCACTGCGCCCGTTGCCTGGCACCGAAAGGGGCTCCATTACCAGTTAGTGAATAAAAGATTACAAAGAAAGAACAGCTAACGGAGGAATTTACAAAGCATGATGGGAAAGCCAAAAAAAAAAAAAAGGAAGTATCCTGTGTGTGTGTGTGGGAATGGGACGGGGTGGGAAGTCAGCTTTTACGCAGAGGGGCCTTAGAGTAGAAATTTTCAATACAGCAGGAGTTCTCTAAACTGACCACAGAGAAAAAACCCAAGGGGCATGTGGAAGGCTCAGAGGTGAGAAACAATACAGGGCGTTTGGGGAAATCTGGATATTGTGGTAGAGTAGAGGGTGAAGCATTGTGCAGGGGCAGAGAGAGGGCTGCAGGTGAGCTGAGACAGGCAGACTGAGGTCAGCTTGTGAAGGGTCTTGTATTCATTTCCACGCTGCAGAGTCGGAGTTGATCCTGACCTTCCCAAGGGACAGGCGACCCCTCCCAGCAAGCGCTCCTGGCAGGCAGCCCCGCCTCCCTCTCTAACACACAGTCCTGCACTGGGTTACAGTTGCTGCTCTTCTGGTCTGCCTCTCCGCTGGACGGCACCCTGTGCAGAGCCTGGCACCCAGTGCGTGCTCTGTCAGCCCTCTCTGAAGGCACCTGTGATACACGGAGTGGACGGGAGGGAAAGGAAGTGGCAGCGGGAAGGCCAGTTAGGAGGCTCCAGCCCCGGCACCTGATGCTAAAGGCCTGAGATGGGAGATGGGAGAATGGCAGAGGATCCGGAGGAGGAAGCCCTGTGGGTTTTGAAGGTCCTAATTTGCAAACTGCTTGGCCGTGGGGAGAGGATGCTGGGGAAGGGAGAAGCAGGGACGAAGGCTACTTCTAGCTCTGAAGCCTCTGTCAGATGCAGCCCAAGCACGGCAGAGAAACGAGGCTCAGAGGGAGACTCTCACCATGTGGAGGTCAAAAGTGGGCAATGGGGTCAGACCACCTGTGAATGACGCTCTCTGCGTCACCTGCTCACTGCTGTGTCTGGGTGTCCTCGTCTGTAGAAAGGGGACCTTGTGGGTCATTGGGAAGTTTGAGTGAGTCAATATATGTAAACGCTTCACGAACAGAGCCTGGCAGGCGGCGAGCAAGTGGATGTCGGCTGCTGTAACCCCTGGGTGGAGAGCTCTGTGCCAGGAGGCAGGTTATGCAGAAAGAGATGATGACGGTGGCTCAGAGGTCTGCCAGCTCTCCCTAGTTCTCAAGACCAAGGGATGCAGCTTTGGTGCCACTGGGGTGACACAAGGCAACAGCAGCTCTTCTAAAAGTGGGTGTCGCCGAATGGGGTCAGGTCTGGCATAGATTCCCTGTTCACATCCCAGCACATCTTGGACTTGGACAGGAGAAAGGACACTTGGGGGACCTCCCCATCTGCTGGTGTCGGAACCAGTCCCTCAGCACCAGGGGCCTGGAGCGCAGCGTGAGCCAGAGGCTGCTCCCTCTCTTGCCAGTGGGGATGCTGGGAAGGGTCGCCTGCTCATCCCTCCAGGACACCTGGGGCGAACATCAGCCTCGGTGAGGAAACCACGGTGCCCCACGTTGCCCAGTTTCTCACCCGCCCTGCGTCCTGGCTTCCAGAGCCCGTGAGTCTGGCTGTGGGATGGTGAAGGGGAGGCGGGTGGAGAGAGGAGGGCACGCTGAGGGCGCGAGAGGCTCTGTCTTGCTCCAGCAGTGGTTTGGAGAGAGGTCGCTGCTCTTCTGGGGACCCAGCTTCGTCCCACAAGGACAAGAAGGTTGGATGACGGGACAACTGAGTTTCCTTCAAGTCCTAACCCTCTGAGACCCTCTGACTGTTGACTGTTTTGACTGTTTCCACTCTGCCACTGATGTGTTCAAACGCCTCCCATTGTTAAGTGTAGAGCCTCTGACACACACCTGCCTGTCACTTTTTTTTTCCCTCAAAGGACTCGGGGTTCACAAGTGGAATGTGTCAGCAGGCTACCACGTGGAGGGAGCTGCTCTTCAGCCTGACTGTTTCGAATGTCTTGTTGTCACAGAGGCAAGAGACAAGGTCGCCAGGCTGCTTGGAAGGGCTCAGACACATGTGTATTTTTAGGAGTTTTTAAAAGGAGAGGCCTTGGGCTTGGCCCCAGCCAGAGGCTGTTTTCCATCCGTGTCCTGTGAGGCGCTGGATTGTTGGTGGGGGAGGTGGAGGCCCCCTCTCCCCTAGCTTGGGGACCTGCAGGACGTCGCTTCCTCCTGGAGGCCACACCAGCCCCCACTCCGCCCCCAGCCCTCCTCCTCGCTGGTGATGTCCTGAGTCCCACAGCCGCAGGACCATTGTTCTCACGGCTGGGCAACAGAGCAGCACCTCCATTCTTTTCCAGGGACGTGCATTCTGGAGGGTCCTAGGAAAGGCCAAGGTACCCCCAGGCCTGCTGATCTTTCTGGGTCCCAGCCTTGTCAAGAGGCCTTTCTTCGAGGCCATGCCCCCTGGAGCGCAGCTGACCCACGTCCAGATGACGTGGCAGGGTCACGGGAGTCCGATGTCATTGCTTTAGGAGCCGTCGGGTCTATCTGCAGGATCCTGCGTTCCAGCCACAGCCAGCACTAGGTGTGAGAGCCGTTCACAGGGTCTGACAACCACGCGCCATGTGCAGGGGTGAGTCGCAGTTTGTGCCTGTTTTGGGGCTCACCTCCAGACCCTGCACCCCAGTGGGGGACAACTGGGAGGGAGCCTGTCCCTGGGATCAGAGCAGGTGCAGGCTCTCCCCCAGAGCCCAGGGACGGGGAAGCCGCCTCCCTGGGACCTGCAGACCCTTCAGATGGTTTGCTGGACCAACATCCAAGGGCAAGGCAGGAAAAGCAGGGCTGGGTCCTTTACTCCTGCTGCACATGGAAGGATGGAGGTGCAGATCTCCTGGGCCAGGTGCATCTGAGAGCCTTCTGGACCTTCCTTTTTGTCCCAGACAGGGGAAGGTCAGGGCTCTGAGCTCAGAGACAGGCTGCTGGAGTTTCAGCCACGTCCCTGGGTCCTTTAAATTCACAGAGCTCTGTCTTGGCTTTGGGTCTTCCTACACGTGGCTTCCTCTGCCTAGAATGCTCTGCTCCCCTCCTCCGGGTGTTGACACGGCTGCCACATCCTTTTTCTTGAGTTACCCTTTTCTCCTGGCCTCTCTGTGATCACCTCCTCTCTGCCTTCCTCCTCTCGCTGGGCACTCATCTCTGTGCCAGGGGCTTTTCCGCTTGACATGCAAAACCCTGGGAGAGCCCTGGGCTGACCCTGTGCCCTCGCCTGTCCTTCACCTACACTCTTTCAGAGAGCAGCTGCATCTAGACCCACGACTTTAAAGTCTGTCAATGTGCTGATGACACCAACATTTTACCTCCATTCTGGACCTCTCCTTGGCCTGCAAACTTTCAACCCAGTGGTCTACTCGATGACTCTAAGATGGCTGCCCACCATAATGGGATCAAAACCAATGCTAGATTCCCCTCTCTCCCACCTTGCTGCTTCCTCCGACTCCTCCATCTCAGGAAGGTCCCCTGTCCCCCGAGTTGCTCAAGACCCACGTCTGGGCATTACCCAGCATTCTCTCTCTCATCCTTGATCTTCAGACCATCAGTAGGACCCTTGACTCTCCCCCCAAACGTTCCCAAACTGTGTCTCTTGGGATTCATCAGCACCAGCCTTGTCGGAGTCACCACCATCTCTTGCCCGCACTGATGCAGCATCGCTCTGGGTGGTCCTCCTGCAGGTGAGGACACACTGCATGCCCCATGCACCAGCGGCGGGGAGCGGGCTCATGGAAACATAGCGGAGTGTGTCACTTCAGCTGCTTGAAACCCTCCCGCTGCCCTCGGAATGAGATCCAGCTCCCAGCCTTGGCTGCTGGGCACCCCCGTGGCCCGGCCCTTTCCTATGCCGCTGCTTGCTGCCGTGGCCTCCTCGATCCCCCGACACACTGGGCTTGCTCTGTCCCGGGGGACTTTGCTCCTGTGATCGCGCTGTCTGGAATGTGCTTCCCAGGACCCTAGCTTGGCTGGTTCCCTGCCGTCCTGTCACCTTCCCTTGGAGGACCCCACTGACCCCCAACCTAAAGCAGCCACTCAGGCACCCTCTGCCTGGCCGCCTGTTGTAAGGGCCCTGACAGTTCCCTTGTGACCTGTCCACCGACTTTCTCCCCCACGAGAATATAAACACCGCGAAAACAAAGGCTCCCCAGAGCCTAGAGCAGCGTCTGGTGAGGGAAGAAAGAATGACCCTTGTGGAAGGAGGCAAGATTAGAGGCCAGACGCCTGGCTAGGATGTGTGAGAACAGTAGGGCTGAGTTCAGGTGGTGGTGGAGCGGACCGAGAGAAGGGAGAGCAGCGAGGGAGTGGAAGCCGCCAGGACGGCGATGGGCTGGGGGGTGGGGGGGGCAGGAGGTCTCAGGGAGGACTTCCGGTTTCCTGGGGCGGACTGCCCGCTGAGGTTGTAGGAGACCTAGGGTGGGGAAGGAGTGGGTCAAAAGAATAGTCGTGAGTAGCATTTGGGACACGTTGACTTGCCCAGGAAAATCGGAGCAGAGCTGTCCTCAGGGCAGCTAGATGGATGGTTCTGGATCTGGATCCGAGAAGAGGTACAAAGGAGGACACATCAGTGCACTTTTACCTTTGTGACCAGTAAAGAGAGTCCTGGGTGGGGCTGAGCCCTCAGGGAGAGTGGGCGGTGGAGGGGGGAGGGAGGGGCCCAGGAGAGAGCACCCGTGGCCTGTCTGGTCCTTAATCCACGTGAGGACTTTCAGCCCCTCTGACCTCGCCAGCCACACCCTTCTCCTCGGGGAGTCCTCTGACTCTAGGCTCTGAGGACCCCCGTCTTCTGTGTCCCTCCGACTCCCCAAGTGCTCCTTCTCTGTCTCCATCACTGGCTTCTCCTTCTGGAATGTTCTGTTAACGTCCCTGTAACCTGCTTTCTCCTGGGCCACTCTCTTCTCCTTCTGCCTTATCTGGCGAGCAGAATAAGGGACGGTGCAGTGGCATGAGGAGGGGCCGGGCGGCAGGGGGCCAGTAACAGGGGGCCCGTCAGCCAAGGCAGGGCACTGGATTTTATCCCGGGAACAGTGGGAGGGTTTTAAGCAGTCGTGGTGACAGGTTCAGTTATGTTTCCAAGACCCCCAGCTGCAGTATGGAGAATGAATCGTGTCTCCGCCTGCAGGGGGACCACCCTGAATGCTCTTGCATGACTTGCAGACAAGAGGTGATGGCGGCTCTGACGAGGCTGGTGATGATGGATGTGACCTTATTAGGAAATAGGGTCTTTGTAATTAGTGAATTACAGACCTAACTAGTTAAGACAAGTTCATGGGTTCGGGTGGGCCCTAATCCAACGAATGGCGTCCTGGTAAGAAGAGAAGAGACAGGTACAGAGACACACACAGAGGCAAGACTCCACATCGTCTTCCCTGCATCATGACAGAGGCAGAGGCTGGAGTTATGTTGCCACCAGCCAAGGAATGCCAAGGATCACAAGCTGGGAGAGGTGGGAAGGATTCTCCCCAAGAGCCTCCGGAGGGAGCATGGCCCTGCCTACACCCTGATTGTGAATTTCCCGCCTCTAGACCTGGGAGAGGAGACATTTCTGTTTCAAGCCCCGGAGTCTGTGGTCACTTGTATGGTAGCCGAGGAGACTGAGGCACGGTCAAGGGCAAGTCGGTTGACATGGACCATCGGAGGGTCTGAGCCTCCCCTCGTCCTGTCTCCAGCTGAGCCGCCTGCCCCCAGGTGGCCGGGAAGCTGACCCTGCAGGAACAGCCATGCTGCCTGGCGCTCCGGGGCTCCACCCTTGGGTTTTACTTTGCTTCCTGCCCCGACGGCCAGGACAAGGACGCGGAGGCTGCCTCCTCGGCCTCTGCGGGCGCTGGGCTTGCCGTTTCTCTGCAGGGCCCCATTTGTCACTGCTGCAGGGAGGCGGGTGAGGCCAGCCCCAAGGTGACCCAATCCTGCCAGCCAGAGCACTCCACACACATCCATTTGGTGTGGCCCCAGCTGCTAAAAGCAGGAGATCACGTCCACGGGAGGCATCTGAGGACCAGGTCCCTTGGTTTCTGCCTAAGGAGGGCTAAGGACAGACACTCACCCCAGTCGGTAACGATGCGGACCCTGCAGAGAACAGAGATGCTGATGACGCCCGGGAAGCCTGTGCTTTGGGGCAAGGCTCTAGCTGGACAGCTGCGGCGCGGAGAGAAGGCCCTTCCTGCCACTCAGCTTCAAGTCCCGAGTGTAAGACCGGCTCAAGCCAGCTTCTGCTGCTGCCACCTTATCTCCCAGGTCCCCGCTATGCAAAGAAATACCCAGAGACCTGTGAGCTAGCTGGCTTCGGTGTGCCCCAGACCCCACTTGAGGTGAAGGCCAGAAGGTTCTTGGCCGTGCCCCCTTTTACTTACAAGGCAAACCCCCGTGTCAGAGCTTCTGAAGCTCCTCCAAAGTGCCCCCAGAGGCAGGAGGGTGTGGGCCCCGGGCACTGACGATGCCTGTCATTCAAGGCAGCTCTCCAAAGTCAAGACAATTCACTGATGCTGTCTGTCCGATCTGAAAAAACTCGTGAATTCTGTAGTCTATGCCATAAAACAAACCAAACTGTTTCAGCAAAACAGTGACGTTTAAAATGACATACAGTAAAATTACTTAACCATTGCTCCTCCCCCCACATCATTTGGTAAAAGTGATGCTGTTGGTTGTTCCCACTTTCTGTCTGGCTCTGTGCACGTTCTCCCCTGTGGACAGTTTGCCACACAGTAGGCCCAGAGGAGGGTGACTGGAAGGCGGGCTGGGAGGAGGGGGTCTGCGGGAGGGAGGGAGTCAGGCCAGGAGAAGCCAGCAAGGTACACTCATCAGAATGCCCCAGACTGCCACCGTGGGTGGGAGAGACCATCCAGAAGCTTCCCAGGGGCGGGGCCAGCCTCACAGCTGGAATGGCCTCTCCTGCGGCCACGGCCACGGGGCTGCACACGTGGCCTCTGGGTCAGTGTGTGGTCTCTCACTCCTGGTGGTTGGAGGCTGCTATTAAAAACCAGCCAGCAGGGGAGAGGCTGGCAGGAGCATGGCCACATACCAGGAACAGGCAGCATGGAGGTGGGGGGAGGGGGACAGAGCTGGGACCATCCCAGCTTCAGGGCTTCCGTCTGTGAGCACAGAGGGTTTGGTCAGAGCAGAAGGTCAAGCTGGAGGCCAAATCTTGCATTTCCTTCTCTCCACCCCCTTAGAGGGGAGCAAGGGTCTCAGTTTTCCGACACCTCTAACCTGGGGCCAGGCTGCCCCAGAGGTTGGCTTACCAGATACCCTCCTCTGGCTCTGGTGACCCAGAGGGTAGGCTGCCAGGGGTGTCCGACCTGCCCTGAGGCTTCCTACACCGAAGTAGTCACCTACGTGATGAGGGGAGCTCCAGTCCTGGCTCCCCACTTATGCCTGCAATGACGAGGTCTCTCCCCCACCCAGGTGGCTAGCTGGCTGAGCCCAAGAAAGCTGCATCCACTGTCCCTCCAATCCTCTCACCCAGGCAGGAGGCTCAGCTGCCTGAGAGGCAATTCAAAATAGTCTAAGAATAAGCGGCTTAGCGGGGTTCGGAGAGGGGGCAGCGGGTGGGGTGGGGCCAGGGGCCAGGGGAGCATCAGATGGCTTCAAGAGAAAGAACAGAACGGGCCACCTGGAAGTTCCACTCCTCTTCTCTTCCAGGGACAGGGGTCATTTAAAGGTGTCCCAGTGCCCTTGCCCAGATGTGAGCCCCACCCTGTGGGCTGCCACAGTGTCAAATGGCCTAGGTTTATTCTCTGCAAACGCAGGCCCGGGCCAGACTGGCTAAACACAGCACATCCTCTCCATGCTCAGCACAGCCCTGGCTGTTTGTATCCAGGGACTCAGAGCAGGCAGAAGTGACATACCCCAGAGGCCCTCAGAAAACGGTCTCTGGGGTAAACTGTCTGCTTTGATGCCTCTTGCCTGGAAGAGGTCCCATTGCACCCCAAACGCACAGCTGGCCTGCCCCAGACCACTCGGGGGTCCTTGTGCAAACAGCCTGGGGAAATATGTTTTGAACCTGGGACTTTGAGGGGGCAGAAACGGTGAAAATGGGAGTTCCCAGAGTGCCCTGGCCAAAGGCCCACGCAGTTCCACCACCTGGCGCCCCTGCTGCTGCCTCTCCCTGGGCTACTTCTCATCCCTCTTAGCCTGGCTGTTGCCTGCCCAGGCTGGAGTCTCAGCAGAGGGGGTCACCTCCTCCAGGAAGCCTTCCTGAACAGTGGGCTGAATTAAGCTCTCTTGATGTGTCCCGTGAGAATTTATTCATTCATTCATGCAATCATTCATAAGACAAATAGGTACAGTGACCAGCAACCTGCCAGCTTGCTCTAGGCAGTGGGGATCCAAGCAGACAGGGCCTGTGACCCCAAGACTTCACAATAGGGTGGGGTTGGCGAGGGGTGCCCCCTAGGTCTGGGGGAAGCGCTGCAGCTCCAGAGACCCAGAGGGCTGCGCTCCCCGAAGTCGGCCGGAGTGGGTAGACGGTGGCCGCAGCGCCCCCTCTTCTCTGCTCTCCCTCCTTCCCCCCATTTTCATGCTGCATCTCCGCCCGGATGGCTGTGTCCAGCTGAGATTTAGGGGACGTGGGGCGCCTGCGCCGCCGATGTCTCTCCGCGGGGACGATCGCCTCCCACCCGGCGGGGCTGCTCAGACAAAGGCGGCGCCCAGGACAAAGGCCGCTCCACCTCTGCTGCTGCTGCTGCGCGCGCGCGCGCGGATTCGATGCCCGCATCCCCCCCAGCCTGTAGTTTCGCAAACAAATCCATTTAAAAAAAAAAATGAAAGCAGAGAATTTCTCCCCAAACATTTCTCCCGCTCTGGGATGGGGGCGGGGCAAGGAACGCCCCTAAGACTGCGAACTGGGCGACGGGTGGAGGCGCAGGAACCGCGCACAGCGGGAGTCGGCCGCCGGCACGCGAGCGCGCAGCCCCGGCTGCGCGTCCCCGTCCTGCCCCCCGGGGCTGCCGGGGGCCGGCCTTCGGTGCGCGGAGCCCTGCCGCAGCCCATCCCGGCGGACGCGGGCGCAGCCTGCCCGCCGCCCCGCGCGGGGCTCCCTGCATTGCAGCTGCGCCCGGCGTGCAAGCGTGCGTGTGTGCAGGCGTGTGTGTCCGTGCCCGGGTGTGTCTGTGCACGCGCGCCGCCGGGCCGCCGCGCCCCAGTTTGCTCGGCGCCGCAGTCCCCTCGCCCCCTCCCGTTCCACCGCCGCCCCTCCACCTCCCCGCAGCTCGAATTGAGAATTTGCCCGGTAACCGTGGGGGCGGGAGGGGCGGAGGTGAGGAGCTGCGGAGACGCGAGGGGAGAGGAGCGGAGAGGAAAGGAGGGCTTCTGACAGCCTGGCCACTGCAGCATCTTCTCTGACACACTTCTTCACTCAGACCACAGGGACGGCCAGAGCCCGGGGGACCCCCCGCCCCGGGCTGTCCCAGCTGCCCCCTCTGCACCGGGAGGACTATGCTCCTGGCGCTGCGGCTGCAGTCCTGCTCCCCTCCCCCCACCGCTATTATTTATCAGGCTGGTGAAATGCTGCGAAAAGGATCCTTGGGTGAATAAGTCACTTGTATTCGGTTCAGGATGGGGGCGCGGTGAGGGGCGAGAACTAGGAGAGGGAAGTTTCCCCTCTACCCTGGCAGGGTGGGGCCTCACAGTTCCTCCGCCCTGGCCCCCCCTTTCCCTCCCACTACTTGAAAGGACATCTGGTCAAGCCCCTAGGGAAAGAGATGTCTGGGGTCCTTCCCAGCCCCCATCTGCTCTCTGTAGGGGTAGCCCTGCCTCCTCTCCCCAACTCCTGTCATCTCTCTGGTGTCTTCTGCCAGGGGCTGCGGGGCGGATGGGGGGGAAGCTTATTTCAGGGGGAGGCCTGTGGAGGTCAGAGCTCCCAGTCCCTGCAGAGGAGGCTGCTGCAGAGCAAGTGTCCTGCCTGGCAGCAGGCCCACTGCCCGAAGGGCCTCATGTGGCCATGGACTTGGGGATGTGCTTGTCATGAAGCAGTTAGGTGGCTTGCCTTCCCCGTGATCTCCATCACAGCATCCTCCCCTGCCGGCCACCACCTCCCGGTACAGCCGGCTCTCCAGGCTTCCTGGGGGCCGGCTGACGTTTCCTGCGCTCCCAGGCACTGCGGGGCTGGACTTGGCTATCTGAAAGGCTGCATCTCCCCAGCAGGTCCTACACTGACTGGTCTCAGCATCCTTCAGTCCACCCTGCGGAGGTGACCTGGTCACTCAGGGAGAGCCGGGGCTCTGCAGAGTTCCCTGTTTCCTTTCCTATTTGTTCTGCAAAACGGAAACAGGATTTCCTGAACGGGAGCCCCTGGTCACCCTGCCCTTGTCTGTTGCATCCTGTAGGTCATCGTTACAGCTCTGGCTGGCTTCAGCCATGGTTGAGGTGGCTGCCAAGACCAGCCTGGTGCTCCCAGGCAACAACTGCCAGGGTGCGGATGCCTGTTGAGCCAAAGCCACTTCTGGGAATAGCTCAGAGGGTTTAGTGGCCAAGGTGGCTGCCAGGCACCCTGTCATGGCTGGGGCCGGGGCTGGGACAAGACCGACGTTTGCACCCTGGGTGGTTCAGGAAAGCTGCCCAGGGCATGTACCCAAGCCCAGAAATGGCCCGGCAGCCAGCAGCCAGGGGAAAGCTGAGAGGTGGGAAGGCAAAGGGCTGCTGTGGATGAGGGAGGGGAGCTTAAGTAAGTGAGCCCCACAGAGGGCCCAGGGTCAGCTTAGCCAAGACCCAACGCCTCAGGCTGACAAGCTCTCCAGCGAGGTGTCCCACAGAGAGGCGCCTCTGCAGCTGCCCTGATGCTAAGGCCGTGTGTAGCCACCCCTCCCACTCTGGCCCAGTGCAGAGAGCAGACTGATAGCTCAGCACCCTTCCCCTCCAGGCCAAGTCCAGGGCTCCCCTTAGGCATGCCCAGGCCTGCAAGGGCAGCCTTGGACCATGGCACCCCCCACCTGTCTTTGGCAGCTTTTCTTTGTAGAGCCTCTGGTTCCCCAAGGGGAGCAGCCAGCACTCAGAACCCCATGGACGAGGCCGGTGGCTCTCAGGGATGCATCCTTGGCTGGTACGTCCTGCCTCCTCCCTTGGAGCCTACAGGGACTCCTTGGCCCTCCACCCTCAGCCACGATCACGAGCCTGCGCTTGTGTCAGACGCTCTATAGGGCAGAGGCCAAAGGAAAAGCAGCCTAGAAGCAGAGGCTGGCGGCTGTTGGACAGCTTCCGAGAGAAGATCTGACTTATTGTCCCTAACTGGCAGGAGCCCTCAACACAAAGTCCAGGTCTTGGAATCTGAAAGAAGCCCACCCTGCCCTTCTCCACTCCCCCACCCCCTCCCCTGCCCCAGGGGCGCAGGGCTTGGTCATGGCCTCTGGGAAGTCCTTCTGCTTTGAGAAGCTGAGCCCCCCTGGGGGGGGGGCAGGCAGCTGAGGATGCTTGGACCCTGCTCCTCCAGGTCTATCGAGAGAGCGGGTCCTCTCAGCAACTTGGGGGCTTGCCTGGCCGCTCAGAGCCCCCCAGCAGGCCCTGGACCCAAGCTCACATACTCACTCTGTCCCAGGGAGAGACAGAGATGAAGGATGGGGACCTAGTCTGTCCCCCTGAGGTGGAGACTTGTGCCTGGAGTGCAAGTTAGGAGACCTGGATGTGTCCTTTTTCACACCTTGTGCATTGGATTCCCAAGTGTCCCTCTCGCGTACGGCCTGGTAAGGTGACCCGAGCGCTGTTCTTACCGTCCAGTGACAGCCAGTCGTGCTGGGAGGAGGGGAGCGTGGGCAGGGCCCGAGCTTTGTACTCAAACACCACTGAGTTGGAGATGATCTGGTTGTTGAAGGCAACTTGCAGGGTCACAAGACCAGTGTCATGAGCTGAAAGCAAAAGGAAGAGAGGTCAAGGTAGGGGTGGGGGGCACCCTTTAGCTTGGGTACCACCCAACAGCCTGGAGTACACTGGCCTCTCCCCACGGCCTTTCGGGGTTGGCTCCTCTGCTCTATGGTGAGGACAGGGACTGGGAGCCCTGTGTTGATTGGCCGAATGAATGGATGGGAGGCTGGTCCGCCACCCTGCCCTGTGGCTGGCTGGCTCCTTGCCCTCCAGTTCATCAGAGCCAGGGTTCAGGCACAGCATTTGCGCTGGACCCCTTTGCGCTCATTTCTGTTTCACCTTTTCCTACAAGCCTATCCTGACTCTTAGCACGGCTCTCTGTGTATTTTTAGAAGCTCTTCTGCCTCCCTGGTGAGGGCAAGAGCTTTGGCTGTGCCTGCGACTCTGAGCCCAGTGGTGCTGGGCTGGGGGCTGGCATGAAACCTGCTCCTCCCTCCAATGCTTGAATGCGAAGCTTCAGGAAGACAAACCCTTGTGGGCCTCATGAGCTGCTCTGGCCCGCAGTGTGGGGCTCAGCGAAAAGTATTGGTTGAATAAACGAATAGGGCATCCTCACTGTCAGCAAGAGGGCAGCCCGCCCCTGGCGGGGACCCGCTCACTTCTGAGCTTGAGGCGGATGTTGAAGTCTTGGGGGCTGGTGGGGTTGGGCAGGCTGCTCTGCCCTGCCCGGCCTCGGCCCCCGCAGACGTCAGGGTTATGTGCTCTCTGCCCTGCTTTTCTGGAACACCAGACACCAGTGCCCAGGGCCTCCCCAGGACAGATTTCCAGGGAGGACACACACAGGATCCTGTTACTGCTTGGGCTCTTGATTTTCAGCAGCTTAGCCTCGAGGAAGCGGTCCAAGTCAGCTGCTCCCCGGGGCCGAGGAAAACTCTGGCTTCCCTCTGAGGACGTCTGATGGGAAAACCGACTCATTGGCTCATGGCCTCTGTCCATCCCAGGTGGATGGGTTATGCCATTGTCCCCAGAGCAGGAGGTTATTGTCCCAGGATGACCTGTGGTTTTTTGCCCTGTGCTTCCCCCCCAGTGGGGTCCCTCAGCACCAGATCACAAGCTGGCTCCGTGGTGGGTGGGTCCCATGGGAATTCCAGCAGCGCCTCTCTGGGCAGGGAGCCCCAGCCAAGTCCAGACCTCCCTGGGCTCTGACAGCATCCCTGGGCAGATCTCCAAGCTCGCGGTCACTTGCTTTCCCTGGAGACTTGCCTGGTTTACCAACAGGAAGGAAGGGCATCAGCGTGTGCCCTGTCTGAGCCCGCTCTGCTCTGCGCCTCTGAGCAAGCCTCTGCCTCTCACTGGCCCCTGGGGCGCTCAAGGCTTCTCCGTACCAGATGTTCCAGCTGGAGGGTCCTCCTTACCTGCTGCTCATCTTGTGTCACCTCCTGGCATGCGCGTAACTGGCGGTGATGCTGGAATGGTGGCAGATGCAAAGCCATCTCATCCTTCCCCAGGCGACGGAGCAGAGAGGACCTGTCACAGTCTACTGGGTCCCAGCCCAGCAGCTTGGGGCATGCAGGCCCAGGAAGTTTCCTGCAATCTCTTTTCCTCCCCGTGTTTAATCGATCAGCGAGTCCAGATCCATGTCCCTCTCTCCATCCCAATGACCAACACTCTGGCCCAAACTGCCATCATTTCTAGCCTAGATGCCTGGACTCCTGCACTAGCCTCCTGCTGAGGGCCACCCCAGCACACCTGAGACCTACCTGTTCCTGCTGGGATGGGTCAGAAGGGCCACACCCCATGAAACCCGTGGGAGTGTGTTGCCCAAGGGAGCCCTTCTCCTTGAGTCGGGAAAGATCACCGCTCAGCCCCTTCCTACGGTTTCCCTGCTTTGTTCTTCCCTCCTACAATCCATTCTCCCACACACCCAGAATCGTCTTCTAGAGACATAATTTAGATCAAGTCACTCCCCACTTAAAACGAATGGCTTCCATAGCAAGTAAAACCAAATCAAACTCTTTCTTAAGACTTAGAAGGGTGCACACGATTTGGTCCCTGCTGTCTTCTCCAACCTAGCCACGTTCCCCTCCCCACTACCTTCATATTTCTCCAACTTACCAAACCTGTTCCTGCCTCAGGGCCTTTGCACTTCCTTTGCCCTCTGCCTGGAGGCATTCCTCCCACTCTTCCCATGACTAGCTCCATTTCATCATTCAGGTTCCAGCCTAATACCCCAGCCTGCCAGAGGCTTTCCCTCATCAGTCTGTCCACAGGAACCTCCCTTTTCCCAAGTGAGTTTATCACATCACCATATTCTAGTGTCTCGACGTGGTTCCCCCCAGTTATCGTGGTTATCTTTTTCTTTCCTTGTTTGTTTCTTGCCTCCTGCAGTAGAAGGTAAGCTCTGTGAGAGCGGGGAGCCGGTCTGTCCTGGTCACCTCTTCATGCCCAGTACCAAGATCAATCCCCGGCCTGTTATGGCCTCTCAATCCCTGTTTGTTGAGCAAATTGATTCAAAACACAGCACACCAGCTCATCTCATTTTGAATTTCATCATTTGCATGGGGGGCCTCAAGGGATCCAGCGTGGGGCTGCTTCTAGCAAAATCTTCCCATTGGGGGAATTCTTCCAACTTCTTCTGAGCTCAGGTTGCCTTTCCTAAGTCCAAAGTCCTCCACTGCTGCGCCGCCCAAGCTCAGTGGTCTGGCGTGGCTGTCCCCCTCCTGATCTTGCAGCACTTCTGGAATCTTGCAGGAGGCAGATTCCATGACTCTGTGTCCTCTGTGGCCAGCGACAGAGGGGGAGCTGCCCAGAAGCACCATCTACTTGGCCAGAGTCAAGTCTCCCCATCCGTTTTGCCTGGGCAGGTGCACCAGGCCGGTGGGCGGTGGCCATTTGCACCCTCTGTGCCCCCTCCCATGTCATTCTAGCTCCTAAGGTGTCCTGCCCTGTGCTCACAGACCTCCAAGGCCTCCTTTTTGGCACCGCTTGTTTGGTTCTGGCTTCAAGTATTCTTTCTTTTAGATCAGCTCCAGTTTCCCTGAGCCTTTGGGAAACCCAGGGGAGGTGTCCTTGAGCAGCCAGCCTCACCCCCTAGGATGTTGCTCATGTGCATGACCAACTCCTTCCCGGACTGAAAACTCCCTGGGGTCAAGGTCAGTGTTAGGGGGGCTGGGATGCAGCTCCATTCCAGGTGCCTGGCAAACCATTAGCTGAATGAAGAAATGAATGAGTGCTTGCCTGTTCCACCCAGTGCCCTCTGACAGAATGACATGTTTCAGTCAGGGCGTCAAAACAGGGATGTCCAAAAGGGACCCCCATTTGCAGTTAGTGGTAGAACAGAGCAGAGCCCTGGTTCTCAACCTGCTGAGCCTCCCTGGGTCCAAAATGCAGGATGTTAGGGGAGCCTGAAGGGCTGGGAGATACAGTGACCTGGGCAGACTCTCCTGCCAGCTCTGGGGACCCAGAGATGCTCTGGGACCAGGAGACCCACCTGCTGAGACCTGAACAGCCCAGGGCCCCTCTTCCGGCTCCCCTCCAGGACAGGAGGGCAAGGCCCTACATGCACAGTAGATTCAAGAATTGAGCCTGCGAGCCAGGAGCTTCCTGGACCTTCCTCTTCTCAGCCTCTTGCCCATCTGGCAGGTGGTTTTGAAAGATGTAGAAACGGAAGCCCAGAGAGGTCATCCACCAGGCCCAAGTTGCCAGATGGTAACCGGCTGATGTGGGATGGGCGTGGTGTGACTGATCCAGCCCCCAGGATCTGCCAGGTCCTGGCCTGGGACACCATCCAGAGGGCACGCAAAGGCCGGTCTTTTTTTTTTTTTTTTTTTTTGAGGGTTCAGATAACTCAGGACAGGCAAGGTCTGGGTCCTCAGCCAGGCCAGAACCAGGTACAGGAAGTGCATCTATTTATAGGCAAGGCGGGTCCTGTTCCAGCAGCAGGTGATAAGCGGACACTTTAATAGCACGTTGCCCTCTCCCCCAGCTCACCCGCAGAGGTGGGCGGGGGGCTGCATTAGCCACACACAGCCCTGAGCTGGGATAGGCTGGCCCAGCCTGGCTGTCATCCATCCGGGGTGGCTGTGGTCCAGGCCCAGGAGGGCTGCTGGGAGCCAGGGAGCGGGGGGTGCTGAGTGGGTCCGGTGCAGCCAGCCAGGCGGCCAGTGGGGGCAGGGCCAGCAGCCCTGGCTCCCTGGGCTGTTTGTGGGGACGTGGCTACTGGGATGAAGTGGAGGCCAAGCAGGTGAGCCCAGCCCTGGAGCAGAGGCATTCTGCTCCGGTGGGCTGCGTGGGGAGATGGAGGGAGAGAGAGAATGTTCCATGTCAGCTCAGGAGCCCTGGGCTGGGGGGACGCAGAGAGCGGGGGCAGCCCTGGGTTCAAGCTGGATCACCCTGGGTGGAACCAGGCCCCTGGCACTGACTGGCTCTACTCTTGCCCCACGACCCCTGCCCCCACTTCTCCTCCCTACCCTTGGCCCTCCACAGGGGGCTCTCTTTCTCACCGTTTGTAGATGCCCTAGCTTCAGATAGCATGGACTGGGGCCCTCTGCCACCTGCCTCCTCGCCTGCCTCTCCGCTCACCGCCTGGGCAAGCTGGACGGGCCAAGCCTGGAGCTGACGGTGCCCATGAGAGGTCAGTCAGGGGGCCTCCCCAGCCCCAGCCCCAGAAACAGAAAACATGTGCCCTAGAAACAGACTCCTTCACAGATATGCTCTCCCTTCTTGTGACATGCCAGGCGCTTTTAAACTGTAATGGGTTTACAATGTGTTTCTGGGGTACAGCATAGTGATTCAGTCATACATATATATTCATATATTCTTTTTCGTTATAGGTTATTACAAGCTACTGAATACAGTTCCCTGTGCTGTACAGGAGGTCCTTGTTGTTTATCTAGCCAGGCACTTTCTGAGCCCTGGGACCGAGAAAGACACAGTCCCTGTCCTCATGGAGCCAACATGCCACTGGCAGGTGGTAATGGCCAGAGGTCAAGGACAAGTTGACCAGATAAGGACGTGAAGCTACATGGATGACGATGATGAGTCTCAGTGAGAGGGAGAAGGCCAGAGCCACAGGGCAGCCCTCGGGGGCCCCTGTCCCTGAAAGTGGAAGCGGACAAGGAGCTGGTGCCTTTTTCTGGCCACGGGGTGGACGGCTTCACCAAATTCTCAAAGGAGGTTGTGCAGATATTCTCAATTTGACACCCCTTCTCCTCCAGAACTTCTCCATCCCCCTCTGACCTGCTCTGTGCCCCGGGGGACTGGTCCCGTGAGCTCTCTTGTTCTTGTGGCTTCTGCTTGGCTTGGGCCGTGGGAGGCACGGGCCAGCGGAGAGAGGGAGGCCTCCTGGCCCCGACGCCAGGCCCAGCTGGCAGCCCTCCGCCCGCCTGGCTCTCATCAGCTCTGGTCATCTTCAGGCGGAGGGTGGTCAGAGCTTCCTGCTGTGGCCCGTCTTGGGTGTGTCAACCTGGCTCACTGGATACCTGAACAGTCCCCCATCAGGTTCTCTGCAAAATCCCAGCTGAGCACACCTGTGTCCCGCCTGATAAAGGGGTCCACCAGCCCAGAACAGATGGCATCATAATAGCGAATCCCTCATGTCAGGGGACACCGAGGCCCAGAGTAATGACCCAACTTCCCAGGGTCACCCCCTCCCCCAGGGTGACTGGCATCCGGTGCTCTGGGGCCCCACGCCTCTGCTGGGACACAGCCTTCTCACCTGGGCAGTAGCAGCGCAGCACCCCGGGCTGAATCAAGGACGCAGGCACTGAGATCTGGTCGAACAGGCAGCTGTAGTTATTGCTGGCTTCTTGCCACGGGCCTGTGATGAGAACCTTCACTCCTCCCTGGAGGGAACAGAGGCGAGCAGAGGGGCTCAGTCACACAGGGAGGGTGGAGAGACACGCCCTCTGTGGCTGCACCGCTCGGACAGTTGTCTGCACTCCCAGCCCTCGTGCAGATTCCCAACTGCAGTACGTCCTGACTTTTGAGAACCGCTGTTTCAGGACTGCAGCAGGAATAGGGACCCTAGCTGCCACCCCTGTCCCCAAGTCCCTGGTGGGGGAGGACCCCCCCCAGATGCTCCTTGCCTTCCTCAGCTGGCATCCAACACAGGGCTAGCAGTCCTGACCCCTGACCCCCTTATGGAATCGGAACATCAAGTTCCAAGCAGCAGGGAGCACAGAGCTTTCCAAACCCTTCAGCCCATGATGCCCCTGCAAACTGGCCGGTGGGACCCCTGGAAGGAAATGAGTGGGGGAGGGGGCTTTCTCTGTCATTGGCTGGTGGACAGATTGTGGGAACTCTGAGCTGTGGAAACAGGCCTGAGCATCTTGGTGGTCCCCCAGGGACTGGAAGTCCTGGTGAGGAGATGAGGGGAGACCCAGGATCCCAAGGGGGTGGTGAGGACAGCCAGGACATGGATGAAGCCAGGACATGGATGAAGAAGGCGAGAAAAAGACAGCAGAACAGAAAATTGGAAGGCCGGCTCAGAGCTGGAGGGGCTTGGAGGTTGCCTGGGTTGGAGAGGGGCTCCCTGCTGGGCGCTGGGGATGGGGTGGGGCTGAACATCAGCTCCTGGACTCTGTGCCGAGCCACAGAGGGCAACTGTGTGTGCCACTGCCCACACAGCCTGCTAGCCCCCTCGCTCTGCACACACGGTCCACTGACATGCTTGCAGCCTGGCTGTGCGGGGCAGCTGCTCCCATCGGCGGCGGAGTTGGGGTGGAGGGAGGGGATGGAGGAGAGGGGCTCAGATGAACTTGCTTAGCTGGAGGGGAGAGGGCCCTGCCCCCAAGGATCCCAGGAGATCCTGCCCAGAAGCAGTGGAGCACAGGAAAAGGATGGGCACTCCCCGAACTCCCGCTGGAACCAGCCAGGGCAGCCACAGAGCAAAGAGGTGGCCTTATGTCTCAGTGCCCCGGGCAGTCCTGCTCTCAGGTCACTGTGCCCGCTTGGTGATGAACAGCACCCTGTCTTGCCTGATGTGGGCAATGATGTGTAGGTGCTGCTCAGGGCTCAGACAGCGAGGGGAAGGCTGGATTGCCGAGTTGTGGGGGAGTCTGCTCTGGGAATGCGGGGGGTAGGGTTGCTGGCCTCTGGCTCTCCTGGGGTGGGCTGACCTCAGGTTCCACTCACCTTTCCCAGCAAGGGGCCAAGAACGGCCCAGGACCGGGTGGAGAGCGCCACCTAGTGTCCAGGCGGGAGGGGGTCGAGAGGTGCACCTGCTGGAGGCTGGGGTGACAGAGGGTGCGGAGTGCGGCCTGAGACCTTCCTTCCTCCACCTCTCCAGGCCAGGAGACCAGACCCCAGCCCTCGCATTGTGGCCTAATGCCAGGAAGACGCTCATTCTTGGGTGACCCATCCTGGGCACTGGCCCATCCATGACCCGGAGGGACCCCAGCCTCAACCCGGGACTTGCTCCTGAGGCTCCCCACAGTGTTCCTGGCAGCCTGGCCTGGCCCAGGGCTGGCCTTGGGCATCAGCAGCAGGAGGGTGCGTTTCCAGGGATGAGGTGGAGGTGGGCCCCCCAGAGCCCAGCACAGAAGAGAGGTTCCACCACGGAAGGGGCTCTCCCGGACGGGAAGGCACAGCCCCTGTGCCCTTGGATGGGCCTACCTTCCTCTGGCTGCAGTGCCTGGAGAAGTCACTTTGCTGCTAGACAATCAGAGTTTGGAAGGCACTGGAGAGAGCTCGGGACCAGGAGCCAAAGCAGGAAGTCTGCCCCTTAGAAGCTGTGTGTCCTCAGGCAAGTGGCCCAACCTCTCTGGGTGGCATATGAACCCTAGAGCCCACCTGGCCTCAACATCCTTCAATTCAGATATACAGCTACATAGAGAGATTTGGAGTTCTGCCTGCATGGCGGGACTGGGGCCAGCAACTTTGGGCCCACGGGCTGGGAGTGGAGGCCTGGTTGGGAGGTGTGCACACGTGGAACCTGACTTTGGGATTCCTGGGAGCACCAGAAGCCAGTTCAGGGCAAGATCATCCCTGGATCCTGGGCAGTGAAAGAGCAGTGGCTTCAAAAGGCCACAGACAGTCACCATGTGAGAAGGAAAGAAAAATAAATAACCCCAATCAAGAGCAGCTGGCATGACGCTGGAGCTGCTGTGAGGAACAAAGGGCTGCGGAAGTTACTGGAGCACATCAGGACCTTCTCCATGGAAACTGCTGTGGGAGGGGCTGGGCATCCATCAGTTCAGGCGATGGTCTCCATGGCAACACCGGCCTGACTGGGCTGAACCACTGTGCCGCGGGCACCTGACAGCTCTAATTGCAGCCTCCCGGGCCTGGTGTGGCAGTTCAGTGGAGGGAGATGACGCAGAAGGCTTGGGGGAGGAGATCTGAGCTGTCTGAGGTCTCTGTGCCCTGCGAGCCCTGAGATAAAGGACCCGGACTTCTGATGCACCTAGGGCGGCCCTGGCCCAGGGACACCTCCTGTGTGTGTGTGTGTGTGTGTGTGTGTGTGTGTGTGTGTGTGTGTTTGTGTGTTGGTGACCAGCTGCAGCTGGAGGTGAAGAGGTGGACAGAACTAAGGAGACATGGGAGTGTCCTGTGGGAGGGAGGGATGCTCCAAGAAGAGACAGCAAGACCTTAGCATTCCTGCGAAGTGGGTGCTGGGGCACCATCGAATTTTAGAGCTGGGTGGGGGCGCTGGGCGACCGACCCCATATTTTCAGACTAGGAAGAGCCCCCGGGGCCTGTGTGTCTTGCTGCAGAGCCCTCCACCAGCTTGGCAGAGCCTGGCTGGAACCGGGCTCCTGTCATAGGCAGCAAGCAGGCTTCTTCTTGGCAGAGAAGGGGAGAGGGTGAGGGGGCACCACGCCCGCCTAGGGGCTGTGAGGGGAGGGGCGGGGCGGGGGAGAGATGCCCTCTCCTGCAGAACTGGGAGTGGGGTGGCCCCTGCTGCTGGACTGGGAACAGTGGCCGGGTAGGGGAGGACGGTGGGGAGCAAGTGGCGGGCAGAGGCCTCACCGAGCAGCCACGTTGGGCCCCAGGCCAGCATTTTCCAAATCAAACTGAATTTGACCTGCTCTTGTTTCTGGGTAGCTGGAAGCATGGGGAGCTTCTGGAAAAGCCGGGCTGTCCGCTCCCTGCGCTCCCTCCCATTCCTTTCCCGTTCCCGTGCCGCCCTCGCGTGGCCAGCTGCTGAACTGACTTTCTCCGAGGTTCAGGTTAGGGACCCGACAGCCACTCCTTGGGTACAGGACCGAGAGGTCCAGGACTGCTCAGGGCCCCTGACTGGAGCCCGTAGGTCCCAGGGGCTGGAGTGAGGGCCTGGACCGGCCCAGGGATGGGCAGTCACAGCTCAAGGCTGAGCCCAGGAGAAAGAAACTCCTCTTCCCACAGGACTCGGGGTCCAGGGAGCCTCAGAGCATCCCGGGGACACAATCTCCAAGGTCCGAGGACTTGGCGGGCCTTGAGGCCACCCCTCTCAGCCACGTACAGATCAGGAAACCGAGGTCCAGAGAGGCAGGTCTCAGAGCCTGGCCAGAGAGGCAGCGCCCCAACCCCCAGCTCTGACCTCCCTGCACCCGAGTCCCAGGCCTCCCTTCAGACCCCTCTGAATTGCTTTCTTAAGCCCCATGGGGGTTAAGCTGCTGAGCTGAGCTGACCTTTCACCCCAGGGGGACAGGGTCCCGCCAAGCCACACCAAGAGCAAACTGAGTCAGAATCTTCTGGAGTCTTGGGGGGCCGTGGGGGCGGGGGACCCTTGGAGGTGGACGGAAGAGGCAGACACTTCGCTCAGCCCTCACAGCAGCCCCGTGAGGAAATCATCGCCCTGAGACCTTAGATGCAGGCAGGAGGGCAGCGACCCCGCCCAAAGTCACTGGCTAGTCAGCGTGGGGCCAGGGCTTGAATCCGGATTGTCCAGTCCCAGCCCCGTGCTCCTTACCGCGTGGGGCAGCCGCCCGTGGACACCCGAGGCTTTGACGAGCGCGCCGCCCGCAGGCACTCACGCAGCGCGCGGGCGGAGCTGCCCTCCTGACACCTGCCGTAGCTCTAGGACGCTCCTGTGTGAGGGCGGGGCTGCTTCCTGGGCTGAGAGCCGGGGGGCATTTGTGTGCAGACTGTATCTCAGCCTTGCCGTAACGGAAGGAGGCAAGGGAGGTGTGAGCTTCCCGGTCAAGACTGGGATGCTGAGATGCCCAGTATAGGTGACCCCTCTGAGGCCACCACGATCAACCAGTGAGCAGCCTCTTTGCCACGGCCACGGCAGGGGGACACAAAAAGGAGAACAGTGGGCCACGAGCTGTGATGCTCACAGAATAGTAACCAATGATATATTCATAAACTATTGATTACTTACTATGGGCCAAAGACTTTACAAGCACTCCTGGCACCACACCTCGCGCGGAGGCGGGTGCTGGTGTCACAGGCAGGTGAAGTCACGGCACAGCCACACTTGACGCCCAGGAGTGCCCCCCGAGACATGCCCTTCACCCTGGGCCTCGCTGTCCCCTTCACCAGGGCCCGGGGGAGACTCTGAAGCGGAGACGGGCTCTCAGAAATGCTTCACTTCTCACAGAACCCCATAACCACGTCCTGACTCAGGCACTGTCCTGGGAGCGCCTGCTAGCGCCTGGGTCTGGAATGTGCACGGGTTTCTGCAAGCATCCCTGCACCGCCCACACTTAAAGAAAGTACCCCATGAGCTTCCAGGTCTTTCAGGAGCACCCCTCCCTTGGTGTCCTGGGTATCAGCCCCTGCCCTAGTGTCCAGGGAAGGTGGCAGTTCCAGTGGGAGCAAGGGAGCCGTGGGCAGCCAGCTCCTGGGGAGAGAGTGCCGATCTGGGCCCGGCGGTGAATGTTCTCTCCCTGAGCACCTGGCAGGTGGGCTGGGAGGGGTCAGGGAGCCTGTCCTAGTGGGCAACCTGGGATTAGGGGAAGCTCAGGCCATGCTGTCCCCTCCTCACGCCACTCTATTTCGGAGGAAAAGGAAAGCTTCCTTCCTTAAACACTTGTGCCACCTTGGCAAGACCTGGGTTTTCCTGCGGTCCTGGGCTTTGGAGCTCTGAGTCTCAACTTCAGATCTCAGCCCCCCGGGAACTGAGGCCGATGGGGGCTCACGGGGGAGGAGGCCACAGGTGGGATCGTGTAAGATCCTGGGTCATATAACATGCCTTTGCTTTTAAAGAGGTTGGATATACCCCCCGAATCTCACAGATCACTATTCGGAAGCTGTACCCTCCCTCTCAATTTGATGGGAATTATTTGTTTTTGTTTTGTTTTGTAAAATAAATCAAGGGTAATGGATCCAGATGGTCTCTGGTGGTGATTTTTGAAATTTTTTTCAGCAGCCTTAGGATCCTCCTTCCCTCAAAAAAAGAGAAGCAAAGCAAAATATGAGTGGAATCTTAACACATAAGCCAGGTGACAGCAAGCACTGTTCTGGCAGAGCTTGGAGGGGCCCTGGCCTCCAAGGGAGACCCCTGACTTTAAATCTACTTGCTCCAGTGAGGACAGTACACAGCTTGAGAGAGGACGGGGTAATCTGAGCACCTTGGGGACAGAGGGAGGGGACGGCTTGGTCTCCCTGGCCCAGAGCTTCCCAGAAAGGGCAGAGCCATGCAAACGAGCTTCCCCTGGCTATGCGCTGGCTGGTGGTGGGCAGGTGAGGCGGGCAGGGGAGGCGATGGTCTTACCTCCGGGTAAGACCACTCCGGGGAGTAGTCGGTCACCATGAACACCCGTCCGCTCTGCTGCAGCATGCCCAGGGTGCCCGGGCCCGAGGCGGCCGAGACCACCTCGGCGACGTGCATGTAGGCCATGGTGCTGGCCCCGGCCTCGGCACTGCTCAGCTGCAGGCTCCCCTGCTGGGGGCTGCAGCAGGGGATGCACATCTCCGCCTGGGTGAAGGGGGCGCGGGCCCCGTCTTCCGACTGTGAGAGCGCCGCGCTGTCCCCCGACACCAGCTGGTGCCCGTAGATGGTGCCGCTGCCCCCCTCCACGGAGATGAAGTCGTTGATCAGGTCGGAGAACTGGTTGCTGAAGGAGATGTCAAAGTGGTCCAGGCTGAGCTCCATGTTGGAGGCGTTGCCGAGGCTGGGCTGGGCCACGGGGTAGAGTCCCTGCACCACATTGCCCGGGAGGATGGGGACACCGCTGGCGCTGCGGATGACCCCGGTGGGCTCGGGTTGCAGGTAGTGCTCGGAGCTACAGGCCTGCAGCTCCCCAGACTTGATCAGGCCCTCGCCCCCTTCGGCCACCTGTGAGGTCTCCATGGTGACCTCCCCTTCCGCTGCCATGGCCTGGAAATTGGCCTGGAACTGCATGAGGTGGAGGGAGGAAGTGGACTCTATCCGCGTCTCCACGTGGCCGCTGCAGGAGCTGGTTTGGGATGAAGCCTCCGTTTTCACCGTGGGCATCACAAAGCTGCCCCCAGAGTCACTCAGGCTGCTGTGGGCATTCTGCTCGATGGGGAGGGGCTTGCTGGCGTCCTGCAGGAAGAAGCTCGGGGAAGGGGTCTGGTGGACGTGGGGGCTGCGGCCCGTCTGGCTGAAGCTGGACGTGTAGTCCTTGTTGGAGTCTATTGCACTGAAGTCCATCTGCTCCAGGGTGGTGCTGGGGCTCAGGCCGCCGCCCGACGGCAGGAGGCTGGAGCCTGCGGTCAGCGTGAGGGAGCTGGATGCCGCGGCCGCTGCGGAGGAGGAGTACGCGTCTTTGGCCATCTGCTGCTCGAAGGAGGTGTCCTCAGTCTTGATCTCCTTGGTCAGGACGGTGGCGAAGCTGAAGCCCCTCTCCACTGGTGGCGAGTGCCGGACGTTGGTGCTGACCATCTCGGCTTTCAGGCCCCCGCCCCCGTACGTCTGGCCCTGCTTTGGGTTGTTGAGGAAACAGTCGGGGTCAAAGTTCATGGTGGTTTCTGGAATCTTCCGGCCCCCGTCGAGGGTGGTGGAGAGGACCAGCTCTTCGGACACGTTGGTGGGCAGCATCGCCAGGCTTTCCGAGCTGCCCGAGGTGGGGAAGGCGAACTTGTGGCCGTCGGAGCTCACGGCCAGGACGAGGCTCTGAGAGGCGTCGGGGGAGAGGAGGTGGGGGTTGGGGCCGGCGGTGGGGGACATGGTGTACACGGCCTCGTTGGTGACCTCGGACATGAACACCGTGGCGCTCTGGGACAAGCTCCCCATCACAGAGGCCACCGCCATGCTGGATACGCCTGTGACCACGGGGCTGTCCACCATGTCCGGGTCGCTGTTGAGCCCGCTGCTGATGGACACGGGGGAGCTCTGGGTGGTGTCGGGGACCTCCACCTGGTTGGTGGAGGAGACCTCGGTGCTGTTCTGGTGCAGGAGCACGGGCTTGGCCACCTTGCCATTCCTCTTCTCGCGGCTCGAGCCCTTGCTGTGGCTGTGCTCGTGTTTGCCCTCAGACACGTCGTTGTGCTGCACCTCCGAGTGGCCCCCGTACCCCCCGGTCCGCGGCTCCACCTTCGGCGAGATGATCCGGTGTTTGGCACTGTTACACTTGTGGTGCACACTGCTGCCCGCTCCTGCGGAGATCGGAAGCCCAACACGCACCCGCGCACACACACGCCACACGTGCACACACGCGCGCACGCACACACGCAGAGAGTCAGAGCTGGGACTGCGGTGGACCCTGTCCCTGTGCGCTGGGGTCTGGCAAAGCCCAGCCTGGGAGTCCAGGCAGGCACCTGCCCACCGGGGCTGGCGTGGGACAGACACTCAGGGTCTCAGGTCCACTTATCCCACTCCGAGTTCTCATGTGTCCCCCGGGGCTTTTCCCCTGAGGCCCTCTCCAAACAGTGATGGGCATGTCCCAGTGCACAGGAGGTGGGGAAGGAGAGGATGAGGAGAATGCCATCCTTCAGGAAAATCCTTCCCACCTCGGGAGGCAGACACCACTCACTGCAATGGCTCTCGCAGGCCAGAGGGGCTCAGCCTGGGATGGTGGCCAGAGCCCTCTCCCCTCCCATGAAACTTTCCACACCTGCTCAGGCCATAGCCGTACCCTTTCAAGAAGGCCCTTTAGGACTGGAAGTCGAAAGCTGACAGTTGAGGGGCAGGTACAGCTCAGTGGCAGAGCGCGTGCTTAGCGTGCATGAGGTCCTGGGTTCACGCCTCAGTACTTCCATTAAAAAAGAAAAACAGCTCCTGGCAGAAGCTGACGGTGGGGTGGAAGTTGAGTTTGGGGTGTGTGTGTGTGGGTGGAGAACAGTGCATCTCTCTGGATTAGCTCTTAGGCCCCAGGACCAAAGGGGGTTCTAGACATTTCCTTTGCGGAAAGGTACTTGGGGTCCCCACCCCGTGTTTAGCTAGGCCCAGCCTGTCCTTGGCTGGGCAAGGAGCTGAGCAAACACAGAGCCCTAACCCCCAGCTCAGTGGCAGAGAAGAAAGAGCCTCAGGCTGAGTTTCTGAGCAAGTCTCGCTCAGGGCCCTGCCTCCAGGCCTCCGCTCCGAAGTAATTTTCATTCCATCTGATAAGGGTGACTTCTGCTTTTGATAAAAGGGTGAATTCTCCCCAGATCCTTTTACAGCCTCACCGAGATTCCTCTATGCATGAAGACTTTGCAGACAAGTGACATGACCCTCTAATGGAAATATCTAATTAAGGCAGCGGAAGGAGTGAAGAACCACATTTCAAAGAGCAAATACCATTATCAGAAGTGTAGACACATCAGGACAGAGGGTGTGGGGCATGTTACATTCTTGGAGGAGACAGAGGTTAAAGCAAGAGGTTTAGCTTGAGTGGTCCCATTGACTCAGGGCTCATCTCCTGGAAAAGCCCGTGTCCGCCCAGCGCCTGGGGATCTGGGCTCCGGCTGACGATGCCCAGGATCCCGGGGCCTGGAGGGCACCGCTGTGGGTGGATGTGGATGTGTGCCCTGGAGGCCGCCTCCCAGCTGTGCTGCCCAAATTCCTAGAGGGAGCCTGCCTGCCTGCCTCTCTGGAAACCACTCTTTCCTGCCCAAACTGGGCTGCCCCACCAGCCCCGCCAGCCTCGCCAGCCCCATGGGGCAGGACCAGGGAGAGTCGCCCTGGCTCCTGGCCGACCCCCTCCCCTCACTGACATCACCCCTGCTGCCTGGCAGAGCCCTCTCTGCCCGCATGCCCGCCGGGGACCCCGCTCACCCAGGCTGCCGGTGCAGAGGCAGTTGTGGGTCCGAGGCTGTGGCTTGGTCTGGTGGCTGTCGAGTATCTGCTGCACCAGCTGCTCCACCGAGAAGCCCGAGCTGCTGTTCCCGTTGCTGCACGTCCACTTGATGCCGTGGACTGCGGGGAGAGAGGTAGGTGGCGGTTAGGGGCCACAGGAGTAGGGGGAGATCCTGGGAGGGGTGGGACCTGGGCCCTCCCAGAGCACAGCCCCCTCTCTGCATCCACAAAGTGATGCCTGTAAGGAGGGGAGGAAGAAGAAAAGAGGGGCGAGGAAGGAGGCCCAAGCTGTCCCACCAGACCCCGCTCCTCGGGGGACCTCTGCGCTCCCCCTCTGCCTCTTGTCCTCCTTTTCTATAGCACAGCATGGGGAGGGGCCGCCCAGAGACTTGCTTTTATTTTCCCAAAGTCCAAGTGCATTGGGCGGTGCTTCGAGGGGTTCTGGAGTGGAATGGAAAGAGAGTGAGGACAGGGAAGGAGAGGCGCTGGATGCCGAGGGGCCTCCCCAGACCGCAGTCATGGAGACTTGGAGAAGAGAAGGAGAAGGGGGAAGGGGTCGGCTCCGAGCAGGATGGATGCCCAAGCCTGGGTGGGAAAGGGCGGGGCGGGAACGATTCCGCTCCCTGCTCTCATGAGACTTCTTGGCCTCAAGGGGTTGCAGGTTAGGCCGGAGGAGAAGGGGACAGACTAAAGGGCCCATGTGGCCTGGACAGCGGGTGCCCCCTGATGACCGGCCACCTGCACAGCTGCGCTGGGGCTCTGGCTTGAGCCTCCTTGACCCTGGGCCTTGGCTCTTCCTGGTATTGGAGTGGGGGGCCCCAGAATTGCTGAGGGTGGGCTCCTTGCCTGCCTGGCAGGATGGGGCTGGAAGTCTAAAATAAACGACTTGCCTGGCTGAGGGTGTAGACTGACTGAGTTTTAGGCCTCTCACCCTGCTGTCTTTTCTCAGCTGGAGCAGACCTGGCCGAAAGGTGGCCAAGCTTGGGCTGGCCTGTCAGGCGCCTGGCACAGCCCAGCTCTTTCTGGTGGCTCTGGTGGGGCTGGGTCCAGAGGCAGTGTGTCCACAGCCCCGGGGCTGGAGCTGGTGCCCGGGGCTCCAGGAGGAACCCAGGTCCCTGTGAACGGGGGCCAGTGGGAGCTGGTGGTCTGGAAGGAGGGCAGGGCACAGGGTTGGGTTAGGGAGAGGCCGGACGCTTTGCAAATGCAAGAATTCCCTTTCCCCTTTGGCTGAGCTCATCTGGCGTGGACTCCAGGGGAAGAGCTGTCAAACCCTCAGGGCCTGCCTTCACTCTGTGAGGGGCACACGAGGACACACAAGGAGAGTCTACACAGCAGGTAGGAGGGGGGTTGGACTCAGACCTAGATTGGAGTCCAGGTTTTCATCTTTACTTGTGTGAATTTGGGCAAATCGCTAAGCCTCTCTGAGCCTCAGTGTTCTCATCTGCAAAATGGGAAGATAACAACAAGTGCCTCACAGTGGCCAGGAGGGACCCGGTCTCCTGTCTGGCACTTTGTGCTGAGCCAAGTGAGCGTAGTGGTGGTCATAACCGCTAATGGTGACGATGGTGATGACAGCAGTGACGGCGATGGTGGCGGCACACGGCATGCGATGCTGGCCTTGCCCTGCAGCTTGGCTGATGCTATGGGAACAGGGCTTGGAGAACGGGGCTTCTTGCTGTGAAATCCACGGATGGGGTCAGCCTTGGAGCATTCTGTGGCACCATCTGTCTCACACCGCTGTTCCTTGTCAGCACCTTCGTGGAGAACTTCGGTGGTTTTCCCAAGAAAACCCCGGCGAGGGTTACAATCTGCTGGGAATCCCTCGAGGCTGCCGCTTCTCCTCTCGGTGCCCCTGCCCCAGGTGTTCATCCACCATCCTCGCCCTCCACTCTATTCTGATGAGGCTTCAGCTCCTCTGGAGGTCTTCCCAGCTCTGCCTCCTGTGCCTTGGGCAACGCCAGGGCCATGGCCCTGCTCCCGGTGGGTCCTGAATTCTGGCGGGTCATTGAGATGGGATGGCAGCTGAGTGACTTCTGCCCCAGACTAGCTCAGCTGCCTGATCTGAAGCCATGGGGGCCTGTTTGGGGCAGAGGTGACGGGCATGTGCGGGGTTGGGGGTGTGGGCGGGGTTTACAGCCCCCCTTTCCACCAGCGGACAGCGCCACCTTGAGATACCAGGAACTTCGCCGGCAGCCCCCGGAGGCCTGCGCTCTGGCTGGCTCGAGCCTCCCACCTGCCCGGCAGCTAGAAGGGAGGGCTCAGGCCAGGGGTCTGCAGGCCTCACCAAGCCCCGGAGGGCTTCTACCTGGAAATCCAACAGCGAAGACGGATAGCAGGAGAGACCCGGCCCAGGCAGGAGTCGGGGTCAGGCCCTGTCCTCACACCCGGGCCCCCCTTGGCTGGGGACCTTCCCCAAATTCTTCATTTCAGAGATGAGAAAACGGAGGCTGGGGGGCGGGGCCGAGAGCAGGGCTCCAGGACCCCTTCTCTGAAGCTGCTGTACACACAGATGGCCTGTCCCAGCCGGCAGTCCCTCAGAGGTTCCGATGTCCTTGATAGGGAGGAGCGCATGTTTTAAAAACAGCCCCGCAGAAGTTCCTCATACGCAGTCAGGATGGTACACACGCAGCTCGTCCTGAGCCCACAGTCGCAGGTACTGCACGTCCGGGAGCAGAAGCACCTCCAGGGCTCACTGCAAAACCAGACCAGACGTTCTCAGGGAAGACCCCACTGAGTCTGGACGTGGGTCTCTGGACAGGTGAGCTGGGCTCAGGCAGCCCCACCTCTGGCCACTTGGCCACACCCCGCTCAGAGGTCTGGGCTCATGAGACCGGGCAGGGTTGCTAATGCCTGGACAGGCAGTCACCTCTGCCAGAGCATTCCGGCGTTTCTGACCAGGGACCCCCTGTGCTCACCGCTGCCCCCCAGCCAGTTTCCTCCAGCCCCCATCGGGGGTGTGGCCACTGCGTTCTTTCTGCCTCTTGCTCCTCAGCTTACGCCGTGAAGGTTATAAAATAAAAACCCAGCGAAGGGTGACAGATTGCAAGCAGAGAATTTCTGGATGCTTAATGCAAATTACCTACTGTCTTAGCACATCCCGTATGCAGAGTGTCTCCCTCCCCCTCTGGAGGGGGCGGGAGAGAAGCCCCCTCCTCCGAGGTGGTGAGCTGTTAGTACTGAATATCAAATACTATCAAGACGGCTTTTAACACGTCACGCTCTGCTTCTCGACACGTAATGAATCAGCGGGAAAGGAGATTTCTATGGGGAAAAGAGCGCTTCGTGAAAGGAAGGCTCATAAACACGCACTGGCCTCCCCGCTCCCCTGCCCCGCCCTCTTCGTAAAAGCAGCAAAAAGGAAATGGCATGAAAAGTACACTTGATGAAACGCAGGGTCATGACCTGGGGTGGGGCACAGGAAGACAAAAGTGAATTTCACCCCCCCAAATAACCCCCACTCCTGGGCTGGACACTGGCCCTGTGGGAGGACTGGTCTGTGGAGCCGAGGCCCGGGTGGTGCTGCAGGACCCCAGCCGCCCGCTCTGGCGCTGACCTGGCCTGTACGCGACGCTCACCCTAATGACCTCCTGCAGTCGGGCGGCCGCGCTGCCACTAATCTGAATAATCAAAACGAAATCAGTGACAACAGCATGGGGCCAGAGCATCTTCTGATGAACAATTCACCCAAGAGGCAGCCAACTGCTGGGAAGGGAGTAATTGAGATCCGGGGGAGGGGGCCAGGGAAGGTGTGGGGGGAGCACCCCCAGGGGCCGGCTGCCAGCCGAGCGCCTCTTCGGTTATGGCTGCTCCATCCCAGCCTTGCAGGGGAGGCAGAGAGCTTGGGCCCGGCAGGCTTAGCTCTACCCCAGGTCAGGCTGCCCTATCACCCTGTTATGGACAGAACTGTGGCCCCCGCCCCCCTAAATTCTGAGGTTGAAGCCCTAGCCTCCAATGTAAGTCTATTTGGAGGTGGGGCCTCTCAGGAGGTAATTAAGGTTAAGTGAGGTCATAAGGGTGGGTCCTAAACCAACAGGACTGGTGTCCTTTAAAGATGAGAAGGAGACACCAGGAGTGGGCACACAGAGAAGGGCCGTGTGCAGACACAGGGAGAAGGTAGTCGTCTGCAAGCCAGGAGGAGAGGCCTCCCCGGAAACCAGCCCTGCCCACAGCTTGATCTTGGACTTCAGCCTCCAGAACTGTGAGAAATCAACCCCTATGGTTTAAGCCGCCCGGTCTGTGTACTCTGTTGTGGCAGCCCCCGCTGACTAATTAATATGGCTGCCAACAGTGTCAGGCCTCCCCCTCCCCAGGCTGCCTGGCTGGAGCCCTGTGAGCCCCTGGGAGAGACCCCCTCTGCCCTTGGCACTGCACATGTGTGTGTGTTTGAGGGGCCCTGAGATCTTTCCAGAATGCCTGCCTCTCCTGCTGCTTTAAATCTCACCCTTCCATCCAGCACACAACATGGAGCCTCTCTTCCCCTGGGAAGCCTTCCTGATTACCCCAGCTCTCGTCCCCACTGGAGCCACAGTCTGAATCACAAGGACAGGATGTTGGGGAGGGGGTCCCTGAGCTCTGCCCCCGTGCTTACAGTGCTGCCTGGCTCCCAGCGGATGCTCAGTCAGGACTGCTGGAGGGAGTAAATGAACGGGCAGTTTCTCAGGCATCACACCCTCTCCAGCACCGCTCTCTTTCTGTTTCATCCATTCATGATTTTCCCCAGTGAGCTGTGAGCAGAGCTCCAGTCTCAGTAATAATAGCAAAAATAACATTTACTGCCCTTGCACTGCGAGCCAGGCACTGTGCTAGGTTCTCTACATGTTGACTCCCTTATAAAAAGAAATAAATCACAACCCCCTCCAGCCCTGGTTGGGCGCCCACTGTGGAGGGGCCCTGGGCAGTGGCTCTCAAAGTGTGGTTCCAGCTGCAGTGTAATCACCCTCAAGTATGCTAGAAATGCACATCCCCAGGCCCCACCTGGCCCGGGGTGAATCAGAAGCTCGGGGGTGGGCTCAGATCTGTGCCCTACCCTCCAGGGGATTTGATGCTAGCTCAGATTTGAGACCCAAGGACCTAGAGATTCCATCTCTCATCTCTCAGTGATCCTTTGAGGCAGAATTTCTGTCCCGTTTTATTCACCCGAGGACCAAGACTCAGGAAAGTCCCGTGACTTGCCCAAGGTCACATGGCAGGGAAGTGGGGGTGGGGAGGGGTGGCCGTTTCCACTAAGCCACCTGCCTCTCGGTCTCCCCAGCCTCTATCCCTCCCAGGCTGATCAATGGCTCGACTGTTCATTAGGGCGGAAGAGGGAGAGCTACCCCACCAGGAGCTAGACTCCTTCTGTTCACTTTGCTTTCTCAAGAGGGGGATTCCGATTTCCTGGGGGGCGGGTGGCTGGGCAGGAAGCCCAGACCCCCTCTCCCCCAGGGCTGGCCCAGGTGCTGTTCCCCTGGCCTGCAGTGCCGCCACTGTCTCCTGCCCTCTCTGAGGATGGGGGCTGCCGGCTGCCTCAGAAGGGCCAGGTGGGCTGGGGCGGGGGAGGGGGCAGAAGTTCTAAAGGCCCCGGACTCTCCCTCATGACCTTCCTCAGCTGGGGCCAGGCCAGGTGGGCAGCCAGGACACCCGTCTTGGGCCTCCCAGGGGCAGGGCAGGAAGTGGGGGGCCGGGTCTGTTGTGGACCTGCTCTTGGAAGACCAGGAGTGAGAGAGGGAGGAAGGTCCCTGCAAGGAGTCTCAGCATCTCACCTGGGCTGCTGGGGTTCCTGGAGGGGTGCTGGCCTCCTTCATCATGGCCAACTGGGGTGAGGTTAGGGGAAATTTCCATAAAAGACAGGGAACCCGAAGAAAGACTCTTCCCAGAGAACGTGGGATTTGTGGGAGCAGCATCTGGCTCCTCGCCTAGGTTGCTAGTCACTGGGAGTGCAGTGGGGTGGGGCCAGGACCCACTTATTCACAGGCAGAGGTGCAGGGTGGGAGGGGCCCAGAGGCAACCTTCGTGGTTGTCTGCAGAAGCCACAAATGTTTGTTCCCGATGTGGCTGCTTGAGGCCACGGTGGAACTTTCCCAAAAGGTAGGGAGAACCTCTGAGCTCAATGCCGGAGCCAGCTCCACAGGAAGGAGGGGCTGGGATTCAGAAACGTCCAGAGTCTGTGGGAGACAGACTGGCAGGTCCACGCTGGCTGGGGGTCACGGCCCCGGTGGCCGCAGCTCTTTTCCTTGCACACGTGTGACCTTGGGAAGATCTTTGATTCCTCTTGGCCTCAGTTTCCTCACCTGTAAAATGGGTGCCTCCCACTGATTCATCTGACTACACGTCACTCTTCCTCAAGGGACTAGAAAGATACATGTGGGTCCTACACCCAGAACTCTGATTCGGTGGCATCCACAGGAGATCTGAGGCCAGACGGGGTCCAGGGCCCCAGGGGAGATGACCCTTTCTGTTCTGAAGCATCATTCCTGGAACACTTTGGCAAGGAATTAAACAGTCAGAAGGGTATGATCTGGAAGGCCCCTCACCCTGCAGTGGCCCTGGTTGCTGGTGAGAGCAAGTGGCTGACCCTTCTTTGCTCGGTGGGGCAGTGACTTCTGGAAAGATGACAGGGCACCTCTGGCTGGAGCTAGGGTCACAGCACAGGTGGCGCTGCTGGGATGGATGTTTGACGTTCTTTGCAGAGGAAGAGATGTCTTGACGCTGTGGTGAGCAGGTGACACGTGGCTTGTTGGTAACAAAGAAAATCTCCCCCACCTCCCAGCAGAGGTCTGTGGCAGGGGGCAGGGGGCGCTTTCTCTTGGACCCCGTCAGCCTCGGCTCATCCAGGGCTCCCACTCAGGGACTCAGCTCTCTGTGAAGACCCAGACAGAGGTGACTGTTTAACTGCTGTCCCGACAGGTCACCTTGGAGACCAAGATAGCGCTGCGGTGGTTTGTCTGGACAATGGGGTCACCCAGACCCTCCTAGGTAACCCTGAAGTGTGGTCACCCTACCCAGGAGCCACATGACAGAGGCGGGCGGGAGAGGGGTTGCCATGCGCCTCGCAGGGCCTGAATGAGCCCATTTGGCGTCTTCCCACTAGCAGACCCTCGAAGGCTGTCTCCATGGCAACAAGGTCAATGGGAAATGGCAGCTGCGTTGGTTTAATTTTCGCTGTATTCTTGTTGACAGGAATAAAGGGCCTGCTTCTGGTTTCTTGGTTCAGCTGGGTAGAATTTTCATTAGGTTTAACTTCTCCTATCCAGACACCCACAGACTATTCAATCTCCCCATCTCACCCTCGGCTCGCGTTCTCCTGCTGGTCCTGAGGACAACGTACTCAGAAATCTCATTTTGAGGTGCACAGAGGCTGGGTGGGGACAGGGTGGTGCGCGTGTGTGGGGACACACAGGCTGTCCCGAGTGGGCCTGTCATTCCTGCTTCAGGATGTCTGGTGATGTGGGGCCCAAGACCCCCCTTTCCATCTGCTACCAGGAGGCACAGGCTTCATTCCATCCATGAACCAGCCCAGGAAAAGGCAAAGGACCTGAGGACTTCTTCCAGGAGGGGGGCACCTAGCACCTCGGAGGTGAGCAGCAGGGAGCGGGGCTTCCCAGGCAGGAGCTGATTTGAGCCGCTCAGGCCAGCACAGCTGCCAGGGCAGGAAATCCAGGCCGTGTGGGGATGGTGCTCCCCGCTCCTCCGCGCTTGGCCTCACAGGCATCTCCTAGGGGCCCTGTGACATAAGAAGTGGCCTTGGATGAGTGTTTCCTCTCTGGCTCTGCTAACTGGGCCAAGGACGTGGCATTGTGGAGCCATTCCGAGGCTCTCAGAATCTCCTCCTGATTTGGTAAGTGGCATTGTTACCGAGGCCGGGAATTCTCCGCGCTGTAGTAAGAGCGTGAACGTGCTTGAAGTTCTCTGATTGTCTAGTAATGTCTGAAGCCCAATTTGGCAGGGAGAGAAGAAGCTTCAGCCATTATCCCACATCCAAGGAATCATGTCGGCTCTGAAATCCTCTTCTCTTTGGGGCTCGATGGCAGCCTTTGCTCTCAGGCTCCGCCCAGGGGCAGGGGTGGCAGGAGTGACCTCCGGTCCAGGCAGCCCCTCCAGGTGGTGACTGCAGGGAGGCAGGTGCCCTTGAAAGGGGTAGATGCCTCTTGGCTCCCAACTATGTGGGCCAGAACCTTTGATTTTCAAAGAAAAGCTGCAAATTTGGAGATTAAAATGTCAACAACACATTCTAAGTTCAAGCAAACCACTCCCCAGCATGAGCAGGGCTGTGTCAGCCCTGGGAGGCAGTCGGGCACAGGCTGTGGTTGGCGGGGCTGCCCTGCCGGCAACACCAGCAGAGGGGCGCTCTGTCAAAGCTCCCGGACAGAGCAGGGGATTCTGTGACTGCAGCCCTGAGTGGCAAGTAGCCAGGGAGAGACAGGAAATCAAAAAAAGTATTTCTCTGTTAGTTCTCCTATTTGGGGGCCAAACTCGCTAAATAAGGTTCAGCCTGAGGGAGAAAGGCACACTTACAAAACCAGCCTGGATCCTCCCAGCAGAGCAGGGAAGGAAGTAAGCCTGGATTTCACATCAGACTTGCCTCTCTCTTGCCTTTGCTGGGAGATCCCGCAGGGCTGGGAGGCGCCGGCGGGGCACTCTGGCAGGAGTGGGGACATGAGGAGACCCAGCCTGGCCGCTCCTCATCTCAGCAGTTCCTCACCAAAGGGACAAGCAAGATGGGCAGGGAATTCCTCTCCAGGCCTGTCTACACTGAACCACCTCCCCAGTGACTCCAAATCCAGCTGACACAGGCAGGGAGCGGGACAGGACCTCTGGGCTTGGCAGGCTCCGTCCACTGATGAGTCCCTCTGCACTTAGGGACAGAGCTGTGGTCCTGGGGACACAGATGTGCTTCCATTTTTTTGCGCCCCAGGGTTTCTCATGACTTCAAGTCAATAAGTGTCTGGAAGACCCCATTCTGTGTCTGGCACTAACATCGAACTTTCAACCCAAGGAAACTTCTAGGGTAGTGTGTCTCAGCCCAGAGTCTATGGGAAGAATTCATGGGGCCCTGAAACACCCAGAAATGATGTCCCGATTTTTTGTGCATGCTTGAGATCAGCGCTGCCTCTGCAACCTGCCTCCCTTCTCAGATCTGAGAATCAGCTGATGCCCAAAGAGGCCTGTGGCCCCCCAAAAGGGCCAATCCTGATCTCCACGACAGGGCTCCTTGGCCGGCCTCTTGCTGGAAACTGCGTTAAGCTGGGATCTCTCAAAAAGCACAAGAATCTTGCTTGATAAAAAATTCAGTTTCCCAGGGCCCACTCCAGACCTGTGGAATCACGACGTCTTGAGGGGCAGGGTGGGGCCGGAGACAGGAGCCTGCCTGGTATCAACCTGCGCCGGAGGTTCCGACGTGGACCGCAGCTTCCGGCACCGAGCCGACGTCTGTGCCCAGGCTCTGTGGGCCTTGGAGGACTGGCGGGGGGCCTGGGGGTGGGGAGGGGGAGGAACTGCAGCTTCTCTGCCTCCCCCGAGCCCCAGTGGTGGGCGGCCGGGATGTGTGCAAGCTCATTCCTGACTCCTGGTCCCTCATCCTGTCCTGAGAGTCTAACTTCAGAGATGAGGACAATGGAAAATGCTGCCAATCAAACATTTCTGGCCAAAAAGAAACCCTCTGGCCCTTTGTAACAGCAGGGTGAGGCTGCCAGCCCCTCCACCTGCGCTGGCCAGGTGCTGTCGGACCAGGTAGACCCAGGGCGAGAGGAGGCTCCTGAGGGCCCCCTTCTGTCTCTTCCAGCCCCACGCCAACCCCCACCGCTCCAGAATCACAGAGCAGGTCTCAGGCACCAGGTCCTCAGGCAGGGGCTGGACGTGCTCCCTGCGGGGTCGCCCCAGGCTGGGGAGTGGGGCTCCCCGCAGGGCTCGCGTGTCGGAGCCGCTCTGCTGCTGTGGGCCACAGGGTGGCGCTAATGGACCAGGAACGAGTTCTTGCAGGGCCCGGAAAGGAAGGCCTTTGTTGATTTTACTTCTTGATGTTCTATAATCACCAGGATTACAATCTAAGCAAAAAAGAAAAACAAATAAACACCGCCCCTCTTACTGGCTCTTTGGTCTTTGTCTGGAAAATCATGCGAAAACAACAGACGCACTGCCTTACACACCCCAAGGCTTGAGTGTTGCAACAGGGAGGTCGTGCCAGGCAGGTGGCGGGGGGTGCTCTGGAGACTGAAGGCTCTGCTGGCCTAACATGTGGGGCAAGGAGCTCCTGGTGGAGGCACCTGTGACCCAGCCTCCTTCCTTCCAGTCTCTGCCGCATCAGCCTCGTCTCAGCCAACACGGGGCTCCTGTCTCCAGCCACCCTGTCTTTGCCGGGTCCCGGGTGCCTTGCAGGCCCGTCCTGGCCATTGCTCAGAGGCTAGGAGCATGCTTGTCCAGACAGCACGTGGCGAGGGGCGGAGGTCCTTGCTCCTGGGAACACCAGCGGGCTGCAGGTGTCCAGGGACCACAGGTGACTGGGGTAACGGAGGATTGCTGGGAGCTAGGAGAGCACCCTTGAGTCCACCCTTGAAGCCACGTGGTCCACCCCACTATCAACATGGTCTTCATCATCTCAAGCCTAACATGGCCTCTGCCCGCCCCACCTACACTCAACAGGGCCTCCATTCTCATACAGAATATGGACGGCCTCTACCCTCACTGTCAGCACAGCCTCCACCCGCCTCCATGCTCAACAGGGCCTCCATCCCACCATCAACGTGGACTTGATTACTTCATACTTGGCGTAACTTCCTCCCTCACACTCAACATGGCTTCGTTGACACAGCCTCCACTCCCTTCCACTCAGCATGACTTCTGCCTCTTCCGCATCAACGTGACCTTTATTACTTCATACTCAGCGTGGCCTCTGTCCTCACTCTTCGCAGGGCTCGGCGCCCTCGGACTCACATGACCGTTGCCACCTCACGCTCCTCACCGACTCCATCACTTCGTATTCAACGTGGCTTTTAAGCCTCAGACGTGACACCACCTCTGGGCCACACCTGTGCTGGCTTCTGCCTGCTTCCTCCTCCGCGCTGCCCCACCCAGCCTGCCTGGGAGCACCTCTCTGCCTTCTGCCTGTTTCCAAGTCCCACACATTGGTCCAGTCCAGGGTACTCTCAGGCCTTCTGCCTGGCCTCCTCAGCTGCTACGGCCCCTTTGGTGTGTCTTCCTGAGGGCAGGGCCTGTGGTTTTGCCCACCGTGCAACCTCCCCAGGGCTCTAGGAGTGTGTTCTGGTCCAGTGTTGCTGGTCCAGAGTCCCCAAAGGACCATCCAGCTGGCCTTGGCTGACCACCCTTAGCCCAGTGCTTGGCAGGGGCTGAGCGCTCCAACCTGGGAAAGAGGACTGACTTCCTGGCTCTGGAACCACCAGCTGGTCAGAGGAGGAGCCGGGCTCCCCCCACGTCTGTGCCTCCCTCACCAACGTTCCCAGCAGCTCCTGGAAGTCCTTCTGCACATCCTCCTCGCCCTCACTGCTGCTTGTGCCCAGCTGGGGACCCCTGGGGGAAAGGCTATGAACACAGCTTAAAGCTCACTCCCTCATCCCTCACTCTGGGTGGAACAACCTCACCGACTGCTAGCTGGGAAGTGGCTGGCACACCTGTCCCCTCCCGGGCTGCCACAGGGCAGAAAGCCACAGTGCTCTGAGTTTGTGATCCAGTCCCAGGGAACTGGCTCCATCTGGCTCCCCAAGGGCGGATAGTCTGGGCCACTGTGGTTCTGTGCGGCCAAGGATCACTGAGCAGTCTTCCCGCCAGGTTGGCAGGACCAAGGCTCAGGGCTCATCTGACCCTTCATTCGTCCCACTCAAGGCTGACCCGGGAGGAGCAGACCCCCCCGCCAGCCCCTGCAGACACCGTGGTGGTTTGCCGGGTCCAAAGCTGTGCTCTCTCAGATCAGCTGCATTGGAACAGACCCCAGAGTTTCCAGGATGAGACACGCTGATCTTTAGATCATGTTCTCTTGAGCTCTATAAACTCCAACCTTCTGACAGCTGGGACCTAGGCAATCACCTTCAGGCCTTGAGCTGAGCTGAGCTGAGCAATTCTCAGCTGAGGCCTTCCTGGAGGCCCCCAGGCTGAGAGCTCAGCTCTACTCAGCCTTGAGTAGGCCTCACTTGAAGAACCCTATTCCCCAGAGTAAAAGTTAGGATGGTAGTGCTTAGCAAAAGACTACACTTCCCAGACTCCCTTGCAATGAGGGGTGACCCTATGACCAAATTCTGGCCAATGACATATGAGTGGAAGTATTGTGTGCAACTTCTGGGCCCTGTCCTTAAAGGGAAGAAGCTTGTCCTCCATTTCCTCTTCTCCCTTTCCCACTGGTTGGAATGCAGTTACGATGGCAGGAGCTGGAGCAGCCATCTTGGCCCACATAAAAGAGGACAATGCCCTAGGAATGGCAGAGCAGCCAGCTGGGAAGCACCTGGGTGGCTGATCCAATCCCTGACACTCTGAGGCTGCCCTTTCAACCCTGTATTGCTACGTGAAAGAGAAAGAAACGTTAAGTCACCGTTTCTTTCGTGTTACAGCAGTAGGACCCATATTCTAAATACCACAGAAGGGATTGCAAAAGTCGCGAAGCATCGTGGGAAACATACTGGGAATTCCTAACAAACATCTTAATTTTTTCCCCTTGGTGTTTTGTTTTGTTTTGTTTTGTTTTGTTTTGTTTTGTTTTGTTTTGTTTTAATCTGGAGGAGGCCTCCCTCAGTTTGCAGGTTGTGGGAAGACCCCATGGGACTAAAGGGCACAACTGCAAGAATCAAGCTGGTGTTCTTGCAGTCGGTTTGGCACAGAAGCCGGGGTCTGTGAGATTCCTAAGGCTCCGAACAACGAGCTCCCTGCCCTCCGCCCTCCCCCGCCCTCCCCCCATCTTCAACAGGTGAGGCGAAGGCTGAGGAGCAGAGTTTCACTTCACCACCGATAAGCACAACATTTTGATTAAACCACTGACAACTCTGCTGCAGGGCAGAGGAATTTGGAAACATCAGGAAATCAAACTGTGAAGTCTTTGAAGGAATGTGATTTATGTGAAAATGTGATGAAGCTAATGTGTTTGGCTCCAGCCCTGGGTGGCATGCCTGATGCTGGAACCACATCTGATGCCTTCCTGGCTCCCAGCGCATCCCCGCTTTCCCCGAACACGGTGAGCTGGTGCCCGGCGTGTGTTCCAAGCCTGATCGGCATTGAAAGCTTTTATTGGAGCCATATTTCCCGGGCTGTGTTTCCAGCCTGTGCGTCTGTAACCGGAACCCTGCACACACATGCACACTCTGAGCAACTGCACGGCTCTGCTCCCGCCCCCAGACACCAGAGAGCCAAATGTGATTAGATTTATGGGGAGTTTGGTGTAGTTTTACATAATGTTCTTGATGCGCTGCAGACTTTGGAACAGGCATTCACAGTTCCCTCTGGTTAAGCATCTGAGGCTGACCCAGGTCTGCTTTCCACCCCCTGGAGCTCGTGAAGCTTCATCACCTTGGTGGCCGTTGGGAGGTGACACTCCTGGCTGACTCTGACAGGCCCCTGTAGGGAAGGGTGACTTTTCCAGGGCGGGGGCCCCTTGTGAGGATGGGGGTGTGGTGAGGAGGTGGAGGCAATGAGGAGAGGAAAGGTAACGGGCTCAAATCAAAGAATGGGGAAGGTACCCGAAGATGGCCACAGGGCGGCTTGCGGGAAAAGGGCCGTCTGTGTGTGTGAGAGGCGTTGCGAGGGCCCAGGCCTGAGGCCTCTGGCCACGGTGGCCGCCCTGAAGGGTATCTCTTCCCTCGGGAACATCCCCTTGGCTAATCTCTGGCTATCTGGGTCTCTGGAACCTTCCAGGAAATGGGATGAAACAGTGGCCTCGGCACCTTCGACCTGGGTCGGCAGAGGCCTGGGAGCCAAGCCGGGCCCCGCGGAGCTGGCTGGATGCTTCTGATATCAGAGCAAAGACAGCATGATTCTTTCTCTTGCTTTACAGAAAAGGAACTGGGGTGCAGAGAGGGTGGGTGATCAGCCTGAGGTCACACAGTGGAGCAATCACAGAGTCAGGACGTGTGCCCACCTCTTGGCTCCCCAGATCTGGCTCGACTGGCCTGGCCAGGTGGCGTCAGTGCCCATGGTTATATCGGGGCCATTGCTCCAGCCCAGCCAAGGCTCTGCCAGAGAGGAAGTGTGGGCAGTCCTGGGGGAGGGAACCCAAGGTCACGTACAAACCCTGCATGTTTAGACACCACTGGATGGAAGGGGTGGGCAGGCGGGACTGAGAGCAGGACCTCTGGCACCTTTGCCCCGCTCCCTGGTCCCCAGGCCTGGCCTTGGTGTGGGGGGCACTGGGCAGCTCCGGCTCCCAGGGCCTGGAAACTGGGGGCCTTTGTCAGGGGCTCAGGCCCCTGTGGGCAGTGGGTCAGAGCGGGGCCTGGGCACTCTCCACTCAGCCGTGCCTCGGGTATTTACAAAGAGCCCTCCCAGAGCCCAGCACCGGGCGGGGCCCGCGGCCTGGCAGGCGGGAAGGACTGACGGGAACTAGCTGTGACGCCTCCCAGCCTCCGGTGCTCTGTGGAGTTTTGAAGAGGTTTGTGTGATCCCTTCTGGTTAAGTGTGGGAGGCTGACTTCAGTCTGATGTCTCCCTGGGGGTCTTGAGAGGCCTGGGGGCTGGGGGTGTGACGTCCCGGCTGGGTGGTCTGGGAGGGCCAGCAGAAGAGGCGCTATTTCGGCCGAGAGGGGAAGGGTGAGGTGGGTGAGCAGATGAGGGTTGGGGAGAGAGGCAGGCAGAGGAAAGAGAGACGGCGGCTCCAGCTGGGGGACTACACAGCGTGGAGCCCCGGGGGCAGGGGCAGCGGCCTGGGGCCCAAGCATGGAGGCCCTGCAGGCACACCCAGGGGCTCGTGCTCCATCCTGAGGGCCCTGGGTGGCTTCAGCAGGAGGACGTGGCTAAGGAGGATTCGACTGGACGCAGCCTGAGCCTGGACTGGCAGGCAGCAAGGCCAAGCTGGCCAGAGCCTCCCCGCGGGCACACACCCATGTGCATGGGGCAGTGGCGACCTCAGCCTTGGGGTCCCGCCCCTGGGCAGGCTGGACCATTGGCCTAGTGGGGGGCTCTACCTCCCTGCACAGAAGCCTGGCCCTCCTGACCCCTCTCCAACCTTGTGGCTGGGGGGAGGAACCCTCTAATCTGAGCACTGAGGACTAGCTGGTCACTGCAGGTGTCCCCCCGGCCTCAGCTTGGACACTCAGTGACCGCACCGCCGCTGTCCCCTGCCACCTCCAGGAAAGGACACTCAGCTGCTCCCCGTCTGTGGTGCCCAGCTCGTCCCCCCAAAGCCCTGCTTCCTAGGGTGACACAGAGTCTGAGGGACCCGCTGACCGGCTCTCTGAGGCCCTGTAAGACATCAGATCTTTGCTCTGAGCCTCAGAGATCAGCGCTCCGGGCCCTGTGCCCTGGGTGGCTCTTCTCAGGCCTGTCCTCCCTGAGCCCAGCCGCCCAGGCTGCAGGAGAGGCCATGGAGAGTCCCCTCCAGCGGCCGCCCATGGAAACCAGGCACCAGCCATGCCCGCAGCGTTCTGGACTCGCTCGGTGTTTTGTATTCAGTGGTCTGCACCTGACAGATGCTTTGGAAAGAGTCGCTTTGCTGACAAAATGCAATCCAGCTCAACTGCCATCATCTGTGGGCCGCCCCGGCTGGGAGCGGAGGCAGGCCCCGTGTCCAGGAGCAGATGGGCCGAGGGCAGGAGGAGGCCAGCTCCAGCCAGCCTGTGCTCTCCCACCGCCTCCCCCCCTGGACTGCCACCGGGCTCCTGCCTACACCCACAAGCACTCCTGGGTCTGCTCCTTATTGACGTGTTTTGTGCCTCTGAACCCACTTTTCTCATCTGTAACGTGGGCTGACATCCAGGTCCCGGCTGGTGTGTAGGGAGCGCGTGAGGACCGGGTGGACGGGGTCCTTGTAAGAGCTAAGTTCACTGTCATCCGAGCGGGAAGGGGCTCCCTACCCGGGTCCCCAGGCCGGAGGACCTGGGCCGGCCGGCCGAGCCTACTCACACATGGGCTTCAGCTGCCCGATGAGCTCCTCCTTCGTCCATTTGGCCCACTCCTTCTTGTCGGTGTTGATGGAGCAGAGGATGGGGCCGCAGGGCTTGCCGCAGTCCTCGATGGCGGGGACGTTCAGGTAGTGCACCAGGACGATGTCGGGGTTCTGGGGGGAGAGCACAGACACTGGCAGCGTGAGGCCAGCACGGGGCCCGCCCAAGGTCGCCCCAGCAGTACACACGGGCTGCTGTCCCCACGCCGGGCTTTCTCAGCCTCGTCACCACCGACCCCGGGAACCAGGTACTTGTCAGTGGTGGGGGCCCTGTGCACGGCGGGATGCTCAGCCGCGTCTCCGGCCTCCACCTGCTAGGTGCCATTAGTCCCCGCCCCTCCCCACTGGGACAACCAGACATGTCTCCTGACTTTGCTCATTCTCCCCCAGGGGACCACGTTGCCCCCAGCTGAGACCCACTGCTGTACACATGGACTGATTCTTGTGTCACCAAGGACCACGCAACAGGTCAAACATATCTGTATCCCCACATCCCGGCCCTGCACCCACAGCTGCCCAGGAGCACCAGCCCCTGCTCCCTGCTTTACACGCATTTCCCCATTGCAGCTGGTTGGACGTCCCCACACAGGCGCCACTGCCACCCTCTTCCCAAGGGGACACAAAATTCCCAGAGTTTGAGGCACCCGCTGCTAAGGGCTGGACACCCCCTGCCCTTCGGCTGGTGGTCTTCCTCCCACACAGGCAGCCCCTTCAGTACGCTCTAAGCATTACCCAGGAGGCAGCTGCCACTCGGAACCTCTGGAAACGCCTCCCTAGAAATCTCTTTGGAGCTCAAGGATGGAAAGGACTCTCTGCTTGAAGACGTTGAAGGCACAGCTTGGCCCCAGACGGTTTTATTGAACTGAGCCAGCCTCCTCCCATCAGATTCCACTCCAAATGCCCTCTGTCACTCTCCGCCCACCACCAGCTCTGAGAGCGACGCGCCCGGGGTAGCAGCCTCCCTGCAAAGAGCCCAGGCCCTCCCGTGGCTTGAGGGCTGTGAGCCCTGGAGGGCGAGAGACTGTTTACTGGGTCGTGTCAGGCCTGGCAAATTTGTTTTTCAGAAAAAGCAACCATGTCACTTTATAATGTACCTGAGGAATCCCCGAAAAGCCTTCTCCCCTAGTCAGAAGTTACTTCTGAACCATAAGGAAACATATGGTGACACAGCAAGGTGCTGCAGGAGACTGCGGGAAAACCACCCGGAAGGTCCCATCCCGGGCGATTTCCCAGGCCCGTCCCCTTGGCTTTTCCTACTTGGGGCCGACCCCAAGTCCTGGGTGGCCGGGAGGAGCCTGGGCACGGAGGCGGAGGCGGAGGCACTGGGTCTGCGATCACCTCTCTGCACGAGGTCAGAGCGAGAGTAATAAATGAATGTGCGACTCAATCAATGCATTCATAAAGAAAGACTCCAGGCTAAACCACGAACAGTGCAAGAAAGAACACTGGCATCATTTTAAAAGATTTTCAATAAGGGTGGAAACAGAGTTTTTTTCTCACCAACGCTTAGTTAACCAGGAAATTAAATCAACACGAACGGGAGCCTTCTCGTTAATGGCAGCTTTTCCGGATTGCGGTAATCACGCTCCTTAATAATAATGGTAATCCCTGACGGCGGCGGCACCTTATTCTTCCCCAAGCACTTTCTAGCCGTTATCTCACGTGGCGCCCACGCGAGCCGGGGAGGCGGGCCGGGCCGGGCAGGACACCCTTCTCTGACAACGAGGCACAGTGAAGTTGTGACGTGCCCAAAGCCAGGTGCCTGGCGAGGCCCAGAGCTGGGGCCAGAAGCCAGGGTTCTGACTCTGCTTTTAGGTCCTGCCAAGACATCTGGTGGCCTCTTTTTGTTCGGTCTAAGTGCTTTCCCATCTCATATTTCACTTCCTCCTTGCGAGATACCCAAGAGGCAGGTGGGTTGGGTAGATGTACTATGCTCATTGCCTGGATGGGGTAGCCCAGGAGAGGTGGGTACGTACACCCGATTCCCAGCCTTGTGTTCCTTCTTAGCGACAGGCACACTGGCCTCCCTGAGCGGGAGCTCCTGCCTGAGCCTGTGGCAGTGCCAGCCACTGAGCAAGACAGAGTAAGAATCAAAGGCATGCAGGGACCAGCGGGCCACCCAGGGCTTCCTCTGATCCCAGCCCCAGAAGCTGGAGCCTGGCCCTGTGGGAGGGAGCCAGGATGTCAGCTGTCTGGGAGATGAAAGGTCTTCCACATCCGGCCCTACTGTCCCACAGAGCGCAGCCTGGGTGCCTGGGAAAGCTGTGGGAGGCCAGGGCAGTGCGAGGGCAGGTGGGGACCTGGGGAGCAGAGGGCAGCCCTCACCACGTACCAAAACCTCCAGAACCTGAGTTCCTGCACCACAGCATCCGGACTGTCCGGTCTCAGGAAGCCCCATCCCTTCCTTCAGGGTCCAGCTCCATTTCTGCATAACCAGCCTCCACCTACTCTTTCAGGACAGGCAAGAAGACAGGCACAAGGCTCGCCTCCTCCTCCAGGAAGCCTTTCTGGATACCTCACCCTCCATACCTCCACCACAGCAGGGTGGAGATTGGGTTTGTGTCTTAATAGTACGCCTCCTTTATCTGCTCATCCATGGGGGACAGAGCCCTGGAGCTATCACAGTGTCTGGCAATGCCTGCTGCTCATTCCTTGTCTGTAGAACTGAATTAGGTGGACTTTGGATCTCCTGTCCTTACTCTTCCCAGACTTGTGCTGACCTGACAGCTGGTCTCTGCTTTCCGTGCCTTTGACGGGCAGGGCAGCTTCTTGGATCATGGGGTGTTCCTACGAGGCTAAGAGGCAAGGCAGTTTCTTAACCTTTTCTGGGTCTAAGGCCTCTGAGAATTTGATGAAGGCTGTGACTTCTCCACTCCAAGCCCCCCAGATGCCCCAAGGCACATCAACGCTGCATTTCAGGACTTCACAGACCCAGCACACATCTGCAGCCGCTGACATAGGGATTCGAGATCTACCGCTGCCCCCTTCAACTCAGGGAACGTGCCCGACACGTATGTCCCCTTCCCGGGAGCCTCTGTCCCAGGCCTCGTGTTTTTGGCGGTCTTGTTACGATTAGGAGAAAGCCCCAGTCCCTGGTGGCCTCCGGGAGGCTGGGCTTGGGGTTAGGGAGTGCAGAAGCAGGCTGCACCATGGTTTATATCTGTAATGCAGATTCCATCCCAGGGCTTGGAGTTCCTGCAGCTGAAACCCCTGAGTTGAATTTTAAGGAACAATTTCCTGGCTTGCGGCTGGTTTTAAGACACAGAGTGATTGAGGCATTTTTGGCAATTGGGGGAACCCATCACTTCTTGGCAACGTTGCAGTTTTATTCATTTGTTGTACATTTTATTGGGTGTTTCTGGCAGAAAAATATATTAGCCGGAGAGTCCCAGTGTACCAGTTTCATGGAGCACTCAGATCAATGTCAGATCCTCAGGGAGCGCTGGGCTGCTGGCCGGGTGGGGCCGCCGGCTCCAGGGCACTCCACCGAGGACATGCTGTTCTGGACGTTGTCTGGAGCCAGCCTGCCTTCGTGACCCTGGGCTGACATCCTCTGATGTTTCCCTGGTTTCCCACCCAGGTCAGACCTTGCGGGCTGTGGGGGTCTCACCCAGAATTTCCATGAGGACGCTAGAGGCCACCCCCTCGAAGAAAGCATGACTTTTGACATGACCACTCCCCCTCCCCGAGTGTCCAGGAAGCCTGCCTAGTGTCCGGGAGGCCTGGGGGAACCTCATGGGGTGGCTGTGGAGGGGAAGCTGAGGATAGATAAATGCCTCAGAGAAGTTCCAGAACTTTCTAGAAAGAGCCATGAACTAGGAGACCCCCTCCTTTCCTTTTGCTGCTTTTAGCTCTTCATCTACAGATGGACACAGAGCCCCCGCCCTCCTCACCAGGCTGCCACAGGGGCCACGACGGGGCCTTTGGGAGGTGCAAAGTCCTATGCGCACAGAGTCCTCTTCTAACTACCAGCTGCCACCAAAGCCCACACCAGACAAAAGCCTCGTGTTTTTCCGGACAGAGTGGCCAGAGTTAGCGTCTAGCGGGCAGTTTACCCACTGAAAACACACGCTTTTTCCGCTGACGGCCCTGTCTGTCCTGATTTTCTTCTTACTGCCGAAGGTACCCCTTCCTCTACAAACTTCGTGGCTGGGTCTTGGTCCCCCACCCTCTTAGGGCCTCATTCAGCCTCGAGGCCGTCAGCCCACCATGGTCCAAGGATTCCTCGATTTCTCTCTCCAACCCCGCCTCTCCACTCTGCTCCCAGCTCAACGGTCCCACTGCCCTCTGACAGCTCTCACTGGGGTCACGAAATGCCCCCCTGCTCACATGGCCAAGATTGATGTCCCCCCCCCCGATGACCACCCCTCCACCTGGCCCACTGCAGGCTTTCCCCCAATGACAAAAGGCACCACCTCCTGCAGCAATCTAGGTCAAAGCCTTTCTTCTCTCTCTGTCTCCCTCCAATCCACCCATCATCAAGCTCCATCAGATCTCCCCACCAAGTAAGCTGGCCACCCCTCCCCCGCCCGCCCCAGACCACCCAGCCTGCGCCCCGCCCCCTGCCCTGTGGACCCTCGCCTGGGTCTCCTTACTTCCTGTCTTCCCTCCCTCCCTGTCCATCTCCCAACACCAGCAGAAGTGACCCCATGGTTCCAGCAACGGCTCCCTGGCCTGCAGGGTGAAACCCACACTCCTGATGTGGCTGCAGGGACCTGCCATCTGTTTCCCTCCAGTCACTCACGCTCCCCTTGGCTCACCCAGCTCCAGCCACCCCCGTTTCCCAGATCTGCCGTGTGCATTCTCTCCTGAGCCGTTGTGCTCTGTGCCACCTGTCGGTGTGAGACTTAATGCCACCCCCTCACAGACTGGGTGTTGAGAGACCCCTCAGACATGGTGCCTCCCTGCCCCCCTGCCCAGGCCCTACTGCCTTTCCATCCTTTATTTTATTTATAGCAAGCACTCACCCCCAGTTCTCACTTCTGAGCAGTTGCTAGATTTGGCCTGTTTGCCCGCCCAGGACTGAGAGCTCCAGTGACCGGGTTCTGTCTTGTTTGGGGCTGGCTCTGCCCATCTGCTGAGTGCTGAGGGTGGTGACAGCGGAGCTGCCCCCAGGGCACGGGCCAACGAGCCTCCCTGGGGCACTGGCCCTGCTGGGGAGGTGGTTGGGGCAGCTGTCTCCTCTCTGGAGAACCCCCCTCCCCATCCCCAGGTGTCCTTCCTGAGGGACAGAGGGACTTGAGAGGAGAAGACCAGTGGCCTGGGGGAGGAGGAAGTGTCCGCCCCCTCAGAAAGAGGGCCCAGGAGCCCTCGGTCCCTTTGTGGGAGGCTCAGCTGTTCCCTAACCCAGCTCGTCCTCAGGTCTCACCTGGCAATGTGAGGTTATATTTGCCCACCTAGTTTCAGGCCGCTGGGCCTGCCGGGCAGAGGACTGCGGGCCGGAGATGGCGGGAGGGCGTCTCCCGGAGCCTGAGTTAGAACCTGTCTCCTGAGACACCTTTTCTAGTCAGTGCTTTTCACCAGAGCCTCAGGGACAAACAGGATCCTGGGGAGCAAATGGGGGAGCTTTACGTCCAGCAGCACAGGAGGGGCTGAGAATGCTCACAGAGAGAGCGCCGGGCTGGAGTGAGACTGGCCGCCCGGCTGCAGGGCTCGGCAGGCGTGGCGGTGCCCCGTAGGAGGGCCTCTCAGTGCTTACCTGACAGTGAGTCTGAGCACCTCCTGGGACCTCAGTATTCCCTGGAACACAGTTTGGGAACCACTGATAGAGCCAAGGGAAACCACCTCCCGCAGCTGCTGGAGGACGAGGGCCCCCAGAGCTCCTGGGGCTCTGGGGCAGCGGGGCTCCTGGTGCCCAGGAACTGTGTCCCTTCCCCCTGGGGACCATCCCTGGCCTGGCCTGAGGCCCACTGGACGTAGAGCTGTTTACAGTGACCAGATCTGTACAGAAACCCCTGCGTTGATCAGATCCCCGGCCCCCAGGGCCCCCCACCGAGTTTCCCTCTCCTAGCCCTGTGACCCATCCAGGGGTTGGTGGGGGGTCTTCCCTGAGGAAAGACTGGGGCTGAGGCGAGAGGCCAGGGTGGGGGACTCTGTCTCCCCTTCCGCTGTGGGCTGTCCCTCCTGACCGGGTACCCCACGCTGCCGGGGCCCCCGGGGGAAGGCCTGGGCCCCGGGCAGCTTCCCGGTTCTGGGACTGAGCTCGTGACGGTGGGGGAGAGGCAGGCGGGCACGAGCGCTGGCGCTGGGGGGAGGGCAGCGGGTTTAATCTTTTTTTTTTTTTATCTGTTTATTAATTTTTTTTTCTCTGTGATTTATCATAACATTTTGTGTATATTTCCCTGTGCTATACAGTGTAATCTTGTTTATCTATTCTACAATTTTGAAACCCCAGTCTATCCCTTCCCACCCTCTACCCCCCTGGTAACCACAAGTCTGTATTCTCTGTCCATGAGTCTTTAGATTCCACATATGAGCGATCTCATATGGTATTTTTCTTTCTCTTTCTGGCTTACTTCACTTAGAATGACATTCTCCAGTTCCATCCATGTTGCTGCAAATGGCTTTATGTTGTCGGTTTTTATGGCTGAGTAGTATTCCATTGTATAAATATACCACCTCTTCTTTATCCAGTCACCTATTGATGGACATTTAGGCTGTTTCCATGTTTTGGCTATTGTAAATAGTGCTGCTATGAACATTGGAGTGCAGGTGTCATCCTGAAGTAGATTTCCTTCTGGATACAAGCCCAGGAGTGGGATTCCTGGGTCATATGGTAAGTCTATTCCTAGTCTTTTGAGGAATCTCCACACTGTTTTCCATAGTGGCTGCACCAAACTGCATTCCTACCAGCAGTGTAGGAGGGTTCCCCTTTCTCCACAGCCTCTCCAGCATTTGTCATTTTTGGATTTTTGAATGACGGCCATTCTGACTGGTGTGAGGTGATACCTCATTGTAGTTTTGATTTGCATTTCTCTGATAATTAGTGATATTGAGCATTTTTTCATGTGCTTTTTGATCATTTGTATGTCTTCCTTGGAGAATTGCTTGTTTAGGTCTTCTGCCCATTTTTGGATTGGGTTGTTTATTTTTTCCTTATTGTGTCATATGAGCTGCTTATATATTTTGGAGATCAAGCCTTTGTCGGTTTCACTTGCAAAAATTTTCTCCCATTCCATAGGTTTTCTTCTTGTTTTATTTCTGGTTTCCTTTGCTCTGCAGAAGCTTGTAAGTTTCATTAGGTCCCATTTGTTTATTCTTGCTTTTATTTCTTCTAGGAGAAAATTTTTGAAATGTATGTCAGATAATGTTTTGCCTATGTTTTCCTCTAGGAAGTTTATTGTATCTTGTCTTATGTTTAAGTCTTTAATCCATTTTGAGCTGATTTTTGTATAAGGTGTAAGGGTGTGTTCTAGCTTCATTACATTAGCTTCATTACATGCTGCTGTCCAGTTTTCCCAACACCATTTGCTGAAGAGACTGTCTTTATTCCATTGTATATTCTTGCCTCCTTTGTTGAAGATTAGTTGACCAAAAGTTTGTGGGTTCATTTCTGGGCTCTCTATTCTGTTCCATTGGTCTATATGTCTGTTTTGGTACCAATACCATGCTGTCTTGATGACTGTAGCTCTATAGTATTGTCTGAAGTCTGGGAGAGTTATTCCTCCAGCCTCTTTCTTTCTCTTCAGTAATGCTTTGGCAATTCTAGGTCTTTGATGGTTCCATATAAATTTTATTATGATTTGTTCTAGTTCTGTGAAATATGTCCTGGGTAATTGGATAGGGATTGCATTAAATCTGTAGATTGCCTTGGGCAGTGTGACCATTTTAACAATATTGATTCTTCCAATCCAAAAGCATGGAATATCTTTCCATTTTTTAAAGTCTTCTTTAATTTCCTTCATCAATGGTTTATAGTTTTCTGTGTATAATTCTTTCACCTCCTTGGTTAGATTTATTCCCAGATATTTTATTACTTTGGGTGCTATTTTAAAGGGGATTGTTTCTTTACTTTCTTTTTCTGTTGATTTATCGTTAGTGTAAAGAAATGCAACTGATTTTTGAACGTTAATTTTGTAACCTGCTACCTTGCTGAATTCTTCGATCAGCTCTAGTAGCTTTTGTGTGGACCTTTTAGGGTTTTCTATATATAGTAACATGTCGTCAGCATATAATGACACTTTTACCTCTTCTTTTCCAATTTGGATCCCTTTTATTTCTTTCTCTTGCCTGATTGCTGTGGCTAGGACTTCCAGGACTATGTTGAATAGGAGTGGTGATAGTGGGCATCCTTGTCTTGTCCCAGATTTTAGTGGGAAGCTTTTGAGTTTCTCACCGTTGAGAACTATGCTGGCTGTAGGTGGGTTTAATCTTCTTAATGACAGTGACAGGGATCTCAGGAGTGGGGACTGCTTTGAACAAGAAGCACCCTCGTTCTGCTCCTCCGCCCAGCGGTGGTGACTGTGCAGCGTCAGTGGCTGTGAAGGCAGCAGAGGAGGCGGCCGCTGCGTGGGAGAACCGATCTCAGCTCTCTGGGGGGTTAGAAGCTGGGCCTGGACGGCTGGGCCTCAGCGCAGGGCCAGGGCAGGCAGAGAGGTGGAGGAAGAGCAGGAGGAGGGAGAGAAACAGACCAAGGGGCTCAGCAGAGAGACGTGGGAAGCCCAAGGGTGGGTGGGGGTGGTGCAGAGACTGGGGAGCAGCGGTGCCAAGATTGCCCCCAGGGGGCTCTGACTTCCAGCCTGAGGAGACGCCTGCAGGCCCTGTGGCTTTGGGCTCTGAGAGCTGAGGGCTGGGGTACAGGGGAGCTCACTGTGGGCAAACACCTGATCTGGCTGAGCCTTAGCGCCTTTAGGATGGGGAGACGAGAGCAAACGGCCTTAACCTTGTTGGGAGGGAGACGAGGCAGGTAAGGGGCTCGGGAGGGGCCTGACCCATGGCCCGCGCCCATGAGCAGGGCCACCGACATTGCCAAATTGAATGGGTCTTCAGTAATTTGTTTCTGGTTTGAGATGGAGGCAGGGAGGCAGCCCAGCCTGCAGAGGGGAGCCGAGCCCGCACCTCCCGCGAGTCAATTCCACTCCAAGGTTTGTCTGCAGAAGGTGCGGCAGTGTCACCAGAGGCCCAAGCGGCCCGGAGCAAGAGCCCTGGGACCCCGTGTCCTCTTGGCCACTGCCAGCACCGGGTGCCAGGCAGCTGGATGCCAGGGGGCCCCACCGCCCCGGCCCCAGCTTCATCCCTCCATGGGGAAGGAGGAGGCGGCCCCCTTTCCTGTAGAGTAAGCAGGACAGTGCCCCCAGAAGTGGTTAAAGATGCAAAAAGCTGTTGGTTTTGATAAAGAAAAATGCAGCTGCAACATCTGTTTGACTCTTGTTTGCAGCTTCATCAACGCTAAGTGTTCAATAAATCAGAGTGGCATGCCGCTCCGTTTCTTCTGTGGCTCAGTCATTAATCTCATGCCAGTTCTCATGAAAAATGAAGGAGAGAGGCTGTGTGATAGTGAAAATGTGTACATTACCCAGAAAGTCATAATAGCATGTAATAGTGCCACACACCTCCCCGCTTGCCGCTGCAGGGCCCGGGGGCAGTCCTGCGCACCACCGGCCCGGGGGAGGGAGACCGAGTGGAAATCGGCATTGTTCGAGCCACAGGCCCATTCTGTGATTGCATTTGTCATATTAGCACCGTTGATGCTGATCCTGAAAGCCCCACAAGCCTGAGCTTCGGAGGCAGAGCCGTCCCTGTACCTGGGTGCTTAATAAACGAGGGTAGGCACCCCTAAAACAGGAGTGCAAGGCCGGCAGAAAGAAGGGCGGGATATATTAGGGAATGAATAAATGATGAAGCCAGGCAGCTCAGGGCCGGGGGTGTCACCACACTGCAAGGCCGAGAAAAATCCTCTCGCGTGAGCTCCAGCTGCCCTGGGCGGCCTGGCACCTGTCTGTTGCCTTGGGTAAAGGCACCCTGCAGGCTGCCGCCCGCCTCCTGGTTTGCTCTTCCCCACCACAGACAGGAAGGGGGAACTCAGGTGCTCCCATGACCAACTGCTGCGTTTTGCCACCATGTCTGGGTGTGTGCTGGGGCTCCTGGGGCGGGGGCAGGACAGTGCCTGTATCCCCAGCACGCACCTTCCAGTGGGCCCTCTGTTTGCAGAGGTCGCTCTCTGAGCATCAGCTGTGTGTGGGCCCCAGCTTCACGCCCCATGAAGGTTTCCTTATTTACTCCCTTCAACAACCCACAGACACAGGTGCTACTGTTACGCGTCCGCGGGATGCAGACTCACTGCTCAGGGCGCCACGGTTCAACCCAGCCCTGTGCACTAAGCCTGTGTCACCACGCCTCCCCTCCACTGGGGCCCTGGGGTCCAACGGCAGATGGAGGGCTGTGTGCCCAGTCTCGGTGCTCTGGGCAGTAGGGGCCCAGAGCATCTGTGCCAGAAGGAAAACGGGTCTAGGGAGACTGGCCGGGTCATGTGGGGTGCAGGAGCTGATGGGAAGAGGGATGGGGCTGGCCTGTGATGTCCCTGTCCCCACATCTAGGGTCTGCGGTGGTCAGGACTCCCTCAGTGATCAGGCGGAGCTGGGGGTGGGGGGTGGGGCAGCTGAGAGCTGAGCACCTGGCGATGCGGGCAGGGGATGGACCCAGGTCCCCAAGGGCCGTTAAAGAAGCAAGAAGAGAGAGAAAGGAGGGAGAGTAGGAGCTGAACAAGGGGCCCTGCGGCCCCCAGAATCAGGCAAAGCCAGCTGTCAGCTGCAAGCTTCCCGGCCACCAGGCCCTGCATCACAGGCTGGGCACCGGACGCCCGCTGCAGTCCTGGGGGCAGGGGACCAGACAATCTCCCTGCTCCCTTGCCAGTGCTCAGCAGGGCAGGGAAACTGGGGTGATACCAGGGAAAGGCTTGGGGGGCCCACGTGGGTACTCCCCTCCTGCTCCAAGGTGAGCAGAGGCCGGCAGCCCTGGGGGAGCTCCCACGGCCCCTTCAGCTGGGGGCCCTCGTTAAGCCAGCAGCGGCCCGAGGGCAGCTGGGAGACTTAATTAGTTAATGTGGGTAAAGTGGTGTGAAGATGAAAAAGCCCGGGTACCTGCTGAGTGCTGCTGCTGTTACATAATTACCAGAATTTCCCCATCATGGGAATAGAGTTAAACAATTTCCACCTGGTGTGGGCTTCCGGGAACCTCCGGGAACCCCGCCGGCTTCGGGGCTGGCCTGCTCGGCCCTCTTTGGCCTACGGGTGATGAAAGGAAAACATACTAATTGCAGGGAATCATGCCAGGCACAGTGCTGGTCACCTGGGGACTGCTGAAGTGGTGGAGAATTTACTACTCTTTCCGAGCAGAGAAAGATGCCTGTGCTCAGAGACACCAAGGATGCCCTTCGTCCAGACTCTCTAGAAGCCTCCGAGCACACTCTCCCCAAAGGCCCCTGGCAGGCTGGGCCATCCCGGATGGATGCCGCTGGGGAGAGTGTTTAATCCTGCAGCAAGACCCTGTGGCCCCAGCGCACCTGTGGGGCAGGTGTACAGACATGCTTCTGGATGGACACGTGGAAGCCATGAGATTCACGCAGGCTCAGGGCCAGGCCTTGCCTTACTTAAAACTGTTATGAATGATCTGGGGGAAGAAATGCACAATAAAATCTCCAGGTTTGCAGAGGACACTAAACTTCCATGGGTGACGAAGCGCCAAGTCATTTGTGATCAGTCTCAAGAGGATCTCGTGAGGTCGTATTTAGTGGGTGCAGAGTGACAGATGGAGCCCAGGGTGGGTGAGGCGCAGAGCAAGGCACTCGGGAAAAGTAAAACAAGTCGCTCGTGGAGGCTGGCGGGCTTCAGTCGCCCCTGGTTAACTCAGGGAGCCCCTTGGGGTTCCCGGAAGCCACTGTCCAAAGTCGTTGCTGGGGCCAGGAAGCACCGTGCCTGGAGATGGGGCGCACTGCCGGGAGGTGGAGGTGCACTGCAGGGTGGGGACGGCGGGGGGCTCTTCATCACAAATCTTGATCTGGCCTAGTGAGTGCCAGGGCGAGGCTGGGATCCTAGGAGGACGGGTGGGTAGCCCTGGGGGAAAGTGTGATAAGGATTTTTCTGGCCAGAAAGACAAAGCTGGGAAGAAACGTGATTCAAGTCTTTCAAGTCAGAAAAAGTAGAAGGTGAATGGATGTTTTTTTTCTCTCCAGATCCCCGAATATTGAGACTGTGGGTCCCCACCTGGAGCTCAGGGAAGTAATTTTAGCACAAACTCTGCACAGCAGGCCGTTAACATATGAGACTCATTATCCCCAGGGAGACATGTGCTGAAAAATAGAAATCGTTTCTTTAAATGGGCGACATTAGTTCCCGGATGGCTGATGTGTAAGGAGTTACGGAAGGAGGTCAGGGTGTCGGGGGCCATCTCTCTCTGGTACCCAGACCCAGGAGGGACCATGAATCTCAGCGCCCCTACTGGGCCAGCTCCAGGCTGGGAGTGTCGACGTGGGGTTCATTGCCTGCTGTTACCTGCTTGCCAGGCACTTGCCAGGGATATAGGGGGCTGTCGCCCTGCTATTGGCGGAGCCTGAGCAGGGATGAGATGGCTGGTTCGTCTCCAGTTTGTCGTCTGCTCTCACCTTGAACTCATTTTTGACGTTAGAAATCACAGCAAGAGTGCTCCAAACAGCCCTGGGATGAGAAGCCTTGGACCTTCTGCTGGGACGCAGCGCTCAGGGGATGGAACGAACTGTGCTGGGGGTGTTACAGCCCTGGCCCCGCAGGATGGCGGGGAGGCAGCTAGGGCTGGCGGCAAGGCACCCGGTGATTAGCTGTCAGAGGGCTGCAGCCCCACTCCCCATCCTCCTCTCCTCTCCCAGGAGCCAAATCCACGGGCCACACCACGCCCTCTCACCAGCCTCAGAGAGGCCCTGCCTGTGGCTTAGACTGGCCATGTCCTCCTGGGAGGCTGGAGGCCAAGCCGCTGCCCTCCCGTCCCTGCCCCTCCCTCTCCAAGGACGGGCTCCTTCGTCTTGCTCCCGGGCGGCTGTGCCTGCTCAGAGCCCTGCCCCATTAGGCAGTGAGTCAGCCCTATCAGATGCCAATGGCCCCAAACAGTCATCCAGGCGTCTCCAGAGTGACTGACGTGCTCTGGAGCCTTTCCTGTCCATCTGCTCCTCACAACAGCTCTGGAGGAAGCTGGACCAGCACCCCCACCGGCCACACGAGCCGCCTCTGACTGAGGTGCCATGTGATCTGCTCTCTGCCACCCGATTAACAGGAGGCAGAGCTGCATGTGACTCCAGTGCATTTGGTGCTCTAATGGTAAGAGGATCCAAATGTTCTTTAGGGAACAAACCAGTCCTCCTCAACTAGGTCCAAAGACGGAGCATGTGACTCAGGCTGGCCAATCAGGGCCCTCCGTTCTCTGGGCTATGGTGATTGGCTACGAGCCCCAACCAGAGGCAATCAGAGTTAATCCCTGGACTTGGCTGGAGACCCTGAGGGGCACGGGCGCTGTTTCCTGCTGGACCTGAATCTGGGATGGTGAAGCCTAGAGCTCTTGGAAGCCACCTCTTGCCAGCACATGGAGCCCAGCAAGGGAGCCACAAGGAGGAGGCAGAGCTGAGGGAAGGAAGCCATAAGCCTCCACACCATTGGTTGAACCCCTGGATCCAGACACGCCTGAAGCCAGACACGTCGAGACTTTTCAGTAACTCGAACCCCCAAATCTCCTCGTATCCTGAAGCCAGTTCAAGTTGAATTTTCTGTTGCATCAACCAAGAGCCCTAACTCCTAAACGGACCATCTGTCTTCCTTTTGCTAAGCCAGTACTGTCTCCACGACATGGTTCAGACTGTCCTCTGGTTACCACAACAACCACTATCACCATGGTTACTGAGAGCTACCATCTATTCAGCACCTGTGTGTTCTGGTGCTGGGTGCTGAGTGCTTCACAGACCTCAGCACATTTGACCCCCACGAGGTGGGACTGGTTGTCATCATCTCTGCTTCCCACATAAGGAACATAAAGTGAGAATTAAGCAGCCCGCACAGCCCCCTCCTGAGCCTAGGTCTGTCTGATGCGGAAAGTGATGGGGAGCAGGGTGGTCCAGAGCTGTGCTCTGGATTCAGCCATCTGGGCTTGAGTCTGGGTTCCACTGCTTCCCAGCTGCGAGCCGCAGGCAAGCACACCTCTGTGCCTCAGTTTTCTCATCTGTAAAATGGAGAGAAGAATAATACCCACCCGAGGAAGCTCTTGTGAAGACTGAATGAGATAAGGCGTTTGAACAGTGCCCGGCACATAGTAAACCTTCAGACCTGCCAGGTTTACTCACGACTGACCTCTCAAACCAACGTTACTTTGTCTCACAACGTTGCTACAGATAAAGTTTCTCTAAGATCTCACAGAACTTGGGACAAAATCAAATTAATTCAGACATTGCTTATTTGGGAAGTATAATTTTTGCTGGGAGCCCATCAAGGCAAAGTTAAGGAATTCTTTTCAAACATTGAAGAAGCATCTTTACAAACTCAAGCCATCGGTGGGGTTTGGATGTGCGAACCCTAGTCATTCTTGTCCAGATCTCTGAGACAATTCTCGCCTATCTTCCAAGTGCTGGAAGGAAACAAAACCACACCTCTCGACAAATATTTTGTCGTGTAAGTGTCCATGAATTCAAAGAGATATCTGCCCCAGCCCCATCCTGCCACATCGCTGGACTGTGTGGGATTCGCCTGGACCACCGGGGTCACGTCTAGTCCTCAGGTGCATGGTACAGGTGTCAGGTGACTGGCAGGTCCTTGGGGAGCCCCGGGCCTCTCAAACTCTTCCCTAATAATCACCGCTCACCTCCTCATCTGGATGCTGTACGTATTTTAATCTGTGCAGGAAAGATCCTCAAGGATCCTGCAAATCATAGGCCTCCTGAGCTTGCCGGCGTAGTCCTCTTAGAACAGGGGATGATAGAGGTCAGGGGAACCTGGGGGTCATCCCGGCCAACTTATCCACCTACTTCCATTTCCAACTGGGAGAACTGAGCCAAAAGAGGCCATAGCTTGTCTAGTGTCTCCCAGGGGACAGGGAAAAAGTGAGGTCAGGGAGCCCCACTCCCCACCTCTGCGGCATCCCAGCTCTGCCCACTTCCAGGGGTTCAGATGCTCCTGAAGCAAACAGTCATCCTTCCCTTGCTGTGCAGAGAGGATGTGCAGAGGGGCAGAGCGGGCTGCTGTTCGCCAGCGCGGCCCTCACAGTCAGGCCGGCTTCCGGCCACTGTCCTCCTTTGCAACCTCGAAGTGACTAGGCCCCCGAGATCTCAGTGGGCTCATTCAGCGTCTTCCTGGTGGTAGTGGGGGCAGGGCAAGTGCTCTATGCAGGGAAGTCCAGGCCGCTGGGACCTGGGCCACCCTCCCCGTTGTGCGGGAGCCTCTGGGGAGCCCCTCCACTAAATCCTGGTAAAGAAGTAAACCCCAAAGCTTTCCCTTGACTGATGCACGGGCCGCCGTGGTGGCAGTGGGGGACGACTGCCGCCCGGCCCTTCCAGCATCTATGGGCTTTTCATGCCCCGGCAACTGTGACGGGGAGATTCGGGCAGTTGTTTTAGAGGGAACCATGATTAAATTGGGCCGTATGTTTTTTTTAATGTTCCCCAGTTCCTCTTTAATACCTTGGTGGGACAAGATAAAGTGTAATCGCTGAAGTAATTGTGGCACTCAACAGTTTATGTCTTGAAAGAGTGACTGGGGGTTAACAAAGCCACGGCAGGGCGAGGTTTGGATTAGAAATTACAGTTTTTCTTTTTGTTATTTTCTTTTTAGAGCCCTCTTTATCTTCCTTCTTTCTCCAGTGGCTCCTGGAGCTCGCTGATAACCTGTGAGCCTCCTGGGGTGATAACTGGACCTGCCGTATTAAGGACAGAGGCGAACTGCGGCCACCTTCTCTGCAGAGCTGCTGCGGCGGGGCACCCCGCTCTCCAGAGACGCCAACTTGTCCCTTGCAAGCGACGCCAACTTGTCCCCCAAACCCGCAGGGCCCCGGCACCCTGAATCTCAGCATCCATTAGGACCTGATCTCTGCAGCCGCGTCCTGAGACCACCGGCGGCAGCCAGGCGGCGGGCCTGACCAACGGTGCTGGCCCTTGGCACACAGCACAGGAAGGTAAGTGCATCCCCTCCACAGCTCCTGGAATCGTCCCCTCTCCTGGCAGATGCTAAAGGCACCTTGAGGCAGAGGGCTGTGGCCCACAGGGTGCTGAGGACCCCTGCCCCTCTTTGGATGGCTTGACAGAGAGTCCTGGGGCCCTCCAGCTTCCTCTGGGCATCCCTACACATCGTCCTTAGAGACCAGGACGCACATCTGTCAGTGGGGGCAGAATGGAGCCACAGACCTGGGAAACATGAGCATGACGGCAGGTCCACGGCTCCCAGGGTGCTCCAGTCTGAGGCACCGCTAATGCTGGCGGAGCAGAGGGAAGGCAGAAACGTAGGCAGGGCGAGGCTTTTCTCTCTGCCCCTGAGACTCCTGCCCTGCTCTGGTCCTCATCGCCTGACCCATGCAAACTGGCAAAGCCTTCCAGCTGTCTCCGTGCCTCAGAGCCAGTCCCTCCCATCTGACTCTCAGAGCCATTTCCCCAAAACCCAGCTCTGATGGCGCCGTCCGCTGCTAAGCTGCATTGGCTCCTCACTTCCTGTGAATTCAACTCACTCCGGACAACAAGGCCTCCACCATCGGCCAGATCTCCCGAGTACCATCCTCACATCCTCTGGGTCAGTCCTTGGGCCCGCTCTGCCCACTCTGCTCCTGAGGACCGGGGTCCCCGCCCATCTCAGCAAGTTCCCGCTCCACCCACTGGTGACCCTGCACTGACTCCACACTGTCCTTGAAGCTCCCCCTAAACCTCCCAACCAAAAATAACTCTGGACTCCCAGAGCAGCCCTCTACCTCCTTTTTGGGGGAGGAGGAGGTAACTAGGTTTATTTTATTTATTTATGTTTGGAGGAGGTACCGGGAATTGAACCCAGGACCTCATGCATGCTGAGCATGCACTCTGCCACTGGAGCTACACCCTCCCCACGGCCCTCTGCCTCTTGCAGCTGGTCCTGCCCCCTCTCTCTGACCTTCAGGCTGAGTCTACACTCTGGACACCAGGCTTATCTGCACCAACATGCATGGACTTGGAGGGCATTCTGCTCAGTGAAATAAGTCAGATGGAGAAAGACAAATACTGCATGTTCTCACTTGTACGTGAAACCTAAAACATCAACAAACTAGTGACTATACCAAAAAAGCACCAGACTCACAGATACAGAGGACAAGCTAGTGGTTATTGGTGGGGGGAGGAGTGGGGCAAAATAGGGGGAGGGGATTAAGAGGTACCAACTACTATGATAAAAATAAATAAGTTACAAGGATATATTGTTCAGCACAGGGAATACACCAGTATTTTACAATAACTATAAATGGAATATAATCTTTAAAAATTGTGAATTACTATGTTGTACACCTGAAACTTATATAATATTATAAATCAACTATACCTCAGTTTAAAGCAAATAAACACCAGGCTTCCTGAAAGCAGAGTCTGAGACGGAAGGAAAGTAGGCCCCTGGTGGGTGGCCAACAGGTGTTGACTGACTCAACGGCTGGTTGACCACATCTGCCCCTGGAGTGGTGGCGGGTGGGGGTGCGCAGCCTGGGCTGGTTGGGGGCGGGAGAGCCCCGTGTGCTGGGGCCGGCTGCGCCCTCGGGGCAGAGCGAGCACGTCAGTGGTGTGGCTCAGGCACCCACCGCCGCCGCCACCCTGTCCCTCATCTCTCCTGCCATTGCCAGGGCAGATGCCGGCCTTCTGGCTACTTCTGCACGTGAGTGGATTTGCCTCTTCCTTTCAACCTGAAAGTGGAGCCACACCTGCCGACTTGTGCCCACCTCTACACAACCCCCCGCCCCACCTTGGCCCTTGGACTGTCACGCTAAACTGTGGTCACCCTTTCCCTATCAGCTCAGGGGGTCCCAGAAATCTCGAAGCAGAGTTCTGGGTCACCATTGCCAATGGACAAACAAGGCCATCACCTCTGGGGGTGCACACACACCCCCATACACACCACACACTACATACACCCCCACCCGCACACCCCCCCACATCACACATATATACACACACTACACACACATATCACATACCACACACACACACACACACAGAGTCAGTTGTGAGGCCCGCGGCTCCCTCTCCTCGTTTGTTTTTAGGACTCACGGCTTCCTTGAAGCTGAGAAGACAGACGCTGGGCTGAGGAACCTGGCACCCGCCCAGGGAGACTGGGACGCCCATGTTTGCAAAGAAAGCGTTTGTGAAGTGTGAAGAAATCAGAACAGCGCGGTTCAAAAACTGTGTTTAAATTTCACTCAAAATGTTCTATTTTGCGTGAGGGATGGAGTCCCTTTAGAAAAACACCGGCTGGCGTCCGTGAACACCGTTGCTGTGGAGCCATTAAGAGGCGTTAGCTGCCCAGGGACGGCAATTAATTCTGGTGGTTGCAAGTAAGCCGAGCCAGTGGCTCCTTACGGAGAAAGCTGCCGGAAGGGGGAGGCCACAAGGCAAAAGCTGAAAAAGTGCCTCTTCTGATCCAGGGTTTCCGACTTACAGGAGCAAGTTGCCTTTCTTAGCAGTTTCTTCAGGCTTCCTTGCTGTCTAGGGCAAAGGATGCACGTCCTTGGAGCCCACAGAAGACACGGCTCCTCTCCAGTTACTGTGAGAGGAGGAGGCCCCAGCTCCCCTAGTCCAAAGCTGGGCGCCCCAGGGGAGTTCCATCCCGAGAGGAACAGCTTCTCTCTCTACAGAATGGGGTGACCTCAGTGCTCACTTCAGTGTGTTCACGCCTTCATTTACTCACTCCTTCAACACATGTCTAACAAGAGTCATGACCTGCCCGGAGCTGGTCCTGGTTCGGAGTCCACGGGAGACAAGACTAAGTGTCTTGCTCTCAAAAAGCATGGGAAAGACAAACTAGAAATACTCGAAGAAAGGACCGGTGCCTTTGAAGAGTGCCGGGTGCTATGCTCATAAAAAAAGACCCAGTGACGCGTGAGGGTGGCTGGTGGATGGGTGAGGATGGCTGGGGAGTTTGGCCAGGAAACTCCCTCTGAGGAGCTGACCTGGGGCTGGGCCAGAAATGCTGAGGATCCAGCCATCAGAAGGTCTGGGGAAGCAAGGATTTAGGCACAGGGAGGTGTGGAAGGAAGAGCCTAGGGCAGCTCAGGCCCTCGGGGAGCAGTCAGGAAGAAAGCCTCTAAAAGATGAGATGGAAGTTCAGCCTGAGAGCAGAGTGTTGGACCCGGGGAGGGCCACCTTCCACGAGGGTGGCTCTGGGTCTGTCTGCTCCCCCGGGGTCCAGCCGGTGCCTGGCCCCGAGCTGGGCTTGGCTAATATCTGCTGAGTAAGCAACACAGTCCAGGAGCATCCTAATGCTGAATGAGCCTCCACCTTGAACTCAAGATTCAGTCTCTCAGTGAAAGAAAAACCTTCACATTTTGAGATCAAATTACCTGGAAAGGCTTATACCGGCAGCCAAGACTCAGCACGGGTGACCATACCATTTTCCCCATTAGTAAGAAAGTTACCAAAGTTTACCCTGCTCAAGTATTGTTCTGAAAAAAATTTTGTTTTGTTGGCTATTTGTTGACTGAAGACATAAAGGATGGGTTATAATTAAGTCAGCTGGTTTCAGTAGCAGGTATTAATTTTGGAGTTAAAGTAAGATAGAAAAAGTGCAATCTGTTATCTTGCCGTCAGCCAGATGATAGAAAGAACTTGGATTTGGAATCAGATCTTGGCTCAAACCCCACCTGGGCCACTTTAAATGCTGTGTGATCTTGGGCAAGTTACTTAACCTCTCTCAGCCTCACATCCCTCACCTGCAAAACAGCAATCACCCCGCCTTCCTGACAGGGTCGTGGTGGGAATCCAACGAGAAAACAACAACTCAGCTCCCAGCAAGTAGAAGCCACTCGGTCACTGACGAACCAATCATGAGGAAACCAGTCTCCGCCCCTCTGCCTCCCACACCTCCAGGGTCATGAACTGAAAGAGGCAGGTCTTTGCAGTGCGTCTTCAGAGGCAAATAACTTCCTATTTGACAGCTGCTTCTGTAAAACCAAAGCTTTACGTGACTCCAGTGTCACACGAAGTCACCCCGCAGAAGATGCCTTGCTTTGTCCTTAGCATATTCCCTCTAGAGGCGCAGAGGCGCCAAGATGTGGCAGAGCTCAACTGGTGCCTGGAATTTTGCAACAAACCGCGGCCAAGTGAGAAATCAAAGGGACCTTCTCAGAAGCGACGATCCCATCCATGGCCAGCTTCCTGCCCGCTCCCCTTGTCACTTAATGGCACAGACATCCCCTCCCTTTTCCAGGAGACTTCCAGAAGGGCCAGCACAGCACGTGGCACCCCCACCCCACCCCCCTCCCCTTGTTAAATACATTCCTGTGGATGGAGGGTGTGGAGCTGTCACTACTGGGCAGAGGCACCTGACAGGAAATTAATCTCTTAGTTTCTTATCCACTTTGAGGAGAACATCTGTACACAGCAGTGTTGCCACGAGGTTGACCGGGGCTTCTAGCAATTTTAATACAGGAGATTGGCCCCAAGGCCTGATGCACCATCTCTCTCGCCACCTTCTCAAGCTGCCACCTGGCTCAGCGAGTGTCTCTGGAGCGACTGAAAACTTCCTGGCACCGAAGGCCGCGGCCCCCGACGAAGATTCTGATGCTGACAGGTGACAGTGACAAGAGATCCTGGCTGTGGTCTGCCACTCGGAAATGAAAGGGCCCTGGGGCTCTCCAGGGCCCGCTGTGGTGGTCCTCGCAGAGCCCTTGGCTGCTCTTGGACCGGCAGCCCCTCTCCTCATGGCCACCTCCCTCTGGCCGCCCCCGGGAGAGAGCCTCGTTTCCTTGGTTGGCCCCTGCCCTGCCCCGTCGGTCCTCCAGCCCGAGTCAGGGCTCCGCTGCCTCTTGTGGATTTTTGCTTCCTCCACTGGTCCTGCTCTTCCCGTCATGAGACGGAACTTGACAGAATCCATTTCTGACTCTGACCTTTCCCTGGCTGCTTCACTCCCCTCCCGCTCCACCTTCTCCAGCCCCATTCATCTTGCGTCTGTCCTCAGGGCTGCCTCCTCTGACCTTCCCACCTCCGCATCTCTCCTTCCCACCTTCTCTTGTCCAGGGACACTTTGGCTTGGTCTGTACGGTCAGGTTCAATTTCTCAAGCAAAACCTTTGAATCTCTCTGACCAGCTCTTGAATGTCTTTGTTCCCTGGCCGAGAATGAGCTGATCTCAGCCCCAGCCAAGGTTTGCCTGGAGGGCCTCAGGCTCTAAATCATCTTCTCTTCTCAGTCCCAGACCTTCCCTCCCACCCCCTCTCTCCTCGCTTTTACCTCTCTCCTTCCAACCCACATTTATGGAGTACCTACCAGGTGAGGGCTGGGCATGGCTACAGGGAGGCTAAACAGGGCCCTGCTCTCCAAATGTTTATAGTCTCCCGGGGAGATACTCATGTGAAACAAGGCTGAGTGAAATATATTCTTTTTTTTTTTTTTTTGCCAGAGGCAAGAGAAAGGTCTGTGGGAGAAGGGGAAAGAGAGGGTGATGACTGGTTCTGTTTCCCAGCTTCCTGTCATGTCTAGTTGGGAAGCCATCCTCCTTTCTCCCTTCCCCCAGGGAGCAAAGCAGCATGGGAATATCCTGGATGCAAGCCGCATTTAAATACAGTTTCTCAACCTCACAAGTGGAGACATCGGGGACTGGAGAATTCTTTGTTATGGAGAGCTGTCCTGTGCACTGGAAAATATTTTAGCAGCATCCCTGGCCTCTAAGACTCAAGTCAGGAGCATCTCAGAATGGTGACAACCAAAAATGTCTCCAGACATTGCCAAATGTCCCCTGGAGAGCAAAACTGGCCCCGACTGAGAGTCCCTGGGCTACACAGTGACCCCAGGTCCAGCCTGCTCTCCAGGTGCCACGTTGTTCAACTTTCAAGACTCCAAAAGGGATGCGGGAGAGTCAGACTTCCTTAGAGGGAACTTAGCAGTGCTAGGGCTAGTTCTGGTCTGTTCTGGGGTTTGTTTGAGTGTTACTTTTGGTTTCTTACACGTACATTTCCTTGTGTTTAATGGTTAATGAGTGTTAAGGAGCTTTATGGTGGATATCGACTGGCATTTATTCCCCACCAAAATCCATTCCGCTCCAGCATAGCCAGCAGCCATGAGCCTGGGGGAGGGGCAAAAGTGGGGGCAGGATGGGCCCTGCCAGCCAAGTGTTTTCCTACTCCCCTCAATGCGGATTGTTATGAATGAGTATATGACCCAGTTCCAGCTAACAAGGCAAGAGAAGTGTGAGAGTTTCCAGGAGAGGGTTTCTCACCGGCAGCTGCTGCAGGAGACCCCATCCTTTTTTCCTTTCCAGCACATTTGTGGGTAGACGTGAACTTGAACTTGCTGCAGTCATCCTGCTCTCAGCAGGAGCACGAAGCTAACCCTAAGCCCACACTCTCTCTGACCTTCCTTGTAGGTGACATCAAATTCCTTATTGCTGGCAGATTCCTCAAGCCAGTCTGTGCTGGGGCAATATCCCTGGGGCGGGAATATCTTGCTGTGGCATCATTTGGTAGAGATGATAGAAGGCTGGGCGGAGGGGAGAGGCTGAATTGTGGCTTTCCTCCTAGAGAACCAGCTCTCACAGCCCACCTCTTCATGCTGTGAAGCCCGCTGCTTTGGGGGGCTGGGGAGGGTTGCAGCACACAGCCTCAGTTGCTCCCTCAGCTCCAGCCCCCCTAAAATCCGCAACCACTATCTGCATCAGCTTGAGATGCAAATTTCCTAAGCAAATTTGACTGAATACCTTGTTTCTCTTCCAGGATCAGGTGAAGAGACAGGAAAATAAAACCCTTTCTAGAAGAAATGGATGGCTCTAAATTGGTGCCCAAATAACATAATAGCTTTTGAACCGACATTTGCAATTGGGCTGAGCAAATCTAATTCAGTATCAAAGGTAGAGGGAAGTATTTTAATTATCTCATTCTCATAATGGGAGAAGAAACTGGTTCCGTGGGAGGTAAACACCCTAAGCCACAAGGTTTCCCTGTAAATTATGATGCCCAACTTGAGCTGACAAGGAGAGGAGACGCTTCTTCCTGTTTGATGGCGTTCCCTGACGTGTGGCCTTTTACTATGGCCATAAAAAGGCAGTAAATTAGGAAGGCGCTATAAAATATCATCGGGACCAACTGGGATCAACCATGAGGAGCCAAATTCCCAGCCAAAGCCTTGAAAATGAGGGAAACACGAACAGCATAAAGCCAGGTCCCAGGGCAGAGAGAAAGCCGGATGTCACTTCCAAAGGCACGGAGCTCCGAGTCTGGAGCCACACACAGAGCGGGATGAGAGGGGGCCGCGGAACTGGGAGGAGAGGGCTACCCCCACCACCAGAAATGGTCCTCTCTGGCGGGGGGAGCTGCTTAGGACTGAGAGGCAACTTGGGCTGAGATGCCATCTTCCTATTTACTGCTCAGCTAATGCTTTCTTGAGTTACTATGTGCCAGGTGCTGGAAGTGTTGAGATAGAAAAGAGAGTCCCTGTGCCCCACAGGGTCCAGTGGGGCAGACGGATGATATGTCAACTCTACAGTCTGATAAGATGAAGGTTAGCTGAGAAGACAGTGAGGGATGATGGTGCTGATCCCGTTGGTGCTACAATGGAACAATGCCTTGATGCTCGGGGAGCCCCACATCTTGCAAGCAGCCTCAAGTCCATCTGAACAATTCAGGAACACCCATTCTGGAGCATGGGGTAGGGCTGAGTTCTTGCCTGGCCAGTGCTAGTGAGAGCGAATGTTTATCTGGGCCAGGCTCTGGGCTGCAGGCTTCATATGCCTTCCTGCACTGAACTTCACTTCAAAGCTGAGGAGATGGGCTCAGGGAACCGAGGCAACCTGCTTCTGGTCACAGTTTCATGTTAGAGATACAAGACCTTGAACTCAGAGCAGCCTCGTTTCGCTCTGACCAGCTGGGCTCCTACGCTGGGTGGGCGAATGGTGGAAACTTTTGGCTCTCCTCTTGTTGGACTATTTCACAATTAAGAAGACTTCAGACCTAAGAGTAAATTTCTCTGAGGAACATAGATCTTGGTTCTTTGGAAATAAGTGCCTTAGATATCGTAAATAGTGTGTGTGTGCGTGCGCGCGCATGTACTGACTGACATTTTCAGGATGAACACTATCAGGGGAAGTCATCACCCCTGCCTGTGTCTTCCTGGGTCTCTGAGTGCCTGATCAGCAGGGGAAGGTGCCACCCCAAGATCTGACAACCAGTCAGCTTTGAGGCCTTACTTGCTCAGCTGATATGCTGGCCTGAGGACCTGAGGGTGGACTCAGGTCCTCCCAGGAATTTCCCCAAGCTCCTGATGTCTCCCCACCCTTCCCGAGGTTCCAGAAAGGATTGCCTTGATCCCCATCAGGCAGAAGGATGCCTATACTTTCAAAAGTCTATAAAGAGGAGGTTGATAACCCCTTGAAGTTTTCCTCTTGCATCAGCCGACTGCTGCCACACTTTTGTGTTGTCACCCATCGGAGGCGGAGAGGGTCCAAGTAGACACCCCTTCTGGATATTTAAAGACAGAATCTAGAGACTCCGCCACCAAGGCGGGCCCTCCATGACCCATGTTCTCAGTCGCCTGGATTCCAGGTCACCACACAGACCCATCAGCCTTCTGGCTGGAAACAGAGGTCAAGGCCACCAAAGCAGCCCGCAGCTGAGCCCGCAAGAAGCCCGGGCCTCATGCCTGCCCCTCCTCCTGGCTCCTAACAGCCACACTTCCCCGTGGGAAGGACTATTTATAAAACAGAAAGAGCAGTTGCAGCCACATTTACCCTGAGAGCTCAATCCTCTGTGCCTTAGAGGGAAAACTTCACTGCTGCTGACACCTGTGGGATGGCAAGACTTATTCGAGAGACAGATTTATAATAAACAGCCTCATTTTATAGAGCCCCAAATATTTGCACAAAAATGAACCCTTCGTATAACTTGCTCCATTTATCTCCCTGCTGTCACCAGGTATATCTCTCTATTTTATTACTTTATTTTCCAGTTCCTCCAGATTCTGCGCTCACCTCCCTCTTCTTATTTCTACTGCAGCTGTCACTCTGGTGGCCCCGTCTCCCCTCCCCTTCATGCTTCTCCCCCTGCCAGCTAGTGCCCCACCCCCACCAGCTTAAGGGGTTTGGCCTCCCCAGGGCCACCCCTCCCTTCCTCCAGGATTCTAAGGAGCAACAACGACTTGCCTCCGGAGAAGGACTCCCTCCCATCACAGCCTGGGGCCATGCCTTCATTTTCAGCACTACGGACAGCGCCCCCATTTAACATCCTGGAACTGGGCTGACCCCTTATGCAACCATTTGAGACACCTCCCTGCCTCATCTCTTAGCATTTCTAACATTATAATGTAAACCCCAAATGGTTTCTAATCTCCTATTACCTGAAGACACAGGCTCAATAACAGAGTGAGAAGTGTATGAAAAAAGGAGCAATTTTAATTTCAAAGTTCTGCTGACATCCTAGTGCTCTCCAGGTTTATATAAACAGAACGCCCCTCTTGAAATATCACTTTGAATTCCGCTTGTGCAGGCGCGCCTCTCATGTGCTGCTGTTTGGGTTTCTCGCGGCAATGGGAGCCTTTGTGTTTTAATATTCAGAGGCACAAGGAAGCAGGAAAATTATAGCTGGGGATGCCCGGGCTTGGCTCTTCATTATCCAAGTTAAATTTGGCTGAATTGAAGGAAAACATCCCTTTAAAAGGATGGTAAATGGGAATAATAATCTCCTACATTTACAAAACACTGGGTATTTTCAAAGCCCTCTCACATTCATTATTTTGCTAGATATTTTCCCAGCAATCCTGTTCCAATAGCTATCAAATCCCGTCCCACAAATAGCTCTTGTAGGTGCCAGAGGGGAGGGACAAACCGAGGGGGCCTGCTTGGCAAAATGGAGAAACCAAGGCTGAGGATGTGCAAATGACTGGCCTGAGATTACTGCCTGGTGGCCAAACTGGGCAGGGCTGGCCATGGCTGGGAGGCGGCAATGCCACCCACCCCTTTGAGCAGGCTGCTTCCTCCCTGTGTCTCTCTCCTCTCCAAAGTGACCTTTCATCTCTTCTCTCGTCAAGCACAGTCTCTCCAAATGGTGATGCCACTCCAACCCCTCACAGGGGCTTCTGCCTTTTTAGGAAGACTAAAGTCCAAATGCAGATGGAGAAAAATCCCTAAAATTAGTGATTATCTTCGTCTACTGAGAATTTACTTTGAGCCAAGAAATGTACTGCATCCTTGACAGGCATTATTTCATCTGACCTCATTAACAACTCTGAGAATGTTTTTAGTCCCATTGCACAGCTAAGAAAACTGATGTTCAGAAGATTGTGGCTAGTCAATGTTTGGTCATATCCACACCCAGGCAGACTGTTCCAAAGCCTGAGCTCACCGTCTTCACACCATACGCTCCCTGTTTGTCTCTGGGGGCAGTTTATAGCACCAGCCACTGGGAGGACTTTGGTGGCATAGAAGGCCTGCTTTGCCATTCCTGGGAGAGGCCAGCTTCTTTGACTCCCACAAGCTGCTCCTGGAGTGGGGACTGGAACGCTGTGGGCTCTGACATCCCAGGTCCTGAGGCTGCCTCTCTGCCTGGCATTGCTCACATCCTTCAGGATGGGAAGTCACTGGACCACATCCTGGGCATGGCATGGTCAGACATGCAGCATTGCAATCATTTCAGAAAACAAGTTGCTGCATGGGTGGATGAGTGAATGAGTGAATGAATGAGGAAGAGGGTCTGATCTTTGCAGGTGTGCAGAGTGGGGCTATGCAGTGGAAAGACAGTAGCAGTCAGGAAGTGTGACACCTGCGCTGGCTCAGAGCCCTCATCCTAAATGGAAGACCCACTGCCTCCCCTCCTCCCCCCCCATCCTCCAGCAGCGTCAATAGCACCTGACGGCCCAGGGGAAGCAAATGCAGCCGGGCCCAGGCTTCCAGGGTTCAAGGTGAGTGAGGAGGGTGTGAGATCGGGTGGCAGTGGGGCCCATCAGATAAGCCTGATGTGATGGTCACGGTCTAGCCGGGGCCGGGCAGGTTGATGGCAGATTGCTCCGGGGCTGTCTCTGGGGGTGGTGTCATTTATAGTTCTGGAAATTTGTTACCGTTGATAACAGTGATGAGCCATAAACATCTCCAAGTGAGGAATGTTAATAACACGGGAGGCATTTTTTAAGTGGTGGCTTTGGGGAGCCTTTGATGTGTCAGCGCCAATGGGCGGCTGTTGTCGCTGTCATATATCTGGGAAGTTACTCCGGGAAGGTCGTGCTGTGCCTCCATTGTCATTACGTGCAAAATATTTCAATTTTCCAGAATGGAGTTGGTTCTGGCGTCAATGAATCTTCATCTTTTCTCCTTTTTATGTCTCCCTGTTTGTCTCTGGGGTCTGGTTTTGTGTGAGCAGGAGAAGACGGGCATGAATAGGTGACCGCGGCTAGAAGGGGGTGCTCACGGCAGAGCTGTGAAGGGAGGGGTTGGGGAAGCAGGATGAGCCCCCAAGGCCCTCTGGGAGGACTGGAGGGGGCAGATGGGCCAGCTCAGGGCTGGAAAGGCGCTTCCACCCCTCAGCTCATCCCTTCCAGCCAGATTGCTCGCCCACGTGGCCTGAACCTTCTGGCCTCGGGCTTTTGCTTCTGTGGCCATTTCTCCTGCTAATGTGGCCTTTCTGTTCGCCCACCTCCAGGTCCAGCCTGCCCCTGCCATCTACTGCTCCCCTGCCAACTGAAAGCCAGTGCGCTGGGTATGATTCATCGGGCACTTAATCACGTGCTTTCTGGTGCTGGGGCTCCCATTTACTGCTTGGCAACGGAGCTTCACTCTTGTTCTATTTAACTTGTCCCCAATTTGTCACCACCTCTTTCTGGGCAAGGACCATATCATACAAACTTCCAGTTCTCTAAATCGCCACTCTGGCTGGACCAGCTCCAGGGGTCACCCTGGGCTGGGCTGGGGCCCCTCCTGTGTGCTCTGGGACCAGCCAGGGCTGACTGTCTTTCAGCCCACACCCACTGCTCGGGGCCCTTCTGCCTTCCGGTCTGTCCATCCCAGCACAGTGCTGTGCACACAGAGGGTCTTGGCTAAATGAGCAGAGTAACAAGACTTTAGCAGGGCATAGCTAGGACTCTGGGGCTGGGCTGTTTTCCAGTTCCAAGGGGAAAAGCTGGCTGCATGGCTAGACACCAGAGTCCACACCCAGCCCCAGGTTATCCATGGATTAGACACAGTTGCCCAGTGTCTTCATGCCCCTTCTCTCCTAGGTCATGAGTCTGGGTGGGCACCTGCTGACGCCATGGCGGGGAGGGGGACATAAAGATTTCTCAGCTGGGGCCCCCTTCTTCAGGAAACACACACTTGGAGTGGGGAGACAAGGCTGGTGCTTGTGGAATGATCAACAAAAATTATGGGCTGTTTGGGGGAACAGAGCAGTCCGGGGACAAGGCGCTGGGAATCTCTGCTTCGGCAGGCCCAGATATTATTCCCACCGCCTTCCACTCCTCCTGAACCTTGACTTTGAAACGCCTTAAGCCACAAAGGATGGTCTTATCCCCCAAGGGTCCCAGCAGGATGGCTCCAGCCCTTCTAGTGCTGGCCTGGCTCGGAGTCCAGCCTCCACATGGTCCATGGTCTCCAGAAATGTCAGAATGGCCGTGCCTGGCAGGCAGCCCTCCACGAGCCCCCAGCGAGCTCTGAGCGGTGCGGGTCAGCGTGGCCACAGGCTAAGGCAGAGCCGTGAGGACCAGGCGGACACGCCAGGGCCAGCGTGGGGAGAGGCAGGGGCAAGGGGCACCCCGAGGTGATAGTCCCCCTGGCCCTGCCCCGGCGCCCGGTGCAGCAGGGAAGGAAAGGCGCCTGACAGGTGAGGCTGGAGCCAGCCTTTAGGCACACACGGCTCCTGTCAGGCTCTCGTTTGTGAGCTGAACACATCTGCGGCCGGGCTGCCCCTGGGCCGCCTGTCACGTTCCACTGCCAGGCACAGCCAGCCTCCTGCTTGCCCACACTCACCCTGGACAGGCTCAGGCCCCTGGGCTGGGCGGTCTTCCTGGTCCCCTGGACACCTGGGTCCACAAGGGGACCAAAGCACACTTTTGGCATCCCACTCCCACGTCGCTTAGGGAGAAAGTAAAAACCCGCAGGCTTTCCCCACTGGGCCTGAATCCTGCTTCCAGGAGCAGAGGCCAGTTCTTGTCCGAGCAGGGGCTGTGGCTCCGAGCGCCTCCCCTCCTCGAGGTCTGGGTCTGTCCTTCTGCTCCCTGTGACCACTGCTGCCAGGCTCCCTGGGCGGGGCGGGGGCGCTCCGCATCACTTTTGAACAGCAGAAAACAGAATGCTGGCCGCATTCAAGAACTAATCAGCTGGTGTACAGCCCTTCAGTCTACAGGAGAAACCAAGGCTGGGTGGGGGGTCTCAGCTAATTGTGCCAGAGCAGTCTGTTCACGGTTGTATCCCTGGAACTCAATACATAGCTGTAAATTCCATTTGTTTGACCAATATTTATTAAGCATGAATTTGGCGTCTGGAACCAGGTGTTCACGAGTGGCTGAACCCCTCTTCCTGAGGGAGCCCTCCATGGGGAAGGGCAGATAGGGCGGGGACAGAAGAGAACCAGCTCCTCCTCGGAGCTCCTGCCTTTTAAGTTCTCTGTGCTGAACTAGCTCTGTGGGCATCGGGGAAGCCCTCCTGCTGCCTGTGGATGCTGTGTGTGTGCGTGTGCGTGTGTGTGTGTGTGCACGCGCGCTGTGTGTGTATACACAACTGTTCTCCCGGCTGTGCACTCTGGGAGGGTGGGGCTGGGTCTGTGCTTCCACCCCGACCTCTAGGCTCTCCATTATGGTGTTTGTTAAGAAATGTCCCTGAGAATCTGCTTAGCAGAGTGAGGCCACCCTCTTCCCTTCTGTAACTCACTCACAGAACAAGCACAGACCTGTGTCATACTGGGGGGGGCAAGGGGGCGTCGGGACCACCTAGCTCAAGTCTCTCATTTTATAGCTAAGAGAAGAAAGGCAGGAGAGGCGAGGTAAATGTAGTGAATAATAACCACTACCATAGCAACCTAAGTGTCCATTTACAGAGGACTGGATAAAGAAGCTGTGGTATATGTATACAATGGAATACTACTCAGCCATAAAAAAGAATGAAATAATGCCACGTGCAGCAACATGGATGGACCTAGAGATCATCATTCTAAGTGAAGTAATCCAGAAAGAGAAAGAAAAATACCATAGGATATCACTTACATATGGAATCTAGAAAAATGACACAAATGAACTTATTTATAAAATAAACGCAGACTTACAGATACAGAAAACAAACTTATGGTTCCCAGAGGGGATGGGCTGGGGGAAGGGATAAATTAGGAGCCTGGGATTAGCAGATACAAACCACCATACAAAACAGATTAACAATAAGGTCATACTGTGTGCCACATGGAACTATATTCAATAACCTATATTGAAAAAGAATATGGAAAGGAATATATATATATATATATATATATATATATATATATATATATATATATGAATGTATAACTGAATCACTATGCTGTGCACCAGAAACTAACACAACATTGTAAATCAACTGTACTTCAATTAAAAAAACAATAGCCACCATGTTTTGAATTCGCACATGCCAGGAACCCCATCCCCAGGAGTTCACTCAAGTTCACTGCTGCCCTATGCGGAAGCCAGCTCCACCTGGCTTCATGGACAGGAGAGCGAGGCTTGGAGAAGCAAGTGACCTGCTCAAGGTCACAGAGGCTGTTGGTGGTGGAGGTCTGGCAGGAACTCGGAGCTTCAGCTCTGACATTCTCCATAAGGTTACTGGGCACAGGGTGACAGCGGGGTCCCAATCCCAGACCCCACTCCTAGAACCCTGCTCGTTTCCCTGCTGGTGCCATGGCCTGCTGGGTGGCCAGCTGGCTCCTGCAGAGCTGGGCGGGGGCTGGGGGAGAGGAGTTCTGAGGGTAGGCCAGAGGGTCCCTGGGCATCCCTGAGGGGCCTGGAGGCCAGAGCCAGGGTGCCCTTCCTGCCGCCACCCGGCTCCCGTGCTGAAGGGCTTTGATTCGCTGTTAACACCAAAAGTTGAGTGGAGCCTCATGAATCATTCATGAAGGTGCTCCGACGGGATCATTATTTTGAGTGTTGAGTGTCAGGAAAACAGCGTCTGACGGGTAAACATGAGGTCTGATGACAGAACAGCCGATGGGGTGACCTGGCAGCCGGGCACCTGCCATGCTGTTGGGAATGTTTAAACATTAAAAAAGAAAAATCCGAGCCAGGCTCAGGGAAGAGCAGCAGACTCATCAGAAAGCTCTCGTCTGTCGCCTGTCGCCGCCCAGGCCAGGAGAAGGGGGTGCGGGCAGGGCTGGGGAGGGCCCCCGACGTCCTCCAATAGGAAGTGACTCAGCCAGGCCCCCAGCCCCGCGGGGCCTCCTCTCCAAGACAAAAGGCAGGCTTCTCGGTCACGCAGCTCCTGCCCTTACTTTCTCTTAGGATTCCCAACAGACTGTCCCTCTGGAAAAGGCCAGGGAGACCTCAGCTCCTCACCCCGTCCACCTTGGACCAGGCCCCAGGCCCGGCCTCTGCTTGAAGGCCGCTCAGCCACCTGGCTGGACCGGAGCTGGCCGAGGCCCTGGGGGCCTCCCAGGCATCTGGCCGTGTCGGAGCCACTTTCTACCAGATGACAGGTTGTCAATAGCCTCACTACCTGCATTATTTAAGCAGAACAAGGTGAACCTCAGCTGCACCCTTGAGCGCAGATCAAATTGATGGTCGGAGTGGAAGCTACAGGCAATTAGGTTTTCTAAAGTGAAAGAGACGCTGGGGAGACCAACACAGGCCAAGGGGATCTGCTGGCTCCCTTCCCCACCGCCAGCCTCTCCTGGAACCCTCTGCCCTCTGCCCACCCTGCCTTCCGGTCGTGTCCCCAGCTGCTCTCTCAAGCCCTCTCATCTCCTGCTCCTTTACCCTGCATTTTATGAGGGGAAGGGGAACATGTACCTGCCTCTGGAAGAAGGACCCCTGGACACTGAGAATTCCCCAGGAAGCAGGTCCAGGAGATGCTGCCCTCAGCCCATTCCTCCCGCCATCTTTGCAGGGGCCTCCGGCAGCCTCCTCCTTTCTCCCCTCCATCTGCTGTACCTCACCTGTCTCAGGACCAGGCCTGCCTGACCATTCCATTGTTAGAGCAGGCAGATAACTAGATCTAAGCAGAGAAAGGGGGATGCAGGCCAAAGGGCAGGAACTGAGCAAAAAGGAGGGGCACAGACGAAACGGAGGGAAACATACATCATGTAAACAACAGGGGTCCCTGGGCAGAGACAGAAAAGCAGGAACCTCTGGGCTGATAAGTGGTCACACATTTTGGGGTGACAAGTGGCCTAAAGGCTGACAAAGAAAGGTGGGAAAACGCAGGAAGCTCCAATGTTGAAATGTAACCTTATGCTCATTATGCCCTCATTCAATAAAATTAGCCTTGCAGATTAGAAGTCTCCATCATGCACTGATGCCACATCACTTCCAATCCAGACTAAATAAGGACAGAAATTCCTCCTCCCTTCAGGAAGATGGAGTTGGGATGAAAATCAGGAAATACGACCCCAAACCCTTCCCTCCCCAGTGAATATTCCACCCATTGATTTTTACACCCTATATAACCAACTTGCCAAAGGAATTCACGGCAGCTGCTCACCTGAGTCTGCCCGCTCTCCCCTTGAGAGTGTATGGTCTATCACTTTGTAAATCCCCACTTTACTTAACCTCTGCATCTTGTCTCTGAATTCTTTCTGCGATGGGATAAGAACCTAGTCACTGGAAACACCATGCTTTCTCTTCTCTCTGTGGACCCCCTTTGACCAGGCCCGCTGAGGCAAGCACCAGGTGCAGCATCTGGGGAACTGCTGGTGTGAGAGGAGCAGGCAGGAGCGCCGGCACTGCAGCCGGGAGACAGCGCCCCTGCTGTGGGGCAGCAGCAGCAAAGGCAAAGTACAGGCCCCTGCAAGGGCCACAGCCTGAGCCAGAAAAATCGGCTCTTTGATCCAGATAGAAGTCGGGTTAAAGAGGAGTCATAGCAGCTCGGAGCCGGAAAGGCCCTCGGAGGTCATCCCTCCCTGCCTCCCACCGGCACAAAGCCACCTTCTCCTCCCCCGACAGGCTCCTTCTTCAGCACCTCCAGGGGCAGAGCTTTCTCCCTCTCCACGCCACCTACTCCACCAAAAGCAGTCTGAGTCTTCATGAAGTTCTTTCTTAACCTGAGACCAACTCGGCTGCCCTAGGGAATCTGGAATGATTTTTGTCTTCTGGAACCACAGAGAATAGGAATACCACTCCTGAGAATATGATGATCCTTCAAAGATTTGAAGAAGATTCATGTGACTCATCCATTGACACATGCATCCCCCACCCCCCATCCACTCACCTATCCATCTACACATTTACCTACTACCCTGCCAGGAATTCATCTGTCCACCCATCTGCCTACTCATCCATCCATCCATCCATCCATCCATCCACCAACATACCCACCCACCATCCACTCACCTACTCACCCATCCACTCACCTATCCATCCATCCATACACCTCACCATCTACTGACTCACCCACCCTTCTTCCATCCACCCATCTATTCATCCATCCACTTGTCCATCCACACATCCATTCTTTCTTCCATTTAACATGCGTTGAGGACATGCTGATACCACTCTGGATATTGAAAGATGCAGTCTCAGGCCTCATGGAGCTTACTGTCCTGGTGCTGAGGCAGAATCAGACATCTGAGTGCCTGAATAGACGAAAAAAACCAGCATTTAAGGCTTCTGTAGCTCAACATTTCCAGTTTCCTCCCCCAATCATTTTGAGGACTTCAGACACCTCCTCACCCTGATCAACCTTCTCTTGTGACTCCCGGTCTAGACACAATACTCTTCAAGTCCAACACCCAGAATTGTGTGGGGCCTTGTCTGGATTAGACCCAGTTCTCTCCCACTCATTGCGGGCAGTCCAGGTCTGAGTCCAGGGAGTGGCTCTGCAGCTCAGAGGGTCTGGCTGGGCAGAGTCTGATGGTTTGAGTGTAGGGGTAGAACCCACCCTTGCACATTCTCATCCCCAGGAGAGGAGGAAATGTTTATGCCATTAACATGACACTCTCTTCCAGACTCCTTCATAGATCACGTCTGGTTGCTTTCCGATGCACCAAAGAACATTTCAGATGAGTCCCTGGCGGGCTCAATTGGAAAGTTCTTTCAGCCACTTAAAATCTCAGCCTCTGAATGTAAGGCACGCTGGTGGTAATTGTTCAAGAAAATCAAATGAAAGCAGCTACAGCAAGTTTCTGGTTATTTATCAGCCATAGATACAGGCCACTTTTCATCATGTTGAGCCTCAAGAAAAGATAAAAGCAAGAGAATTGATCTGAGTTTCTATTGTGGAAGTGTCGGGCACTGCTGGCACCCAACTTCTGTCTTAAAGGAACCATTTCCTGGCCTGTGATGTGTCTTGGGCAGCAGCTGTCGGGTCTCAGACCCTTCCCCAGCATTCCTCGGGAGAGGGCGCCATAGACTTTGACCTGTGGCATCCTTTTTGCTGCTTCCTAAGGGCCCCACAGAGGCGCCAGTCAGCCTCAGCCTGGCTGGAGGGGCTGGGGGTCTGGACCTAAATGAGATCTTGCTTCAGGATCAAGCGTGTTGGGGGGGCTGTCCCCTGCTCCACTGACAGCGCTGGCCTCTCCTCTCCCAGACCAGCCAGGGAAGCCTCCTTACTCTCTGCCCAAGGGCCTTGCCTGATTGCATGGCTCCGAGGGCACAGGGCTTCTGACGTGGTGCCTGTCCTTTCCGGAAGCCCTTGAACAAGCTACCCTGAGGACAGGAAGTCAGGGGTGGGAGAGTTGCAGACCAGGCAGGGGCCACCAGGGCTACCATGCGTGAGAGACCGTGGTGTCGGCAGAGGACGGCCAAGGGCACTTGGCTGTTTCCCGCTGATGGTTAATTTCACCCATCAACTTGTCGAGGTCACGGGACCTAGATATTTGGCCAAATACCAGCCTAGATATAACCGGGAATGTATTTTTTAGATCCTTTGGGTAAGCAGATTACCTCCATAATGTGAGTGGGAGGCCTCATCCAATCAGTTAAAGACCTTATGAGGAAAAGTCGCAGGCTCCCCAGGAAAAGGAAGAAGAAATCTGCCTTCAGACTTAAGACAGCAGCGTCAGCTCTTCCCTAAGCCTGCAGCCTGCTGGTCTGCCCTGCAGAAGTCAGACTCGCCAGCCCCATAATCGTGCGAACTCATTTCATAAGATAAATCTTCTCTCTCTCTCTCCGTACATATATTGTTTCTTCGGAGGACCCACCCACCCAGGAGGAAACTCATACTCTACCCCACTGACTCCATCAGAAGCTCAGGCCATGATCTTTCTTCTTCCCCTTGCAGCTCTTGGGACCGGAGTTAGCAATCAGTCAGCCGGTCAATAGGAAGAGAAAAATCGCGGTGCTTCCTGCTATTCGCTGAGCACTTGTTCTGTGCTCGACCCAGCGCTAACCCGCCACGCCCACCACTGCGTGTCCTCCCACTAATCTAGGAGGCAGGACCCACCATCGCTCCCATCTGGGAGCAGAAGAAACGGAAGCTCAGAGAGGTCAAGCATCTTGCCCGAGGCCCAGCGCAGCCGGTAGCGGGAGCCCAGACTCGGACCCCACTTTGTCCAAGGCCCTGGCCTGTGCGATGGGTCCTGGCAACGGTATTTGTTGGGGTTGGTGGTGTAATGAAGGAGCAGGCCAGCATCCCGGGGCCATGAAGAGGGAGATGGCAGCAAAGAAAGACATGTGGGGCTCCTGGGTCGCGGGGGAGCACGACCTGCCCCAGGGCATCAGCTCTGCTCGGAGTTGCTGAGGGCTGTCTCCACGTCACTCTCTCCTGCAGAGACAGACCTGCATGGGGAGCAGGCGGGGGGAAATGAAATCTCAAAAGCTGTGGCATCTTGAGGGACTGTCCAGCAGCTGGCTGTCCCTGGATGCCCCTTGCTGCCCGAGAGAGGCAATAAAGCCAGAAGAACCTGTCAAAGCAGTGGCCTGGGGCTTGACAGATCTGGCCACCTGGCATGGCCCCACCCTCTCTGAACCCTCCTTCATGGACATCCAGACTCTGGTCACAGGCTTGGCTGTGACAGGGCAGGCCAGCCCCTCCATGCTGGGTTGACGCAGCAGCCAGCAGCTCCAGGCCGTCTCGGGTGGTGGTGGTGGTGGTGGGACGGGGGCCACCAGCCTCCGTGGACTCAGCTCGCCCTCCTGCTTCCCTGCCCAGTGGCTCCTGAGTGCCGTCAGCCCCACCTGCACCAGCCGCGCAGCTCCGTCCCTTCCATCCCCACCTGCAGGCCTCCAGGCCTTATCGCTTATTACAGTGGCCTGTCACAGACTTCCCGCCCATCTCTAGGGACAGAGGGAGGAGAGAGGGGCTGGGACAACATGGCTCTGAAACCCAGTGATGGCACGTGTGGAGGGGCAGGGTGGCAGGGCGTCTCAAACTCTACTGAGTGTCAGAATCACCCAGGGAGTGCCCCAAGGATCTGCTCCCCTAAACCCCAGTTAGCTTAATGGCATGCTTACCAGGCACCCCGAGATACTGACCCTAACCCGTCTGAGCATCAGTGCAGTGAGGCTCCTGCGATGCGTCCAAACCTGACTGCACATCAGGCCCCACTCTGAGTGAGTGTGAAATCAGAGCCTGGGGTCTCCTTGGGGGAATAGAAGCACAAGCTTTCAGGGTACAACAGGTCCCACTGATGCCTCCCAGCCCTAAGCTTCCTTCCTTTTCCTCATCTCTAAAGAACCTACTTATCTTCTTATTAATCAGTCTGGGCCTCAGTTTCCCCATCTCTAAAATGGGGACACATGCAACACTGGTTTCCCCTCATGGGGATGTTGTGAAGATGAAATGACTTAATGATGTGAAGTGTTGGCAGCTGCACCTGCACAGGGCATCCCTGGAAATGTCCAGGCTCCATGGTGCCAAACCTCGAGAACCAGCCTCTCGATTCAGCAGAACCGAGGGAGGAAACAGCTTCCCACCTTTTTTTTGATGTTGTTTAAAGATGAGCCAAATTAAGGCACTACATTTATACATTAATTTTGCTACAGACGGGAGAATTTAAATAGCTTTCTAAAAGGTATTTTTAAAAACTGCTTTTCAATGCTTCATTAAAAGATTCTCTGCCTTGCCTTGGCATCTCTAGAGCTGCCAAAAATACTATGAAAATTACTAAAATGCAGTCTGCTTCGGACGGCTCTAAAGGAGTTTGCCAACTGGCTTCAAATAATCTAAAATCCGACCCCACTTGATCTGAAACACAGGCACTCGTTTTGCTCAATGTGATGATCCGGGAGCCTCACAGAAGCGCGTCCTTATTTAGAGACCTGCCCTGGACCCTGGGGCCCCCTTCCTGAAAGGCTCACTTCTTGGCTGATGGAACTCACACCAAACAGTTCTCTCCTGTGACCTCCAAATGTCGGGGCGTCCCCAGCCTCAGTCTCCGGCCCCGCTTTTTTTTCCTGGATTGCCTGCCACAGCCTGACCCTTGACTCTCTTTCCTAATGCCTGGCTCAGGTTCTGACTCCTCCACCCAATTCCAAACCCACAGCATCCTCTGCCTATTTGAAATGTGCTATGGACTGAATGCTTGTGTCTCCCCGAAGTCCATGTGTTAAAGCCCCAATCCCCAGCGTGATGGTATTGGAGGCGAGGTCTTTGGGGGTGATTAGGTTTAGATGAGGTCATGCGGGTGGGGCCCCCTAATGATGGCATTAGTGTCCTTAGAGGAAGATGATGAGACCAGAGCGCTCTCTCTGCCGCTGGAGGACACAGGGAGAAGACAGCCCTCGGAACTAGGAAGCAGGTCCTCAGCAGACATCAAATCTCCTGGAGACTTGATCCTGGAGTTCTAGTCTCCAGAACTGGGAGAAAGAAATGTCTGTTGTGTCAGCCGCCCGATCTGCGGTCCTCTGTGGTCGCAGCCCGACAGCATGCCTAGCAGGTGTCCACAGCCTCCTTGATTGCAATACGGCCAAAGTGGCCCTTGGGGTCCCCGCCGGTCTTCTCTCCTGAGTCCACAGCACCACCACCCACTCAGCTCTTCCAGCCCTGAGTCCATCCGCCGTCCAGTTCCTCTGTGCCTCAAACCTCACATCCAAACCATTGGCATGTTTTGTCGACCTCACCTCCAAATGGCCCGCAGACCTCTGCCCTTCTCCCCTCCCCTCTCCTCCCGTCCCCACCGCTGCTGCTCTGCCTCGCCTCGCCACCCCCGCGCCTGGACCCGGCCAGGCCCTTCCGGCCTTGTCAACACCCTGCCTGAAAGGCTTCAAGGGCTTCGCGGCAGTTGAGTGAAATCCACTCTCCACCCTTCCTCTGGGCCCTTCTTTCTCCCTGCCCCCCGATTCTTTCTTTCCCCTCCTCTCAGCCCAGGTGCCTGTGCACTGACTGGCTGCTCCCTCTGCCTAGGTCCTTCTGTCACAGCCCAGGCGCCACCTCCTCAGAGTCCTTTCCTGACCCTGCTCAGCGAGACCAGACCTTACACACTAAGGTCCAGACTTCCTTGTTCACTTGCTCACTGTCTCTGCTGTTTCCCCGGCTCCGTGGGAGCAGGGACCCCAGAACTCCAACCCCAACCCCCGGGCACCGCACTCGTCCTGAGGAGTGAACCCATGACAGGGAGGAGCTGTGCCGAGCCACCCGCTGCCCACCCTCTGTGTGCTGGATGCCCACCGCTTCTCCGCCTCCTGGTGGGACCGGGGACCCAGGACCCAGGCCTTCGCTGAGCTGCTGCTGGAGCAGGCGTGGGTCAGACGCCGCTGGCTCAGAGGCCGAGTGGCATTAGGGAGCCGTTAGAAGGGGCGGACTGTGGGACAGCAGGATGGATTCTGGGATGCAGCACCACAGCCTAACCTCACCACTTAGGTGCCGCCTGATTCAGACAAGTTCCTTATCCACTGAGCGTCAGTCTGCGCCTGAGCCCCGCGGTCCCTACCTCATGGCCTATTGAGATCTAAAGGCAATACTACATTTCCTGGTGCTCTGCCCAGTGCTTCACGACGGTTGACTATTATCTCACTGTTACTATTAACCAGAGACTGAGGTGTTCAGGATTGGGAGAGAACTCATGGAGAACCCTCATCCTCCAAGGAAAAGGCCCCAGGAGATGCTGGCTGACCTCAGGGAGGGCTCTCTGGGCCCTACAGAAGAGGCACAGACAAGAACCCTTCTGACCGGACTCAAAGCCCCCAAAGGCAGTCTGCCCTGCAACGCCGGGATGCCCACTGCCCATCCAGCACCGGATGGCGGCCCGCAGGACAGCCAGACCTCTCACCTGGTGGGTCCTGTGTCCTTAAGAGTCCCTGCCCTGGGCACCAGGGGCGACCCCCCACCCCAGGAGGGGGTCTGGCCCATTCCAATGGGACACTACCCTTGTCTCCTGCCTGGAGCCTTTACCAATGCAATCACTCATCAAACATTCACGTTCCTGTTAGGAAGTGGGCACGCCCTTGTGCACTGTAAGGTACCGGGTGCCCAGGGGATGTGCCGCGGGGGGTCCATGGGCAAGAGAGGGCTGACTAAGGAAGGCTAGAGCTGCAGCTGGGCCTGCAGGCCGGAGTCAGCGGCGCTGGAGCTCGGGGACCAAAGGCAGAGAAGCAACAGAGGGGCTGGTGGAAGTCCAGCGTGTGGGGCGAATTGTGGCCAGAGTAGTAATTTGGATTTTTCCCCATGAGCAGAATTCACAGGAGGGGTTCCAGTGGCCACTGGCCCCTCGGACATCATAGCTGGGCCCCGGGATCCCCCCCTATTGTCAGCAGCCCTTTCCTGCCATGTGACTGCCTTAAACAATGAAGAACTGATTAGAAGTTTTAATTGCTTCTGGAAACTTTGAGGCCTTGGAGCTGTGTGAAAGGCCTACTTTAAATGTTTTACACTAACGGTCTGTTAACAAATTCCAGACTTAATTTATCCAAGAACTTGTTAAAATTCCCTCTGCGCTACCGCCAAAGGAATGCGCTTTTGAAGTCATTTACTTACCAATAAATTACAATGGTCTGAAATCATTAGCAGCAAAGTAAATTGTTTTAATTGATCTGAACTTCCTGACGACCCAGGGACTCCGTTTCTGTGCAGCTGCACTTTCTAAAGGTCTGAAATAACAAATTAATCTCTCTTGAATCTTGTCATCTCTGGAGTGGAACCTTCTCTCAGAGACCAGGAAGGGGGTGAGGAACCGACAGGGAGAGCAGGGTTTGCCGCAGGGCCCCGGGACCGCCCAGGTCTGCTGCAGCCTTGGGGGAGCCCTAGTCCCGGGGGCGCTTCCTGCTGTGGGGAAGGGGCCAGGCTCAGAGAACCAGCCGTGTGTATGTTCTCTCTCGTGTCCTGGGTTCTGGTCACGTGCTCTCCGATTATTGATCCAGTGGTTCGCTTTTGTTTCCTGCGGTTTTCTGTGTGTACAGTAAGCATGGCAGTAAAAACAAAAGCAAACGCAGAAGTGAAAATATGAAAAGGCTTCGAGTCCGCATCCACGCCCCGATTCCCAGACAGCTTCTGGGGGAGCCCTGGCGTGTGCGCTGAGCGCTCAGCACCGTGAACGCCCCTCTCTGGCCGCTTCCCCAGCGTGCCAGAGCCTGACCCCAGCGCCCACTCACTCGGGGTGGGTAAAGATGCCGGCCGCTTCCAAAGCAGGACCATAAGGTAAGCAGAGCTGTGTTTCAAGACTCCTCTGGGTCCTCTCCAAAATTCTCCCCAGATGGTTGAGGGGAGGGCAGGGGGGATGCTCCGCGGCTATCTGTCAGCTGCCCACCCTAAGGGTGGCCAGTGTGTGGGGTCACCTCTAGCCACAGCCCTCATAAATCCACCTCCAAGGCCAGACTGTCCCAGATCACGGTCCTGTGTGCAGAGACATCAGCTCTGGGGGCTGCTGCAGGGGTCCTGGGCTCCCTGGCCCTTAATTCTCCAGAAATAGGGTTATACTGGGGGACCAGTGGCAGGGGTCCCAGCATGCATCCAAGCTGCCTCCTGCCTGTGCTCCAGCCCCTGCTCTGTCCGTGGAATATGCTGTTCTTTCTGCCTGGAATTTTCCTTTCTCTTAACTCACTGCTCCCATGTAAGGGGCTCAGGATGGGCCCTGGCCAGGCACCCACAGGGACGGCTGTGCGTGAGCCCGCCCAGAGGCACCTCAGTTCCCAGAGCAGCAGTGGTGGCTTCTGTTGCAGAGAACCTCCCCCTTGTCCCTGCTCCCCAGGGAAGTGGGAGCCCTTACACGGGCACATGGGGATCTCAGGGTTCTGGGTGGAGACCTCCAGGACCAGAGTCCAAACTCAGTTGCTGTCTCCAGGGCAGGCACGGCGCTACCCCGCCCAGTGAGGTGTGCGGAGGGCTGGCAAATCCCATCTGCACACAGCCGGGGACGGGGGAGGCAGATCAAACAAGATGAGGCCAGGGCTGAAACCACACGCTGGAGCCCCGGGCTCTGAGACTATCACAACAGTTTATCTTGCTGCATTGACTGATGGAGGGGCCTTGGGAGGTAACTGTTAAATTTAAAGCAGAGAACCATTTACATCTCAGCAGCCACTCTCCTCCACTTACCATCACTGGGATAAAAGCAGAGGCCAGGCCAGGGCTTTGGGGTCTGTCCTGAGGCCTCGCCTGCTTCCCCATTGTCAACACCACCAGAGCAGAGATTTCTTTCCTAGAATTCTGAGCAATCATGGCGGGACTAACCCGGTTGGTACTAAGCAGCGGAGCTGGCAGGGTGTCTGGGAGCTGGGCAGAGAGAGCCAGCACCAGCACCAGGGCACCAGGGGCCTGCCCACGAGCCTGGCCCCCCGATGACAGACAGAACGTGTCCCAGGCAGCTCCTCTTTGTCAAACCCATGAGCACTGACTCTGCACCCGTCAAGGTCCCTGCCTTCTCCTGGTCCCCAAGCATCCCCAAGTCAACCTCTCTTCCTCCACAGGAAGTGAATCAGAAAAGTCCCTGTGCTGGAGAATCCCTGCCCCTCAAAGCCTGAACAAACGTGGGGGGTCGCAGGGAGCCCTGCGAGCTGATGGGAGGTGCAAAGCCTGGGTACCCTCTCCCTGCTACATCTGAGGGCAGGGCTGGGTCCCCACCTCTGCAGGCACAGTGCTCAGCCCAGTGCCCGACTGTCTGACAAAGCCGGTGACCCAGGGATGAACAGAAATGACGCAGGTGGCAGCTTTGCCAGGAGGAAGGGAGGTGACCCGGACACTCTTAACCTTAGCAGCCCTCAAAAAAGTGGCACCTGGAGGCAGGTCTTCTTTGTCCAGGGAGACGGGAACAAGATACCATCACCGCCAACACCTTCCTCCCGGAGCCAAACCCCAGTCTCAGGCAGGAAACAAATGTTAATGGGAAGCACTTAAAATGGAAAGGGAGTCTATTTCTCCTTAACTGTCTCTGGCTGCACGAAATTCTGAGCAGCGATTGAAGGTAAATTGCTTGGTTTTCAATTTTAAGCTGCACTTATCCAAGCACGATCAGTCTTCCCTGATAGTGGCAGAAAATAATAAGCGTCTGATGCGGAGTTGCCCTGGTGCCCAATAACATGGGGGCATCGCATCCCCATTTCATTACGGGGAGACAGAGTGTGCCTTAAGCGAGTTTATTTAGATGATAAATTGGCCCGTCACTTCCCTTTGGGTGAATCTCCCGCATAGAGGCTGTCGGCCTGGCTCTGGGGCAGCATCCAGTGGCCAGCCCGGGGGGTGCCCAGGTCACAGCAGCAGAGGCCAGGGGCTCCCCGAGGGGGAGTAAAGCACAGCTTTGATCAGGGCGGGCTCAGACCTCCCTGGCTGTGTGCCTGGGCTCAGACCCTGGCCCCACCCTGTGCTCTGATATATGACCTTGGGCACAACAACCCTTTAATGCCCTCAACTGTAAAGTGCAAGTAGAGGAGGTGGTGGGGAGGGTTATATAAAATGCCAGTGCAGAGCCGCTCATGTAGCTCAGCATTCTGGAAGCCAGAAGGATTATGAAGCCGTCAGCCCTCCTTGGCTGGCAGCCGTTTCTCCTCCTTCTGAACCACAGAGCAGAGGGCTCAAACCTGACAGAGGCTCCTGTCCCCAAACCTGGCAGAGCCTGGGTCCACCCGCAGGACCCGGCCAGCTGGGCTTGCTGAGGGCAGCAGAGCTGGGGTGGGGCTGCCAGGCTGGTCCCTCCTTGCTCGGCCTCCTAGCCTGTGGCTTGATTTGGGGCTTGTCTGGGGTGAGGTTTCTCCTGGCTCAGAGGACAAGGCTCCCTTGCCAACAACAGAGCCCCAAATGGGCTGAGGCTGCGCCCTTCTAGGGGATCCCAGCCCCAGGGGCTACTCCCGATGCCCCAGGGCTCAGGGCAGCATCCTTGGCTACTGGCAGGCTGATCTAGGCCAACCTAGCACCGTGGATCTGTTACCCCTGGAGCTACAGATCCCGGGGCTGAGGGAGGATGGGTGCTGTGGGAGGGGCTGGTGCATTTTATGTTCTTTCCAGAAACAGTAAACATTTTAAATTTCTGAGCCTGACCTCCCGGCTCTGCTCTGTCTGGGGGACTCTGCTCCCCACAACCCTTCCCTGGGGAGGGGGCATCTCCAGGTCCCAGCCAGCCTGGGATGTGACCCTGGCCACACCTGCAGAAGCCGAGGGCTTGGGGTGCCCAGGTGTCTTGGAACCTGTCTGAGGTTCTCATCTCTAAACACTTAATGTGAAGATGAATGGAGCTGAGAGAAGCATTTCCCCCTCAACCATGTAAACACGGAGCGGCAGACGAGGAAGTCACATTAGGTCTGACACGGGGAAGCTGTGCGGTATTACTCACCCTGATAAGTTTAATGTATAATTTAGAAACATATCATCAAAATGGGAGAAAAAGGGAAGAACCTCTTAAATAACTCTGAAAGATATTCAGCTCTGAAATCACAGGCGGTTAGAGTCGAGGGTGGGAGGCCGCCTCCCCGGCAGACGCGCCCCGCGCTTGGAGCAACTGGATTGAGATGGATCCCAGAGCAGAGCGCTTGAGGGAGGGAAGAGCCACCCTTTCCAGAAGCGGGGAGCAGGGCGGGGCTCCCCTGAGCCCCAGGGCTCTGCCCGGCACAGCAGGACTGCCTGCAGGGCTGAAAACTCCCGGGGTGGGGGGGTCACCGTGGCCCCAAGTTCAGAGCTCCAGCCTGGAGGCCGCGCAGAGCCCCTGGCCTGCAGGGCAGGGCGGGCCTCTTCTCAGGCCCCGAAAGTCCAGATAAAGCTCCTTTTACAGCAAAGCGGAGGACCTGGAGTCTGAACAAAGCGCGCTTCCCTAGTTTCTGGGGTTTTATCTGCAGAGCATGTCACAGGCCCCACCTGCTCTGTTTGAACACAAGCAGCTGACACCTGCTGCTCGGGCCTGGGACGCAGCTACAGGAAAGAGCTGTCCATGCTGGCGGGGGGGGGGGCAAGGGATGTGGGCGCCCCCTCCTGAACATCCCCCCTTCACCTTCCAGACACCTCGGTCCTCAAGCGGCTCCTTCGTTCTGGGCCCCGCTGTCTCCCTGGGAACTGCCTGACCACCCCTGCCTTTTCCAAGCATCTAGAGGTTTTCTTGGCATGAACTCCATCCTGTCCATGTGAGCACTTCTGAGGAGCAATGGCTGGGGCACTGGGAGATACAGGATTAAAGCTCAGCTCAGCTTGCCAGGCAGCTGCAGCCCAGCTGGGGAACTGCTCACACAGGTAGGCCTGCGGGGGAGGGGGTGAGGGAGGGGGAGAGGGGGGAGAATGTGGGGGTTAGATGGGGGCTGCCCTGAGCTTGGGCCTGGAGGCAGGAGGCCACTGCTGATGAGAGCCCCGGGAACTGGGGCTCCTGGCTTGTCTGAGGTTCAACACCGATCTGCTTCCCTCTCCCTCCCAGTGTGAGCCCCACACCAGGATTAATGAACCGGGGCCCCCACAGTTCTGGCGATCCCTGCTTTGTCCTTGGAGGGCACCTGCTCTTGCCTTCCTACAGCCCAGTCTCCACCCACAGCCAGCATGACCCCACGTTCACACCCCTCCACTGGCCTCCCTCCTTGCTTACAGCAGAACTTTGTGTCCTTCAAGGGCTGCAGGCTCAGGCCGTCCACCTCTGCAGCCCCACGGCCTGCTTGTCTTCTCCTTGAATGTCTGATGGAGGCACACGGGCCTCCTGGCTGTTCTCAAACACTGCAAGCTCACTCCCACCACAGGGCCTTTGCACATGCTCTTCTGTCTGCTGGGACTCAGGGTCCATTTCTCTGCTTCACGCACATCCCCGCTCACATGTCACTTCCACCGAGGCCCCATCTTGGCCACTCTCTTTAAAACCCTGTTCTTCTTCTTTACCCTCCTTTGTTTTCATCACAGAATTTATCACGATCTGAAACTATATTACAGGCCCACAATCGAATCCCAAAATCCATAAAGCTCTGAAAACCAAAAGCTTGTTCATAGTTCATTTGGTGGCAAAACGTGATCTGAACTGACATGAGGCTATTTATGGTCATGGTTCACCTCTCTTAGTGTGAATATTCATATATTTTGCTGCAGAAATATTAATACTTTTGATTATGGGGAGTTACTCCACACCCCACTGGGGACGTTACATAATATATGGTCTATGCACCATATCATGTTTCTCAAATGCAAAGTCTGAACGCCCAAGCCAGGCTTCTAAACCTCGGCGCTGTTGGCATCCTGTCCCTGATGATGTTTTGCTGTCGGGGCTGTCCTGCTCAGTGTAGGGTGCTGAGTGGCACCCCGGCCTCCAGCCACCGGATGCCAGCGCATCCCTCCCCTCCCAGAGCTGTGACCACCACGAACGTCTCTAGAAGTTGCCACATCGCCCCCAGTCAAGGACCACTGGCCAAAGTGCAGCTGGCCCTTGGATTTTCAAGTGAGGGATTTCAGACCTCTCTCTACTGATTTGTTTACTTGCTTGGAATGTAAATTCCACAGGGGTGGAGATTATACCTGTTCTGTTCTCTGCTGTATCCATAGCACCTGGAGTGACGTCTATTGCACAGCTGGCCCTTAATAAATAATTGTTGCATAAAGGAATAAAGGATTCTGTGGTCCTCCCAGTGGGCTCCTGGGGTCCTCATCCCATGGGTTTATCAGAATGCCCTTCAAATGTCCCCCTCCTCAGGCAGAGATCAGTGCACACACCCTGCCCTCCATCCCGACTCATCTCCAGGGAGGCATTAATACCCTGAAGGGTGTGGGGCCCTGGGCAGCCACCCAGCTCCCTCATCTGACCCCTGTGCCACCAGGAAGTCTGGACGTCGCTGACCTCAGCCTGCCCCTTTCTAGAGTGGGGACAACGACCCTTGCCCACTTCTCAGGAAATGAAGCCTTACAAATGACTACACACTCATTCACCTCATGGAGTTGAACTTCCCTTATCTTCTTGTGCACCTGACACAGGTCTGGGTGCGTGGACGGGCCTTGTAGACAGGGGCTGACTTATGAAGGGACGGAGCCTTCGGATGACCCTGAGTGTGATCATGGACATGCTGAGTGGGGAGTGAGGGTCTGGGATGGAGGTCTTTGTTAAGCCTTGTTTTTTTATTTTTGCCCCAATAAAACGTGCTCAGGAAAGATTACAGGAGGTGGGAAAAGGTGCTAGGTCCCACACACATCTCTTCCAGTGATGCTTGCTTACACATCTCTGCTTGCTTACTCCCAGGGGCAGGGCGCTCATCCCCACAGGTGGCAGCTTAGTCTACCAGAGGACAGCTCTAACAGTTAAAAACACCTTCCTTCCATCGAGCTGAAATCTGGTAGCTCCACCTTTTGGTCCCACCCCACTCTCTAGAGCTCAGAGCCCCAGCCCAATGCCCCTGGCACACCTCTGTGTTTCCGGCACCCCCAGGCTCCCTCATTTCAATACACATAGGGAGGCTGATGTTCTTGGTGTTTCCAGGCCAGGTGACTAAGCTCTGGCCAATGGGATATAAGTGAAAGGGGTGGGTACAAATTCCAGGAAGAGCTGTGCCTCTTTCCTTCCTGGCAGCTGGAATGCAGACACGATGGCTGGAGTTAGAGCAGCCATACTGGACCAGGAGCTGCTGGAGTGAATGGCAGAGCAACAGGATAGAAGGAGCCTGGGTCCCATGGAATTGTGGAGCTACCACACTAGCCCTCAACCACCTCTATTTACAGAAAGATCAGCCTTTATACTCTGAGCCTCTGTTAGTTTAGGTTTTCTGTCCCTCCAGCTGAATCCAGAGCCCAGGCAGATCTTTCTGCTGGAGGTAATCACGGAAGACTCACTCATGGCCACACCCAAAGGTGTAGGACCAGGGGCTCGAGAAGGTCAGAGTGGTGAGGCCCTCAGGCGTGGGCTGGGGAGAGGATTCAGGAGATCAGGACTCCAGTTAGAGCACTGAATTATCGGAAGGACAGAGAGCTTCTGACAGACCCACGGGAGGCAGTTCCTTCTCCGGCTGAGCAGCTGCCGTGTGGGCTGTCAATTATGGGAGTCGCCAGTTCCTTGTAAAGGAGGCCTCCGCTCTCTTTGGAGACAGACTCCTTGAGTAGGGGCTCCGATTTTGCAGGGAATCACAGCCAGCCCCTCCCAACGCTGAGAGTCACAGGAGCAACAGAGGCTGCCCTGGGTCCTCCAGGGGAAAGCATGGCCGGAAAGGCGGCAGTCACTGGGAGCCAAGGCGGCTGAGAGGACGCCTGCCAGCAGGTGTGCTTGTCAGGGTGCCGACGGAGTCCCGAGCAGCACGCGGTCCAGCGAGGGTGGGAGCCGTGCCTGGGGCGCAGGGCGGTGGGAAGCCTATCCCTTCGGGACTTGGGGCCATGCTTGCCTGTCCTGTCCCCAAGGGGCTGGCCCCTGGCCTGGCCGAGGACATGGGACCCTTTCTGCGGCCATCCCAGCATCAGCCTTGCCTAATGTTTTCTGGCGTCTGGCCCGGCCATTGTTTTCTGTACTTTCTCCAAATTAAAAAACCATCGCTGCCCCTTTCCTAGGTAAAAAGAGTGAATTTTCAATTGGAGTGTGTGGGAGGGTGTCCCTGGGGAACAGAGTAATGAAGCCGCTAGTGCTGGTTGCAAAACAAATAGATAAATCAATGTTTCAATTTTCTCCATGTGAGAGAGCTGGCCGCGTTGCTTAGCAATTCAAAGAACATTACTGCCGGCTCTCTCCGAGGCAGCCGAGAACGCTACAAAAGTTGCTGGGGTTTGAGTCATCTTAGAACAACCAAACTTACCATTCTCAGCACTGAAGCCAGTTGGAGCCAAGGATACAGGCTGCTTCCGGGAGAAACCCCTTCATACCCATCCTCTGGCTTCACAGCACCCAGCGGGGTGAAGGCAGAGCCCCCAGCTGCAGGCAGGCGAGGCTGACCCCGAGTCCCCACTGGGCCAGCAGCACCAACACCACCCAGTGAGGCCCCTCTGAACCTTCTGCGCCACCAGGGTGCCCCAGAGAGAGAAGGGAGCGCCTGCCCTTCTGGGACCCAGAAACCCCAGTCCAGCCCAGTCCCGACATGGAGAGTGCTTCCATCCTCAGTCCTGCACAGGGAAACACAGCAAACTGCCTCCATCTGCTCCCACACCTCCCATGGCTCCCCAGTACCCTGGGCACAGAGGCACTGAGAACCACATTCTGTGTGGTTGTACAAGCACTGCATAGCATCCCATTTGCTCCACGACCTTTTGAGATAGCTTCCATTATCATCCCCATTTTATAAGTGAAGAAACTGAGGCTCCACAAGGTTACGCGGCTGTCCTGGGGCCACATGGCCAGGACACAGGACTTCCCACTGCATCTCACTGAGCGTCTCCATGCATGAGGCTCCACGCGAAGGGCACGGGGTTGGGGAGATCTTGTTTGGGGAGGGGATACCTGGGCCCTCCCAAAGCCAAACCCCAAGTTTGCCTCTGACCAGCTGCCTAACCCAGGGACACAAAGCGCAAGGGGGGCTTTGCCCCGTGCCTGGCAGAGTGAGTCCTCAGGCCTGGGTGCGGGGGACCTCGGACCTGCCGGCCATGTAGACTTTGTGTCACGGAGAATGAGTGACAGCATCAGTCCCCGACACGACTGTCCTAAAGCTGGTGTGAGGCTGCCTCCCGCCCCCGCCAGACCCAGCATCAGCACAACGTGTGTTAAGGGCACTTTGGAGGCTGCTGGGTCCATGATGAATGGGGCAGAAAGCAGGGTCAAGAGACGAAGCCCAGATCCCTCGGCCTGGCACCTGGCTTCCCCTGTGGCCTGGGCCCCCATCTCTCCCTTCCCCTCCCTTGAACCCCTTCTCTCCTCACTCCCATCTCTGCTCACACTGTCCCATCCCTGCATATCCCCCAGCCTGGGCCTTCTGAGGTCCACTGGGAGCCCGTGTGACTCCCAAAGGCTTCTCTCACCAGCCGGCCAGGCTGTGTGACCCTCGTGGGCGGCTCCACGTGTGGGTGTCCTGTCTGCCACCTGGCCCACAGGAAAAGAGCCATGTGTCTCCGTGGCCCTCGTGGCATCTGCCCTGTCCAAGATGGGCCACACTTCCCATGGGACCCCACTGGGCTCCCCACACTGATAAATCCGCTGCCATCAGCCCCTTTGCTGCCTCGCCCCCTCCTCCGTTCCCGGGGCTCTCCATCTGGAAGGCTCCTCCCTCTTCCCCACGCAACCCACCTCCAAAGCTCCCAAGGTCTAGCCCAAGGTCACCTCCTGGCTCACACTTCCCCAGGCAGCCCCTGGGGGAAACATCCCCGTCCAGCTGGAACAGACACACTTCTGCTGGAAATCCTCCTGCTGTCTCGGATCCCACAGTTTCCTCTCTCGGACTGTGAGCCCCCTGAGGGCAGGGACAGTCTCTCCTGGCTCCCAGCCCTGTGCCTGGCTCGGACATGAGCTGACTGGACACAGGTCGGATTTAGCTAAGCAACCCAAAGCTTGTGGAGCTGCAGCTTCTCACAGTAAATGCCAGTCCTTGGGGTCACCGCCCAGACCCCCTAAACTGCACTACAGCCAGTAACAAAAGAGAAGCCATATTTTTCCAGGGCTCTGTCCAGAAATGTAAGACAATGGACTTTGTAGTTAAACCAGCTAGAACTGAGGTCTTAGCTCCGCTACTGTGAGTGCTGAAGGCTTGGAAAATTCCTGGACCCTCCGTCCTCATTCCCCTGGTGCACAATGGCAGGGAGTAACCACGCCTCCTCCGGGGCTGTCGTGAGGCCACGTGAATGCACGCCGGGACATCCAGGGTCCCCTTGATGCCACCACCACAATTACCATTGTGTGGTGCTGGCATGATCCTCGTCCCTTCTGGAAGCCAGGCTGACTTCTCCAGGTGAGGAGAGGATCTCAACCACGTCACGGGTCTGAGGGCCCAAAGACTTGGGCCAGCTGCCTCGTCCCTGTCCTGCGGACCTGGAGGACTGACGGTCAGCCCGGGTGCCCCCAGCACATGCTCAGCTACCCCAGGGAAAGTCCCCTCTCAAGTCTTGCCCCAGGCCCTGCCCTCCCCTCCATGCGGCACCAGGTCTCAAGCTGGCCCTTCGATGGCAGAGGACAGCCCTTTCTCCCTGTCACTTCTTTCAGGAAACGAAGACTGAGAGTTCACAGAAGCGGGGAGGTTGGGCTAAACCTGCTGGCTGCGCTACAAGGGCAGGGGTGGTGGTGGGCGAGCCCGCACCGTGGAGCTGGTCTGAACACCTCAGCCCCATTCCCTGGGGGCGTGGCCACCTGTTGCCATGGAAACGGGAGCAACTTGAGTCCCTGAGTCTGTGCACTGGGTGCCTTGTCAGTGATGGTGGAGGACACGTGGACGGCCTTTCCCAGCAGTGGCTGTGGGACCCCAGGGCGTGGGCCAAGGAGCCTCCCTGAGACAGGCCACTGGGAGGGCCTGGGGCGGGGGACGCCGGGAGGCAGGCATGCTGGGCGCAGTTCCTGGTGCGCCCGGCTCCTTGGAGGACCCAGGGCCTTGGTTTTCTCTGTGAGAGAGGGAGTCACGGGATCGCCGACACACACAGCTCTGCAGCAGGCCACGCTGCAGGCCCCTTGTCACCCCCTCCTACAGGACTGGGGCTGGACAGCATCTGTGTGTGGCCACCTAGAACCTGCTAGTGATGTCTCCTCACCTGTTTCAAGAGAGATGTTGCAGGTGTGTGTGTAGGGAGATGAAAAAAAGTTACCAGGCCTTTTTGGAAACAAGGGTTCCACAGTCAAGTGAGTTTGGGAAGCATGCCTATTACTTGCCTTTGAGATTCTCAACGTGATGTTAACACATTTATAGGAAAATCTGTCATATTTTGTTTTATCCAGTGTTTCCCCAAGTCACCTGATCATGGAACCCTGTTTTTGTGGGACAGCAAACAACAGCGACCTTGAAACACAACGGTTGGAAATGATGGTCTGGACCAGGGGTTGGCGAACTACAGCCTCCAGGCCAAATCCAGCCCACCACCTGCTTTTCTAAATAAAGTTTTGTTGGAATGCAGCCAGCCCATCCACATAGGTGTCTACAGCCGGCTTTCCCGCTGCAGCGTAGGGTGGAGTGGTTGTGACGGAGATCACGCGGCAGAAAATACTTACTATCTGATCCTTTATGGAAAACCTTGCTGACCTTTGCTTTATACCAAGGCCTTATGAGAGTATTTTAAAGAAATGAGGCTGGTGTGAGTATAAAGAGTATCAACCTATTTTTATATCACCAGAAGCATCTCCAGCTAGGAAGGAAATCAGATGTTTAAAAAAAAAAAAAGCATACTCCAAACAAAATCCTGGGGCCGACACTGAGACCTGGCCGGAGCAGCCATCCTGCTGTGCCACAGCCGACCATTAGGGGGCGCCCTGGTCTGTGTCGGTGACAAGGTTCTGGGACGTAATGGCTGTGCTTGCTGGTGTCCCTCTAGGGGAGGCTGGTCAAGCTGAGCACAGGCTGGGTGAGGCTGAGGCTTCTCCTCAAAGTTCATAAATCTACAAATAAATAACAAACACCCCTGAGGGCACCTGGGAGCCTTTGGGCACACCTCACTCTATATACCAGTGTGCTCTGGGACACCTAGGGAGGCCACGGTCCTGGTCGGCCAGAGGGCCATCTCCTCCAGGCCTCTAAGCTCACTGCCAAGGACACAGGGGATGGATGGCCCTGTTGATCTTTCATGTTGATCGGTCCCGGAGCTGCTGCATTCTTGGTGCTCCTTAAATTCAGCCCCAGCCTCCACTCCAGACCCTGATCAGCAAGTGTCCAATATTTGCACTGATAATCTTGCATCTACCTACCTCTATGCTCTGATGGGAGCTTACCTGCCCACACACCCCTGCCAGACCAACTCTACAATGTGACTCTCAAGGTGCCATGCTCCTTCTCAAGGACTATCGCTGGCTCCCCAGTGCAGCTCCTCTAAACCGCAGTGCCTGCTTTGAGTACTCTCCATAATACAGCCCCATTCTGCACCATAAGGTGTGTAATGTACCACTGGACCCCAATGCTGAGCCTCCCTGAAGTTGGCCCCATCTCCTTGCTCCACTGCCTTGATATTTCTCCTCTGCCACCTACCACCCTGAAGTATTCAGGGAGGCAGGAGCTGGAAGGGCCCTTAGCAATCGTGGAGAATGGTCACGACAAATACTTGACAAGTGCGTCTCATCTTCCCTTGCCTACAACTGTGCCGGACATTGTTAATTGAACACAGTACTCTTTTCTTCTGAGCCAGAACTCAGACTCTCCCTTGACAAATGTTATCCAACGTGATGAATCCTCTTTGTCATCATTTTGCTGACAAGGGTGGAAGAATGAGGCTCTAGGAGGGGAGGTGACTGGCCCGGGATCACACGGCCATTTGAGGCAGGGCCAGGCTCAGACCTCTCCGTTCCCTCCTCCTGGCCCAGCGCTCTACACACGACAGGCCATCGGCAAACTCTAGATCCACGTTCTGTAAACTGGATCCTGCTTCAGACCAGCAGGAGGTACTTAGCCCAGTACGGAGCCCGTGCGCCTGGGAGGAGACCCGCCTCACCTCCCTCCCCGTCTGCTTGGTGGGTGCAACTTGAATGCACTAGGACTAGGGACGTTGTTGGGGGCAGCGTGGGATGGAGGAGCCAAGTGCAGAAGCACAGCCCAGCTCCTGAGAGTCAGGCCACCTTGGGCCTGACTCTCAGCTTCCGAGGTTGTGAAGCTGCGCAAAGAATAACCGAAAGCGAGCTGGCAATTCCTGAGCTCCTGCCCCTGAGAACGCCAAACCCTGCAGGCAAGTGATTCCTGTGTTCCTCCCTGCCCCCTGAGACAGCAATGTGAGCCCATTTTACAGATGAGAATGTGGAGGCACACAGAGAGCAGAATCTTGCTGGGTGAGAGAGGCAGGGGATGTCCATGGAGCAGCAGCCAGCAAGAAGCACCTGGGGGCTGCTGGTGCTATTATTAAGAGCTGGGTCTGCACTTACATCCCTCTCAGCGGCCCCAAAGCCCAGGCCTCAGGGTGAGTCAAGAGCTGGTGAGTCTGCGTTTGCGAAATGACACTGGCAGCCGGACACCAAGTTGGTTGGCGTTGGGGAGCCTGGAACTCTTGCCCCACTTCAGCCAAGCTGACCCGGAGCTCTCTCTGCTGACCCCCGAGAGTCTGACGACCATTCCCAGGAAGGTGGAGAGGCCGAGGTGGGTGGGGTGGCTCAGGGAGAGGGGCAGAGCTGGTCGGGGAGGCTCATCCGCAGGGAGAGGGAGCTGAGTAAACAGCCCTCCCTTTCTGGAAAATGACCCTGCTGATCACAGAGTTAAAAATAGAGGCAAGTATCGACCGGGGCCATGCCCAGCCCAAGTTATCAGAGCTTCATTGGCAAAATGACTGGCTTGAGTCAACCCCTCAGGCGATTTATTTTTCCACTCAGCTGGCCGGGGAGCACCCCACGCACATCCTGGGCTGCACACAGGAGGCCCACGTGTCCCCGGCACCATGGCTCATGCACCAGGAGCCCCAGTGGGGAGGGGGCTGCCGCTCCCTTCCGGTTCTGTTCAGACACAGCACTGATTCTGCTGTAATGAACCACACTGGAAACATCTGCTTTGAAGGCTCCGTTCACAGGATCATGGGACCAGCTCTCAGCCCCCAGCCGGCGGCTCAAAGCCCGCCAGCAGCATTGCCTCCTGTCCTGTCATCACCTGCATGGCCCGCTCCTGCCTCCCGGGTGGACACGCGCACGGGCCCCCCGAGCCCTCTCTGGGCCCTGGCCTGGGTGGGCTCCCAGGCTTCCCGGAGGGGCTCGCAGACCACGGGGATGGGTGTGGAGACCACACCAGTGGCTCATCCACTGAAGTCACTTGGAATTACGTGGTTTCCCATCCTCAGGCAGCACCAGCCTTTTAGGGCCAAGTTCCCTCTCCGGGCCAGTACTCTTCAGCCTTCCTCATTCCCTGGTCTCTCCGCAGCGGGAAGCCAATGTTAGCTGCAGGGGCAGGTTGAACAGCGTCCCCACAAGACTCACGTCCACCTGGAACCTCAGGACGCGACGGTTTTTTGGAAATAGGGTCTTTGCCAAAGTACTTAAGGTGAGGTCATTCTGGATTAGAGCGAGTCCTGGATCCAACGACTGGCGAACGTGTAAGAAGAGGGGAGACACACGGGGAGGGGGCCTTGTGAAGACTGGGGCCGAGCTGAGACAGAGGCACCGACAAGCCACGTCACGCCGAGCAACGCCCGGCGCCACAGGAGGCCGGGACAGGCCTGGGAGGGACTCCCCCTCGGAGCCTCCGGAAGGAACCGACCCTGGCGACAACTCGATTTCAGGCTTCTGGACTCCCGAACTGTGAAACAACGAGTTTTTGTTGTTTTAAACAGAAGAAACCACCCCTGCAGGGACTGCCAGCCTCCAGAAATGTGAAAAAATAAAATTTTGTGGTTTAAGCCGCCCGCTCCATGGTATGTTGTCGCGGCAGTCTGCGAGGACTGAGACACATCCAGTGTGGTTGGGGGGGCTGTCCTGCTCTGCAGCTGAGGAAAGTGAGGCTCCAGCGAAGGGTAGGGGCCTCCCTAAGTTCATGGGGGGCTGGGGCTGAACCCTCTTTTCTGTCTCCCAAGCTCTCTCCGCTCTCTGTACCCTGTGGCCTCCCCATCACAACAACGTTGATTTCCCTTCCCAGCAGGGGTTGGTGAGAACACAGGCACGGCCATCAAACCCGATGACGACTGTGCCTGGGGATGTGCAGTCCCAGGCAGCGTCTGCACTGACCCTGACTTGGCATTGGTGAGTGGGGCAGTGCCAGGCTCAGAGGACAGACTGGATTAACCTATCATCAAAGGACCCCCGCCTTTCATGCTCAGGACAAAGTTTAATGGTACTAAACAAATCTCCTTAACTAATAACTGATATCGAAACGGTTTCCAGGGCCCTGGCTGAGGCCCCTTGCAGCCAGGCTCCCACCACTGCTGGTGACTGCCAGCATTCCGGGCCAGCCCTCAGCACGTGTGCGGACTGGCAAGTTTGCCCCCAGCTTCCCCTTCTCTGTGCTGCCCTTCTTCACCCTCCCAGCCCCTAAGTACTAAGTTCTTCCAACACTCTCCAAAAGGGCCCTAACTCTTACTACAGTGTAAATGACCTGCAGTGGAATGTGGAAGCACTGTTAAGGAGGGTTACAGCTCACCAAGGATCAAAACCAGAAGCTGAGGGAAGGAAGCTCTCCTGGATGGATTTTAGGACTGAGTCAGAAGAAGGAGCCAGAGTGAGGAGCATCTAGTCCTGCAGGGAGCCTCAGAATCCACGTGGTGCTCCCTAGCGGAACCCTGTTCTCCCATCCAAGGGCTCAACAGGATTAAGCAAGGCGGCCCTGAGGCCTCCCAGGATCTCTAGTTACCAAAGCAAAAGCCATTTTTAATTGATATACTGCTTTTAATAAGGTAGAGAAATAGCCACATAATTTTAGAGACTTTTCCACTGAGTTAAGATTAGGCTGGGCAGTTAGCTGAGTGGTAGAGCTCACTTCTGAGTGTTTCCTGACTGAGGGGACCTGGTCGTGGTGGCTGCAGGCACTGGGATCTGGGGCACATTGTCTGCACCTGGAAGGCACAATGGTGATGATGGTGGTGGTGGTGGTGACGATGATGGTGGTGATGATGGTGAAGATGGTGGTGGTGGTGATAGTGATGCTGATGGTGATGATGGTGATGATGGTGATGATGAAGATGATAATGGCTGTGCTGATGATGGTGATGACAGTGGTAGTGGTGATGGCAGTGTTGATGGCAGTGAGGATGCTGCTGCTGCTGATGATCAGCATTTACTGATCACCTTTTATCTGACAGGCCATACTCTAAGAACTTTTCATATATTAATTCACTTCATCCTCACAACAACACTATTAGGGCGATAATAGTATGTTCCCATTTTACAGATGTGGAAACAGACACTGAGAGGTTAGCAGTTGTACCTGAGGCTACCTAGGGAAGGGTGACAGAGATTGGCTATGATCCCAGATGGTTTGTTTGGGACTGGATTCCTCCTCGTCACCTTTCAATGGGTGATGAGTGAGTCAGGGAAAATGCACGGCCCAGACTTGAGGCTCACAGACCTGACTGCCCACGGGAATCACCCAAACAGCTTGTGAGAATACAGTTTCCAAGGCACCGACCAGTCTCTCTGGGGATGGGGCTGGGGATGTGCATTTTTCATTAATTCCTTGAGTGATTCTGATGCAGCCAGCTCACAACCCTGGTGGGGAACCATGGGTGCCAACAACCCACCGGGACATCTAGTGGGGAGGTGTGGGGGCAGGGGGGCTATCAGTATATCTTCACAGCCCGTCTCCCATCCACCCTCTCCTTCCCTCTCATCCACCCCCGCTGTGCCCAGCTCTGCGGGGAGCTCTCAGCTCCAGTCCCCTGTCACAGCTTCTGCCTGGCACTCAGCAGCCAGCATGAGCTTTTGAAATTGCCCATCTAGTTAGGTGACCCCCCCCTTGTCCTTCTCACACTGCCCACAGTCCTGCAGGTTCCCCCTGGGAGCTGGGCCTGCTGCCTCCAATCTCATTCCAGCCACGTCCCCTGTGGCCATCGCCATGCAGTTTCTGGAAGGTTCCAGCTTCCCGACCTTAGAGCCTGTCCCTTGGTGCTTCCAGCGTGCATGCCCTTTCCCAGTCAGTGCTGGCTGGCTCCTTTTCCTCCATCAGGTCACCTGGAATGTCAACTCCTCAGAGGGCCTTCTGTGACCACACTACCAGAAGGGGCCTCCACCTCCTGCTTATCCAGTGCCCTCATGGTCCCCAGCAAACGGTCACTAGGCCGACCTCATTTATTTGCTAACAGCTATCTGCTCGGTGCCTCTTCTGTTTTAGACCCTGTCCTGGAACCGGATGGATATGGGGGTCACTTGATGGTTTTCAGTCTTTCCTGCCACACGTGAGATCCACAAAGACAAGCCCATTTTGACATCCCCAGTACCAGGTTGCTGTGAGCAAGAGGGGCCCTAGAAACTCTGTCTGGGGGATGTCTGGGCATGTGAAGTGTTCCCCATAGCAACCATGCAGATCTGGGGCTTAGACTGATCTCACGTGCCCCCCAACCTAGAGCAGAGCCCGCTGGACATGGAAGGACAAGTGTGTAGGTCGGAGGACAGGCCAAGAGAGGGGAAGAGACTGACTAAGTGTGACGCAGCCGGGGGCCTGGGGCTCCTGTGGACGGCTCTGAGGCCGGGCTAGGCCGAGGTCTGGGGGTCATGCCGGTTTGACCAGGTGTGCAGAGCCGTGACCATGAGCTCTTCCCGGAGCTGGGCCTGCCTGGTTGCTGTGCAGGCCTTGACCTCTGCATGGGGAGGGAGGGTGGTAACACGGGGGCTGGTGGGAAGTTTGGCGGGAGCCAGGCACGGGTCTCCGGTGCTCTGAGTGGCGCCTGGAACTTGGTGGCTGCTTAGAAAATTTTACTCTTAATAATAAAACCAACCTTATTTACACTAGGCTTGTCTCCAAAGACCACTTTACATACTTGGAAATAAACTTGATTACTCTCCCAACATCCTCTGGAGGCAGGATTGACTCTTCTTGGTTTATAAATGGAAAGAAAGACCCAGAGAGGGACAGCGAATGCCTGAGGTCACACAGGGGCCCAGCCAGTTTTGCCCCAGAGCCCCTGATCCAGCCTTGAGGGAGCACAGGATACAGGAAAACCTCCGTCTTTCTTGTAACAATGATTTCAAGGGCAAAGAAAGGCCTAGAAAATACCCAGGAGTTCCTTTACGGGAGGAGCTTCACACTGTGGCTGAGGCCCCCGCAGCCGTCCCTGTGGCCACAGGACGCTGCTTTCCTGGGTCTCAGCCCGGAGGGTCCAAAGAACATTTGAGGGAGAAGCTGAGTCCCCTGCTCTGCCGGCCTGCCTGGTCCCTACCACGATGGCGGTTTCTGCGCAAGTCCGGGCACCTGCTGGGGCAGCTCCAGTGCCCCGATGATGACACCCAGCCCGGCCCTCTGCTCCTGGCCTCGTGATGCTCTGCCAGATGGTCTGGGAAGCAGGCTGTCTGAGGCAGGCTCCCCTTGGCCCCCAATAGCCCCCACCCCCAGACCAGAGCCTCACTCCCAAAGTGACGCACTGTCCCAAAGTGTCTTCACTCCACCCTGCAGGGCTCTGTGTGGTGGGTGAGGACAGACAGAAGGATGTCTCCTCCTTGTGCCCCAGTGATGTCCCTACTAGTCAGGGGAGGGGGGCAGGCCCCTGCCAACTAAAAACTGTCACTTGTCATCTGGTTCTTTGGGAATGAGTTCACTGGCCACTGCAGTCACTGACCTTCAACACACCCTGAAAGGAGTTCAGGGCGGAGATCAGGAGTGAGGCGCTCTGTGCTCTGGCATAAACTGGCAGGACAGGCCTCCGGAGAGTTAGAAATTCTCAGGAGAAAATTGATGAAGCCAGTTTCTTGCATCTTCTCATACCTAGAAAAGCGCTAGAGTCCTTAACGGAGATGCCTGCTCCTCGTGACTAGCAGCGACCCCCTGCCAAAACGTGTGCGTGCGCCCTGTTCACTAAAATCACATATGTACTGACCTCGCCTCCCACCCCTGCCCCGTCACCTCTTCAGAGCAGCTCCTCCGAGCCATCCGAGAGCCTGTCTCCTGGGCTAGTCCTCATTTTGTCCCAAATAAAACTTAACTACAACTCTCACCTTGTGCATTTTTTTCAGTCGACGCCTCCATCCCGGCAGCACGGGGTCACCCTGCTCAGAGATTCGCCCTCCCTGAGACCCTGGCCCCCTGTGCTCCACAGGTGCCCACAGCCCCATCCTTCCCGGCCCTCCTCTTCCTCCATTTTCCTCTCCCCTTGTTTTAACCCCTGTCTCTGTCCTTGTTCACATCATGTTTCTTTGCTCCTTGTCTCCTGCTTGCTCCCTCTCCCAATTCTCCTTCTTACTGCCTCGGCCTCTCTTTCCTTCCCCCACCTCCTTCTCGGCTCCGCGGACCTTCTGAGATTCCGTTATCGTGGCCCCGTCCCTAAGCTCTCCCTCCACAGGAGACACGAAGGGCAGAGGGTCTGGAGAGCTGGCTGGGCACGGAGACCACACACACAGGCAGCTGTGTGCGCGCACACACGCATGTGCGAACACCCCCATGACTCGTGTATCTGCTCCATCTCACGTTTGGTGCAAGGGACCCTCCCAGGAAACAGGCAAAGAAGGACGCTCCTCAGCTTGGCTGGGCGTCTAAAGAGCGTCTGAATAAACAAGCTCACCACTGCCTGCCCGGTGAAGGCGGCACCCTCTCTAATTACTTTCCTGGAGTTCACGGTCAATCGTGGAATGGAAAACCCCAAAACCGGAGGCAGCTGTCCCTCCCCTGGCCTCTAGGTGCCCCTACAAATCCCCGCAGCGTGCTGTCACTGGGAAGGGGACGATTAGAACTGAGCTAGCCTCTCTGGCCTCGGAAGCTGGCCTGGCAGGGCGAGTGATGAAGGAGGACCCTGCCCAGCCCCCGGGCTCCCCTCTCCAGGAGGGCCCGGAGGACCAGAGGGGAGGAACGCACCCCGCAGGGAAGACGGGGCCAGGCCACCCTGAGAAGCCTCTGGGGCCAGCTGCCGCCCACAGATAGAAGACATTCCTGCAGAGTAGGACCTAACTTCTTTCTGGTTTTCCTCATTTGAATTCTAAAAACTGAAAGGGACCGTGCGGGTCAGTCACGTGGCCCAGCGCCTCCCTCCTCACCCGCTGCCTGCCCTCCCGCCTCCTTGTCCCCGGGCGCTCACCGCTACTTGAGTCTCCTTCTCTGGAATGTCAGCTCCGTGGGGCAGGGGTTTGGGTCTGCTTTCTTCTCAGTGTCAAACACTAAATATTTGCCGAGTGAGTGAGTGAGCCCGCATCTTTCAGAGCCATGGCGTTCGGCGGGTCCCGGAATCTCTCTGCGCCTGTTTCCCTGGTGGGCATGATGAGGTGTGTGGTCCCAGGGTGCCGTGGTCTCGCCACGTGGGAGTGGCACGGCCACCCCGTAAACTCAGGTGACTTGGGGTGGCGGTGCCCTGGCTGCTGTCCACTCTCAGGATGGACTCTGAGATAAACCCAGGCCAGCAGCTTTGACATCCTCTGCAGGGAAGACATAACCTGCTGCAACCATCAGGGCTGGGCGCCTCCCTGTGTGAGGAGGCTGCCTGGCCCTGGGTCCGGACAGCAAGCTCTCACGGGGCCGGAGTGGGGACACAAGGCAGAGGGAGAAGGCACTTGAGCTCGGCTGATCTCCTGGGTCCTGCCACCCTGCCGGCTTCAGTCCTGATCGTTGCTTAGAACAGGCTTCTGCGGGAAGAGCCCGGCCCCCTGAACCAGCCCCCTCCCCTGAGCCTTGGTAAAGAGAGGCTGGAATGGGTTTGTTTCTAGCAGCTCAGGGGAAGGCCCCATGACAGGCCGTTTTGCACGGACTCAGCAGCCTGCTGGGTCCTGCCGGGCTCAGTGGCCGTCGGCGCACCTTCCCAGCCCCCACGAGCGAGGAGACGTCCAAGAGGGACAGCGGCTGCGTGTGCCCGGCTGGGTGGGGCGGCAACACTCCTGGGAGGTGACAGAGACACTCCAGCTGGGGGCTGGGGTCACGCTGGGCTGCGTCAGGGGTTGGGGGGAGACAGGGCGCATTCAAAGGTCACAGCAGGACTGTGGGGGGGCACTCAGAAAATGTTCCTGCGATGGCCTGACAGCCTCAGAATCAGGATCTGAGTCCCAGCAGGGTGGGTGGTCCCTGAGCTCTGGCTAAGCGGGGACCCAGAGGCCCCCGGGAGATTTGGGAGGTGGATGTTCAAGCCTTCAGGTAAGTGGAAGGAAGGACCAGCCACTGCCTCGCTCAGACACGCAGGGGGACAGAAGTCAAGAACCAGGCGGGCAACTGGCTGGCCTGGAGAGAGTTAACGGCAGATGTAGAAAACACCTGCCCCTTCTCCGCACGAGGGGCCGGGTGCCAGCCTGAGCCAGATAAGCCATCTGAGCAACGTCGTGCGACAAGTCGGGTATCTTTTCAAACGGCACTGGGTGACATCTCTGAAAAAGAGGAGATAGCACTTCTGGGAAGCGCGGGGAGCCTGACAGCGGAGTCACGACAACCTGTCAGGGGGCCCAGGTAGCTGGGAAGTGGGGTAGGAGGGGCCCGGAGCAGAGGAGGCCATCAGAGCGATTCAGCCCAGGGGGATGCGCTCAGAGAGGAAGGCAGAAGTTCCGCGTCGGTGGCGAACGAAGCTTAAATTACCCAAACTGCCTCGGCCCTTCCAGGCTGCTGCTTGGAGCCGCTGGTATCAAACTGAGTTATGCCGCCAAACTGTGCAGGAAAGCGCTGAATTAAACAGCTTAGCGCTCTTACATATTCAAACTGAGGCAAAACACCATAAAATATGCTGAGTAACAGTTGTCTAATGCACATTCTTTAAAGGTTTTTTTCTTTTTGTTTTTGTTATAATAGCAGGTTTTGGAGGGGCCGAAAGCCCTCCAAAGGACCTAAGGCCTAAGACCTGCTCATCTTAGCTTGGACAGCGAGGCTGGAGGCAGGCCGGCGTGTGGCGGGCAAGGTGACCTCCGGCGGCCTTTCCTGGGGCACAAAAGCTTCCTCTGAGCCCCATTTCCGAGTCACCGTCTTGGCCACGACCCTTTGATGGGGGAAATCTAAATAGCCCTTCCCAGGGGCCATCTCCAGAGACTCTCTGCCGTCCGTACACAGCACAGACGGGACGGAGAAGCCACGGAACCTAGGGAGGTGGGAGGCTGACGACAGGTTCACCGGCGGGGAGCCCTCTGCCAGGCGGGGCGGGCAGGGCTTGGGTTTATTCCCTCTGACCCGCAGCCATTTCTGCCCCGGGAAGCGGTGAGGAGTCGTCCCGGGACTGGGGCCTGGGGCTCCTGGGAAGGGGGCAGGTGGTCTTTGACGGGCAGTGACATCTGTGGGGCCCTGCGCGCCGAGCCAACGCCCCGTGGCGGTAGCTCTGCTTTCTAGAACATTCTGTGCCCGTGGGCTTGCTGTCTCAGTGCCCATGAATCATCCCCTCCCTGGGCCTGAGGGAGGGGCTTTGCTTCGCCTTCCAAATGCCCAGTGAGGTCCTGCCATTGGTGTGTGCCTGGCAGGGACCGGGACCCCAGCGCCCTCTGGTGCCAAGTGACTCCCAAGAGGAGGCCTCCTGCCCATCTGGCCTGCTGCCTGCCGGCCTCGCTGCCCGCCCCTCTGTCCCTCCATCACTCCAAAGGGCCTCTGGAGGCTCCTCTGACAGCCCCCGTGGCTGAGCAGAAAGCAGAGGGGCCCGAGTGGATCACTAATCAGAAGCTGCTGGTGAGAGCGGGCTGGGCTCCTCCTGCCTGGGGTGGGGGCATGGGGGAGGGAGGCCCTTCACCCACCCACCCACCCACCTGGCCCCTCTAGACCAGTACCTGGCTGTGCCTGGAAGGTACAGAGATGAGGATCCTGCTGAAATACGAAACGCCTTGCCCAGTCACACCCCGAAAGTGGAGGGTAGGATTTTCAATGCCAGTTCTGCCTCTCACAGCTTCCATTAGCCACAGTCCTGCCCCCGGGGCCTCTTGGGTAGCGCTGGTGCGGTCAACACCCCAGCTTTCCTTCCAGCCACTTCCAGCCCCGCCCGGCTCTCTTCTCCAGGCCCCGGACCCCAGACTCCCCTGTCCTCTCTTCCCAGCAAACTGCCCATCCTGGGTCCCACTCTCTCCTGACCTCTGGCTGCGGGCCCTGAGAGGCTGATCGGATGAAGCAATCCGAGTTCGTTTTGTGAGCGAGCTGACGGTTACCATGCGGTTGTCACTGGATCTTCAACCAGCTGAAATGCGTGTCTGCCCCGGTGACCTTCAAACACGATCCATCAAGTCACACTCCTGCTTGCGCACCTTGGTCCAGCTAGCCCTGTGCGTCCAGAGAGACCTAATAGCTGTTTTCGGGGGCTCCCTGCCCACATCACCATGGTGACCTGCAGGCCTTCCCCCCATCCCCGGGCTCAGTGCCAGGAGGCAGGGCTGTGCGGGCCGTAACCCCATAGACAGCGAGGAAGAACCGCCCCCTGCAGCCGGACATCAAACCCTTACTCGGAGCACCCTCGGCCTGGGCCTCGGACCCCCAGCGTCACTGGTGACGTTGAAGGGAGTGTGCGTTTATCTTACAACGAATCCCCCCAAGGACAGAAAAATCATGCTTGCCTGAGAAGAGCAGAGAACTGATCTCTCACCCAAGACCCCCAGCGTATTCCAAACCTCACTGGAGTCTGATTTGTGCTTCCTTCTAGAACTCTCTTTCAGCCAGGACCCCAGCCCCTGTCTGTCCCTTGACCTCCTGGGGGCTGGAGGCTCAGCCTAGACCCAGGGCAGGGTGCTTACCCTCTGGCCAGGGCCCCGAGCCCGCGGACCCCTGCTCTGGACCCCCAGAGGGCCGGGGGTGCTCCTACACCCACAAGTGGGAAGAGGCAGGCTCGCCCCCTGACACCTCAGGAGCACCCCAGCCCAGACCCCCGGTCTCCCTGCGCTGGTCTGTGGCTTTAACAGGCCCTTCTGTGTAGCTCCAGGCTTTGCTCCCTGCAAAAATATGAATGCCAGCAGCCGGGCTCCCTAACTCCCTCTGCTCTCTGATCCTTTAATCTGAGACTATTAAAACTTCATTCCACTCGTATTGGTAAACCATCAATCACCGTCACCAAGCAGCCTCTGGCTTCGGGAGCGTGGCAGGGGAGGGCAGCGGGGGCGGGGGACAGACAGCCACTGAGGGCCGGGAGGCAGGAGGGATGCCCCGCAAGTCCCCGCTCCTGGGCGCAGCCTCCGGCTCCAGAGCTGGTGTGACCTTGGGAAGGACAGGGCTGCTGGGCCATAGGAGGGAGGCAAGGGGCTGTGCCCGGGGGTGGAGAATGGCCCACGGCCCTCAAGATCTGGCGCTCAGGGCCACTGGCGGTGGGGTGGTGGCAGTGCCCACGTCCGGCCTCCCGGGGCAGAAGGTGCCATCAGCATAGCTGCCTCCTCGTTTCTGAGCTGCAGAGGCGCCAGGAACCTCGGCCCTTCTCTCCGAGCGGTCTCCCAGCTCCCTTCCCAGATCCTGGGCCCCCGGTGACCCTCTTCCCAAAGTGACCCTGGCCTCAGGCAGGAGGGATGGGGGTTCTGGGGCTCAGCCCATAAAGGTTAACTTCTGAAAAGGCAGCAGCAGCCCAGTGCTTAGAGGATTACGGGTCTTTTTCTTAATTAAAAAAAATCCAATTAAATTAAGATATCAGAACTAAATAACGCTCGAGTCATTACAGCGACTTTTATCTTAACGACTGCAGCTGCTGGCGCCCTTCTTCCTGACAGCCTCCTGCCACGGTGGCGGGAAGGGCTCTTCCCGGGAGAGCAGCTGGCCTGCAGGTGCAGGGGGGCCGGGCGGTCCCAGGGCCCCTGCTTCCCCTCCGGGCCCCCACAGAGGGGCGTGGACGGGGGCTGGGGCGTCCCTCCCCACCTCAGGGGCTGTGTTCGCTGCCGCTCAGCCTGGAGCACGTAAGGCCATGCGGGCAGCTTTGGAGGGAGCAACCGTGGGCCCCTGAATACGTGTTGGTAACTCTCCCCCAGGAAGGAGCAGGGTCCCCCCACGCTGTTCTGGGCCAGGGAGCAGCTGCCCAGACGCAGCGGGGTCTCCTGCTCTGGGTGGATGGACGGGGCTGGAGGGCTCCCTCCTGGGCCTCCCGGGCTTCCCTGGGGACAGCCCCATACAGGCGCTCCTGCCTGTCCCCCTCTTAACCCCCGGGGCCTCGGTGCCCCCTTCCTGCCATGTCCTAAGGGAAGTGCCGGCCATTCCAGCAGTGACCCCAGCTCTGGCTGGGACAGAAGCATCAGGCAGTGCCCAGGGACAGAGACCAGCCCAGCACAGGCCCCACGCGGCCCCCGGGGGAAGCAGGGTGAGGCTGGGCCAGCAGGGCTCCGGGAAGCCAGAGATAAGAGGCTGCTGGAGCCCGCTGGAGCAGGTCCGAGCTGCAGGAAGGTGGCTGGGGGAATGCAGGGAGCCCAGCACGGAGGAATCCTGGTTATCACTTTGCCCCAGGAATCCCCCTATAGACAGGGAGGAGGATGGAGAGTCTGAGAGCTGGACACCCCATTGACACTGCGGCTCTGCTGGGGAGAAACACTCGTGGGGATGCTGATCAGGTCCGCACCCCCCGCCCCGCACTGCAGCCCCAGACGGTTCTGTCTCCTCCTTTCAGACTTTCACAGATAGAGAAGGCCCTTGCTGGCACCCCAGACTACCTCTTCCCTCCGTAATGATGTCAGGGTCTGTAGCTGCCAGCCCCCTAGGGCAGGGGCGGTGTCCATCTCATCCCCCCCCATTCTTCCACGTCTAGGACAGAGTCCAGCATGTAGTAGGTGCTCAAGAGATGTGTGGCAAGACTCTGACTGAGCAGCCACAGTGAGAAATGGACCGAGTCTCCCCGCTGAGTTCTACCATCTTTCCAGAATGTGTATTACTGCCCTGATAATTTTAAGGAGCAATGACAATTACAGCTTTCATTTGCTTTTCCATTAAAAAGTAAAGACCTATAAAGAAAGAGGCTATTCTGGATCCTACAACATCACAGCTGGGAAAGCACGTGGTCCAGTCTTCACTGTTCACTGAGGAAGTGGAAGCTCAGGGAGCAGGGAGAGAGCTGGCCCTGCATCTTACCAGGGCTCCGGGCCCCTCCAGGCCATTCACATGATCTTACTTTCCTGTTTCGCACATGGTGGGATCTGATGGGGCCGCGTCAAGACCATTCAGGGTCCTGGGTCTTAGGCACATTCAGAAGACAGGACATAAGGAAGAGAAACTCCCTGCATTGGCTGGAATTGTGTCCCCCCAAAATTCATGCCCACCTCAGAATGTGACTTTATTTGGAAATAAGATCTTTGCAGGTCTGATTGGTTAAACTGAGATGAAGTGATAGTGAATCAGGGTGGGCCCTAAATTCGGTAGGAATTCTTCTTGTAAGGTGTCCTTGTAAGAAGAAGGAAATTCGGACACGAACACAGACACACACACGGAGGCAGCCACATGCCGACAGAGGCAGCGACGAAAGTGACGTGTCTACAAGCCAAGGAATTCCTGTAGCTGCCAGAGGCTGCAAGACACAGCGAAACACCTGCCGTGGAGTCTTTGGAGGCAGCAGGGCCCTGCTTCCCTTGCTTGAGAACTTTTAGCCTCCAGACTGGGAGACAATCCATTTCTGTGGTTTTAGCCACTCAGTTCACGGAACTTTGTTACAACAGCGAGAAGATACTAACACACCCTTCAGCCAGCGTTGCAGCGGGAAAGCCTCACCCCCTAGACCCCACTCACCACCCCCCAGCTCGCCAACGTTGGTTCTCTTGCCCAAAATAGAGTACAGGAGCCCGGGAGGTGGGCTCAGTGCCAGCTAAGTCTCCTGGGGGCTGGGCCTTGATTGTCCCCCGGAAGGATGACTTCTAGGGGTGGGAGCAGCAGGGAGCAACTAACCTAGAGAGGTGCAGGCCTTTGGAGCAGCACCAGCCTCACTGGGAGCACTGGCTCTGTCCCTTTCTAACTGTGTGAACTGGAAGCCACTGAAACGCTCCAGACTTCATCTGTTCGTCTGAAGAATGGGGATATGCAAGAATACGGAGCTCTTATGGTTGTCAAGAGGTTTAGAAACCCTTTTCCAAACCTTTACAGAGTGTCTGCTGTGAGCCGTGCCCTGTTATAGATGCTGGAGGTCCCCTGGTGAGTGTAGTCTGGGGGGAGACGCTCAGGATCTGGGGAGCATCCTTCTGCAGAGACTGGAAGGCTGAGCTGGTGGCCAGGCGGGTGCAGTGTATTTCCATGAAGCACATCTGGATGTGCACCTCTCAGAGCACATTTGAGAACCTGCAGGAGGCCAGGCTGTCTGGAGAGCAGGGAGGGGGTGCGTGGGCCCAGATGAGGCTGAGACCAGGGAGGGCCCATGGTCTTCAGCCTTAGAAAAGATGAAAGCTTTTTTGTCATCAAGGAGGTTGTCTGTGTGTATTCCTGTATCAAATGATCAGATTAGCGTTTTTCTCCCCCCATTGTTGGCCATTGTGTGGAGAAGAGTTCAGAAGGGCCAGAGTTTAGCAAGGGTCTGGAGGAAGGTGTATTAATCATGCTTTTTTATTTTCCGTATTTCTGATGCTTTGACATCTGGGGCCTCGCGGACCCTGGAGAGAGAACTCCTCGCAGGGCCAGCCAGTTCCTGGAGATGGTAGGAGTCCGGCCTGGAGCACACCCTTCCTGTGCAAACCAACCACCGCCGAGCCCCCACGCATGCCTCCTCTGTCAGGCTCTCACACTCCAGCCACTAATCACCCAGGGCAGGTACCAGGCGACCAGGAACAGCCCCGACGCCCCGGAACCCGGTGAGGTCTTCCCAGCTAGCCGGCCCTAAGCCTGCTCACTCTGCCAGGGCTCGTCCTTCCCAAGGAACCTCAACAAAGGCTCTTGTCCGTCTTCCCCTCAGCCCACCCCCTGCCCTCTGCCTCCTGAATGGCCGCGGTACCTCCCAGTGTCCCTGTGCGCCATGCCTGTCCCCTGGCTGGGGAACTGTGAGTAACAGACTACCTTTACCATGGCAATCCTCTCCTGATCTGTTGGCCTCACCACTCCTGCCAAGTGATAAAACCTACATTTTGAATTGGAAGGATCTCAGTGGCTTCGGCTGGAGCTGGCAGTGTGCAGGCGAGGGTGCTGGATTTGAGCTGTTTAGGAGACAAGACGGACAGACCGGGCTGTGAGCGGCTGATGGGCAGTAAAGGAGGGGGTGGCCTGGTTTTGGGGGACACTTGCCAGGTGCTTGGCTGATGTGCTGGGGCCCCAGCTCTGATCCCCTGAGGAAACGAGGAGGCAGTGAGCCTGCAGGAGGGTGCAGCCTGGGTCTCAGAAAGGAAAGAGCAGAAGGGCCGCAGGCAGACAGAGGCCAGGGGGCCCCGATGAGCCTGTGGAGCGGACGGGATGGAGGCTCGGCTGGGTTCTGGTCCCAGCTGCCCTCCTGGGTCCAGCCCATGTGACTCCCAAGAAGCATGCCCCACTTCAAAAATGGAAACAAATGCTGTTTGCTTTGGGGGGAAGTGTCTGTCAATCGAAGCTGTCAGTTTCCTCGGCTTCTAAGTAAGGGAAAGCTTCGTGGGTCCCATAAATAGATTTCCAAAGCCGCCTGCCAACCCAGCCCCCAGAACAGACCCCGCCCCGCTGTGGGCCTCGCAGGCTGGGGTGAGGGGCTGCAGGGGCACAGCCCCCTTTGCTGGAGCCGGCAGGGCTGCAGGTGCTCGGGACTGTCTGGAGGCTCGCAGTTTACTGTGAGGTGCCAGCTTTCGCACCTCATTACCCAATGTTGACAGAGGCAGCTGATAACTCTGCGCGCCTCCTTCTCGCCTCCATTAGCAGATTGCTGGCACAAAAAAAAACCTGAAAAATTCAGCTCTCAGATGTAGGCCCTGCCATCTGGCTTGGGAAGTCAGCTGGGTTTGGATTCTGCTTTGGGGGACGGAGCAAGCCAAGGAGAGGGGTCCCAGGAGCTGGGGTAACTCTGGAAGGTCATGGAAGTTTAAGTCCTGGGGGAGGAGGAAGACCCCAACTTGTGGTCAAAGGGGGCTGCCAACGAGGTGTCAGGAGGGATGTGCTCGGCCTTTGTGTGAGGCTGAAAATGGGAGAAAGGGCAAAGGGCCAGAGGCTAGCAGGCTGGAGAGGGTGACCAGAGCAAGTGGGAGCAGGGAGGGTCAATCTCTTCCATGTTGCTGGCTGGCCTGGCAGCTGCAGGGCCAGGTTGCATGCAAGTTGAACAGCAAACAGTGCTGTGATCCATTAGTAATGTCTGCCCTGGGCTCGGCAGGAGAAGGCAACAGCTGCTAGATTTGTCATCCCTGAGTTTAAGGCAAGTGGTTTAGAACTAAGATGAGGAAGAGCCATGTCAACTTCTAGAGCATTCTTTCCAGGTGGCACCTGGAATGTGGGGCTGAAGTGACAGAAACTACTTGGAGAAACTATTGGGCTCTGAGTTTCTTCTTCAGAGTATCCTCTCACCTTTGTGACTAGGGGCTCCCTGAGGGCAGGCTGTCTGTCCTGTTCACAGCGGTATTAGCAGCACCTGGAACAGTGTCTGGCACATAACAGGTCTCCACAAATGGCTGTCACATCCCTGGCTGAGAGGGTGAGTGACGCAGGGTGGACGGGGGGCGGGTAGACCCCTCTGAGGGATTTCTGAGCCCCGGGCCAGCAAGGGAGACACCATCTAGGCAAAGACGCGGTGTCCTTCTGTGGGATGAGATGGAGAGGTACGACTTCTGGCCCTTCCTTCTCTTAAGGTAATTTTTGGCTTCCAGCCCCAGGGCATCCCCCACATTTCCCCCTTTTCCTCCTCCCTGCAGTGTCTGAAGACAGAGCACATACCAGGGTGTGAGAGCGTGGAACCCACCACTGTGCACCTGGCAGTGGAGGGGGGCCCCGAGGATGCACCCCTACCCCAGACAGAGCACCAGGTGAGTCATGCTGGTCTCGGGGCTCACACAGGTCATGTCTAGGTTCAGCCCTGCCTCAGTGGCACTGGTTCAGACCTGACTGTCCCTCACCCATAACAGTGCCCTCCCCTCTCTGAATCCCATGCTCAGCTCTTGATTGCAGGTGAGATTCTCTCCCTGGAGCCCCCCTGACCGGGGGTCCTGGCACTTTGCCCAGTGATTTCTGGGAAGCACCCTTTCCCTTTCCTGGGGCTTAACCCAGGGAGGAAGGAGGAAAGGCCAGGTGGGAGAGGGTCAGGTGGGAGGGGGTCAGGTGGGAGGGGACCAGGAGGGAGGGGACCAGGTGGGAGGCACTGAGAATCCCCACTGAGTGTTCTAGGGCAGGGCCATGCTCTTAAGGTGAGAAGAATGAAGGAGGATCTTGGGGCTAACCCTCCCTCACCAGGAGTCCCAGGACCACTTCCTCTGCTCACAGCCCTGGGTCTCCTCAGAAGGATCTGCACTAAAATCCTCCCCTGTGAACCCTTTGCCTCTGGCTTCTCTTCCTGCCACTCTGGATCTGTGAATTCAAAGTCAGCGGTAGGCTCAGTTCTCCTCCCCGGCCTCCAGGCACCCTCAGCCTCCCCTCAGCCCCCTCTGGAAGCTTATCCTCTGCTTGTTGACCAGCACCATCTCTCCCTGATTCTCCTTCTCCTTCCCACACTCTCTTTCCCACCTTCAGTTTCCTCCGAGAGCCCTCTAGCTAGAAGGAACTCCTGCTCTTCTGAGCTCTGTGTCTGTCTTGTTCTTGTCTATCTCCCCCTAGTCTAGAAGCTGTGCCCCAAGATGGGGTGGTCCTTTCTCTGAGTCAGCTGAGGCTTCTCTCCACAGCACACATCATTTCTTGACATGCTAGAGTTATTTATTTTTTGTTTTCTGATGCATTTGCTGACCACCATGTGTAGGGCTCAGGTTCTGAGGACAGCAACCTGGGGAATTAGGACAAGGGAGGTAGGCATGAGGGCTCTTTGTGGTGGCAGGAGATGGTCAAATACTGTCAGCTTCCTGTTGCCACCCAGGATCAACTCAGAAGGAAATAAAAAAGGACCCATGAACCCTGAGCAGAAGTCATAGCACCTTCATTCTTAAGGAGCCTTGTGAGGGACTTCCCCAGTCTACACCAGTGGGGTGGCAGGCCAGGAAGAAACTGGTGATGGAGCCACAGTGTGACCCTCTATAGAGCTATGAGTGTGACCCTGATGAAGAAGGACCAAGATCACAAGAGCAGATCCAGAACTGTGCTCCCCCAGTGGCCTACAGAGGATGACCAGATGACCTGGCTAGTGTCTGTTGTCCCAGTGTAATTATCACTTTTTATTCATTGTCATTGTTAATTATTATTTTTCTCTCTAAGTTATATGGCCATCTGATCAGTATAGATGATCCTACTGATTATCCTGACTCAGGGGGAGCATATACGTGGCAGGTTGTCCCACACTTCCTGTAACGCTCTCCATGGAAGACACTGCTAACCAATCACATTTCTCTTTCCTCTGATCCTGGAGACTCCCCCATGAGCTTCAGAGTCCTTCTTGCAACAGTATTCAGGGCATATTGATGGGTGAAGATGGTACCCACATGGGGGAGGGGATGGTGGCAGAAATGTGCGATTGGTTATATACAGGGAGACTGATCAAGTGTGTAATCATATTTAAGGATAATGGGAGACAGGTTTCTCTTGGAGGGGACAGTTACACATGTGGAAAGGGAGAAAGTAAGAATGAGTTCTCTGCAGGTGTACTGGTATTGGCTATATTGGAGTGAACTAATGGCTTTCAAAATATCTACCTCTCTAGTTAGAAACAAGATGTAAATGTGTATCTCTGTCTGTCCATACACACACACGCTCTGACACGTGATACATACATTCCCCAGCTCTACCCACTGGGGGGGCTTGGGAGCAGTGACATCGCAGTAACAGTGAGCACACTCACACCCAGATCGTGGCTTCTAAATACCATCCTCCACTAAGAGGAGCCAAGCTTCTCTGGAGAGATGGTTGATTCCAGGAAGGTACAGGACGTGCCTGGAACACCTTATTCAGGAAACAAGGGAGTGTTCGAAGATTGATGGGCCTTACACGATGTTGTACATCAACTACACTTCAATCAGAAAAAAGAATGATGACCTTGATGAAACGACACAGAAGCCAGCTTGAATGGACATTCACCAACCAAATCTGAGACCATCTGCATGTCAAAATAATGATAGCAAAGGACTGTGGCCCACTGAATAAGGAAATAATGAGTTCATTAAGTGATAAATAAATAAGTGAAAATTCTGAATGTTTGATGACGAGTAGTATATTTATATAGTCTTAACATATCTCCCCACAAAATACTTATTAACTGCAAAAGGAAAAAAGAGTAACTTTTCAGTGGAGAAGCCTTGTAGAAACCACCCTAATCAAGCAATCCAAGTGAACATCACCAGAACTGAAATTCTGCACCACCCGACAGATCTCAGCATCCCGGCCGCGAGATTTCTGCCAAAGACACATAACCTGAATCTAACCTTGTGAAAACATCAGACAAATCCAAAGTGAGGGAAGTATGCGAAATAACTGGACTGTACTTTTCAAAAGTGGGAAGATCACAGAAGTCAAGACAGAGCCAAGAACTGCCCCACACTGAAGTACATGACCATGAAAGGTGCCACATGAGGCCAACGTGATCGGGGCAATCGGTAAAACTTATCGAGGATTAGGTGGTGATCATATCTCAGTGTCAGTTGCCTGATTCTGAGAGTTCTATGATGGTTACGTAGGAAAATATTCTGATTTAAATGAAACACACAAAAAAGTATTTCAGGGTAAAGGGGCATCAGGTTGGTGACTTTCAAGTGGTTCAGAAAAAGTTTCTTACGACTGTACTTACAACTTTTTAGGTAGCTGGTGATTGTTTCCAACTTTTTTTTTTAAAGATAATTTAGAAATTCCAAAAGACACAATCAAAATATCCCATAAGCAACTTATGGTTCAAATAAAAAGCAAGATAAAATGAAACACAGATGACCACAATAAGATGTACATTTTGGTGTTTCAAAGGTACACTTCAGCTCGGTGGAAATCTCTCTTTGTATGGCCATCCTTGGTCTTAGCAGAGCTGGGCATGTTTTCCCGGGAATGAAACAGTCAGAGCTGGCCTTGGCTCTTCCATGCCAGCAGGGAAGAGTGTTCCATAACCTTGATTGGCTACATAATTTGTGGGGTCTTTGTTAAAACATTATTATGAATGTTTTAAAAAGTATGAAGAAAATAAAGAGTGTAACAGCAGAGCCTGGAACCAGCGTGGGCCCCATGTGGCTGCATAGGTTACACACTTGAATTGGCCCCTGCAATCACTGGCCGTTGCTCAAAGAACTTGCTCTTCTGTAAGGCTTGGCAATGAGATGAAAGATTTGTGAATAAGGATGTTCACGAGTATTGTTTCTAATGCTGAACACCAGCAGCAGCATAAATGTCCAGCAACAGGGAATGATCAAATAAATCACAGTGTATTTATAAGATGGAATATTATGCAGGCATTAAAAACTATGTTTTGAAGAATATTGAATGACAGGAGAAAATGAAGTTACTATAACGGCAAGTGAAAAATACAAAACATTAAACTGCATGTATGTCATATTACCAATTCTGTAAAAAAAAATTACATACTTGAGTATAGCAAGAAAACTGGCAAGAAATAGACCCACACGTAAACAGGGGTTCTCTCTGGGTGATGAGCCCACAGGCGATTTTTATTATCTTTTTAATACCTTCTCACATCTTAGAAGTGTTCTACCCTGAGTATATCTAATTTTTATAATTAGAAAAAGATTTTTAATTATTTAAAAATAATATGCTCATTTGTTTGCTTCATAATTAAAAAATTTTAATAAAGATAAAAGTAAAATAATAAAAGGCCATTCATTCACATTTAACCAATAATTACAGAACATCTCTGGCCATGCAGGATGCTTGATTCTAAAAAAACAGAGGAAACAGGAGAAACACAGACTGTGTCTCACTCTACGCACGAGCTTGTCATCTTGTTGGCGAGGAAAAAGAGTAAACTAAAAAAGCACTCCCAGGCCTTCCACACACCTCTGCTCGGGACCCAGGACGACCCGGAGGGGAGCAGGACCCCGGTGGGCGTCCCCGCACGCAGAGCCTGGAGGGGCAGGCACGTGCCCACGGGCCCCCCGGGACTCCTGTGTGTTTCAATAGTGCACGTCGGGGAAGGTGTTTGCTTAGCACGTTTCCCTTTAATAAACTATAACTTTAAAAGCTATGGCAGGTTCTAAGTAATCAATACCACATTGTAATAATTTCAAGCAAACAGAGATTTACATTCTTTGTACCTTGGACAGCAGGCACTTTATTCTCCGCGTATACCTGCGAATGCTGCTTTATTTTCACTGAAACCAATTTGCTTTATTGACCAAATCACGTCTGGTGCCCATAATGCCCACCTTTCTTCCATCCTCTAACTCAGCGAACCCAGTTCGCATCAATAATTGTGACAAAGGTGGAGGTCCTTTCCTCCAGTGCCCAGGGAGCATCAGCGAGGTCTACCCAGAGGTTTCACTTTCCTGTGCAACCTTCTCCCAGCTGGGGAGGGACAGGCAGGGGGCTTGCCCACGCAGCGAGGCCAAGGGTCAGAAAGTACATTCTGAACTGTCAAGATGTGACGATGCGGAAAGGAAGGAGCAAGAAAACGAGGGAGGGAGGCAGGGAGGGAGGTGAGAGAAAGAACAGAAGAAAGAGCGGGAGAAGAAAGAACAGGAAATCTGGACCACATGCAGCTGGGCAGCAAGGAGGTTCACCTTGTCCTTCAGCTCAGCCCCGCGTCCTTTCCAGGTGACGGTCACTTGGCGGGGGGACCCTGCACCCCGCAGCTCTCCAGGTCGATGCGCCGGCGCGGTTGGAAGAGGCCCGCTGGGGCATGTCATTAGCTAAAGACCAATGACCTCCTCCCTCCTTGTGGTGGCTAAGCAACTTACTGCAACTAATCAACTAATTCATTAAACTTCAGAGAGGTAGGTCAAAGCCTCTATGATTTAGTCGATTAATCAAGGACCAGAGTTGCACTTTGAGTTTGGTTCTTAGCAACAGTTTTCTTGACCTATTTTTGACTGTATAACTATCCCTCAGAAGCCTTTAACTTACTGCATTTTTCATCCTCAACTGGCCCGTGGTTCCCACGCACACACTAAGAAGGGCCAGCAATTAGACCCCTGTATCCAGGTTGGCGACTGTGAGAAACAGAGGCAGGAGAGAGGGGCTAGTCCAGCTGCCCTGCGATGACGAGGATGCACAGTATTTCCTGTATCAATTACACACGCCCCCGAGGAGTGGAAATCTGCCGAACTCACAGCCGGGGGACCAGGGGGCAGAGCAGGTGCTCGGGAGGCAGGACTGGTACCCTTCCAGCTGCTGGTCCCTCCAGTGGTGGAAACAAGAAACTCTCAGTCAGGAGCTCAGAGATTTAGCGGCAAGACTAGGGGTCAGTTCTGCTCTTACAGTGAAATCTGGCTCCAGAAGTGAACTCAGCCCCATGAAGCCTGGCCTGCCCTCCAGTTCTAATGCTGGGCCCCAGCCTGAGCCTCAAGGGCTGGAATTCCTGTATGTCCTCCCTACATCCATCTAGCCATCTATCTATCCACCCATCCACTTATTCATTTAATTATAATTATTCACTGAGTCTGGACGATGCACCAGGCAGTGTCCTAGGTGCTGGGAACATAATCATGAACCCAGGACATGAAACACACAGTGGGCCAGACCATGTTAACACAATCACAGTGCCCAGAGTGACATGTATGATGCTCAGTGGGCGTGCCCAGAGGAGCCCAGAGAAGGGCATGGCTAAAGCTCTCTGGAAGGTAAAACCTCCTGGAGGAGGCGGCAGCCTAGCCGGGTTCTGTAGGCGGCACAGGCGCTTGCCAGGCAGCGCAGGTCATGGTAAGGGTGCGCCCAGCACAGGCGGCTGCTTGGTTCCCTGCCCAGAATCTTGGCTCCAAGGTCACCCTTCTGCCAGCCTCCTAGGAGTCCTCCAACACGGGTCTTGTCTACCAGGTCCTTCCCACGTGTCTGTGCAGGGATCTCCCACACTGGGGCCGTCGGTCTCTGGGCTCTGCCTTCCCATGTCCGCCCTCATCATGCCTTGTCAGAACTTCCCTGAGGCCTCGGAGGGTCTGCTCAGCCACTCAGACACACGCATGAGGGAAATCGGCCCACGATGCGAGCGAACAATAGCATTGTCTGCAGAATTACTTCAACACTGTTTCACTTTGCACATTAAGCACCCAAGAATCAGGCTGTGTAGACTGTGCAGGGCACAACTCCAGGAGGCGCCACTCCCACAAGCTGCGATGGGGACGTGTCCCTGCAAATGGTGCAGCACAGCAGCCCCAAGAGGAGTGCCCTTCACGCCCACAAAGAAATACCCTGTCACGTGTATCTGAAACACACGGCCCGCTTGCCCTGGCTGCCGTTCCCCACTTGTGAAAGAAACCTGGGGTAGAGGAACTATTTCTCTAAGAAAAGCCACAGCGCCGGCTCCGTGAGTGGTGACAAGGGCTCCTCGGCCCCGGCCTCGGGGGAGACCCCACGGAGGGCCGTGGCCTGGGGGCTGATGATCCCAGTCCTGTCTCTGTCCTGTCTCGTGGAGCCGTGGCCATTCAGCAACTCCTGAATGGAGTTGCCAGCGGGGATTTAGGCCAAGGAGGCTAGGTCTTCTGGTTTCTCAAGAAAAGTCAGAAACCTGAATTTTTGTCTGAAATTTACAGATACTTTTACGTTGGCTCAAGTCTTTCTAAAATGCTGTGTCGGCTGAACACGCTGGGGACCCTGGCCCCAGGCAGGTGCCGGCTCTGCGGGTTAGGAGGCTGTGATCCCCCAGAGGAGGTCTGAGCAGTGGGCGGGGGTGGGGGAGGGCGGGGGCCTAAGGCGGGCTGGGACCCAAGATTCAGGCTCCTCTAACAGGGACTTGCTCGGAAGGGGTAGCAGTTCAGAGCTTTGGTATATTTGGGGGAGTTTCAAAAGACTAGAGGCCTGGGAACCCCGTTCTCCCCAAGTAGAGAAGAAAGCTGGGGTTCACCTGCACTGACAGCTCCACGTTGCCTGGTCTGAGCCCCACCTGGAGCCAGGGCGTCACACATCACCTCGTTAAGGAACCTCAACTCTACATTGCGACCAGCGACAGACTCTGTGTTGGGGGTCTGAGGCCTACACAACTGGAGGGACCTTTGTTAAGAAAAAGAGCACATAATTTAGGATGCAAAATACAGGTCCTGGGGGCACCTGTAACTGTGGAGGGCCAGTGTCGGCTTGGACAGACGCACAGAAGCTGATTACAAAGAGCTCTTCCCAGCTCTGCTTCCAGTGACTTCACGGTGGGAGCTCGAAACTGGTCGCGATGGGAGTGTTTACACCACGGCAACTGGCAAATGTCACAAATCGGGCTCCCCCACCCACGGGAGCCGATGGTTAACCATTTACCAGCACACCACTGCACGTCCGAATCAGGACCCCTGCAGCGCAGGCCTCATTAGCTCCATGGAAATCTGCCTCTGATCAACATATATTTGTCAGGCAGGAATCCACTGAAGGAACAGAGGTGGGGAAAAGAAACAGAGCCGTGACACCTAGAAAGGAGGAAGGCCTTCTTCCCACAAAAGAAGGAAATTGGAAAAGAGTCTTCTGAGAGGAAGAGGTTTTTCCCTTCTCAGTCTGAGCTGGGTGGGGAGAAAACAGAGAGAAGGAGAAAAAGTCTTTTTTCAATTCCCCAAGTGCTCCACTGAACCTGGAGTTTCCCTTTGAAAAGTACATGGTTTGGGGCATTGGCTGAATAAAAGCATCCCAAATTAAAATCTCTTTTCTTTCAAGGGGCTGGAGAGTGTGTCTATTTGTCTGGGACTAAAGGATTTATTCGTTTTAAGGGAAGAGATTCATCATGGGGACAGGCTGCGAAGCTTCTGGGGAAAATGCTACTGGACTCCCGAGCGCTTACGCCTTTCAGCAGAGAGAGGGCCCTCCTGGGAAGCCAGGCTGGAGGCCAGCACGTCCCGACCGTGTCCCCGGCCTGGCTCCTGGGAGCCAGTCTTGTGGGCTCAGCCCTCCGCCCTCAGCCCCTGACCCACGCCAGCTGGTGGAAGCCGATCTTGGACTAAGGAGTCGGGACGCCACGCTGCCTGCACAGGCGCCTTCGGGAAAAGGCTTGCTGGCATTGCTGCGGCCGGGGCTCGCTGCTCGCCGCCAGGAGGGGCCCTCTGACCACGTCTGACCCTCGGAAGCCGAGGCCGAGGGGTTAGGCTTCAAAGCACCCGTCCACGGGGTGGTGGGAAGCAGTTCACTGGCTGCTGGGGTGGGGGCTCTGCTGGCCCCGGCCTGCTGCCCCACCAGCAAAGGGTCACAGGAAGAGTGTCCTCTCGAAGAGGGCCCCAGGCCCCCCAATTTCATCACGTTCCGCCCCACAAACCATGGGCAGCGTGCCCCTCCTGGTTAGGCCACGTGCCTCTGCGCTCCGAATGCTGCATTTCTCAGCCGGGGGGTGGCGTGGGGGAGGCGACGGCCACTGCAGCCTGCAGCTGATGCTGGATGTCACCCCCTGCCTGTTCCTGGGCACCTGATGGGCATCTGCTATCCTGCTGGACGAGGACCCTCTGCCCAAGCTGAGAGCCTTCAGGGAGGGAGGTGAGGGGCCGAGGGCCCCGACCCAGGTGTGGTCCTGGGGAGCTCCCTGGAGGAGGTGGTGTCTGAGATGACAGAGGGAACCAGAGGAACCCGGCAGGCAGAGGAGGGGTGAGAAGAGCACTGGGGTGGGCATGGGGTCGAGGCCTGGCGTGAACAAGACCCTGACATGTGGGGGTCACTGGGAGTAGCTCCGGGGACCTTTAGGGAGTTAGGGCTTCAAGCTGCAGGCCGAGGGGCAGCACCTGGGGGTTGAAGGCCTTGGGTGGACCTGCTATTTAGAAAGAACATGTGGGCTGAGGCCCACAAATCCGCACCTGGTGTGAGCACCACCCTGACACCCCACACCTGCCCTGCTGTCCCGTACAGACCCCGTCGCACATGCGGCTGGAGGAAAGCAAGACAGGGGGGACCAGGAGCCTGCATCCAGCCCAGCCCCCCAACCCCAGCAGCCCTGCCCTCGGGGAACGTCAGGCCAGAGTCCCTCTCCGGGCCTGCCCAACCCCAGAAAAAGCAGATCCTAATTCTGGCATCTCCAGCTGCATTTCTCTGGAACCGGATAGCCTCTGACGGAGAGTGAACGAGAAAGCAGAGGAACCAGAGCTGGAGCGAAGGCCAGGCCAGCGGGCATCGGAGCAAAGGGGCTCAGGAACCTAGACCTCTTCCCTCTCCTTTGATCGTGCCACAAAGCCCCTCCCCCCTCAAAGTGCTGAGTCAGATGCAGTTCTTTTTAAAGAAAAGGCAGCGCAATTTATTTTGCATGAGAATCTCCAACGATCTGACCCCTGGGAGCCGGGCTCCCCGTGGACGGAGCCATGGGGTTTTACGAGTCCCGAGCTCAGCACTGAACACACAGATATAATTGTTGGGGGCTGGAGGCTGAGCTCCAGGGCCGCCAGGGATGCTCAGCCCACCTCTGCCTTCGTCAGCGTTTACTTTCATACCGGGCGGAGGTTGTTCGGGGCCAAGTCTAAAAATAAAGGATTTACGATTAAGGTTATTAGCATCAGGTGGAACCTAAACTCGGCACCCCTGAGTAGCATGTGCAGAAATCAGCGTGCGGCGCATTTTGCTCTGATTAAAAAAAAAAATGACCAGAGCAGGCTGGGGGCTGGCCTTGCCAGGGGGTGGTGTTCGCACGTCTCCAGGCTTTGCCCGGGTTCCCAGGGGGGCAGCGCCTCTTTGAATGATGCCCCTGAGTCTCAAAGGACCAGTGGCTGGGGCGGTGCTGGGGGGCACCAGGTCCTGAGCCCAGGGCTGCGGCCAGAGGGAGGTGGCCGTGTCTAACCTGCAGGGTCAGTGTCCCCAGGCTCTGTCTCTGGTCAGGCCCACGCTTGTTTGCATCCACGACACATCCCGAGGGGAGCCTGCAAACAGAGGCTCGCTGTACCCCAGGCAGCAGTGCTGCCCGCCTCTCGTGGGTGACCGAGCCATCCCCAGAGCCCCTCAGCTCCTAACTTTAGGATAACATCTCAGAGGCCCTGAGCCCGCACGCTCCTGGATGTAAAAGTCAGCCTGCTGTTGCAAACCAGCAAGGACAGCAGTGGGTTGGGGGCGAGAGGTGGGGGCTGGCTCCTGCCAGAAGACAGTGCCAGCCAGCTAGAGCCCACTGCCACCCTGGTCATCCATTCACTTGTTCATTGAGTTCAGGGAGCTCCTCCTTCGGACCCTGCCCCGGGTCCTGGCGTGGCCTGGAGGCCTAGGTGTCTTTGAGGCCTGAGCGGGCTGGCCTGTGGTCCCAGCCACCACCCTGTCACTCGACTCCCCCCTTTGGGTAGGATTTCCTCTCCTGCCTCCTCCCTTCCTTCTTTTATTCTCTCTCTCCCTCTCTCCCTCCCTCTCGCTGTCTCCTCCTCACGTTCTTCCCTCATCTTTTCCTAAACCGAGACAGAGCAGTTTGTAACGGGCAAGGGCAAGTCAGCTTTATGTGTCCCTGAGGCCACTACCAGGATGGGCTGTAAGTAATACTTTCCGCTGACCTCTCTCTAAAGCTGAAGACTGTGGGAGCCCCAGGCGGGACCCCCAAGGCCCCAGCTCGGTGACCTGTGGCATCTCAGAGTCTTAGGGAGGTTGGGGGAGGAGGCCCCCGGGACCTCGGCTCCTCTCTGCTGTTACTGGCCGGCTGCTGGCATTTTGCAGCCAGAGCTGGAAGCCGGGCATCCCCAGGTCAGCTCGGGGAGGGGCCGAGGGTGCCCGTGGGGCGAGGGGTGGGTGCTGAGAGGGTGGGGAGCAGGCAGCAGCACCCCACGGGGCTGTGCCAGAGGTGGGCTTAGCTGCTTGGGGAGCTGGTGCCTGGAACTTGTGAAGAGGAAATGGATTCTGCGTGAAACGTGACACAAATTTATTTGGACAATTAATACACCATGTTAAGCTGCTTCTCTTCCTGGGCGGCCTCCGCCTCCGGGGTCTGCAGCAAGCTCTCCTGATGTGGGCAGAGAAGGCACTGGGGTGTCAGGGAAGATTTAATTCTTCCCTCTCGAAAAGGAATGTTGGGAGCAGGATGTTGGTGCAGACTAAAAATAGCCCCGCAGCCCCCAGCCTCGGCCTCCAGCCAGCAGGGCTTTGCCCGAGATTATGATGATTCTCACGTAAAGGAAAGACTAATGGATTTCTTCCTTGAGGCAATTAAAAAGTGATTTGTCACACACCGAGATGTATGGCTTTGTATTGGCAGATAGGAGGCTGCGGGAGGGCGGGGTGTGGGGTGATGGGTGGTGGGGAGGGGTCCTCAGCCGCTGTGTGGCTGGGGGGTCCCGGGGGCTCCGAGGGGAGCCCAGGTGAGCACGGGAGGGAGAGGCGCGGGGGTGGGCACAGGCTTTGGCCCAGCTCCGCTAGAGGCCCCTCCCCTGGCTTCAGACCGAAGAGGGTCTGAATGTTTTCCAAGTCCTCAGCCCCTTGGAAAAGCCCAGGAGCCCGAGGCAATGCTCCCATCCCTTCACACCCTCCCCATCTCTCTGGCCTCACCCACAGGCAGAAGGCTGGTCTCAGGCTGTTCCTGCCACCTCTGCACTCCTTTTGGGGGGCCCTGGCTACCTCCTTGTGCTTCCTTTCTTGATGAGGAAGCTATAGAGGATGAAAGGGACCCTCAGGCCTCAGGAGGGAGTCCCCTGACTCTGTAGTCGGAGAGGAGTGCAGGTGCACTCAGGTCACCCCCCGCCCCACCCCCGCAGAGGGCTCGGCCGTCCTGCCTTCGACCCTGCCTGGAGCCGGGCGCGGGGCCTGTCCTGGAGGAAGGCTCGGAAGGGATCCGGGGCAGCCCAGGGAAGTCCTTCACTGATTCTGGGGGTCTGGGTTGGAAGCCTACAGCTGCCCTGCCTCCTGGCCTGTCCCCACTGCTGCCCCACATCCAGCACCACAGCTCTGTCAGGAGTAAAGCCGGGTCTTCATCTCCGTCTGCCTTCCTCTTCTGTTTCTCAGTCAGTTTAGAGCCCAGCGGAGGGGACGGAGAACTCTTCATCCTCTGCCTCCCACGTGAGCCTACACTCTTGAGTCCCACACAAAACCTCTCCTTTCCTAAGAAGCTGTGCATCCCGGCCCCTGAACACTCTGGGGTCTTAGGTTGGCTTCACCCTGCCCCCTCTGCACCACCACCCCACAGCTCCCTCCTCCTTCCGTCATCCTGTCCTTCCTTCTCCACGTCATCCCTTCCTCACCATCCTCCAGTTAGCGAGCGCGCACCACCTGCTCCGCCTGTGCTGGGCTGGCTGTGCAGAGCGTGCTGCTCTCAGGCTCCAGGAGAGATGGAGGCCACCAAGCCCTAGGTTTGCGTCCAGGCTTTGTTACCCGACTGGTAAATCCCGCCAACTGTGCAGTGGATTGAGAAAGAAGCTAAGAAGATGGGCACTTTGGTTCGGGGGGCACAAGTGGTCAGGAGACCCCTCCACCAAGATTCTGAAGCCCCATGGGAAGGAGGGGGCTGCCTTGCTGCCCCTGCATGGAGCCAGAGGGAGGCCCCCTGGGATGCAGCCTAGGGCTGGAGTGGGGTCCCCGCCAGCCACACTCCAGCACTTCAGTGAGGGCCCCTGAACCTGCACTCTGCTGTCATGTGACCCCTTTTCCTCCACTCATGCCATTTCCTCTAGTTGCTTTCATGTCTTTCATGGCACCAGGCATCTAAGAGAGTAGCATCATTTGAAGCCACACGAACACCAGCAGTTTGGGGCATTTTGTAGTAGATTAAAAAAAATTTCCATCCATCCTGAAGCTAGCATCCAGTTCAACATTTTGTGACTGCCCTGGAGGGACACTCAGAAAGAAGGAGCAGGGACGGCTGATCGGCTCCCAGGGGACCCACCCCGTCAGGGACCACAGGCTCGGCGCGGAAGCGCCGTGCTTATTCTGCGATGCTGCTCCAAGGAGCCCTTCGCTCTCAGAAGCAGCTCAGCTCCAGAACTTTCAGGAACACAGAGGGAGGCAGAGGGTGCTAGCATCAGAGTCTGTGTCCTGGGACCCCTTCTGAGACCAGCTCTGGGGACCCAGACATGCCTCTGCCACACCTGCTTCTGGTCTGGAGCCCTAGTGGCCATTGCTCATCCCCTGCCTGGACCTGTGGTTCCTCCCCCAGGGTCCCTGGACTGTGATCCTCTGTGCGGACTTGCAGCACAGTGATGAGGGCTGCCACGATCGAGGGCTCTCTCCCCTGGCCCCACCCGGAGCACGTCTGCATGGATTGGCATACGGAGTCCTCCCAGCGGCCCTGTGAGGTGGGCGCTACAGTGCCTCATCCCGTTTCAAGGATGGGGAGTGTGAGGCATGGGGAGGTTGAAGAGCACAGAGACTTCGAGACTTTGGAAGACACACAGTAGCATCAAGTCATAAAAGTAGATAAAGAAGATGTGGTAGATTTATACAATGGAATACCACTCAGCCATAAAAAAGAATAAAATGCCATTTGCGGCAACATGGATGGACCTAGAGATTGTCACTCTAAGTGAAGTAAGCCAGAAAGAGAAAGAAAAATACCATGTGATATCACTTATATGTGGACTCTAAAAAAAAAGGACACTATGACCTCATCTACAAAACAGACAGAGACTCGCAGACATAGTAAACAATCTATGGTTGCCAGGGAAGGGGGTGGGAAGGGATACATTTGGGAGTTTGAGATTTACAAATGTTAGCTGCTATATATAAAAATAGATTTAAAAAGTTTCTTCTGTACAGCACAGGGAACTATGTTCAATATCTTGTAATAACCTTTAATGAAAAAGATTATGAAAACGAATATATGTATGTATATGCATGACTGGGACACGGTGCTGTACCCCAGAAACCGACACGTTGTAACTGACTGTACTTCAGTTAAAAAAAAAGACAGAAAAGTGATGACTCCCTTGTATCACACTGTTCTTTGCTGGGTCCTTTGACAAGAAGGTCATCTCTCCCTCCCTCCCTCCCTCCCTCCCTCCCTTCCTTCCTTCCTTTCATTCATTCCATCCTTCCATCTAAATACTTACTGAGCACATTAAGACTGCAGATTCTGCTAGAGATGAGTTAGTGAATTAACAAAACAGAACAAAACCCAAACCCACGTTTTGTTCTCATGGATACAGAGCTTACATTTGGGAGGAAATGATAATGCACATTTGACGAGTCTACTGCGTGCCCGGCACACAGCTTCAAAGACTTGACTCCAGTGGACCTGAGTTTGAATCCTGGTTTTGCAGCTTACCATCCGTACGGCCCTGGGCAATGTCCTTAACTTCTCCGACTCTCAAATGTTCATCTATAACATGCCCCCGGCACTGCTGGGAGGGTACCTGGGGACAGTGACATCCGTGAGACCACAGAGCTCCCTGGAGCGGGCTCGGTTTCCATAAATCCGGGAAACGCACGCACATCCCTAGCTGCTAGGGACTGTCCGGCACGTGGCTCCACAGCAAATCAATAGACTTAATATTTAATAATAATCCGCTGAAAGGCACTTCGGTCAGCTCACCGCATCAGTGCCACACTAATAACAAATTACTTCTTAAATTATTAGCCTTGGTTCCTTCATGAAGCTCTGGTTCGGTGTGTAACGGGGCGGGAGGAGGACAAGAGGGGCCCGCTGCAGCCCGGGGGGCCGCGCCCGGATCTCTCTGCGGGTGGGTGGTGGCTGCGGGCGGGCAGGGGGCCGGGCGGAGCTGCTGAGCCCCCCAGCCCAGGAGAGTCCACCTCACCTCTGGGGTGGGTCCTGATCATAGCTGCCATTTATCAAACACCCACTGTGCACTGGGCTCCATGTTGCGCCACTCCACGCAAACCTCTAACAGCATCTTCATGAAGGCATTGCTTCCCCGGCTTACAGAGACAGAAATTAAGGTTCCTCGTCTTAGGCCTATAGCTCATAAGTGGCTGATCTGAGATTTACACCCAGGCTGGCAGGACCCACACGTGAACATCTGTCACCTTCGCGCAGAGGAAGTACTCAGAGCAGGGAGATCATGGACCCTGAGCCCAGCCATACGGCTCCAATGCCAGATCTTCCATGTACTCACTGTGTGATGTCAGGTATGTGACGTAAGTGCTCTGTGCTCTAAGTGCCTCATCTGTAAAACGGGGGTGACAGTGGCAGCACCTGCCTCAAAGAGTGCTGTGTGGACGGAGTGTGCGGACAGATCTAACCGGACAGGCGCGAGGCCAGGATGAGCTGTCACAGCCCGTCCAGAATGTGTGTCATGGACACGCTTTCTGTCTCATGGCTTCCCAAGGAGACGGAGGGGACGGCTGCTGGACCTCGGCACACGCAGGTGAGGGAGGAGGGATCAGGCAGGGCCCCCCACACAGGGGAGCAGGTAGAGGCATGTCCAAGGTCACAGGTACCTTGGGCAGGACCATCCATGCTTATCCCAGCCCCCCACATCTCCACCAGGCTGGCTCCGGCCTGCCTGGTCCTCTCCGCCCCGAGTTCCAGAAGGCTTGGTGGAGGCTCTACACATTCTGTGCCCACAACAACCCCAGGGCGGGCAGGACCTGGCGCAGACGCGCAGCGGGGAGGAAGCTGAGGCTTCGAGCTGGCCTCCCTGCAGGTTACAGGTGCAGTGGGGACCAGCCTTGTTCTCCTCCTATCCTGCACTGGGGGCGGGAAGCATGGGACATGTTCCCACAAGCACTGTGAGGTGTATAGGGTGACGTGTGGTGCAGTCGGTCTCCATTCATTCACCCATTCGTTCCTCAGCCACCTGGTTTCTTAGGTCTGACTTCCGACCTGCTCACGAACCTGGTGCAAGTTTCCAAGCCTCAGCGTCCTCCTCTGTCAGTGGGAGGCCCACTTTCTGGGACCACTATGAGGGCACCGGCCACATCCCACGCAAAAGCTCCTTGTCCAGACACGCAGGCGCTCGACGGCAAGACGTCAGATACAGATCAGACTCAGAGCTGAGCAACGGGGCTCTTGGAAAGGAAGCAAGGTCCCTGGGGCCCCAAGGGAGACCCTTCCTCGGACTTTTCTTTAGGAAGAAGAATTTTTCCTGAAATAGTAACTGTGATTACCTTTGAGCGTCAAGCTTTGAGACTACTGCAATTTAAACTTAGTTCTGCCTGCTCTAGGTGTAGTTTCTGAGTTTTCAGCAACGAGCATGGGTTACCACTGTCATGGAAGATATAACTCAGGGTGTGAAATATCTCCTGGCCATTTCCCTCGGGGGCGAAGCCCTAGATTTCTGCTTTGTGATGGCCAACAAGGAAGGAGAACCATGCGGAAATCCTTAGGAACCAGGCCAGTCTCCTGTGTAAATCCAAGGCGGAGTCCTGGATTCCTCCCTCCTTCCAGGTCAGGACCATCCCCGCTGCGTCGTGGTGCCAGCAACTGGGAGGTTAGGGTGCAACTGTGTCCTACCTACCATCCTCCGCCCCAGGGGGAGGCCAAGGGAGGGCAGGGAGACCTAGGCCAGGTTTTCTCTGGAGCTGGAAGAGTCGCCCTTGGCTCCGGGAAGCTCAGGGGCTTGCTCTGCGCCCAGCCGTGCAGAGGGCTGGACAGCTCCCGCGAAACTCGAAACTCGGCAGCCACAGAGCAAGGGTTCCAGGAGGGGCGGAGACGCGGGCCGCGTATCTAGGGTGTGGGGTGCGTGGGTGGCGCTGCAGCAGGCGGTGGGCATGTGCCCGGCCCACCCCCACGGCCCCCCACCCTCTGGGGGCCGTATCTAGGGTAATAGTGTTGCTATTTGCCCCAATCTCCGGCCATTTTCAGAAAGAAAGGGGTCTGGAGGGGAGTGGGTGAGATAAACAAGCACAAATCTGCGGGGCTGAGAAGCCCAGTCAGTCGTGGGGCTCTCAAGTAAAGGGCCCTCTCCCCTCAGCTGACTGGGGCATGAAGCTCAGACCTGGACCCTCAGCTCCTTGGTTCTGGGCCAAGACACCGTATTCTAGTGATTTCTATGAGGAGTGCCTGGGCTGGACCAGATGAGCGTTCTGACTTCTTTTCTGCCCAAGAAAGCATGGCCCCAAGTCAACCATACTGTTCGCCTCTCCCTCCCTCCCCTGTCCAGGGCGTCTCTCCAAGGTCATGCTCCAGGCTCTGTGTGGTGCCCTTGACTCTGGTCCCAGCACACTGTGTGGCTCCCCTGTCCCCAGAGTTTAGGTATCTCAGTGCCCCCAGCAGGCAAGCTTCTCTGTGTTGCGAGGCCAGAGGTTGATCTGGGGCCCATCTTGCAGCCCAAGGATGTACTGTTTAGGGGATGATGGCTCTTGGTTCCATTAAGATGTTGACACCTCCTTAACTGGCAAGTTAGGTCAACTTTCTGAGCCTCAGCTGCCTTCTCTGAAAACAGACATACCGTCTTCACAGTGTTGCTGTGAGACTAACACGAGACCATCATCTACTGAGCTGACGCGGTGGCTGGAATCAGTGACGCAGGGTCAGGGCAGGCCTGGCACCCCACTCCTCGCCGGAGGGAAGGGCTGGCTGGCCAGGGGCAGGAGGAGACAGGCCTGCCGGAGCCTGACGATAGTCCGGGGAGAAGACAAACTTTCCTGGCACTCAAAGTCCCTGTTTGAAAGGCTGGTTTCTGGGAAACAGAGGCCCCAGCAGCTGTGTGAGGTGGAAAGTGATTTGATGCCCAGTGATGCAAAAAGAGTCGATCATTCAAACAAAGCTCCTGGAGGCGGCTGGCTGAGGCTCCAGCGAGGCTGGAGCCCGGCCTCGCCTACTGTTGGAGTGCAGAGCCAGGAGAGCCAGAGCCCCCATTTGAGCTGGGCCCGAGGATGCCCAGATGGTCCACTTCCAGAACCCAGGCTGCTCTTTACAATGAGTGGCCGATCCTGTCCTGCCAGGCCAGGAAGCGTGTAGTCCTTACTGCTGCAAATTGCACCCAGCGAGCCAGCCCAGGTGGAAAGGGCCCCCCAGCGGTCATGTGCTGGCCCTGTCCTGCCTCAGTTATCGTATCTTGTCCAGTCCAGGGGCTTCCTCTTGGAAGCCACTAGAAGAAGTTATCTCCACTCAGAGCCAGGGCACTGAGGCTCCCACTCCACTTTTGTATCCTAATCAGTTAAGGGGAGAAGGCTCTTTATTCGAGAATCCCCACAATTGGCTGGGGCTCCCGGGACACCTGGCCCAGGTGCTAGCTCCTTGGTTAGAAGAGTCAGGGAGGTGATGACTCGGATCTGGGGTGGAGTGGGGGGGCATTATTTGTCTCCATCCCAACCTTAACACTGAGGATGGCACCTCACATAGTAAAGGGGACAATGCAGATGGGATTACGTTAAGGACCTTGAGATGGGAGTTGATCCCAGACTACCCTGGGGGAGGGGCCCCTTGGAGTCACGAGGGTCTGCACCAGAGGCAGCAGGAGGGTCAGGAGTGGAGAAGGTGATACGACAGCAGATGCAGAGGTTGGAGTGAGGTGAAGCCACAAGCCAAGGACTGTGAGCGGTCTCTCTCTAGAGGCTGGAAAAGGCCAAGAAGCAGATTCTCCCTAGAACCTCCGGGAGGAACGTGGCCCTGCCCTCACCTTGCCCAGGCTGATTCGGGACTTCCGGCCTCCAGAGCTGTGAGATAACACAGGTGTGGTTTTTAACTCACAGAATCCATGGCAGTTCGTTACAACAGCCACAGGAAACTCACACGGGCACTTTCCTTGCAGGCATCACGTCTCAGGAGGCTGAGGAATCTGGAGGTTTTAGTCTTACTGTCACTGTGGGCTATTCTGACGACACTTTCAGCCGCTGCTGATGCGTGAATGTCTTGAGTCAGAGTCACACAGACATAGGCACTCAAACCACGGACGTCCCCATCTCTGTGACCCGGGACTGGAGTTGGGGCGGGAGGAGGGGATAACGGAAGAGGGGTGTCCAGCACATGCACCACCCTTGTGAAATGCACCTGCCGGCCCTGCCCAGGCACCTTCATGAAGAATCGCAGGCGGCCTTGCCAGGACCTGGGAACAGGCGTCATCCGCTCCATTCACCAGATGAGCAAAGGCGTGTGAGAGACGCTGAGGGGCTTGCTCGGGTCAGGCAGCTGGGAAGCGCTGCAGGCCGGGCTCAGGGAGCCACGCCTTTTCTAATCCCCCCCGCCACTGGGTCCCGCACGGTCTTGTGTATCAAATTTGGCTTTGTGCAGACCCGGTACCAAAAGAGGCCCTGCTCACCTACACGGAGGACACACAGGGACTCGTTTTTCAAGCATTCAAGTGCCCACTGAGGGCCAGGTGCCCTCCTGGGGCTCAGGGACAGGAGGGCTGGGACGGCAGAGGCGGAGGACCCAGAACCTGCCGGGGGTCGGGGACATCCATCCAGAGCCACCCTCCCATCTCTGGGCAGCTGGCGGGGGGCTGAACCGGAGCCTGGGGTCACAGGTGGCTGTCACTCTTGTTCCTTCTCAAGCCTGTAGACGGAGCCCTGTGTGCTATGGTGGCCTCTGGACTTCCATGACATGGCTCCCATAAGAAGAGTGAATAAGACGCGGGTAAGGTGTGACCAGGCATAGAAAGCCGTGCCCTGGCGCAGGGGGCCTGTGCTGGCCGGCCAGCTCCGTCTCCAGCTGAATGGCCCTCAGGCTCCAGGGGAGAGCAGGAGAGCCTAGTGCCTCAGCTAATGGCTTGAGGGCTTCCCTGCCGCCTGGCTCTCCAAATTCCTTTGGCAACTGGCCAAGCAGCAGGAGACCACACAGTCCAGGGCATCTTGTGTCTGGGGTCAGGCAGACCTGGCTTGAATCTCGATTGTACACACACCCGCTGGGTGACCCAGGGCAAGGCCCTTCCCTCTAATTTCTCCCTCGGTAACATGGGCCTAGTGACACCCTCCCCCGCCCCGCCTCCACTAAGGGACTGCTGTACACATAACAGGACATCTCACCAGGCATTAGATCCCTCCGTGGATGGAGCCTGTTGGACGGAGCAGGACCTGGGGGCAAGGAGTTCCCCAGTGTAGGAGGGGGTTCCTCCCAGACTCTGCTTTACCCTCACTCCCTGAAGGGCCCAGACCTGACCCACACTGCCCTAGGGGCACGCAGGAGCTCGGAATTTCACAAATCCTAGGAAAAAAACGAGGTGTGGCTGATGCTAGTCCAGGCTGGAACAGCAGGGGTTATGGCCATCGCTGATAGGGGTGGGGTGGATTCCGGTCTCTCTCCAGAGCATCCCCACCCCGACCAGTCCTTCCTACATTCTGACTGTGCCTTGGGCCACATTCAGTCTGAACAAAGCCACACTGACCTCTATGTTCTCAACCCCCCCTCTTCCTCCTCCTCAGCACAGACATCAGGAGAATGAACCATAAACAGGTCCTTCCGATGCAGGGCAGGCCCCTCCTGGGGCGTGGGGTCTTGGGACTGCTCCCTCACGGGGCTTCAGGGTGCGGAGTAGGGCTGGCCAGGGAAGTGGAAGAGGGTGGGGGCTAGTTCCCGCAGGGCCATTTCTTGGATGCAAACTCAGGCACTGGCTATTTCAGGCCATTGGGTCAGAAAGGGGTCTCCCGGGGCTGCCTGCTTGTCCCTTTCTCCTCCTCTGCCTCGTGTGACACTGGTCTCCCCTGGTGGCCGGGAGCCCTGGCAGGGTGAGGAACAAGGCAAGGCTGGCCCCTGTCCTCCCCACTCCCCAGATCCTCTGCTGTCCCCTCTGCTCCAGGCCAGCCTCCCAGGGTTTCACCCCAGTCACCCTGGGCCTCCTCTGCCAGGGAACCTGGTCCTCACAGGCCCAGACGGGACACGCGCCTGCCCATCAGAGGGCCCGGCGCTTCCCGCTGCACCCGAAGCCCCTTCCTGGTGTCTTTTCTCTCCTGTTTGTCCTTCTTCCGTTTTCAGGAGAGAACATCTCTTCTCTGGGGAGCCTCCCCACAGGGTTCTGTCTGTACATAAACTCCTGATATGTGGTTCATCCTGGGTTTTCTGCCTTGATTTTGATTTAAAAAAATACTGTTTTACCATATCACTTGGCTTGATCACTGAGGTTTTCTGCACCCCTTAAATCTTGTGCCCAAGGAGGGGCAAGTGCGTGACTTTCCTCACTCAAATTTGGGAGGGGTGCTCCCACAGGCCCTGGGCTGGTGGGGTGGTGGGGTGGTGGGATGGGCCATATGTCCTGCACTAGCCTGCCTGCCTCCCCTCTCAGACTGTGGCAGCCCCCGCATCTCCCTGGCCTGGGCAGTAACTGGCCTGCAGGCAGTGGGTGCTCCATAAGTTCTCCAGTGGGGAGGGCCTGGCTCCGTCTGGCCTGCCTGCTTGTCAGGGCCCTCCAAGCTTGACTGCGGCCTGAGCGGGAGGAGGGGCAGTGCGGGAGCAGGGGAGGGTGCTAGCCAGGTATCTCTGGGTATCTGCTCTCATCCTCCCGGCTGGGGCTGTTCAAGGGACAATGAGCCTCCCTCTGCTCCCAGGAGCCGGTGAGATGCGCAGGACTGTGATGCTGAAAACCATGAACTCAGCCTCCTCCAATTTAGCCAGGCTTTGCCTGAGGCCACACTGATAATAATATTATTATTATTGAAGAAATTTGCATCTAGAGAAATTGTTCCCTTGATTAAAAAAAAAAAGAAGAAGAACAAGAACATCAGCAGCATTTCATCCTGCGGCTGCGGCTGTGGCTACGGGGAGCGCAGCAGTTCACGGCTCTGGTGTCAGGCCTGGGACTGGGAGGGCGTGAGGAGGTCGGTGGTCCTGGGCTTGCCATGGGCTGCAGGCTCTGGTATGGGAGGTGGTGGTAAAACAGGGGCCGAGGTCCAGCTGGAGGGCAGCCAGGAGAGGGTGGGCTCTGGGAGGTTCTTTGTAAAACATGCTTCCTGGTGGAGTGGTACCCAGGGCCCGGCCTGAGGGGATCAGGGCTCGCTGAATGAGTGAATGAACGAATGGGTCAATACGTGAAAGAGGGGGTGGCCCGCACTGGTTCGCCAGAGCCCCTTTCCCTGGCTGTTGCTGGGAGTGTGACACAAAAGAGGGGCCTCAGCAGAGGAGAGCAGGATGGATGGGAGAGAAGATAGGATTTAGAGTCAGAAACCTGAGCTGAGGGCCCTGGACGCCTCACCCGCCACTGTGGAACGCAGCCCTGGGGACGGGACAAACTGGTGATTCCCGAAGTTTCAGACTGTACGCACAGCAGAGTTTAACAAATGAGAGCGGCTCTGGCAAGTTAGAGACAGAGAGAAATGATCTCATCTCGATAAAAAGCACCTACAAAAAGCCTACAGCTAACATCACATTTAACGGTGAGACCGAATGCTTTTCCCCCAAAACAGGACGCTTGCTTTCTCAACTCTTCTGCAACGTAGTGCAGTGAATTCAATCACAATCATAATAAGGCAAGAAAAAAAGGCTTACGGATTGGCCGAAGGAAATAAAACTGTCCCTATTTGCAGATGCCATGATTGTCTACATAGAGAATCCCAAGGAACCTAAAAAATCTGCAAAAAATAAAGTAGAGCTAATAAGTGAGTGCGTTCAAGTCACAGGCTGCAAGATCGACACAGAAGGAGCTACTGCATTTCTATGTACGAATCACGAGCACGTGGAAACTGAAATTAAAAGCACTATTTACAATAACTCCAAAGAAAATTAAAATTTTAAGCATACAGTTCACACATGATCCATATGCTGAAAATTACAAAATGTTGATGGACGAAACCAAAGAAGACCCAATACGTGAGACACGTCTATACTTTGTTCATGGACTGTAAGACCCAACATAGTGAAGAGGTCAGTTGTCTCCAAATTGATCGATACATTTAAGGCAATTTCTATTCAAATCACAGTAATATTTTTGATAGTCATAGACAAATGTATTCTATATTCTATAGGGAAAGACACGGGCTGTAGAATCACTAAACAACACTGACAAATTAAAATAAAGTAGGAGAAACCACTTTATCTCATATTGGGGACTAGCTACACACACACACACACACACACACACACGGCAATCAGGACAGTTGGAAACACAGACACGTAGACTGATAGAACATAATGTGTAATCCAGACATAGCTCCAGACAAATAAACTCAAATTATTTTTGACCGAGTTACACAAACAATTCAGTGGAAGAAGAACACTCTTTTCCACAAACGGTGCTAGAGTCATTGGACATCAGAGGCAAAAAAAAATAATAATAATAACCTGGACCTAAATCTCACATCTTATACAAAAAGTAACTGCACAGATTTAAATGTAAAAAGTAAAACTACAAAACTTTTAGGAAAAAACATAGGAGAACATACTCAGGACCCAGGGCCGGGCAGAGCTCCCAGACGGGACACGGAAAGCCTGGCCCAAGAAGGGAAAGACAGAGGCAGCGGACTCATCACAATGAGATTAAAGTAATCTGTAAAAGCCCTTTGAAGGGGGCGGAAAGGCAAGCTACAGTTTAGGAGGCAAGGTCTGCGAACCACGCGTTCAACAGCGGACTAGCACTGAGGATGCATAAAGAAACTTTCAAAGTGCAACAGTAAAAGCCAGCAAGCAATCCGATCAGAAAATGGGCAAAAGCCGTGAAGACGTTTCGCGAAGCTGACACGCAGATGGTAAGTAAGCACATAAAAACATGTTTGCCATCATTAGCTTTCAAAGAAATGTAAATTAAAACCGTAATGAGACATTACAGCACACCTATCAGAATGGCTCAGATTAAAGGTGGTGACCACCTCCTCTGAGGAGGTGGGAGAGGGAAGCCCTCTCGCCGTGCTGGTGGGAAGGTCAAATGGCACAGCCCCTCCGGAGAACAGTTTCTCACAAAGCTAAGCACGCAGCTACCTCTCAGCCAGCAATCGTGCTCGGGCACTTATCACAGAGAAATAAGACTTAATTCACAAAATACCTGCACGTGATGTTCACAACAGCTTTACCTGCAGCCACAAAACGGAAACCCCAGAGGTCTCTCACTGGGTGAATGGTTAAGCAACAGTGGTACCTCCACACCATGGAGTATTACTCAGCCACTGGAAAGAGCAAGCTATTGATGCATGCAACAGCGTGAATGAACTTCCAGTCAACGTCTTGATTGCGGCGGTCGATACGCAAATGTACACATAATAAAACTGGACGGAAATAAACACACGCGTGGACGTGCAAATAAGAGCAAGTGAAAGTGGAGAGAGCTGCGCAGGATGGCTGATCGCCCCGGTGTTACTGTTCTCCTTGCGATGTTGCAGCAGCATCTTGCAAAACAATACCATCGGAGGAAACTAGCTAAAGGGTAAATGGGATCTCTGTGCTCCTCCTTACAACTGCGTGTGAATCTACAATGATCTCAGTAAAAATTTTTCAATTAAAGATGAGAGGGCTGCCAGGGATGTTGCCTTTTAATTGTGCCAAATAAGTCATTAAAAAATAATTACCCCATCTACTGCTGCTGTCACTGCATTTTCATAAGAGAAAGGGCATTTTAAGCATAAAAAAAGAAGCAGGAAGGTCACAGTCTCAGAACAAAAGACGCTCCTTTAAAAAGGAACATTTAGCTTATGAAAAGCTCACCACATTTTTCGTATTTCTCTCATTTCTCCAAGGACTGAAGAGAACTTGATCCTAAGCTAGAAAGGATTGAAGACAAGCGTTTGGGAGCCACTAATATTAAGTGCTGGCTTGTCAGGTGTTATTCGTGGGAAGGTGGTGAGTGTGTGTGTGTGCATTTGCCTGGAGGGGATTTGCAGGCTCCGGCTGTTCACAGGATAGGCTGATATGGATACAGGCCAGGATGCTCTAGAAGGCACCTGGGGGTCAGGAGTGAGGAAGGTGCCGGGGCTTTTCTTAGACTGGAGGCATGAGACAGGAATGTCCTCTTCCACATTCTGCAGCAAGATACAGAGGCTGCGTGGACCTTTGGGTCCTCAGTGTGGGAGCCCAGACGGCTGGGAGCCCAGGACGGCTGGGACCACCCTCAGCAGCCAGAGCAGCCCGACACGGTGCCCGGTGAGATGCCCCTGCTGTCCTCTTGGGGGGCTGCCCCAGCCAGGCCGGCGGGCAGATCATGGGTCTCCACGGCTTCTCTCCTGCCGCAGGGGGAGGCATCCCTTTCAGCTGGACCCTCTTGGGGACAGGTCACCCCCTGACACCCGTGATTGATGGCTCGATGAGACTGGGATCCCAGGGGGTGCCCCGCTTGGCCCACCTCCCAGCCGAGAAGCTCCCACTCAGCACTTCTGAGAAGGGCCTCACCCTGGTGCCTGGCCACTAATTGAATAACTCTCAGCTTCAACTGATTCCATTTGGTCAGGAATTAGATTTCGCCCAGCCAGCTCCAGGCACTTCATGTAAGCAGACCTGCGTAGAGGAAAGTAAGTCCCTGGTGGAGGCCACTGTCAGCCTGCGTCTGCTCGAGGCGTGTGGGCAGACACCAGCCGCACAGGCCGGCCACGCTCCCTTTGAACACAGAGCATGCCTTTGCCGGAACTTTCCCTGAGTGGACTGTTGTGTGGTGGAGGGGCACCATAGGGGCTGAAGTGACCAGAGAGGCCCACATCTCGCCATCCTCAGGTGGGGTGACGGGAAAGCGGAGGACGGTGGTGGGGACTGAGGTGGCCAACCAGCAAGGGGCCTGCTTCCACACGCCCCTGTTAAAACAGCCATCGTGGAGGGGGTGATGTGTTTGGCCCGGAGCCCCAGACCCCCAGACCCAGAACTGGAGCTGGGCATGTTTCCTAAATGCAAACATGTGTTCCTCTATCCAAGCAAGTGGCCTTGCCATGAATTCATCCATCCATCCATCCATCCAGGTATCCATATGTCCATTCATCCATCGTCTACTACATCCCAGGGCCTGGGAGGAATCCATCGGAATAGTTAAGAGCTCAGAGTTGGAACTACACCGCTTGGGTTCGAATCCCAGCTCCACCAGCTACTAGGTGTGAATTTACACACGTCACTCAACTTCTCAGTGCCTCAGTTTCCTGAACCTCGACACAGAGAGAGGAATAGCACGACCCTCTAGGGTGGTTTCCAGAGTGACATGATTTCACGCAGGCAAAGAGTTTAACACAATGCATGAGAGAAGAAGCCCTCAGAGAAGTTTAAACACACACACACACACCCCCTGCATCAGAGGCTGGGACACCGAGAAGCCGAGGCGGCCTGCGGGCCCCAGAGAAATCTGTAGTTGATGAACATCCAGCTACAGCTTAGGACAGAGCTTTCTGAACTTGAATGTGGGAAGTGTTTGAAAGGCTGACCCCACAGAACCAAGGTGGGCCCAGGACTCGGCGTCTCTAATAAGGTCCCGAGTGCTTCTGATGCAACGGTCCATGGGCCCCACGGGAGGCTGGGAGGGGTGGGTTCAGGGCTCCTTCCCAGAGTAGACTCTCAGTTTCGAGGTGATTTTTGAAAAAAAAAAAAGGGAAGAGGAGGAGGTGGGCAGTCCAGGTCAGGGGCTGCAGCTGACAGGCAGCCTGGGGCTGTCGGGGAACCACAAGGTGGGTCTGTGAGCCCAGAGCCCCGTGTTCCTGGAGACAGAGCCAGAGTGCCCGCGCAGGGCAGTGGGAATCCCCAGAGCGCAGGGGGCTCTGTGCAGGAGTTGCAAACCCTCACAGGACAGATGAGGGGCCTTTGCGGGCTTCTGGGTGGGGAAGGGCATGGAGTGGGACGTGTTGGAAAGATCACCACTGTGGACCGTGGAGCAGAGAAGGACAAAGGACACTGATGTCCCTGAGACAAGCAGGACATGAGGACAACAGCTGAGGGCAGAGGTGGCAAAGCGGGGAGGGCATGGTCTCACAGAGGCGGGACGGACTGGGGAATGTTTAGGGTGGAACTGACAGGTGTGAGTTGTCCAGGTTGGGGTGAAAGCAGCACAGAGGAGAGGCAGGTGGGAGGGGAGGACATGGATACCGAGCTCAGCGTCGCCCTCACCGAGTGGAGGGTCAGGGCTGCCCGAGGGGCGTGTCCAACAGGTGCTAGATATGCAGGTCTGCAGAGTGATGGTGGCTGGAGGCTGGAGATGGAGGTGTGGGCATCATTGGCCCAGGTCCTGGGGGTGGTCCAGTGGCTCAGGTCAATATGCAGTGAGGCAGGGACAAGGAAGGTCCTGGCTGAGGAACATTCAAGAGAGACAGAGCTGGGAAGAAGCCTGTCTCCAGCTGCAAAGATCCCTGGACTGCTCGATGGGGCTTCTGGGCTGCCCTGCACACGAGGGCTCCGGGTGTGTGGGATTCCCTCTACAGGAGCCCCAGGGAGGCGCCTTCCCGACCTGACTGAAGACCTTACCTGCCCCTCCTGCCTCTCCCAGCTCCTGCCCACCTGCCGAGGCCGCAAGGAGACAGGTGGGTCCTCCCCCAGACTCCTCGCCAGCCAGCACGGAGCTCCACGTGGCACCCGCACAACTCTGATACCTCACCCTGCAAATGAGCTGTTGATGATTCGAAAAGACTTCTAATTAGAGCATCTGTTTATGATCTCAACTTCAGGTGCATATTAGCATTTTCCTTCCTTCTCCTTTTCATCTGGAGCAGGGTGGCTGTGGTGGCGGGTGGGCAGGGAGGAAGGCCAGGAGACGTCCTTGGGGACTGTCTTCCTTTGGCGGCAGGGGGAGGGGGCTCTGCCCCCGCCCCTCCCCTCAGCGCCTGGGCCGCCATCCTCTCGCAGTGGCTGGCAGGCAAGCGGACATCCCAGGCAGTTTTTTTCCAGAGAACTTAACAAGGGTGTTGCCAACTGTGACCTCAGAAAGGAGACTGGTATTCACCAGGCTCCCTCTGCCCACGGGATGTGTATTTTTGTTGTGTCCAAGGGTAGCCGTGAGGTTTTGTTACATTTGGCTTCTGGAGAGCAGGCAGCAGAGTGGCGGGCACACCACGTTTGCGGAAGAGCTGGCTAAGAGGAGGGTGAGGCTCGCCGTCCTCACCCAGCAGGGAGACCCTGGCTCCTTCTCCAGAACCAGCTGTGGGTGGGCAAAGGGCCCATCTCCTCCAGGGCCAGCAAGGGGCCCAGGCTCCCTGCCCACCAGGCTGGCCAGCCTTACGCTCTGTTCGCTTGGCTGACTTCTCTAAAGGGCAGGCGGGGGGTGCGTCACCTGCACGGACCCCTCACCTCTCGCATCCTGTCACCCAGCACTGGGGCTGTCACTCGGGCTGCTGATGAACTGGCGCAGGCACAGATGAGGGTCTGGCCCAGGATGGAGGGGCCCAGGATGGAGGGGCCCACGGAGACGGGAGAAGAGGCATGTAAGGAGCGGGGGTGGCTCAGCCTCTAGGAGGTCCAGCCCCGCCTCTGGAGGAGGCTTCTAGAGGTCTGGGGCTCTAACTGCCAGCTCTGACTTACCAGGTGTTTCTTTCAAATTGCATAAGAAAGTCTGCAGCCAGACCTGGGAATCGCTGCTAAGGTCCCCGCCCCAGACAGGTTCTTCCTAAACACGCCCCGCCGCCCTGAGGCTGCCCGAATGCCTTCCCACCCCCCCCCCACCCCCCGCCTCCGAAAAGCTTCTCTGTGGCCTCAGCCCTCTTCTCCAGGCCAGAAAAATCAGGAATGTCTGATGGTTCTGTTGGTTGCTCAAGCTTCATAAGCAAGAGGCTTGACCTCAGAAACGGCTCCTGGGTCAGGCCAGAGTCACAGGCGCTCAGAGCTGGGTGCAGAAGGGGTCCTCCAGGCCGCCTCGGGGGACCGCCACCTACCACGACAGGACTTCTTTTTACGGGACCTCGGCTTGGACTTTGTTTGGCCCCCTTATCTGTTTCGGGATGGATCTCATCATCAGAAAGAAGGTCCCAGGACAGAAAAGACACCGTACTTCTCTCTCTGCAGGCAGGAAGTGGGGTCGAGAGGGTGTATGGGAACAGGGGTTGGTTGCCCTAGGCACCTCTGACCTTGAAGGTTCAAGGACAAACCCCATATATCACCCCCATCTCCCTACCAGCTCAACTGGGGTTGCCCACCCAGGAATTTACAAGCCCTTCTGAAGCCTGCGTGTCCTTTTTACTTATTTTTCCCTTTGGAATAATATGATTAGAGAAGATAATATGTTACCTCCACCCCCACCAAAAAAAGAAGAGCTAATATGCACCAAAGAGCTTTGTAAGCTGAGCGTTAGCACAGACAACTGCAGAAAAGGAGGTGAGTTTTAGCAGCGCCCCTGAAGCGCCAGCCTCTGCGCCAGGTTCTGCCGCCCTCCCCACATCGCAGAAGAGCAGTATTACTATACCCATTTCACAGGTGGGGAATGGCTTCAGGGAAACCAAGACACTTGGCCAAGTCACAGGCGAAACTGGACTCAAAGCTCCTCCTCCTACGAAGTCCCCCTGGGACCCAAGAATCCCACCTCCAGGAATCTACCCGGCGGGTATAACCAGACATAAAAAGTGTGTTCAGAAGAGTGCTGATAATTAGCTGTGAAGAATTATAAATAATCAAATGGCCAGCTACCGGAGGCTGGTTACGTAAACCATGGAGTATTTGTAGAAGGGAGTATAATGTGGCTCCTGAAAGAGATCGTGCAATCTACATCCCTCAGCCCGGAAAGATGCTCACGAGATGTTATGTAGTGAAAAAGAAAAAACAAAGCAGTTTACAAGAGAGCAGGAAATTATATGAGTATATTTAAAGATAAAAGTCCACCTAGTTATGTGCCTAAAAATAGCCTGAAAGTTCATACACTAAAAATATAAAGAGTTATCGTATCTGGAGGGCGGGATTTCATGTGATTTCTATTAGCTTTTTACTTTTCTGTATTGGATTTTAAAACATGGGCACGAGTGATTTTCATAATCAAAAAGGAATAATAGAGCGGTGTCCGTTTCACAAAGAAGAGCTCACTAAAGGCCCCGAGCACGGACTCCCTTCACCGCAGAGAAGACTTCCTTTCATTCGTCTAAAAATATGTGATCTCTCCCTCAGGGCCCCTTCCTGTGGACCCTGAGGAGGGAGCAGGTCTGTGACAGTCAGGTGGTTTTCTGCCACACCATGGAGGGATCAAGGTCTTCCCAGCCTTGGTCCCTCCTCCCTTTCCATGTGGGGTTCTCCCTCCCATCTTGGGGTTAAAGAATGAGAAACACAAAATCCTGAAACATCTGAGCAGGAGGGAGCCTCGGGGAGCCTTCTGGTCTACCCCTCACCCCCACTCCAGCTGCCCCTACCTTTAGCCTGGCCGTTTTGGATGGTCCAGCTCTGCAGAGGCTGCATTGCAGCCTGGAGGAAGCTTCTCCCAGGCCAGAGGAGGGCCCTGTGGGCTCTGGACCCTGGCCAGCAAGCTGCCTGGCTGCCACTGGCCGCCCCTATGCCCCCTGCCTCTTCCCAGCCCCCATTCCACAGCATGACTCCAACAGGACAGCAGAACAATTTAATTCCTATTACAGTATAAAAATTAATAACATTAAAATGTCATGATCATCCCACACTAATTAAGCATCTAATGAATAATTAGCTGTGGACACATCTGACATTTTTGGTCATTAATTTGAGCAAGTGTTTTAAGTTCCCAACAAAACCCCTCTGTGGTGGAGCCTGTAACTCCGTGCTCAGCGGCAGAGACTACAGAAGCAACGTGCATTTCCCGGTGTGCAGGGAGGCGGGGGTGCCAGGGGCTGGTCCCCGGGAGCCTGGTGCAGGGCTGGCCCTCTCTAACTTGGAAAGCTGTGCTGGGGAGAGCGTGACACAGGGTGGGGGCCCATGTCATGAAGCCTTGGGGGCCATCAGCAGCCTGAGCGCCTGGGTCTGGGCCACCAGGCGCCACAGTCCCTCGGCACCAGGCAGACTGTCTTACTGGGGCCTGTGCCCTCTGACCTGTCGCCCTCCTCACCTGTTAAAATTCAAGGAGGAGCAAGAACCTGGGGTCATCTAGCAGACCCGCCCATCCAGCAAAGTGAACTCTGGTGTCTGAGGCTTATGCAAGGTGTCTGCTGAGCAGGGGCTGAAGGAATAGTTGCCTGGGAGACCATTGGAGCCTGGACTCCCCTCCTGCCCTCTGGTGCCTCTCACCTCCAGATAAGCTGGGGCACAGGGGAGAAGCCACCCTGCCAAGGGACAGCCTGGCCCCTCAGCAAGAGCCCTGGACAGGGTTCAAACTGGAGGATGACAACCCCAGGTTGCAAGACCACTTTCGATCCAGCCCTTGAGATAGCTCTGTGCTCAGTACGCACATACGTAACCCCAGGAGAAAATGGGGCACAGAGAGGTTAAGTGACTCACCCAAAGTCACCCAGCAGGAAAGCACCAGTGCCTAGATGAGAACCAGGCCTTCTGGCGCCATAGTCTGTGATTTAGATGCTTCTCTTTATGGTTCCTTTCTTTCTAACTTCTTAAGGAACCCTCCCAAGGTTGCAAGAGCAAGGAAATGCCAGAGCCAGATGAAAATCGCCCTGAGGGAGTGACGCTGACAAGGGGTCACAATCTCAGGTGGAGGAAGACTTCACGGACCCCTCTGGGCTCTCGAGGCCAAGCAGAAAGCCACAGACACCTTGTCCTTTCTGTTTTCCTGGTTTTCCTCCAGGTCTGTCTTGAATCTCAGTCATACACCTCCGCTGGCGGGCTCTTCAGCTAATAAAGAGGGAGCCCCAGGGGTTCCGCGTGGAACAGCCTCAGTGCCCCAGGATCACAGCTGTTGGATCTGTGCCCAAGGTGTCCCCGCGGGAGGATGGCTCCCCTCCCCCTGCCGTTCCTGGGTACCTCGGGGAACGTGACTGTCTTGGTCGGCTTGGGCTGCTAAGACAAAATATGGCAGGCTGGGCGGCTGAGACAACAGACGTTCACTTCTCAGAGTCTGGAGGCTGGAAGTCCGCGATCAAGGTGCCGGAGGACTTGGCTCCTGGTGAGGGCCCTCTTCCTGGGTTGCAGATGCCACGTCTCCCATGGCAGTGACAAATTTCATGTCTCCTCCTCTTCTTATGAGGTCACATCCCATCCTGGGGGCCACTCTCATGACCTCATCTAACTCGAATCACTGGCAGAGGCCCCACTGGGAGCTAGGGCTTTAAGATATTTTTGGGGTGGGGGGAGGGACCAATCATTCAGTCCATGGAATAACCTTACTTGGAAACAGGGTCACTGCAGATGTAATGGGTTAAGATGAGGTCACACTGGAGTAGGGTGGCCCCTGCTCCAACATGACTGGTGTCCTTGTGAAAAGGGGAAATTTGGACACAGACGCACAGAGAGGGATGGGACGTGAAGAGGAAGGCAGAGGTGGGGGTGATCGTCACAAGCCCTGGAACCCCAGGATTATCAGCAAACCAGCAGCAGCTGGGAGAGACACCTGGACCAGGTCCTCCCTCAGCCCCAGTTGGAACCAACCCTGCCATCACCTTGGTCTTGGTCTTCCAGCCTCCAGAACTGGGCGACCATAACTTTTGGTTGTTAAGCTGGGATGGGTGCCAGCAACTGTCATTTCTTTTATAGGCTCCCTGGCCTGAGGACTGCCGGTCTTCACTTTTCCACTTTCCAAAAAGGTGACTCTGACCGGCGCTTTAATGAAAACAAGGAGCGTAATTTAAAGTCCTGTTGTGCCAAGTGTGGCAACGCTTTCTAGCGTGAGAATCGGTTGGAAAGGTGTTTCTGGTCCCTGGGCCCGTGTGCTTGGCCAAAGGGACCTATATTGCCTGGAGTGAAATGACTTAAGAATGACAGAGACTGTGGGCCGGGAGACTCAGTGGTGAGAGGGGAGCCTTTTCCCCACTGGCGGCCCAGAGACCAGGAGGGGATCCAGGCAGCTTTGTGTGGTCCAGTCCTGGCCTCGAGCCTCAGTGCATTTTTTATGGCCAAGTTATAAACCTCTGAGAAATGGGGTTTATAATGGAAAATCTGACACCACCTAAGATACCGCAGCACTACCGGGTGTGCGCGGAACACAGCCCTAATTCATACCCCACTCAGGGACCCCAGGCCATTCTGAAACTTACAGACAATAATCCAGAAAAAGAGTAAACCAGGAGGAGGAAAAACGGTGCCAGTGTCCATGGACTATGAAGTCTGCTGAGGCTGACAATCAGAAATCAAGCCGGCGTAACAGGCTCTGGTCTCTACCCTGAGCTCTGGTGTCCCCTACCCACCCCCGCCGGGGACCTGGTGGAGACGTGCAGCCCCACCATCTGGCCAGATGCCACTCCGTTCATCTACCAGCTGTGTTCTTAGGGTGAGGACTGGAGAACGTGAAAGAGGGAAGAGAGGGGCCCGACCAGCTTTGATGGGACAGATGCGTTTGTAAGAAGGCTCCAAACGGGGTGAAGGGGGCAAAACGTCTACTCATTGGAGACACAATTTATCCCTAAAGGGGGCAGAGGCAGCTGTGCCCACGCGGCTTGCCGCCCCCAGATCTTGGCTTTGCTGCCCCAGAGACAACCTTCCTTCCCAGGGGCCGCTCTCCTGCCCGCCTGCCTGGGAGGGATCGGCAGCAGCGGACGAGGGTGGGAGGCCCAGCCTGTCCTCCCTGCGTGGCAGGCAGGGCTTGGGGCACCTGTGATGGGCCAGGCACGGGCAGCCAGGCTCAGTCCCCACCCATAGCATTTAGCTCCGGGTCTCGGGCCACGGCCATCTTTTCACGTGTTTTCCAGCCCTCTGATGACCCTGACTTTCTTACTCCGTAGCTGAGTGTGTAGCATAAACCAGGATGGAGACAAGGGCCCTGGAGGCAACCGGAGTAGCAACTTCCTCCTCTCTCTTCAAGGGCTAGGTCTGGACATCCTTGGAGACTCGCTCCCTGGTCCTGGGACCCTATCCCTCCTTCCACTCTTTCTTCCATCTTCATTCGTTCATTCCATTCAACAAATATTTTCTGGACATTTGCCGTGAGCTGGGCTCAGCGCTGGGTTCTGAGGATGCACAGAGGACTCGGGGAACCGAAGTTTGGTGGGGAGTCACCTTGTTAGTGAACCCAGGCTAAAGCAGGTCCCCACACATCTTCATCCATGCCCCCGTGCTCTGTTCTTCTTCACCACTACGTGGAATTTCAAAGTGACTGTTACGACTAACAACAAACAAAGCCACCAACACTTCGGGGAGGCTTTTTCAAAGCACACCAGCCCCACATCCAGCTTCCAGAGGACTCCTAACTGCCCCTCCTGCTGGAGAAGTAGTTCCCTCTCTTGGCCACTGGCATTCACAAGGGTCACCATGGCCAGGACAGGGTCTGCATAGCTGGTGACAGGGGAGGGAAGCCATGGGCCTAACACGGTGTGGGCCACACGGCGGGCCCTGCACTGCTGCAGAGCACGGGCTGAGTCAGAGACCAGGTCAAAGCCAGTTTCCCCACCTCTTAGATGAGTCGGGGGCCTCACTCCTCTGCGCCCCAGGTCTCCCAGCCGTACTCTACCTGGTAAGGGTGTTGGCAGGTTTTACGGGATAACAAGCAAAGGGCCGGCTCCCTGTCTGGGCTCCCTGTCTGGAACACAGAGAGTGCTCAGTAAACCTTGCTGCTACTGGAACAATTTGTTGAAGGAACAAATGAGAGCGGGAACTGTGTGAGCAAAGGCCCTGAGGCAGGGTCCAGCATTCAGTCAACACACCCATGTTGAATGGCTGCTATGAGCTGGTGAAGGCGCCACCATGTGAACAGCAGGGAGACAATAACAGCCCTTCCTGGGGGGGATGGGTGGGTGGAGCTTGAGAGGAGGGGGCACACCTGCTGGTCAGGGCTCGGGGGCTCTTTGTAGAGTGTACATCAACGTTCTGAACTTGTCTGGGTGCAGCCGCCCCCGGGAGCCTTCTGGGGCCCGGGCCTCTGCCTCTGCAGCCGGGAACTCCGCGCCGACTCGGTGCTGGGCCTCGCGGCACACCCACCCCCCTCCTTCCTAGGAGCCGGGCTCTCTCAGCTCCTAGGAAAATGCAATTTGAGCCAAGCCACTTTCAATTACTGCAGTGCCATGCTCTGAGCCCACGAGGTAATCACAGGCCTGTTTTCGCTCCTGGGAATGTTTGGGGTTTTCCAGGAGCCAAAGGAGAGAGAAAAAGGAAGTGGAGCTAAGTGCTTCTTGGAGGAGCCAATGGCTCCGATAGACCCTGGGGCTGGGTTTGTACCCTGCAAGCTGCAGTCACCCCCACCCTCACGCAGGGACCGGCTCCCCAAAAGTGGAGGGGCCAGAGGGGTGTGACAGAGCCGGAGCCCTGGGGCCAGAGCAGGGGGCCCCCGAGAGCTGGGGATGACGGGGGTGTGAGTGTATGTGCAAGTCTGCGTGTGACCTGGGCAGGTGGGTGTGTGTGTGGGGTTGGGAGCGTGGTCGAGCGTGTGCAGAGAGAGGCGGGTCTCTGCTGATGAGGCCCAGACCTCTGGCCTCACCCCTGGAGGCCTGGCTTGGCCTCTCAAGGTGGAGCTGGGAGGCTTCCCTGCCCTCCTCGGGTTGTTAGCTCAGGACCCTCATTCACCTGGACTCACCCCAGCCCCACTCTCCCTGGAAGCACCTGGAACATTCTTTGGTTTGGGGACATTCCTGCCCCAGATCTTGAAGCTGAAGCCTGGTGGGTCCAGGGAGTCCGCAGCACACAGACGAGCCTCCCTCAGCTTCCTCTTCTGGGAATTGCTCCCCCTCCCTCCCTCCTGTGTGATCTCTTTTCCTCCCACTGACATGGACATGACTGGCCAGCCTCCTCCTCTGTTGGCTGGAGCACAGAGGCCGGCCAGGCCCCTGGCAGACCCTCTAAATCTCAGCTCACAGGTCATCTGAGAACCAGGCTAAGAAGCGCCCTTCCTGGCTCAGGCGAAGTTGTGCCGGTGAGGCGCCCACGAGGTCCAGAGCGTCCGCTGGGACCTCAGCCTGCGTTTGGTCCTGTCCTCCCAGCCGTCACCATCCTTACGCCCTGCCTCCTGCCGCCCACGGGGCCCTGGGGCTGGATCCCCGGTTCAGGATGCTGCTGAGATATGCCTCCAGTCTGTTTTCGCCCCCGGAAACAGGTGTGGGGGCTGGTAGACAGAGCCATCCCCAGACCGAGAAGGAGGACTAGCTGGGCCCTACTCAGCAGGCTGTGGCGTCCCCCTCGGGTCCCCCAAGGACATTCCAAGGTTGTCTGTCAGCTTTCTCCTGAATGTGCTGCCTTATTTTAGCTCCAGGTGGGCTGTCTTTTGGTCCAGCCCTCCCTCGCCAGGGCATCGTGGCTGCACCACAGCAGCCTGGCCCCCGGGCACAGCTGGTCCAGAGCAGATACAGCCCACGATGATGGGCGGTGGGCAATGACAGGCTTGCCTGGTTCCCTCCTGGCAATGGCAACGCCTGGGAAATGCCCCTTTCTTTACTACTTCCTTTATCAGGCAGCTTTGGGGCTGGGGACATGGAAAGGGGTCCACTCATCCATCACCCCTCCTCCAGAGTGTTACCTTGGCCTGTCCTGGGGGTGACAAACCACCCTGGTTTGCTGCTCGTCAGGGAACTCAGGGACCACAGTATTCCCAGCAGCCTTCCGAGGCCAGACGGTGCCCCTACCTCTGCTAGGGCGGCCTGTGAGCCAAAGGACCCTGGACCACCCAGGGCTCCCTCTCCTCCCACCAGCAGGCCCTGAGCTCCAGCAGCCCCAGGTGGACCAGGATGACAGGAGAGGCTGGGCTTCTGCTGCAGGGGAGGGCAGAGGCAGGTGTGAGCATCCGTCAGTGCAGGAGTCGTGTGTGGTTGCTGCGTGAGTGTGTGTGCACTGAGTGTGTCCCCACGTGTGTATCTGCTCTCCAAGTGCATGTTATTGCACCACAAGGTGCCCACAGGTGTGCACCTGTGACGGAGGCTGCGAACAACACTGACCCCCTGCCCTGGGGATTCTGATTCTGGGTGTGGGGGCAGGTGAGAAAGGCTGTCCATGTCCCTGGGGAGCACTTTTTGAAATGTGCATGTCCCCTAGGAGAGTCCAGCCTGTTCCCCGAAGCGACCAGTCTGGCTGTTCCTGCTGCCAAAGATCCCCTTCATTCTATGCGCTACTGCAGGAAAGAGATGAAGGACCAGTGCTCTGGAGTGTTCTTGGTGGTGCTTACCGTCTACTGCAGCAATGTGGACCGTCCTCCAGTGCATGCCCACTTCTCCCTCCTGCAGGTTGAGCGGGTGGGTGGGGCCAGCCTCACACAACTCTGTGAAGAGCTGGGAGCCCAGGGCCTGTATCTTGGACAGACCAGGTGAATTTCTAAAGGAAACTGAAACTGCGGGGCCCAGGCTGTCTGACCGCGGCTGAGCAGTCCTGTCTCGGCCCCTCCCTCCCTGACGCGCGCCTATCTGGCTGAGTCTGGGGATGCCGGGGGAAGGCAGGGCCCCGTGCACCTGTGAACCCCACGCCAAGCCCAGCTGACAAGGGTGCAGGACACCTGGGCTCCAGGAACCACCCCTGGTGGTTTCTCTCAGCCAAGACCGACTGTGGCTCCAGGGTCCTGTGCAGCGGAGCCTCGTGTGGACCCCAGAGGCTGACGGCCTGGGCCCCTCAGGCAGCCTGTGCTGGTCTCTCTGTGGTTGGGTCCCCGGCGACCATGTGTTTTGCCACCGAAAGTCCTGGGGTGGGGCTATTTCCCTAGCTTGCTGGATGGCAGTACTGGCCGGATGTGGGTTGGGGGGAGCAGCTCTGTCTTGCCCAGAAGGTCCCCTCTGGCCATGCCTGGGAGTCCTCGAGCCCTCCGGGGTCAGGCAGCTCCTGTCACATCACCATCACCTGGTCATCTCCTTCCTGGCTCCCCAGCCCCTGCCTCCTCCCAGCCCCTTTCCCCAGATCGTGACCCTGACCCGCTCCTGTCACAATTCTGTCCCCACAGACACAAGGGGGCGCAGGCAGAGGTGCAAGGGACATGAAAAGCTCCAGGTGGGTCACACCTGCGGGGAACGCGAACAGGAGGTGTTGCCAGGACCGCAGCGAGCATCTTGTGTGATGCTCACCTGTGGTTAACCAGGGTGAACTGCAGACGGGATGGCCTCCCCCGCTTCTGAGGGCTGGGAGCCTTCTCTTGGAACGGGGAAAGCACCACGAGAGAAAGTTGGGACGGTTCCTCGGAGCCCACAGAGAAGCCTCAGAGGACCTACAGCTTTGGGTTTGGCCTCCCGCCCAGCACAGCTCACAGACCACAACCAGCAGGCACAGGAGCTGTGCCGTGTGCCATGCCCCGGGTACGTCTTTATGAGCGCGATCCCACGGAATGTTCTCAGACGGGTAAATGGGCCACGGAAAGTTAGTTTCTTGCTGTGGGCTGCCCAGTGGACGCCGGATCTGAGACTGTAACCCATTTCTGCAACCTCACCACTGGTCATCCTCAAGATCTGCCCGCTGGGAGCAGTGGGTGAGGGTGGCGACCGTTCCCTCCCATGCAGTTAGGCATCCGCCAGCGGCCAGGCCAGAGGGAGACCCAGACCACCCCCCAGGCCTCTGCTGGGCCGGCGGTGCTTCTCCAGGATGCGCAGGCTGGGCTCCGCAGGGAAGCGGTCGGTGCCCCGGGGCCTGGGAGCTGTTTGGTGGGCACGCCCTCCCTTCCTATGCCCCGTCTCCAGCGACATCTTCTACGTTTTCTGCAGCAGAGGCCCAGGCAGGAGGGCCCTCCACGCTGCAGACTTTTCTCGTGGTCCCAGTCCCGCCCTGCTGCCCACCAGAGGTCGGGGGCATTTTCCGATGACTGGGCATCCCTTTATCAGAATGAAGGCCGGGGCTATGGGGATTTGGCATGGGGTTTCCTAATGAGCCAGGGGGTGATCAGCCAGCTCCCCAAACCTGTGGGGCCCACGGGTGGCCCTCCCTCCCCTCTTCCTCTGACACTCACTGGCCTCACCAGGCTTCAGCTAAGAGCCGAGAATAGAGGGGTGAGTGGAAGGCTGCCTCGCCTTCCAGCAGCTCAGCTTCCAGCATGACTTCCCCTCCAAGCTCATCCACGCCCAGTGTGACCCACAGGAGGCCGAGCAGGGACCATAAGCCTCTCTGCATTCCTGGAACTGCTTTTTTGAGTGCTGAGCACCAAGAAGTGTCCAAAGATAAAAAACAGTAATTTATTACACTTCCCCACGATCCACAGTAAATTCATTTCTGTTCCTTCCCTGCCTTTCAGACCTTACACATCGGGTCCCCATGGAGTGTCCTGGGTCCTCATCTCGTTCTGAGGGCCCCGGCTCCCTGAGCTCCCAGGGCCTGGGGCTTAGCTCCTCCTAGGAGAGGCTCCCCACATGCTGCCTACTCAGAAGCATGCCTGCACCTCCTGGAGAAGCCAGGGGCTGTGGGCCAGTCCCTGCTCCAAGGACCTCTGGCTAAAGAGGCCATTTGCAGACTGAGCTGGGCTCCTGCCCAAGGCTGGGACTGAGCAAATGCTTGGAATTCGTAAGGAGACTCTGCCGAGCTGCCGGAGCCCATCAAATTTTTATTGAATGCATTTCCTCTGGAGAACTTGTGTACTAAATCCTGCCGAGGCTGTGTTAGAGGAATAAAAATTCCACGCACAGACTCGACTGCAAATGTTTCTTCCCAGGGCAGAGGACACACTTTCTCAAAGGCTTCTTTTTTTTTTTTTTTCTGCACAGAGGCCGGGTTTGGGGTTGTCCTTGGCCAGGGCCTGGGGGGAGCCTGAGAACCAGGGCTCCAGAGGGCTGGGCTTTCCCTGTCCACCTGGCAACGGGTGGGGTAGAGACCACGCCGGATCCAACCAGCCCACACTGTAGGCTTCCGTGGACCTTGGACCTGTCCTGGCCACCCGCAGCCTGCTCACGGCCGCACCGCACATCCCAGCCCAGAGTGAGACCCACCCGCCTCCTGCTGCTGCTCTTCTGCCGGGGGGCTGGGGATCACCCTCGTCCTCCTCCCAGCCCTCTCTGCGGCCTCCAGAGGTACAGGCTCGCTGCCAGCACAGGGGTCCAGATGCCCTTAACTGGAGGCCCTCGGGGCTCTGGGAAGATCCCGCGGAACATGAAGACCCCCATGGAGACACAGGTGGCAGAGGAATTTGGGTACCTGTGGGCGTCCATTCATCTTACAATCATGGAACTCTATGCAGTGCTGAAACGGATGGGTAAGCAGGGAGAGGCAAAGAGAAAAGCCCCCACAGAGGGGTGGACAGCCAAGATAGAGAACGCCAGTTAAAGCTGAACTTCAGGCAGACGATGAACACATTTTAGCATAAGTATATCCCAAACATTGTGTGGGATATACTTATACTAATTTAAAAAAATTGGTTGTGTCCAAAATTCAAACTTATATTTGCTAAATCTGGCCACCCTACACACCAGCCTCCAGGGTTGACTGCACAATCTCCATTTCCTTGTCCCACCAAAACCCACACCCCACCAAGCACAAGGCCAAAAAGGGATATCTTCAGCGAGCCCTCTCTCTCCGGCGAGCTGGGAGGGCACCTCTGGTCTGGGGATGAATCACTGTTCCCAGGCCTCTCCCTTCAGAGCCGAGGTCCACACCTGTAATTTATCTCAGAAGACAATCTGTGTCCCCACCAGGCCTTCTGACAGGCTCTTTCTCAGACTAATGCCTGACTCTGGTACTAAGGGGTTTTCAGGGAAATCCTCTCTGGAGGGTCTCGGGAGGATACTCTGGAGTCTGCTAACTCAGTTGCCTCTCCCTTGGCTACAGGTCCAGCACACCAGCATCAAAGGCAAACGCGGTGCATGTCACAGGTGGGTGATACCCAGCTTCCTCCAGCAGTGTTCACTTTCCTGGGAGGCCTGGGTGAGGCAGTCCTGCTGGCACCCCTGGGATGGCTCTGGGATGGCTCTGGGTCTGGGCTATCGGTTTCCAGAATCTCCACCTGGGACTCCTCTTGTCAGCTAAGTCTGACCAGTGGAGTTGGGAGCCCTGATTCATCCTGGGGTCGGCAAAGACCCCGGAATCTCCGCTGGGCAGCAGCACCACCCAGAATGGCTGCTGTAAAGTGACAAAGAAAACAGGTACCTGCTTCCTTCTCTCTGACGCTCACTGCAAACCCCAAGGGGAAGGGAAGCCAACAGGAGCCCCTGGTCTTCAGCGGAGCCGCTCTGACTCCGAGGCTGAGCTATCACGAGCATGAAGGAAGGACCAGGAGGGGCTGCTGCCACGGCTGCTGCGGATGGAGGCCAGGGCCCGGGACGCCCACCCAGGGGACCAACCCACATCCGCCAGCTGGTGTGCCCGCCGGGGGTGGGGGTGGGCTGCTTTCATCCGTCTCTGCCTCAGCGTCTTGTCTGGGTACCTGAGGGCTGACCCATTCTATGGAATGCTCTAGAATTAAAATGACCCCTCCTCCCCATTAAGGTGTATTCCTGGCTATCTTCTGCTCTCATGGATGGGCTCTCTTAAAATTCTCTTCTGATTTTGTATGGCGATCTTCCCAAATAGCTAAGTCCCTTGAGATAAGGTACATTTGGGAAAAATGAAGGAGCTGAAATTCATGGAAGTATTAGAAATACAGATGGCAGGCTGGCACCATGTGGCCGAGTGCTGGGCTGGCACCACACCGAGAACACGCGGGATAACAGGCAAGGGGGATCTGTGGGCACCGTGCCGTGTGCCAGCTAGTGTGGAAGTTAACACAGGGCCGGGTTGTCATTCTTGTTCTCCAGATGGGCTGTGAGTGAGGATGGAGCAGTGGGTGGCTCAGAGGATCGGGGTGGGACCAGCCTGGGCTCTGGTCCCCATGTGAGCCGTTGACAGGCAGGGAGGCTTCTAGCTCCAGGCCTCCTTGGGGACAGGCAGTGCCCAGCATCGTGGCTGGAGGGGTGGGGAGTGGGCCTGATGGAGGCTCCATCTTTAGGGGGGCAGGGGTGCCAGAGCACCCTTTTTTCTGTGTGTCTTGGGTGATGGATCTCACGTTCGGTGAACCTGAGAGGACAGTGGCCTTGGTGGGCTTGGCTCTTGGTCCTGGCCCCGCCTCCCCTGCGGGCGGCTTGACTTCTCATACTTTCTCCCCAGGCTGAGCCCAGGGAGCGAGCCTGTCTGTGTTTCTGCAGACCTCTGGGCTGAGCAGCCGACCACGTGGAAGACGGATGACGGGGGAGGGGTCGAGGCGGGAGGGGCCTCCTTCCGGCTGTGCTCAGGGCCAGCGCGCTGGGAGGAAGGCTGGACCGCAGCCTTCTGGGAGGCAGAAGGACGGGTGGCATGACCTTTCAAGTGCCTGCCTCTAGCCAGGATGCCATGCTCCCTCCGCCTTCGTTTCCTTAGGCACCCACGTTGTAATCACAGCCCACACCAGGCAGGCAAGTCCTGACTTATAAGTTGATCAGTTCCCAGGGAAGTGTTGCAGTGGCCGTGACATTTCGGCACGGTGGCCATCACCAGGGTGTCAAGCAGATGCTGCCATCAGTGAGGCGCAACTCCCTGCCTGCTGTGCAGGGACACAGACGGACACAAACACATACATGTAATCAAACACACCGGAACTTGCAGGCTGTGATGGGTTCGTGGTCACGGTCCCTGCGCACGCCACCCCCACTCCTCCCCCCGCCACCCTGCACTCTGTGGGGCTGACACATCCCCACCCACGTGCCGGAGTCCCTGTCTGCCCGCCACCCCACACCCGGAAAGTCACGCATGTTCCACGTACAGTTCCATCCCAGACGGAGCCGGTGCCGGCTCACATGCCCCCTTCTCTCTCCTGTGTGCCTTCCCACATGTGGGCTGCTTTTCAAGTACAGAGAAGCCCCAGCCTATTCAGGCAGCCCGTCTGAGGCCGACCTCGTGCAAAGACGAGGTCATTGCGTTGCTCTGAGCTGTCCCTCCGGGTCCAGAGAGTTCTGCTCGGGATGCTCCCCGCCGTTCCCGGGGGAAGCTCAGAGAACTGGCCCCGGCCCAGGGGAGAGAGAAAGTGGCTCCCCAGTTCTGAGGAGGAAGAAAGGAGCTTTCATCTACCTGAGATGAAATTATAGCCAGCAGGCACTTCTGAACCAGACCAAAATAGATAACTGGAAACAAGCAGCCCGACTGTAAATCCCCAGAATTTGCGATCTTTCCTGGGCTGGCTTCTCCTTGAGAAGCTCTGGGAGTAATTCTGTTTGAAAGAGATCTAGGGGGTTCCTCGTGCAAGAGTGTGGTCCTCAGGTTAACAGCAGCCGTGTTAGCAGAAACTTCCCCGACAGACACTCGAGCCTTCGCCTCACACCTGCTGGGGGCTCATGGAGACTCCAGAGTGGATCCTACTTTGCTCGCTGGCCCTCGGAACGAGAGGCTGGCTGTCAAGGGCCAGACAGCCTTGGACTCGGGCCCTCCTTGCCCAGGCAGGGTGGACGCTAGCTGGTTGTCAAAGCAAACCAGTTCCCTGAGGGGGAAACTGGGTCCCAAGACAAGTGATCTTAGGAGGGGCTCCGACGTCCGAGGAATTCATTGCTCCCTCTCGCCTCCTCTCCCCACCCATGTCCCAGACTGGATCCTCCCTGGAAAGAACCCCGAGCACAGCTGCAGGAATCTAGGGAGTCCTAACAATGAGGACTGAGGGGTAACAGAGCCGCGTGAGGAAGAGCGGCTGAGTAGCAGTTTGTAAGCACTGCAGCTCTCCCCTGTCCCCCGCCTCTCCCTAGGGTGCGGGCTTGCCGTCTGGGTGGAAACAACTATTAGATTTTTAATTATTTACGCGCTTGTGTCTCTTTCTCCTCTGCAGCAACCAGACTAGAGTCTGACAAGTTTAAAAGAGGGATGGCAGGTGGGGAGCCCTTCTGGAGTGACAGCGTGCAGCTCAGCAGAAGCTGGGGTTCCTTCTCTCTGGTCAAGAAGCAGGAGTAGGGCTGGCCCGTCACCCACCATCCTTGGCCCCCCGACCTGGCTCCAAGGCCATGCAAAGCAGGACAGGGTCAACGTCCTGCGTCCCAGGACTAAGTAAGCTCGATGGTCAAGGCTCCCGGGCCCTGGGACCCTCACTGTTGTCCTTTGTGGTTCCTGACTCCCTGGCTCCAGGGCCCCTAGACCCCTGGCCGGTACATCCGTAGACCCCAGCAGCCTCACTTGACCCCCTTTGTGGTTTCAATTCCCCAGAGACCTCCTGAGCGTGTTCCCCCGCCCCCTCCCTGCCCCTCAACCAATGACTTAGTCTTCCTGGCAGATGCCTGCAGCTCGAGAGATTGAATGCATTCTTATTTCCAGGTGCTATACATTCAGATGAAGTTCTTCTTTGGATCTTCTGCCCAGAAAAGGATAAATATTTCTGATCTATAGCAAATGTGTTTTCCTTTAGCTAACATCTTGGCAGGCAAGTACACTAATCTCCCAGGAAAATCTAGGGCCTGAATAGCAAGCAGATTTTTTTTTTCCCTGAGCAAATAGAAATTCTGAGTTGCTTTTTTAATGCTGCGTTTTTTTTTTTTTTAAACAGCAGATCTGGAGAAAAATCACAGTCCATTAAATCTGCATCTCTTGAAAGAAAAACCCAGAAGGCCACCTCCCCATCAAAGGCAAAATGAACAGAGTTTGGAAGTGTGTTTAAAATGCACCAAGGGAGCAGCAGGCATCCTAAATTACCCCCGCTCAGCCTGCGGATGGAGGGGCTGGAGCCCCCCCTACGAGATGGGACGAGAGAGGCCGGGAGGCGCTGCGCGGCCTGGGAGGTGGAAACAGGGCCTCCCTGCCCCGTGGAGGGCCCAGCAGCACCCACCCTGTGGGTGCCAGGTGACCCCGAAGCTGAGTGATGAACACATTCAGCAAGACCACAGACTCCCCCAAAATGTCCTCATTTCACATCCCTACATTTTACGAGCCCCTCCTGCCGCCAGACTTAGGTCAGGAAGTGGCCCCCGACCTGCTCCCTGGGGGTGGGTAATAAAGGCAGGTCAGAGGAGGACCTAACACGTGCGGGTCCTGCCGTGCGCTGGGCACCAGCAGCGCCGAGGAGGAGGCCACTTCATCTCTGTTTTACTATGGTGGAATGTCCTTTCCAAACCCGCTTGGCTTCCTCCTGCCCTGCGTTGGGCGTCTGTGAGTGGGAGGCAGGTGGGTGGACCACTCCCGGCTCAGACGCGCGTCTGAACTGAGGATCTCCGGACCGCAAAAGGCTGACCCAGCTCTCCTGAGCCTCACGCCCGCTACCCACGTAAGCCCTGCCTGGCCCAGGTCGAGGCAGAGCTTCTGGAACCTTCCCTTCATTCCTGTTCCCTGGACAGTTGGCTTGTCTGCCTCTTTCACTCTAAAAAGGGAGTCAGTTTCTCCAGCTCTACTCGCTTAGATGGCAGGAAACATCCCCACCCGGGAGGGAGCTTTGCACCTTCCTAACATGGCAACGCACCAGCCAAGTGGGAGAGCACCCTCCCCACCAGACAGAGTCCTCTGCAACCAGCTGGTTGCCTCTAGTTCAGAAGCTCAAACCAAGCTGGGGAAAGTCCAACCCCAGCAAAGTCGACAGAGACTTCGCTGAAGACACGGGTTCGACCACAGCGTCCGTCTGTTGGGTGGAAGCACTGAGCGCTCGCAGCAGGGCGCACGTTAAGCTGCATTTTCCATCGTGGAACCAGTAAACAAACCCCGAGGAAGAGCTGCCCATCACAGAGCTGGCTTCCCGACAGGGAATGGTATGAGTGACTTCGTTTTTAAACATTATTATCCTCTTGAAAGCAAAAGATAAAGGACGCCTTGGAGCAGCCAAATTGCTTTGGCTCAAAAATCATTTTAAATACCATTTCCTTTAACAAGCCTACTGCCTGGGCAACGGATCAACACTATTCATTTTAACCTTAGTCAGTAGAAAAAAAATCACTGAAGTGCTTGTAATTATTTAGCTCTCTCCCTTTCTCCCCACCCACATGTGTTAACTAATGACCAAAGAACACACGCCCAGGTCCTGGTTTCAACAACTGAACCTGTCATGGGCCATTCAAGCCCGAACGTGGGGGAACTGGGGCTATTTTTGGCCATTCCCGGAAAGTGCTAGAAAAAGCCTTCACCTCTTGTTTGTTTGTGAAAGCACCAGGTTAGAGTCGGCGCTCACCTGTGCCCTGAAGGTGAGCGAGCACCGGGGAAGGCTCCCTGAGGAGTCCGCGTGAATGGGAGGGATGGCGGATGGAGCCAGGCTGCCTCTGCCTGGGGTGGGTCGGGTGTGGGACGACTCAAGCCAAGGCAGGGGCTGGACAGGGCGACCTCTCAGGATGCTGTGCTGATGGAAATGTCATTAAAAAAAAAAACTTGGAGGATTTCAGATGTGTGAGTGGAACATGGGCTATGGTCTCCTTTTTGTTTTTGAAAAAAAAAAAAAAGGAGCTTCCGTGAGGTTATTTGCAAACAAACAAGCAAAACACACAGAAGTTCAAAGCAAATGACAGTCACAGAGGAAAGGCTGGGTTGTGACACGGATCTGAGTTGATGGGTTCTCTCCTGTTTGAGTCAAGAGACACATGCACAGGAGGAAGTATCTTTGCTACTAAAACAGGAAGTCTTGACCTGCTCTGGGTCACGTCCTCGCCCGGAGGGGCTCAAGGTCTCCCCAGAGAAGCGTCCCACCTGGGCGGTGCCCTAGCAGGCTGTGCCCCTCTCCAAGGACCTGGCTCTGGATACTCTGTCCTCACAACCAGACGGGAAGGCCCCTGGGGAAGCAGCGCCTCGCAGCACAGACTCCAACAGGAGATGGATGCACTTTGGTGCCAACGCCTACAGTCCCGCTGGCCCCTCACCAGGTGGAGGGGCAGCTTTTAATCCTGCTCTTGGTAATTACAGTCTTGGCTTCACTGAGGCCAAGTGTTGTGCTTCTCGGAGGATCGATGCCTGAAAGAGTGACTGCCCACTGTTAGCTGCATCTCTTACGGAAGTAAGCTCTCACAGCAGCCCGGGAAGCCCAGTGGGGGATGCCTGACGTCAGATTTAGGAGGAGAGTCTGACTCTGGGTCTGGGAGAAGAGCTGTTTACCACCACAACACTCTACGACATTAACCAGAACGCCAGGTCCCTTGCAGAGGAGAAAGCAGCCCCCTGGGTGGAGAGGCCTGTGGGGCTGGCCCGTGAGGTCCAGCACGGAACACGTGAACACTTCCCCCGGGACCCCAGTGCCCTCCCCCAGCCACTGAAAGTCACCCTGCATGCTGAGCAGCCAGAAACCAGCTGATGTCACCAGTACCATCTTCCCCCCTGCTCGGGGGCCAGGCACGGAGGAGTGTGCAGGGACCTGTCCTCGTCTCTTCTAGGTCACAGATACCCAGTAAGGGTCCTCGGCGTGGAAGCTGCCCTATGTGGCTGTGCCTGGAGTGGAGAACCGAGCGGGTAGGGCAGGGGACCGCCCCGCAGACACACCAGCCTCAGGGGATGCGTTCTGCTTCGGAGAGTCTCCATACATGAAAGGCCATGTCAGTGAAACGCACACATCGAGGGCGGGTCTTTGCCAATGGACTCCCCCCGGGCTCCTGAGAGCGTTGTGTGATCTGTGCTGGGCTGTGAGCATCCGAAGGCAGGGCAACGTCTGTCTGGTCATCCCTGTGTCCCCAGCACCTGGCACAAGGCACTGAGGCCTGAAGAGCGAGAGTCTCTGGTGCATTTAAAACAAGATCCCAGAGCCCAGCGGGCATCTTAGTGACCCTGCGCGGAGCTGACCTGCAGATTCTCCAGATACAGCCCTACCAGGCCCTGACAGCTCCGCCCTTCCCCCACAAAGACCTATGAAAGACCTCGTGGCTGTGAGTTTGTCCGAGCCCTTCTGGAAGGTAATGGATCATGCATCATCTGGAGAGCTGAATAGGACAGATAGGAGCCCAGCTGGAGGAATGGCAGGGTGCCATTGTCCCCACCCAGGCCAGATCCGCCGCTGAGGGGGGTCCCACAGAAAGGAGGGGGCCTGCACAAGACCACACGGAAGGACCCAATACGTACTATTGCCAAGCTTCACGTAGGCGATTTCATGACATTTTTATAAGGTCCCCACAAAGCAAGCGCCCTAACACCGCTTATAGACACAGAAGCCAAAGGCCCAAGAGATCAGAAATGTGCCCCAGGCCGCATGGCTGGGTGACCAGGGAGAAACAGCAGTGATGGTGAGCAAGGCTGGGAGCCCCCACGTGGCTCGGCACAGACAGCCACGCCCCCACCTGCTCCTGCGTCTCCCGGTACCAGGGAAAGACGCAGCTCCTCGGCCAGCTCCACGCCACGCCGGCAGGGGGAGCCCTCCATCCTGTGCGCTCCGGGGGCACGTGGGGCAGGCAGACCAGCACCGGCAGGCAAAACGCGGGCAGGTGTGAAGTGTTTCCACGTGAGTGAAGGCGTGAATGAGTGAATGAATGAATGAATGAATGAATGAGGCAGGTTTCCAGCTGGAGCCTCGGGAAAGCTCGGGCACCTTCTGGGCCTTTGCTGCTGGCCTGACCTGACTCCTCAAGTCCAGGGCTGCGAATACAGGGGATTTCCAGGACAATTAATAAGTCCAAAGTGTGCACTTGGGCCTGATTCCCAGCAACCACAGGGGTGAGGAGAGCGGGCCTCGTGTGTGATGGACTCTCCAGACCAACATTCCTGGGGGCCCTTTAGCCGCTTACGAAGCCGCACACGCAGTGCTGGGTGAGTGTCAGGAAGGGGACAGCAGCACCGCAGGGCCCTAGGAGGCCCCCGCCCGGGGTCTGGGCTGGTGGGGTCTATTCTGGACCGTGATTTCTAACCCCAAGGCCTCTGGCTTTAGGCTGTGAGTGTAGCCCTTGAGAGCGGCCATGCTTGGGGACGCAGCCTTGACAAGCACATGGAGCCCTTTGGTGTATGGACTGGAGAACTCACGCTCAACTGGGGAACGTCCTCTGGTTTTTGCCGCGGCTTCGGCAGGAGACGGATTGGAGGGGTTTATGGCAGGACGGAGCAGAAGGCTGCTTAGGAAAACAAAAGCAGCCTGGACCCGGGCAGACGCCCCAGGCAGGCCCAGCGGGGATCCTGGCTGATTTTTCTTTTCCTGACCTCTTCCTGAGACGAGGCTCAGGACTTCACACGACCTGGCCAAGGGGGCTGGTCCAGGGGACTGGGCACCAGACTGCCAGGCAGGCACTTGGGTCTCGACTTTGTCTGGCCGTGGGGAGGAGCTGTAGGACGCTGGGCGGGTCCAGCCTCTCTGAGCCCCTGGTTTCCACCCCTCAGAGGGCATTCCTGCTCTTTGAGGGGCAGGAAGGAGAAAAGGCGGGTGTCATTGCTTCTCCCAGGCTCCCCCGCAACAACTCGGCAGGCTCTGTGGCTCCTCCGTGAGACGCCCACAGATGATCCAGGGGGCAGGCAAGGAGCCCAAGCCGGACACTCCCCACTGGCCGCGTCCTTCACCAGCCCCAGGGAGAGCGCTGAGCCGGGAGCCGGGCTAGGTGCCGGCGTGATGCCCCCGAGGACCCTCTGCAGCCCTGGGGAGGCCCACACCGCCTGGCCTCTTCCTCCCCGGGGCCCCCACACCGATTGTCTGCTGGCCACACCCCACCCCTCAGTCTGATTTTGCAAAGCTGGGTGGGCTTTCAACCCTTCAGAGCACTTTCCCTGCATCTGCACCTGCGGCTGGTGAATCTGCCTCCACCACTCAGGTGGCGGGAGCACGCGGTGTGTCCTTTGTGCTCGCAGCCACGTCTGTCTCCCACGGAGCAGAGCGCAGCCCGCTGTCAACTCGGGTTCCCACGGAGAACCCGGCGGGGTCAGGTTCATATGGAGCCACGGCCACGGCCCACCTAACAACCTGCACCCCCCACCTGTACTAGCCTTTCGAGCCAGTTTCTGAGAGAAATGTAGCCCAAGTGTTAAAAAATGATGTACAAAAACCTCAGGGAGAAAACCCTCGTTCCGCGGATCAGCAGAGATGAGGTCAGGGCGATGCGCCTGCAGCCAGTGCTTCGCAGGAGGAGAAGCTCCTCTGGGCGTGTGTGCGTGTGAGTGTATCTGTGTATGTGTGTGCATCTGTGTGTGTGTGTGTGCGTATCTGTGTGTCTGTATATCTGTGCGTGTCCTTGTGTGTGTATATGTGTGAGTGTATCTGTGTATGTGTCTGTATGTGCACGTGTATGTATGTATGCGTGTATCTGTGTATCAGAGTGTGTGTATCTGTGTGATGAGATGGCCAGAAAGGCTGGGTGGACAAGGCTGAGTTGCAGTTTCTGGTTCCACCCCCTTCCTGCTCCCTTTGGTCCCCGAGGCTTGCAGAGCGAAGCTGGGTGTGATTGGAGCTCTCTGGAGGGGGTGCTGGAGACCAGGGTCTGCACTCTCCCCAGCTGCCCCTCCACCCTAGCCTGGCAGCTGCTCACCCAGCACCTGGGCCAGTCTCCAGAGGGCTGCAGATCTCCAGATCCGCCTGCGGAAAGGCTCTGGTCACCTGGGCCAGGTTGAACCGTGGGCGTCTAGAGAGTCAGCCGGTGGATGGGCGGATCCCAGAAGAAAAGGCAGGTTGTCATAGCGTGACCTCCGTGGAGGAAGTCGGGGGAGGTGGCAGAAAGTGACCAGGGCTCTGGGAAATAGGTCAGAGACGGGTCTGCGGAACTGTGGTGTGTGGGCAGCTGAGAAGAGCCCAGCTGAATCTCAGCAAAGAACCCTGATGGGAGGGGAGCAGGAGTAACAGGGCTAGCACAGGCCAGGGGCCAGCGTCCCCTCCCGGGGGGTGGCTCCGAGTGTCCCAGAAAGCACAGCCTTGGGACACTCCAAAGCCCTTCGCTCCTTGATCCTCAGCCAGGGCTTGGACACCTGCCCTATCCTCTGGGCCACTCTATGGCTGGTGTCTGAATGCAGTTCCTTTGCGAGTTTCCCGGAATCACCCCTTAGGAATGCTTGCGCTCACAGGCAGTCCTCAGTGGGCGCCCCCCACAGGGCTGGGACTAGGGTGAGGCCATGGTCGGAGCAGCGCCTCAGGTTGAAATGTAAGGAGGCTCCCCAAACACTCAAATGCTATTTTAATGCAATTTTTCAAAAAAAAAATCAAAATTAATGTGAAAATCCTCGATGCACTGAATTCCAAAATTTTAAATAAAGACAGGATGAGCATCATTGATTTCTCCTTTTGCCTTAAAGCCTGGATATGGCTTAGCATGGCCCCCAAGCTGGGCGGCGGTGGCTTCACCCCGAGTGAAGGCTTATTACACCAAGTGCTGGCCTCCTAGCTCCTCTTGGCGGCCACAAGCGCTTTGCTCTGTGGGTTGACCCAGGAGATTACAGAGCCAGTAATTGCTGAGGGGCCCTCGTGCATTTGCTACAGGACGTGGGGAGGGCAGGAGGCGCAGGTGTCTATACCGAGAACGTTCTATGTGCCACGCATCTGCTGAGCACTTCACACATGTTGGGGCTTTTCTTCCCCCCAACAACCTCCTGAAGTGGGTACTGTTATCATCTCTGTTGTGCAGGTGAGGAGACCGAGGCATGGAGAGGCTAGGCTAGCTCCCAGGGGAGTAAGGGCAGGGCTGGGATTTGAACACAGAGCCAGGCAGAGAAGCCCCTGCTCCCGCCTCGGCTGAGAGAAGCAAAGGGATCTTGAGAGCAGGACGACGCCTGGGGAGGGGAGCCCCGGGGAGGGGGGGCCTTGGGGAGGATGGAACTTTGACCATCAGAGTGGAACCCAAAGGTGGCATTGCCTTGACTCTGATGAAAAGTACCTTCCAGGTATGGGAGACAGGGGGCTGGGGACAGGGTGGCCTGGAGTCTGGGGTTGGCATTCCTTTGGAAGGTCTGGGGAGCTGTGACAAACACAAAGGGGACAGAGACCACCTGGAGGCCGGTCTCAGATGCCTGAAGTAGACCTCACTCGGCCTCAGAAATCTCTGTGGTGGCATCTTACTTGTCCCCGTGGGGACGCAAGCGGGAGCCCCTGCCTTCGTTCCACAGGAGCCGGGAAGGGCTGGGGGCAAACAAGCCCTGGGGCGTGGGAGGTGGGCTCCTGTCTCCGCGCCTGCTGCGCTGAGGGACAGGGCAGGGGCCAGGGAGATGGCTTGTGAGAGCTGCTTGTTCGGTTTTCAAGAATGCTACAACCAGTGGGCATCAAACTGGAATCCTGAAATCAGCTCTGGGGGGAGTATTTACACCATGGAAACTGGCAAATGTTACCCATCAGGCGTCTGTCGTCCCCTCCAGCCCCAGAGAGCCGGCTGCCAGCCGTTTACCAGCACACCGCCGCCCTATGGACAAACTCTCCACACCCGCCGAAGCCTGACCGTCTCTCAGTGGGCCACACCAAGTGAGGGGCTTTTGCATGTCTCCTCCCAAAAGAGGCACTCGTCGTGCCAAACAGTGGTTATGTTCCAGCATCATTTCTGGGTCTGAAAACACGATCTGTTTCTGGCAATAGCATGTCTTTGATCTAATTAAGCCCGACTTGGCCTGCCGCTGTGAGCGGCCTCCTCTGAGCAGGCACCAGCGGCGGAATCGCGTGCTGGGGCGGCCTGGGAGGCCAGCCTGGAATGTTAAAGAGGCCTGGCCTCACCGGTGGGATGCGGGGTTCCGGCCCAGCTCCTCCTCTAATTTGGGGTGCCCCAAGCTAGTCCCCCAACCTCCCTGGGAAACCGCTTTCCTGAGCAAACAAGGGGTTGGGCCAGCTGGTCTCTGAGGCCCTCCGGCTCGGCTGCCAATGAAGCTGAAAGCTCCCAGGTCCGGGGGGCCTGGCCTGGTGCCAGGGGAGTAACTGGCTTGTGCCGAGGAACCTCTCCCACAGAATTAAGGCTACTCCCCTGGACCCCTCTCCAGCTGGCCACCCAGAGCCTCGCAGGGTCCAAGGAACGCTGGATCCCGCCAGGATGCTGGCCAGAGCCCTCGGAGCCGGCCCGGCCCCCAGTTCCCAGGCCCCTCCCTCTGCTGCTGTTCTCTGCCCCCTGCCCCTGCTGCTCCTCCTTTCAGGAGCAGGGATTGGCTAATGAGGCGCCCTGCATTCCCAGGCCTGGCTCCAACCCTCTCACCAACCCAGCCGCTGCTCAAGGCAGCTGCTCCCAGGAAGCAGGGAGTGGCGGTGTGTCAGGGAGCATCTCTGGGGCTGTCAGCACCGTGATGCCTGTCAGGAGGCGGGCCTCCTTCCCCCTCTCCCCTGGGGCAGTGGAGCTGATGGCTCTGACACACCCTGGAGAGAGGGAGTGTGGCGGAGACACAGGTGACACACAGCAGACTGCACCTGCCGGATGCATGCACACATGGCCTGGGGGTTGGGTTCCTGGGTCAGGGGATGCAGGGAAGAACTGGCCAGCAGAGGGTGGTGCCGAGCTGCAGGGGGCAGGACTCCTGAATCCTAGCCTCCTAGAGGCAACAGAAGGCTCTGAATCTAGGAGCAGGCAGCTCTGGGGACTTTGCTGCAACCGACTGGGCCAGCCAAGGGCTTCAGCTGTTAATGTCAGAAGCAGAGGGTGAAACTCTGGTGACGGTCAGGGAGGCAAGGACCCAAGCCCAGGACTCTGTGGGGCCCAGCTGGGGGAGGGGGCCTCTGCCAGGCGAGTGCTGGGCTTGTAACAGCGGAATGGTCTGGGTAACAGTGGCCACCATTCTCGGAGTGCTGGCCTGTGATGGACCTGGTACAAAGCGCTTTAGAATCTCTGAATCTTTACGACAGCACAGCCTCGCTCTGGGTGTAGAAACTGAGCCCCAGGTTCTGGGGTCATTGGCCCAAGGTGACACAGCTCCATGTGGCTTCAGAAACGGGTAGAACCCAGGGCAGCAGGACCACCAAGCCCCCGGCCTTTAGAGCTGCTTCAGAGCCGGGCAACTGGCAGACAGCCCCTTTCAGGCCTCCCTGGGGCAGAGGCTTGGCCTCCTGGGGCTGTGGGCTGGCTCCAGTGAGCCTGGTGACTGGGGTCCCCCTGTGGGAAGGGCCTCTCCAGGGCTTCCCCACAACCATTAAAAGAATGACACAGCAATTAGTACCAAGATGGCAGAAGATTCAATTCCTAGTGGACCTTGAACTTCAATACACACTCACTGAAATCCAATAGCACGCTAAAAGGCACTCCCGCAGGCGCCATGACAGTTTGAAGGCTGACCATAAAAGGTCAAAAAGTGGGTGACGGCCTGCTTCCTGGGAATCCTCGCCCCTTCCCCAAAGTGGTTGGAATAATCCTCCCACTTGTTAGCATGTGAAGCTACCAAGCTCATAAAAATCAGTAACATGCACCTCGTGGCCTCTCTGGCCTTCTAAGACGGTCCGCACTCTCCGGGGTGTGTATCTCTGAATCAATCTACTTTTGCTCAACTGTGGCTCATCTTGAATTCTTCCCTATGCGAAGTCAGGGACTCTCACTTGGCGGGGCGCATCCCAGGGACTCAGCTGAGACCTGGGACACGGTGCTCCTCTCGCCCCACATTTTCCCGTGGCACTCGCCCTCCCTCTCACACAGGGCCTGGTGCGGGACTGGGGACCCTGCACCGCCTCTCAGATGAGCAGGGGGTGGCCCTGGCACACCGGGCTCGGGGTCTTGGGGGGCTGGGCTTTCCCTCTTGTGCCTGCATCACATCTGAGATGTTTCAGCCCAGGAGTAGGCACTCACCACCCATGAGGTGCTGGATCAGGCCTATCGGGAGGTGAGACGGGGCTCCCTGCCCCACCTCCACCCCAGCCTCTCTATCTGAGTGACTCCCCGGATAGGCGTGGTGACATCTTGCAGCTGCCGTGGGGTTGGCTCAACCTCAAAACAGAGAAGCCCTCTCAGGCTGTCCGAGGCCCCCTGATGGCCAGCAGGGCCTCCGTGCCCATCTTCCCCCCTAGGATGGCTGGAGGTGGGGCCCCTTATTTTTCCGATCAAATCACGCAGGTGACAGAGCAGCTCCCAGAGTAGCTGCATCCTGCCACTTGCCTTCAGGCTTTAACCTGAACCAGGGGCCTGAGCTGGACCCCACAGAGACCTTCTGAAGCCCTCACCCCGTGCAGCAGAGAATCAGCACCGAGAGGGCAAATGAGCATTTCTTTGCAACTGACAGCGTTTTTCTAAGAACTTCGTCTCCAACTTATGAAATCTTTCAGGGGTACGGGACCAGCAAAACTTTCGACCCTGGATTTCCCTCTCAGACCTCCAGGCGAACGTCACGGAGAATTCTCAAGCCTTGTGTCCCCAGGGTAACCTTCCTGCGCAAGCCAGAGACCCTGTGCAGCCTCCTCTTCAAATTAAGACCATTATGAAGAGCGAACCTCCTCTCTCTCCTGGAGGGATGGGGGGAGGAGGGCTGAGGGGCGTGCTGTAGGAAGAGCCCACTTCATGTCCTTACCCACTTCTGATGCTCACACTTGCGGGGTGCAGCTGGGGCCTGGGCACAGCCAGAGGAGAGCCTGGGAGCATCCCCAGGAAGTGGGGACCCAGCCCTGCCCTCAGGAAGCCTGCCTTCCGGATGCAGAGAAACACTATTTGCGCCCACCTGGCAAGTACAGACCCACACGCCAGGCATGGTTGGTGCTAGGCACCAAACACAACACGATGCCCCTGCCCTTGGGGAGGAAGCTTACTTCTGAAGGAGGGGGTGGGCGGAAGGCTAGACCATTGCTGCAACAACGTGGACGAAGCACAGAGGTTTTGCTGAGTGAGAGTCCTCACCCAAGAGTCCACGCTGTGTGACAGCATTCCTATCAAGTTCTAGAACAGGAAGAACTAATCCACAGTGGAAAAACCAGAACAGTGGGAACCTCTAGGACGTGGATATGGAGACCGACTGGGAAGGGCAGGAGGGGACTTTCTGGGATGATGGTAATATTCCGGATCTCAATGTGGCCTTGGGTTCTGTTAGTGCATTTATCAATTGAAAGTCATCAGCTAGTACATCAACATTTGTGCATTCAGTTGTTCCACGGGGTGTGTAAGTTTTACTCCAAAGCAAAAAGAGAATTGTATGTAAATATTGAACTCTGGTTACTGAAATGGGTGCTCCAGGAATTGGGTGGGGAGGAGCACAGTTGTCTGCAACTTAATTTGAAATAATAAGTAAGGCGGGTGCTGGAGAGCTTGACACGGAAGTAGTGAAACAATACAGCAAGATGCTAATGGTAGAGTCTGGGTGGCGGGGATAGGGGGCTCGCAAAATTCTTTCAATTGTCTATATATCTTAGACACTTTGTAATAAAATGTTTGTTGGGGATGGGCAGAGTGGTTTGCCAGAGAGTGAGGGCAAACTGGATGGGGCATCTGGAAGGCCTCACCTGGGATGCGCTCACAGAGGGAATCAAGACTTCTGCTTTGGCCAAGAGAAACCTGAGGGGCTGATCGCGGGTTCAGGGGGGACGCTGTACAGACGGCTGGATTTAAGCACATGGTGCTGACTGGCCGGGTCAGGGTACAGGTAGGAACATGGTGTCATTAGCATGAGACTGGCATGTGAAGCCAGGGAACTGGGTGAGAGGACCCAGGGGCAACGTGGACAGAGAGGGAAGGTCTAGGGAACTCAGGGACCTTCCAAGGTCTAGAGCTCGAGGAAAAGGGGTGGGGTCTGCAGAGAACTGGCAGTGGGAAGAGAGACAGCAGCAGGAGAAGAGAACATTCTAGAAAGAGGGAAAGGCCAACCTTGGGAAATGCCACTGGTGGGGGCGGTCAGGAGAAACGAGGATGGCAGTGAAGTGACCTTTGGGTTATTGCAATGCGGAGGTCACTGGTGAGATCCAGATGGCCCCATCGTGGCGGAGGAGAAGGAAATCTGGAGGGTGAGGAAAGAAGGGGGGGTGTAAAGGGATGAAGACAACCAGATGCGTGTCTGAGGAGGAGCCTGGTGTGTCCGGAAAGGCGAGGAGAGGCTCCCAGGAAGTCCTGCCCATAGTGGGGGGTGGAGACAGGGGAGGCAAAAAGTCTTCTTCGGGACCCAGAGCCCTTTCCTGGGAAGAGAGCTGGAGAACTGAGAGGCTGAGAGAGGGAGCGATGTCTGTGTGCACCTGTGCTCACCTGCGCACACCTGTGTGTACCTGTGTTTACCTGTATTCACTTCTGTATAATTTGTGTGCCTGTGTGTACCTATGCACACCTGTGCATACCTGTGTATCCCTTGTGAATGAAACATCTTGCCAGCCATATCAGTATATAAAGAATGCTGTGGCCATCAAGTCATCAGCTGGTACCACCAACCCCTCCCTTCGCCCCAGCAGTGAGCGGAGGGCACTCAGGTTACAGACAAGCAGGCAGCCCCCTCAGCAGCCACCCCGAACCGCGCCCCCCCGAGGGGACTCAGGATGGGAAAGGACAGGATGCTGACCCTGGACAGCGAGGTGCACACCAAGGGAATGATTTCAGTGAGCCCAGACCTTTGCACCTTCCCAGACACAGAAAAGCACCAAAGTCCTTAACCTGAGATACTTGGTTTCCTTTAATTCAGTGATCTTTTGATGTTATGACTACCTGGTCTTTGTTACCAAAAAACCCTCCTATATATCCTGGCTCCTCCCTTGCCTGGATGGAACAGTCACTTAGGCGATCTGAGAGGCTGCCTCCCGGGCTCAAGTCCTCGGGCTCGAGCCCACAGAAAGGCCACCGGATAAAACAGAATTCTCAGCTTTCAGGCTGTGCCTTTCACGTCAGCGTGCTCACCTGTGTGTACCTGCGCGCCCCTGTGTTTGTCTGTGCGCATCTCTGCATGCCTGTCCAGCTAAAAGCATTTGCTGTGAGTCTGGGGGGAGTGAAGTGTCTCACATGGGACCACCCCCGGCCTGGAGCCACGGGGATGTTAACGGTGGGAAAGCAGTCATGGCACCGTGTGGAGGGCTCGCCCCAGGCAGACAGCTTCCCGAGCCGGGTGCCGCCGGCGGCCTGAGCGCACAACCACGTTCACTCAGGGAGCTCATCCCCAGACTCCTTCTCTGTGTCACTCCATCAAATTACATCTGAATCTCACTCTTGGCCCTTTGAGCTCTTTCAGAGGCAAAATAGAAAGTGTTTCCTTGAGGCAAACTTTCGTCTTTTGCTTTGGAAACCACACTTTCCCCTTTGCTCCAAAGAAGATTAGGATATTAGGGACAGGATGTCAGCTGAAGATTACATGAAAAGGATAATTAAACAAAAGCCCACATTATAAGCCATCTAGAAGGGAAGTTAAGCCGCTTTTGCCTTCTCCCCATCTTTGAGGGATGTTCTGTTGAAGGGGAGCAGGAATTGTTTGGCTTGATAAATACAGACAGTAACCAAACTGTATCGCCCATTGTTCTGCCTTTGTATTAAAAGCAATCGCTTAGCCGAGCTGACAACACACACCACGGAGGCATAAAACCCTCTGCAGACGGAAGGATTAAGAGACTGACAAGTCTTGGATAATAAGACTAATTAATAATTTCCATCTCTAAGGAACTGCAGCTCTGGCAGCTTCATTCTTCCTCCCTGTCTGGCCCGGGACAGCTCCGTCCTCTAAGGAAAGGACAGAGGAGGCTTTGCAGGACAGGCCAGGATGGATGGCGCCCGGTCCCAGCGGGGCAGTGAGCCGAGGGCGCCCCAGGAGAGGGGCTGCAGCAGACAGATGCTGGAACGTGGAGGTTCACTCACTCACCGAGCAGAGGCTACAGACTAAATTAGCGAAGTGGGCTTGCCATCCCACAGTCGCATCTGATAGGCGGGTATTTTGCCATTTGAAAGGTGGTCTGAATGGGACCTTCTCAGGGGACCCTGCCTCTCCAACTACACCCACCCACCCAGTCCCCTGAAGCACAAACAGCCGGAAATAGTCACAGCAAAGGGATGAGCTGGCCACCCCTGCCTGGGGTCACCGTGTATTACCACGCCTGACACAAGACCTCCACGGGAGCTGCCTCAATTCATCCTCCCAGTGACCTCCCCCCCCCCCGAGGGAGGTCTTTTATGCCTATTGTACAAAGACACACGATTCAAAGAGGTTAATGCACTTGCCAGAGTCACGTGGCTAGTATTCAAATTCAAATCATGGGGCCTGGAAGGACCATGGACCCAAAGGTCCCAGCAGGCGTCCGGCTGCCTCAAGGTCTCCCCCAATTCTATACTCAGTACCCTCCTTGTCCACCAGGTCGGGGCAGGGGGTCCTGCTTCCCCTGGGGACTCCAGGAACACGGGCAGCTGCGATTTGCAAGGTGAAGTTCAAGCAGCTGAGACTTGATCACAGGAATGTCTCTGGGTTTCTCCCCCGGCTAGGTGACCAGGTAAAAACACCAGCCACCTGGGAGCGCCCCTGTCCCCAGAGAAGGGAACCAGGATGAGGGAATCTTCTGGAAATTCCCTGCGACTTTCCTTAGAGAGGATAATGGCTGCTTTGGGAGGACGGCCATATTTTCCCAGAGGCTTTAGGTGGTACAGCAGAGGCCTTGGCATCGTAAATTGCAATCAAGCAAAGATGTCTAAGAAGGAAATGATGTCGGCTCTGCCGTGCAGCCTTGGCACAGATCCTGAAATCTTAATGGAATTGAGCAGTTTTTTGCATAGCACCGTAAATTCCTCGTGTCTACCTTATCTTCTCATCACGTTATTCAAGGCACATTAAATGGAGAAAGAAGTGGAAGCCACTTGTCAGAATAAAACTGGAACAAGAAGGCAGCTCCAGAATGATCCGTCTGATACCGCAATTCATTCCCCAGCTCTCTGCCGACACCTGCACCTTCCCCGGCGGCCAAGGGCCTTCCCTGCTTACTGCCGGGCTGCTCCTGTCTCCTGGCTCAGAACCCTCCCGGTCGATGGCTTATGCATCGGGGCTTGGGTCTAATTACCTGTCCCGCAGCCTTCCTCCACTTGCCCAGGTCTCTCCCCTGCGGGGGGCCGCACTCCCCTCTCCTCCCCAACCTCAGCTCCACCTAGCTCCTGCCACTCCCAGACCCCATCCTCAGACCCCCAGCCCCTTATACATTTTTCCAGACCTGACTATCTCCGTAATTAACATTATTTTTTTTAAATTGAAGTACAGTCAGTTACAATGTGTCAATTTCTGGCATACAGCACAGTGTCCCAGTCACGCATATACACACATATATTCGTTTTTAACTTACGACACAACGGTTTATTGGAAGCACCTCTTTCCTGCTTGACTGTAAGTGCCCTGAGGTCAGAGGCGGTGTCATGTCACGGGCTGCTGACCGGATGGGGACCCGCTGACCTAAGGCACGTTCCCTAAGTGCCCGAGCCTCTGTTCCGCGTGGTGATAACAAAGTCCTGGGCTCACGAGGCGTGCGCAGTGCTTCATAGCACCTGGGGCGCAAGCCCCGACGAGGATGGTTATTGTACTATTACTGATAATAATCATGATGATGATAAAAGGCCATTGCTCCACTTCAGCTTAGAGAGGCTTTCACAGCAGCATTGAATGCGCAACCTCTGGTGGGCCAGGCCCCTCTCTCCTGCTCTCTTTCTCCTGGGCCCAGGCAGAGATGGGGGCACGTTCTCCCCTCGACGCTCCCTCCATGTCCCTTGACTGGCACCTGGGCCTAGGACACCTCTCCTGACAGCTTCTCCTGACAGAACTGTGCCTGGTCTGTGGAACTGGGGCCCACGGATCTGGGACCCCACACATCCTTATTCATCCCCCAGTCATGGACTCCATGGCCCAGGCCTGGCCTGTGTCAGAAAGAGCATGGAAGAATATTCCCCACCCTGTTCTTCTATCCTTGAGCTCACCTTCTCCTCCAGGAAGTCTTCCCTGACCACCAGCCCACTCTGCATCCCCATCTCTGGACTCATCACATTCACACCTACCACGCACATAAATTCAGGGTCAGAAGTGACTTTGATGCTGCAGGGTCCTTCACCTGCCTCTCCACACAGGTGTTCTCCCCAAATGTTGGGGCCCAGCCGCTCCCTTCCCCACACTGCCCAGCCCCTGGAGGACTGGAGAGGGGTCATGGTCAGCTGGAGTATGTCAGCCAAGGGCGTGGAACAGAGACATGGCAGCAGACTCTCCTGCGCTTCTTGCACTGAGACCCAATCCCTGGAGGTCGGTATGTCAAGACCTGTGAGCCACACTCCCTTCTCATCTCTGCTCACTGCCACTCCCATGCCCTCGGCCTGGCCACCATGGCCTGTGGGCTCTGGAGGCTGGGACCCTGTGCCTTTAAAAGGTCTGGACCAAGCCCTGCTTGCCCTAGTCTTGGCGGGTCCCTTATTCTCCTAGACCCTTGTTTTCTTCTTCTGTGAAAATCAAGGCAAATTCACCCAGCCCTGACTCCCTCCCAGGGCAGCTGTGAGAACCCAAAGAGCTGGACCCGTGCTGAGGGCCACCCAGTACCAGGGCTGTGGTTTCTCTGAGCCATGCTCTCTCTGCCCCAGCCCAGCCCACACATAGCACCTGCCACGCCCTTCCCTCCCCGTGGCTGAGGGTCCAACACTGGGGCGGGGCCAAGCTGTTGCTTCTCCGTGGGGGCGTCTGCAGGATGGAGCACAGAGGGGCTTCCCTGGGCTGCCTTCCCCTCCCACCGACCTTAGGCACCAACTCACTTCTCTTCCCTGAACCAAGGGGGTCCGAAAGCCCCTTGGGGGCAGAATCAGCCTGAAGGCAGCACCTCCTGTTACACGAAGCCCCACAGAGCCCCACCCGAGCCCCGTGTGGCACGAGCCTGTGGTGTGGTTCAAGGCCCACGGACAGAGCGGGCTCTGGGATGCTTTATTTCCTGGCCACTTCGATTCACCCGAATGAAACATAAAAATGGTTACAGAGCAGGAACCCTTGAGTACGTTTTATGAAGCTATAATATCTTCCATTAACAAAAAAAAAGAAGAAACAGGAAGAAGAAGGGGAAGGAAGGGAAGAAAGGAGGAAGGGGTGGAGGGAGGGGGGCCTCTCTTCTGCGGGCCTGTCTCCTGCACCTCAGGGGACCTGCTGGTGGAGCCCAGCTCAGCCTGAGCGGAGACATCCCCACTGTTAGGATGAGCCTGGGGACCAAGGGTGAGCGCATATGCCCTCTTCCAGCTGCCCCGTGGGGGATTCTGGCCCCACCTGTGACCTAGCTGCCCTGAGGGCTGCAGGTTCCAGGGCAGGCCACGCTCCCAGGTAGCGGAGGAGAATGACAGGGGTTTGGGGGAGGCATTTGGGTTTCAAAAGAACTGATCATTTCCCAGATAGATTTCAAGTCACTTTTTGGGGGGAGGTTGGAGGAAGGGAGTCTAGGCTGTGACAGTGCCCCCACTGCAGAGGAGGGAGGCGGGAAGGGAGGAAGGGCACCCTGGCCAGCTTGTCCTGAACAGCCCGTACTTTGAGGGGTGCTGTGAGAGATGCAGGGTAGATGGGAGGTGAGGGAATCACAGAGCTTCCTGGGGCACCGGGATGCCCCTTACAGGTCCAGCCTGGTGCTGGCCACCGTCTGTCCATCATCTGTGGAGTGCTTGCCACGGGCCAGGAGCTGGCCTACCATTTCACGTGCTCTGCGTTTCATCTCTAGGGAATTCTCGCAGCAGCCCTGAGCAGTCAATGCCCTCATCACCCCATTTTACTGAGGAGGAAATTGAGACTCAGAAATTAGATAAACTGTCCAGAGTCACTAACGACGGTTTCCCTGGGGGACCCCCTCCCCAAGCCCACAATTTTAAGAGACTAAAATAGACACCATGCCAAACATCCACCCACTCAGCTCTCCAGGTGGGCACTAGAAGGGCAGCCCCTGGGCCATGTGCAGAGGGCCAGGGCAGGCGTTCCCTCCGCCTGAGCCCCCCATGCACCACGGATGAGCTCAGAGGACCCCTCTTGGAGAGCCGGAGGCAGTCAGCTCAGAGAGAGACCCTCACATTCCGCAGACAGGTCTGGTGTTGGTGGGCAGATGTATATACTGAGGCCCTGTGGGCGTGGTGTCGGACACGTCCCAGACCCCCTGGGGTACCAGGCTGCTCCCTCCCTGCCCGCTGCGGGTGCCTGCAGCTTGACCGCCTTGTCAGAGGTGAGGTGGTCCCGAGGGCCTGCGCAGGAGTGGGCCCCTGCAGGCAGGGCTCCCTTGGGACCTGCTGGGGTTGAGGCCTGTGTCTGGTGCAGAAGTTGAAACTGTGCCTTTCACTGCGGCATCCTCAGAGGTGAGCAGAGGGGCTTCTCAGGGGCCCTGTCTGAGAATGTCCAGAGCCCGGGCTCACCTGGGAGGCCGCGGGCCACGCCCCTTCTCAGCGGTGCCATTTAAGCCCCCTTCTTCTGGCACAAGAAACGCCCCCTTCCCAGAGGCCCCACTCAGGGATCCCCCGGAGTCCTGTCATTTCTGCCTCAGAGAAGCCTGCTCTCAGGACGGGGTGGGCAGGAGTTGACCATGCTGAGGGTGAAATGCCCTTGGGGGGCTCACAATCCAGCAAAGAGATTTAGAGCCTCAGCTCGACCTCCAGGCCTCACCAGGCAGGTGGGGAAGCTGGGTTCCCCTGGGCCCTCGTCAGGGGAGCCTTGGTGCTGCACCAGCAGGAACGGGGTCTCCCTCCTGTCCTGCAAGGCACTCAGTCTGTGGCTGAGGCCTCCCTCCAGTCCAGAGTGGGGGGCCCTTGGGGGCCAGAACAGCCTGGAGTGAGCCCCCTTGGTGAGCCGGCACCACCACCCCACCCCTGCACTCCTCTGGGCCGCCTCCCTGCTGTGGCATTTGGTGGAGATGAGGCCCCTGCACCCACTACTTCTAGGGGGCAGAGCTGGCCAAGTTCAAGGTCAATCAGGAAGCAGAAAGCGTGGGGGCAAAGGGTAGGTGGCGCCTCTCTGGCCGCATGGCCTGGGATCAAGTGCTCACTGCTGGCTGTCTCCAGCCCCTCCCTATAAGGAGAGTGATGATGGCTCCCTGGGGAGACAAAGATGGGCACCTTGGGAGCCTGGTCTTCAGGGTGAAACAGGGGCCCGTGGTGATGGTCCGGCACACTGCCCGGCTGGGAGTCGGTACCTGTGGTGGCTGGCTGTGTGCTTACGGCTTCCAATGCTCATGGTCGTGGGGGCAAAGCTAGAGCCCAGCTCCTCGTAACCCAAATATCCCAGAACTCAGAATCCAAGTGTCTGCCACTGTCAGTGCTCCAGGAGCCCCCAGTCCCGGGGTCCCCCCAAACCCCCGGGGTCCCCGTGTTTGCACAGCGGCGCTCATGGGCCTGCAGGCCTCTGAGTGAGCAGCCCTGGTGGGCTGGGCAGGAGCCCCCTGCCACCTCCGCCCTGTGAGCCTCTCAGCAGCCGAACAGCCCTGAAAGAACGGCAGTGGCAGACACACAGCAACACACCGCCTGCTTCCCTTGAGCACGGAAAACATTCATTAAGCATTTTCGAGGACAAGGGCACGAAGAAAAACACTCATTAGAAGCAGAAACAGTTTCCAAATGAGCCAGACAGAATCTGCTGGTAAGTCTAGGCTGATGTGGGGGCCTGTCCTCAGGGAGTGGGCAGGGGGAGGGGTGCACAAAAGTGGGAAAGGGAGGCCCAGGAAGGGGACGCAGAAGGAGGCAGGAAGGCCTGAGCCAAAGCATTAGAAAATCCCAAATAGGAGAGACCACGGATGGAGGCCAATGACCCTTGCCGTCCGGCCCCGCCTTGGAGCAGTCCAGCCGGCAGGAGGGGCCGCACCTCCTCCAGCCCCAGCAAGACCCAGGGCCTGGGTGCCTGCAGGTGCTCAGGCAGCAGGAAGCAGAGGCCAGAAGGAGACAGGAGGCCTGATCCCAGCCCTGCTCCACTGCAGACCAGCTGGGTGACCAGGGGTACGGCCCTGCCCTCTCTGGGCCTCAGCATCTAAGGAGGAAATGCAGCCGCTGAGCTGGGTGGAACCTCTAAGGGCCCCGCCTGCTAGGACGCATGGAGCTCTCCGCGGTGCTGATGGCGTGATGAGAGGAGGTGTGTGTGCCGGCCAGCAGCGGTGGCTTCTCAAGGTCCCAGGGCAGATAAACTCGGGCCATCTGGGGTCTCGAGATGCTGCCCTGTGCAAGTGACCACATGGTGCCTGGGACATGACAATGATCTTATGTACCATGGCCTAAGCAGGCTGCGGTCCGCTCCACTTGAGGGGAAGGTTCTGGTTCCTCATTTGTCTCTGCTTACATCCTAGTAAAATATTTATTTGCAGTGGAGACAGAGAAAGGGGGGGTGGGGGGGTTAGCACCCTCTGCTGAAGCCAGATCACTCGTAAACTCCAAGTGCCACGCCAGCTCCTGCCCTCCCCCTCCTCCCTGGCCCTCTGCTTCAGCACAGCGGCCACCCCTGTGCTGGGTCTGACATATCCTGGGCAGCAGAACAGGATCAGGAGAAGTGCTGGCCCCTCCCTGTCTTCCTGAGGCTCCAAGCTGGGTCTTGGGGAAGATCAAAGGGTGCAGGATGCTCCCTCAGGGAGATTACAGTCTGGTTAGAGAGGAAAACCAGGCCTGTATGGGCAGGGGTTCTGGCTGTGCTCAGCGGCCTTGGGTTCAGTTTGAGGATCTCAGAGGCAGGAGTGAGCTTGCCGGCTGGCAGGACACAGCCACTCAGCTGGGACAGAACCCCTCGCTCCTTCCCTCCTTCTTCCTCCAAGCCCCCTTACTTTCTAGGGTGGCTCCTCCTGCCCCATCCCATCCAGTCTGCTCACAGGACAGTGAGGTGTGAGGGGCATGGCCACCCACTGCACCCCCTGCTAGCAGTATGTCACATTTAGGGGACCGGCTGGCTTCTTTAGAGCCACGCTTGCACCTGAGATGCCTCCCTTCTGAGCTCTCACCGCTGTCACTGCCCCTGACACCTTCCCTCCCACCCCATCTTTTTGTCTCAGTAATTGGTGTCAGAGACAAACTTGGGCCAATTCCCATCTGGGCCAGTATCTCATGACTTCCTTCCTATTTACTAACAGAGAAATTAAACCTGGCCACGCTGTCACTATACTGGTGTTGTAATTAGCACCAGAACAAATTGCCCCAAGCGGGGCAGTTGCTGGGCTTGCTCTGGGGCTCTGCGTGGGACGTGAGCTGAGCTAATTGCTTTGGCCTTCGCTCCTTACCCTCTCACTGCCCAGCACTGACCAGAGAGCAAGAACTCCCGCACCGATGTACAATCCTGCTTTGTCTTCTGCTCAGAGAAACAAGAAAACTGGAGGACACAGGGGAGGGGGTGTGGAGGGACCAAGGGAGGAAATGAAGACTCAGTTCAGCCCCCAAGAAGCCAGATCCTGTGATCCCGGCCTTTGGGGAGATTCAGGCTCCCCACCAGCTGGCAGGTAACAAACCCAGACGCACATGAGTCACCCCAGTTATGTCTCCAGCACACAGTGGCCAGGATCACAGCACCAGGGAGGGGAGGGCAGGGGCAGAGGGGCAGGGCCTCTCCCACTCCTTGTGTGGCCTCAGAAACAAGGTGGCCAGGATAAGTGGGACCTGGCTCAAGGGGCCCGAGTGCGTGGCATCCAGTTTGGAGAGCAACTGGCTCAGACTCCAAAGCTGCCCGGTGGTGTCTGAGTCCAGGGAAGGAGATCTAATGAAATTAAAAAGCCAGGGGAGCACGAGGGAATGAGAAGAGGCAGGTGGAGGCGTGGGTGCAGCAGAGCGGGCCTGGAGGAGAAGGAGCAGCCTTGAACGGCAGACAGCTAGGGCTGTGGGGAGGCTGACTGGCAGGAGGCCGGCTCCTGGGGCGCTGCTCCACCAGGGAGGCAGCGGCTGGGCTGGGCAGAGTCAGCAGAGGGAAGAGGTGTCCTGATGGGGCATGAAAGGTGAAAAACTCCAACACCGGACCTGGGGGGCTGGAGGCCCAGGAAGGAGGTCACAAGGGCTAGGTGGGGTGAAAGTGGCAGCCAGAGAGCAACCCTGGGGACACAGGGACATGCTCTAACTCCATGGCATCTCTGCTGTCAAGGAGGAGCCCACCCCCGCCTCCTGCAGCCACATGGAGAGAAGGTCCTTCACCAAATGGCAAAATTCCTTGGATCCATTCTTATTACCAAAGCCTGGAAAGTATCACTCCAGAACCACACTGAAGGTCCCTTTCACAAGGACACAGGGCCGAGCAACTAGAAAGCCAGGTGCTACCATGCCAGCCTCTGAGGGGGACAGACCCTGGGAGACTGACAATGGGCGGGGGGTTGGGGAGCAGGGAGAAGCCACATCTTTGCAAATCAGCACCTCCTCAGACAGTCTCAGACCCCACCGCTGATAAACATGCTGAACCACAGACAATTAGTTCAGGGAACTAAGGGAAAATGCAAAGGTCTTGGAGGTGCAGGGAGGAGGGCAGAGCTAATGGACAGAGGGCCTGGTCCAGGTGTGGACGCAGAGGCAGCTCTGTGCTCAGCAGGCACCTTCCAGGCACCCTTCCTGGGACCACTGGCCCTTCTGCAAAACATGGTGGGCACAGCTCTGTTCTCTCAGAACTCGTGCCATGGGCACTGGGGTGGCTTGCTTTCCCATCGGCTGGGCCCCTCCCAACCACACCCCCCAGGTCAGGGAGATCCCAAACCCCTGGAGCCCAGGCTAACTTGAACAACAGTGGATGCAGAAAGTGGGATTTATGGTGGGAAAGGCCAGAGGCAGCAATTGCTGGGCAGAGGCAGTAGGAAGAAGTTGGGGTGATGCCGCTGGGCCTACCAGGTACAGGTTCTACAGAGAGTGGCTGCAAATCAGAGGACGAACTTTGGGAAGGACCCAGGTCCAGGCTGACTGGGCAGATCCCCCAGACCTCCCCACTCACACAGCAACACGTTCCACTAGGCAAGCGGACCACCAATAACCACCAATCGGCAAGAGGCTGAGCGGCCTCCGGGCAGAGCACCAGCACCATGGACAGAGATCCAGGAGCCAGGCCTCCCTGGGAGCTTTGGCAGCTGGGTGGCTCCCCCACTCCTTTCTCCATCCTATATGTCATCCACAGCAGACATCACAAATCGATTACAGAGCTCCTTTCCAGGAGCCAGGGGCTCCCGCTCTCCCAGCAAACATCCCAAGTCATCCGACTGCAAGTGGCATGATTCCAGAAGCCAACTTTCCACACGTGCCAACACCAACCGCGCAAGAAAGCAAATGTGTGGTTTTTAGCCAAAAGGCTTTTCTCAGTCAGGGGCAGAGTGCCCAGGCTTTTTTCCATCCTCACTCAGAGGAAACTGAGGCACCCTGGAAGCACCTGGCGGGAGCTTATCCTCAGCAAGGACTCCCACCGCCAGGCTTTCTCCCCTCCCTGGCACCTGACATCGCACCTGGCCAGCCGCACAGCTGGTCTCAGTGCCACACGCCGACATCCCTAGGAAAGCTGGCCAGGGCGCCTTGGCCTGAGGCTGCCGCACGCAGGAGCCCCACCCCGCTCAGCACCCTCCACAGACCCTTCCCCAGCACCGGAGACGGAAGAAGAATCCAGTTCCAGCCACCTACCTGAAGGAGCCAGTAGCACCTCCGGTGGAAGGTGGGGATGATGGAGGAATGGACATAGCAGCCGTACAAGCACTAGGGAGAGAGGAAAAACGAGAATTCAGTTGGAAAGAGGGAAGGAAGGGAGGAAGACGGCGCAACAGAGAAGGAGCAAGAAAGGGCCACGGACACTGCCACCACCCCGGGAGACAGAGGGGCAGCTGCCTCTGCGCCTGGCTCCAGGACCAGGGCTAGGGTCTGGGACACACCTGAGAAGCACAGTTGGGAAACGCCAGTGGGCAACCACAGATAGACAGCCGGGGTGCCCACTCCTGTGGGGCCACGGGGGCATGTGGGAACCCAGAAAAGCCAGGGACCACGGGAATGTACACGTGGATACATTTTGCCTATAATTTTAGGGGCTGGGAATTACCCTGCAGTTCATTCATGGAACCTGGGTTAGGGCCCCTTGGTGTCCGGGGAGGAACTGACAGTTACAGAATTGATTCAAGCACACATACAACTCCAGACCTTTCTTGGCCAAGGAGAGTTGTCTGCAGCGGCCCTGGCTGTTAGGAGCTCCAAGGCTGGGGGGCCGGGGAGGGACACCTCTTCCTAGTACTGACCTCCAGAGCCTGGGACCCCGTGGGGACACCCCCACTTCCTGGTCCTCAGTTACAGTTTTCTATTCATATATGTGTTTGTTCCAAGTATAAACCTGCACCTTTGGCCGATGGATTTGGTTTTAGAAAACAGCCAGAGCCCAGTTGGAGAACAAGGTGGGTGGGGATTCAAGTTCAGGAACAGGATGTGGAGTGGACACGGGCGGGAAAGCTCTGGTGGAGCTTGTCACTTAGACCCAGGTGGGCGGAGCTGACGGGGGTGGGGGCCAAGTCAGGGCGGCACGTTGTGCTTCTGGGGTGCTGCACACAGCACCGGCAGAGGTGGAGAAAGGGAGCTGATGAGAACTGTCAGGCCCCTCTTGAGATTAAATTCTGAAAGTCTGAGTGGCAGGAAATGTTGCCTTTTCTTTTGGAGCCTCCAATTCCAAATTAGAATGAGCTCTCTCTATTTCCTTCAGGGTCCCCAGCTTCCCAAAGCAAGCGTTCCAGAAGGGGTGGGGCAGAAAGAGAAGGCAGAGCCGCAGAGCCTCAGAGGATGAAGGACAGGCGAGGTCTCCCTTCCCTTCACACTAGTCCCCCAACCCGACACCAGTTCTGCAGAGAGAAATGGCCAGCAGCACTGTGTTTACAGCTTTCATTGTTTACACCCCCGAAAAGACCAAGTGCAATTTGGTTCGACTAGGAGTCCATTTGAGCCCTGCCTGTCTGATTAGCAGCGTTGAAAGAGAAATCATTTTGGACTATGGGATTCTGGCTGCAAGAAAATCAGATTTCCGATATGTTAGAACTTTTACAGATTGCTGTCAGCTGGGACTTAAGCCCTGTACAAACCAAACAAACAAAGCGGAAATTAATTTAAACGGTTCCCTTGCAATTCTTGCCCGCGAAATGTATTTATTATTAAGAAGGCAATATTCTACCCTGACTTTTCTGGTTTTCAATACACTGTGTCTGCCTATCTTTCTTTCTTTTTTGAATCTTTGATAGTGTAGTCCCTCCTGCCGAAGGAGACTGGTGTTCGGACGTTTTCTGTGAGTGTTTGGTTGCAGTGGATGGGCAACCCACCTGCAACGTACACCAGCCCCTTTCCTTTGGAATTTGCATGTTCCCATGGGCAGCTTCATTGCGTTCACTTGTGCAGTGAGCCCAGTGCAGGAGACGTAAACTGTTAAGGAGTCTCCCTCGGAAATGAAAGGCTTCTACCTGCACTTCCTTTCCCACTGTTCATCCCTCTTGAGGGTTTGCAATGACCCCCCCCACCCGTCTCTTTCTCTCACCGCTGCTTTTCCTGAACTTGAGAAGAATGTGGTTGACTTGCAGCACCTTTTCCCCTCCTCCACCCACGCTTGTCTGTCTGGGTGGGACTGCAGCGTCCTTGAACCACGTGCTAAGGAATCACCGAGAATTTTCCGAACACCTACTGTGTGTCCCCTCCGTGAGCACCCAAGAGGACAGCACGGCCAGCTCTCCCCTGAGCCATCCCAGCACCCCTCTTTTGAGCACCCCTCCCTCCCCAGAACTGTCCAGAACCATCCAATAAACAGAATGATGTTAAAAAAGAAAACTGGCTGTTTCTACATCAAGGCTCATGCATTTTAATCAGAGGAACCCTCGGGGCCTCGCTCAGAACCTGGATACTCTATTTTTAGATATGACTCTGACCACCCTGGTGAGCTGATGTCTCTGATCTCTGCAGATGAGAACCATGATCCTCAGAAGGTGGGGAGAGGGAGGCCCAACAAGAATGAGCCACATCAAGCAGCGTCAGGGGAGGAGGCTCCCCAGGGAACCCCAAGGACTCGAGAAGCCCGAGGGCATGGGGCCCTCCCGGTGTTGCCTTGCCCAGAACACCGGTCACCTTGGGGCTCATTTGTCCATCTCTATTCCCTGGACAGGGGCTCCTACAAGGCAGGACCTTAGAATGAAGATGGCCCACAGTCCCCCAACTCAGTATCCCCAGGACACTGGTCCCTACAGGCTGGTGCAGGGAAGGACTGGATACAGCGCATGTTTAATGTCTGCTTGTGGAACTCTGAAGGCTCTTCATAAAACAGACTGGGAAACCACACTGAAAAACAGCTCCACATTTAGCACTTAAAGGGTTAAATTTCAGTTTCAAAGAAAACTGGCAGTTGATGGGAGCTGGTTTTCCTCTTCTGGGAAGAGGACTCTGCTATCCCCTCCAGGCAAGCTGGAGGCAGCAGGGGGCAGGGGCGGGTGGGATTTCTGAGCGATAGATCCTGCGTGGGGTGAGAAGGCCCTTGTCCTGCCTGGTGCAAAATGGGCACCGTTTTCTGTCTTCTGGGTGGCTGTCAGGGTCAGGAACTGTGCTGGGCTAGTGAGAGAGGGGTTAGAGGAGGCTACGGGGGCATAAAGGGGAGTCGGCCAAGGGAAGGGTGAAGGAGAGTATTTCCAGCAGCAGGAAATACAGGCAGAGACGGGCGGTGAGACAGGAGGGGCGGGGCTTGAGGAAGTGTAAGGACGCTGGGATGGACTGGGGTGTCAAGTGCACAGCGGCATGGGGAGAGACAAGCTTCAGGGAGACAAAGAGGGTTAGATCACAAAAGGCCATGGGCGTGACAGCAAGGAGCGTGGCTTCACCCTGGGGTGGCGGAGAGCAAAGGGAAGTCATGACCAGATCTGCATTCCGAAGCTCACTGCAGCGGCAGCGGTGTGGCCAGGGAGCAGGGCGGAAGCGGGCTGGGGGCACCGGGACCAGTCCTGTGAGTCCAGGAGGCCCACTGGGATCGGACGGTGGCAGCAGCAGTGAGGGTGCAGAGAAATGGCTGTGTGGCCAGGTATAAGGATGACGCCCCCTTTCTGGCTGCATGGACAGGTACACGGTGGCCCCATCCACAGGAAACCCTGGGGGTGCAGCGGGCTGGTGGGCTGATTTCAGGTTTCTATTGGTAACTCTGAGGCACTTACAGGACCTCCACGTGGAGACACGCAGAGCACAGTAAGCTGCCGGATCTGGTGCTCAGTCTGGGCTGGCATTAGGAGTCGCCACGTCCCAGCAGAGGGGTGGCACTGGAGGCTAGCGGAGAGGGAGTGGGGTCCATCTACTCAGACTGGTTCCAGCCACAGGGAGCCACGCCTCTCAGGTGGACAGAGCAGGTGAGGAGTGAACTTGCCGGTGCTCCGAGCAGCAGGCACGTGGGGTGCCCAGTCTGCCTCACCATGTACCCCACCCCAGCCCTCCCCTTCCATATACCATGCAACCCCAAACCACCCCACGGCCCTGTCCTGATGCCAGGCTCTCTGGCCAGTTCCCTTTGTCACCACCGTCCTCACTCTGCAGCCCTTCCGCCCATTTACAGGCCATACAACAGACAATGTCAACACCCAGCCAACTGGGGATTCATTGCACACGATTTCACGATGCAGCATATCAAATCCATTCCCTTTACCCACTAATCAAAAAAGCAATCAAGTTTGTCTGTAGTGATCTGTGTTGTACAAACTCCTGGTGCTTTTTGATCAGTCTCTGGGGGTCCCCTGGGGGGTCTCTGGGTTGAGCTTTGCATATGGGGGCCGTGATGTGCTGCAAGGAAGCGTCACACCCCCGGGCTGGCAGATACAGCTCTGTGTGCACATGTGTAAGCGCGAGGTGTGCGTGCACGCCCGTGTAGGGGGTGTGCAAGGCAAAGCACACCGTGGGTCCCTTGTTTCTGTGTATCACATAAAACAAAGAAAGGAAAGAAGAAAGCAACCAGCTATTTATAGGAAACTGAGGAGAACTTCCCCTGCGGATGAAAGCAACGTGCAGATTAGTTGTATTCGGAACATCAAGGCCTGACAGTTTCCCTGTAATGTGCCGGTTGAGCAAGGAAGTTTTTTTTTCTTAAATACTCAAAATTGCGTTTATGACACTATGGGGCTTTTTTTTTTCTTAAATAAAGAGGAAAGATAAAATTACATGGGGAACCAATAGCAAACAAGAGCTCCCTTCAGTTCAAAATATCTGCTTCCTATGAAGAAAGGGATGTTTCTGAAGAAAGCCTCGGCCTCAAACCTCCTCAAATGGATTTCTTCCCAACAGACTCGGCTGCTGGGGTCCCCCAGGTGCCAGAGGGCCCATCAGGGCTTGACATCCGATGGCCTCGAGGGGGGCCAAGAAGGGGGCACCTCGGGTGGGGATGGCAGCTCATTGGTGGGATGTTGGGACTCAGTGGGGGGGGGTCTCCTCTCTGTCCAGCTCTCAGATGCTCCGTGGGATGCAGCTGCTTCTCCAGCTCAGTCTCTCTGTCCCTCTGTTTCTCTCTGGCATGAGCTCAGCCCTCCTATCGTCCCTTCCACTCTTGGCTTCTGCTCTAGACAAGGCTGCCTCACTGTCCCCAGGCAGGCCGGGTGCTTTGCACATCCACGATTTTCCTCATGGTGTCCCCTCCCCAGGGTGGGCTCCCGTCCTCTCTGGTGCACATCCCCCCACCAGCCTGAGTCCATCACAGGTCCTTCCTCCTCCAAGAACCTGTCCTGGTCCGGCCAGTAGAAGGAGTCCCTGGAAATGACCCGTCCGGGGGGCCGCGGGCCAGCACGGGAGGTGGACTCCGCCTCGGGGTGTCATGCACACCGTCTGTGTCATTTACTTCCACATCCGCGGTCTTGCCCCACCTGTCACAGGGGCCGGCAGACTTTCTGTAAAGGGCCAGGTGGTAGGAGTTTGGGGCCCTGTGGGTCAGATGGTCTCTGCTGTAACTGCTCAGCTCTGCCTTTGTGGGGCAAAAGCAGCTTCGAGGCCAGGTGACAAGTGGGCGTGGGTGGCTGTACCCCAGTAAGAATTCATTCATGGACGATGTAATTTGAATTTTGCCTGGTTTTCACCTATCACAGATATTTTTCTTCTTTTGATTTTCTTTCCCCCTCACCATCGAAAAAAAGGTAAAAACCATTTTGAGCTCACAAGCTTAGCTCAAAAACAGGCGGTGAGCCGGATCCAGCCCGTGGGCCAGAGTTTGCTAACCCTGACCCACTGGATTGGGAGGAATGGAAACTGTAGAGCCCTTTGTAACATTTCCCACAGCGATTTCCACGTGGCAGGTGCTCAGTAAGCGCTGGTTGATTCCCACATGGTGTGAATACCTACCAGGGCAAGGAGGGAGCGGCCAAGGCTGACGCACACGCGAAACAGTAGCCGCGCAGTTAACGAAAACACGTACGAGTGAGCACTGAGCACACGACATCCCACCACCATCCACGGCAGCTTTCGGAGGACTTGGCTGTTGTTCGAATTGGACTTAGTGGTTAATGTTTGTTTTCTGGGCCTGAGTGTGACGTGCACCTTCCTAAATGCCTTGTGTGAGATTAGCGGACACTCGGGCCCCATCCTTGGGCTGGAGGACCTCCTGGCACGTAGCAGGTGCTCAGCTTCCTCTTGCCAAGCACCTCATTTTATTAAGTAAGTGGAATTCGGTGAGACAAGGTCAGGGCCGCGGACAGCAGCCTTGGGTGCAGGGCTGGGGCTGTGAAGTCGCTTAACATCCCATGTCCCTGGTCGCCCGTGAAGTTTCTTCTCTAGGTAAGACCTTGCCATTCTGGTTTCTGGAGCCACCTCCCACAGGAGGCCGGGAGCCCCCAAAGCCAAGGTCTGCCGGTGCCCTCCTTCTCGGGAAAGCGTGAGCCTAGCGTCTCAGTCCATGGACTGTGGGAACGCACAACCCGAGCATTGCGGGACCGGCCTCTCTAGAGGAGTGACTGGCAACCACGAGCCACAGGAGGCTGCTCAGATTCAAACTCACATAATTCAAATTATGTAGAATGAAATAAAACAGAAATTCCAGGTCCTCGGTCGCAGCAGGATCATTTCAAGGGCTCAACAGCCTCATGGGTCAGTGGCTACCCTGTTGCATAGTGTGGACCAACCCATCATCACGGAAAATTCTACTGGACACTATGACACCGGAGAACAAGAGTGGGGGCCCAGTTCAGAGATATTCAGCTGGGCCTCTCAGAACTTGAGACCCCAGCGCCCAAGATTTGGGGAAGCTAGGGTTTGGGGGAAGAAGTGGAGGCTGGACTTTTGGGTGGTGGCTCCACTGGGGGCAGTTAGAATGTCTGAAGGTTGGTACCTGTCATTCTGCCTGGGCCTGCTTGAGTCATTCTCCCCAAGTCCCCTGTGCTCAACTCCCCCCTTCTCCCCACCAGATCCTCCTCTAATGCGGGGATAAGACCTGCTCTATCCTCAGACTAGGTGTTTACAGCAAATCTCCATCCATAATCCTCTTTACGAGGGTCCCTCTGCTACGTCCTCTGCAAACAGACCTGCACCAGCCCCCGGAGCCAGGCCACCAGCAAAGACCGAGAGCTGGGTGGTGGCCCGCATGCTCCCTCAGTGGCCTGGCCCTGGCTCCTCCACTGGCCTCATCTCTCTCCCCCTGGGGAGGTGACTCTGCACAAAGGCAATCAGGGTGAAAATAGATTTTTTTTTAGGTGCCTGGTTTATCTCACACACTTGAATCTGCTGCACACATGGTAAAGATGAAGAGGTTTTAAAATGTGTCATGGTATAAAGGTGACGAGAAAAAGAGATAACAGAAGGGAAGGGAAAATCCACCGAGATGACGATTTAATCCTGCTCTGAAGTGATGGAGGGGTGGGGGCCATTTATTCCGAATATTCCAGGCGGGGCAGGTGAGAGCTAGTGCCAGGGTCAGATGGGGAGACAGCCACCCTCTCCCAGATAGGGCACCCTGGGTTGGGCTGGGTGCAAGGTGCCCCAGGAGGGGGTGCAATGCAGCCGCAAGAAGAGAAGAGTCCCCCTTTTCATCTGAAGGTCGGCAAAGTCACCTAAGAGGAAGTGACGTTTGTGATGAGTCCACAAGGGTGGGCAGGAGTTGGCCAGGGGTCAACAGATGGAAAAGGCCAGGCCAGGGGACCAGAAAGGGGTTTTAAGCAGAGCGATCAGCCTGGGCAAGGATGTCAGCCCTTCCCAGCTTCATCCTCTTTCCCATCCAAATCTCCCCGTAGGATGACACGGAGGGCCGCGTCCATGAATCCACCAAACGTTCTATCAAACCCCCGACGGGCCCCGCTGAGGCGTGGCCAGCAGACGGCTTTGCACTGGAAGCAAAGGCCCTTGGTTTTCATGGTTCTCCCTTCCCACCAGCCCAGACCCTGCACATTGAAGCAGATTTCCTAGGAGGACTGTGGGAAGCTCTGAGGGTTCAAGGAACAAGTGCAGATGCGGGATTAGAACTCAGATCCGACCCCACAGCTTTCCCGCCTCCCTCCCTGCCTCCCTCCCTCTGTCCCCATCTCTGTCTCCATCTCCCATTTCTGTAGGTCCTCCCTGTGTTTCTTCCCTCTCACCACAGTCAAGCTGTCTCTCCGTGGCAGGAAGCAGGAGCCCCTCCCTTTCAGCTCTGTAGTGCCCCAACATTCCAGCTGTGACCCAAGAAGCAACAAGGCCCCTCCCTTTCAGCTTTGTGGTGACAACACCAGGGAGGGACCCTCACCCACTTGGGCTGCGAATCCAGCCCGGGGACCCTCAGTGGGGCAGGGCTGCAGGGCTCCCCCACTGGGGTGAAGCACGGTTCCTTCCTGCCAAGGTTTGCCATCCCCTGGAGAAGCAGGTTCAGGGGGACGTGGAAACTCTCCAGCACCTTCTAGATACCCCCAAACCAGTGGCAGCCGCTGCAAGGGGCAGAAGTAGGTCCAAGCAGCCCTGCGGCGCCCCAGGCACCTGAAAGCCGGAGCAGATCTCACAGGCCCTGAGAAGATCTCACGCAGGGACGTGTGGGGGTGGGGCACGGAGTTCCTCTTGCCTCTCCCGTCTAGCTCTTCACTCTCCCGGCACAGAGGCAACCACGGGCGAGGCCAAGGCTGAACAGCCTAGCAGTCTATCCAAGGTCACATGGCTAGGAAGAGGCAGAGGAGGACTCATGCCCATCCTTCTCTGGCTCAAAGCCCTGGCTCCCTCTGCCCTGGCATGCCACGCCCCTTACTCTGGCGTCCACACCAACGGCCAAGCTCAGGCCATCTGCAGGGCCCGCCTTCATCAGAGACAGAGGGATAGAGTCCTAGGCTGCTTCCAGGACTGTCCTCGATGAAGGATTTGGTTCGTAATAATCTAAGATTAGACCAATGATTCCACTCGTGTGCTGCCTGCAAAAGCACTGGGGCCCAGAACTTGTTAAACAGTGAATTGCTTTAAAATTAGTTTGAGCCAAGTGGGTTGCAGTCTGATTCGGCCTCCGGGGTTGGGTGACAGGTGAGATCTGGAATATTAGATCTTCAGTGACCGGGCCTCCAGCCCCACCTCTCTCCTGAGACAGTCATGGACTGTATCTCCCAGAGCGTGAACCCTTGTCTGCAGATATGGGAGCAGGGATCAGAGATGTCAATACCTTGTCCCAGGTCACAGGGACGTGTCCTCAGAGCTGGAAGGACTGAGGGGCAGAGAGAAACCAACGTGGGGGCAGCAAACTTCCACCCGTCCCAGATGGGCAGCGTGCAAGGGGGAGAGTCAGGAGAACAGGGTAGGGCCGGCAGGCCCGGGACACAGGTGTGCCCCCAACACTGTCTTGCAGGGAGTAGCTGTGGGTCACTAGCCCCTGGAGACAGCAGAGATGCCCCCGCCTCAGCACCTACATTGGCAGGAGCTCAGAGGGGGGCACCTAGGCATAGGGAGTGGCACCTTGGGAAAGCAGAAAGGGCCGGGGAGACCCTCCAGGTGGGGGCTGTGTTGGCGGGGAAAGGAGGAGGAGGCACTGTCCCTGCACTCCACCAGGCTTCATGGCCCCTGGTCTGGGTGAGGAGTGGTAAGAAACACTGCGGGGTGGATCTTGGAGACGGATACTCTCAGTTCTTAGACTGGAGGTTCCCCCAACATCTCTATGGAAAATTCAAGGCCATCTTCAGAGCACATTCCCTTTCAATAGCTTGAAAGGGACCTAGAGAGGGAATGAGGGGCAGAGGTAAGGGTCACGGGGACAGTGTGAACTCGGAGAAGCCCCCTCCCTGCCAGCTCTGTCCAGGGACCGGGGAGGTGACAGTCCTGCCCCAGGGCCACCGCACAGCATTAAACCCACCTGGGCCTCAGCCCTAAGCGGATGCCCCCGGGGCCCCCACCTGCCTCCGCTCACCTGGCCTCTTCCCCAGGGGGAGGCTGCGCATGTGCAGAAGCAGCACATCTAAGGTAGGGCCGCTGTAGCCTAACCACGACGTGAGTGAGGAGGGCCATAAAGATTAAATGAATTTTTAGATAAAAAGGCATAAAAATCATGTTTAAAGATATAAATAAAATCCCTGGAGCTTCAGCTTTATTGTTTTTGGGGGGTTCCAGGATTAATAAATTAGCAGGCATAAAACGGAATAATAGCTAAAAACTGATAATAAGGTAAATTTAGATTTAGAGACGGCGCTGATCCGAGTCATGAATCTCAAGCCAGAGGAGACCAGGGCCGGCGGGAGGGGCGGCGGGTTTAACCCTCTGTGCTCGCTCCCCGCGGCCGTGTCCATCCACTCCGGCTCCGTGACCTCGGGGAGGAGCTGCTGCTGGGGGTCCAGTCCAGGTCCCTGGCCGCCCTCGCCTGCCCACTTTCCCGTCACCTCGGGACCCTCAGCCAGGTCTATGTGGGCCTCTCTCCTCCCCCGACCCCAGCATTTACCAAACTGCTTCGGGGAACCAGGATGCTGGGTCATTTCTGAGCCTCAGAAATCTGTCCCGGGACCCGGCCCCTTGGGCCCCGTGAGGGCGCTTATTCACCTCTCCTCCTCTCTGCCCTGTGTGCAGGCAGCTCAGCCCAGCCTCGCGCGCCCCGCCAAAGGCAGCAGGAGCTCCCCTCACCCCGCTCCCCGCCCTCGCTCTCTGTATATGCTCTGGTTCACTTGCCTCCCTACTCAGGTTCCTGTTCTTTTAGCCTATTTCAGTGTGTCTGGGCTGTTTATATCCCAGATACTTCCTAAAAGTACTGGGCATAAATAATAAATAAATAAAGTGAAATTTCCTTTCTCTCATCAAAGTGTGTGGCTGAGACCTGTTTCCTGGAGTCCTGCCAAGTGGCTGGAACTGATTTTGAAAGTGGTTTGTTCCGATCGTGGCCTCCCTCTCCTGCTCTGTCACCCCCCTCCCTTCCCCCTTCCTTCCACCAGCGATTTCAGAGCCCCCGCGTGCTCCCCGGCCCCCTGCACCGAGGGTTCTGAGGAGGAAAGCGGACCCCCACAGGTGCCTTTGATCTGTGTGGTTGGTGCTCCCCTTGCCAAGTGGCCTGTTTAGGCTGATGCGCCGTAACAGGGCCTCGCACAGTTTAGCCTAAGTGGTGACTAACAGGGGGGACACTGAGCCTCTGTAGGGGGCTAGGGGCTGCACCCTTGGGGCTAGGAGTTTTTGGTGTATGTTCCCAGGTAGCGGCCTTGCCCTTCTCATCCTCTGTGCCTCGGTCCCCCGTTCCCAGAAGGGAGCAGGGACTTGGAGATGTGGAAGATTCCGGGAACCCAGCCCAAAGTCCCCAAAGGCCATTCTGATGGCACGGAGGGCAAGTGCTGCCCAGAAGCTGGCTGGCTCTCTGACGGCTGCCCTGCTCAGCACACGCGGGGCCGGCATTTCTGCCTGTAATTATTGCTTTGCTCCAGAGCCGGTTAGGACCCAGCTCCCAGCGCCGCCCCATCCAGGCACCTGTGACACCATGCAGGTGCCCACGGCACTCCTCAACTCATGCAGCTGCGAGCAGCAAGGGAGACCAGGAAAAGAATTCTTGCGTAAAACAGACGTTGGGTTTTGTTTATTAAGAAGCTGGAGGGAAACGCCGGGACCCGAGTCTGTGGCTATGTTAATGCAAGGCTGGGCTCCCGGCCAAGACATTAAGTGGAATCGAATTCCTGAAACCAGCTTTAATCAGCAGATTTTTAAGGTTAGAATTACTCTCTCCTCTCAAAGCCTTGCCAAGGTTAATTTGGGCCTGAGCATGCAGAATTAATGGGCTGGACAGAGGGAATCGGCTTTTTCCCGGTTTTTTCTCAAGTTCATGAAACATCCTTACAAAAGAGAGAGGGTAGTGGGGCAGAGCCAGCCTGTGAAAGGAGCGCCCGGCGTCAGTGATCGATCGGAGGGCTGTGTCACAAACACACACAAATGGAATCACGCCGGCTTCGGCCCGAGAGGGACGTCAGGGTGGGCAGCAAGCCCGCTGCCCTGGGAAGCCGAGGGATGGACCAAGCGGTGTGCGCTCAGCCTCGCCCCAGCCCCTGAAGACAGGTGTGCTGACACAGTGGACGTCCTGCCTCCGTGCCTCCTGGGGCCTGAGCACCACCGGTCCTCCCCGCCCTTGTGGTATTTATAGCCACATGAAGCTTGAGTGAGTCACTGAGTCTCCCTGAGTCTCGGTTTTCCGATCTGATACTGTCTTTCTAGGGCAGAGGGCCTGGTGGCCCGGGAGAGGGCGTGGGCATTGGAGCCGGACCTGGGATGGAAACCAGCCTGCACATCTGGAGTCAGAGCACGAAGACTCCGGGATGGGGTGGGTGGACTCGATGTCTTTGAGTCTCAGCGTCCTAGTCAGGATGAGGCAGATGGACCATGGCCCCAGCCCTGCGGGGTTGTTGGACTAAATGTGGATAAACTGACAATGTGTTTTCGGGACTGGCATATAGGAAGCCTTCTGTAAACACAGGCTTCCTCAGAGCCCCAGACACACCCTCCTCCTGGAGTCTCAGGATGCTATTCCACAGGGACACGATCCCACCTGGCCCCATCCCTGTGATCATGACGGTTTCCCTTCAGCTGCCCCTGACAGCTCGGTACAGCTGCCCATCTGGCCCTGGCTTGGGCTGTGTATGTGGCGCCACCCCCACCCTTTCTCGGCAGCTTCCTCAAGTATCCAGGGCTCGTCTTCAAGTAAAAACAAGCAGCAGCTGCTGGGCCGCCTGGAACCCCACAGAACAGAGACGGAAGAGGGAAGGGAGAGTCAGGAACCCCTGCTCCGACCTGGAGCCGGAAGTCCTCCCGCCCGTGGAATGCGCTCAGGGACCCTCCTGTCGGGGAAAAAGTCAGACCCTCCCGGATTCTGTCCCGGTTTCCCTTGAAGTTCCCAGCTTTCCTCTGGACCGGCCGGACTGATCTTGATTGAACAAACCTCACGTCAGGACGCGTTTGCTGGCCCCGGCCTGGCTGTGTGGGCAGGTTGCAGGGTCGGGTGGAGGCCTGTAGGAGCAAAGGCCCCGTGGCAGCCCCCGGGTGAGGGAAAGCTCCTGTCCCCTCTCCGTCCCTCTTGCAAGGTGGGGGGCTTCTATCTGCCACCGTCAGCCCCTCTCTTCTGCATGGGGTCTGCCCTGCAGGCATCGCCTCCTACTCTAGAGAGAGGAGGGAAGGCAGCTGGGTCCAGACTGCCGGTCAGATCCCTGCCTGCAAATCCTGGACCACCTGCGGGGAAGAGGCAGTGCAGGGCCAGCGAGCCCCCAGGACATACCTGGAAACGGCCCCCCCGAAACCTCCTCACTCATCACCCTACCCTAAGAGCCTGCGAGCATCCTCGGATCAGCCCCTCTGCTCGGTCTGCCCTCCTCTCTTCACCTGGTTGGCTTCACGGCCCCCTGGCCCTGGCGTTCCCACTCAACAGCAAGGACAGCGTTTCGCAGACAGGAGTCTGACCTCACCCCTTCCCCAGCCTTGCGCCAGGATAAAGTGCCAACTCCCTGCCCGCTGTGGCCTGGCTCCCGCTTGCTCTGTCTCGTCCCCAGGACAGAGCACCCCCGCCCCACTTTGGCTCCTCAATCGGCAAGTGCCCTCTCTTTCCTCAGAACCCGGCAGTGCTGGCCAATCAGAAGGCTATTCAAACATCTCTCTCGAACCTGGCAGGGAAACTGTGTGCCGTTCCTCAAAACCTTAAACAGAATTACATGTGACCCAGGAACTCCACTCACAGATACAAAGAATTGAAAAGGGACTCAAAAGAGCACACGTGCATTCACGTTCATGGCGACCCTCTTCACAGCAGATGGGAGCAGCCACATGGCCCTCAACGAACCAACAGAAGAGCACAGTGGGGCCCAGCCACCCATGGAATGACACGCTCATACATGTTATGACTTGGATGAACCTGAAAACAGAGCTCTGAGTGAAAGAGACCAGACCCCAAAGGTCACATATCGTACGATTCCTTTTATATGAAATGTCCAGAGTAGGCAAATCCATGGAGCCAGAAAGCAGACGGGTGTTTCCCAGGGGCTGGGGAGAGCGGAACCGGGAGTGACTGCTAAACCTGTCAGTAGGTAGGGGGTCTCCTTGGGGGCCGATGAAGATGTTTTGGAACTAGACAGAGGTGCTGGCTGTATGACACTGTGAATATACTAGGTAACTTTGACCTGTTCACCTTAAAATGGTTAATTCTATGTTACATGGACTTCACCTCAATTAAAGAAACAAACCAAAACCATGACCCAGGCACAGATGAGGCACAGGCACTGGCTGCACCCAGTCCCCGGGGCAGCTGCCTCAGCTCTGGGACCTCGGAGGATGGAGGGAAAACAGGTCCACCTGTGCAACCACCTGTTCAGTCAACACAGGAGCTCAGCACCTATGCGTGCTGGGCTCTTTTTATAAGGTGCTGGGAGTTCCCTGGGGGACCGGGCAAGGCTGACCCAGCCTCTGGGGCTCACGTCTAGGGGTGGGAGCTGGCCCGCCCAGAGCCGGCCCGCCCTCCTTCCCTGGTTCCCTGCCCCGCGCCCGCTGTCCAGATCTCAGCCCTGAAGCTGGAGCTGTCCTGCCTCCCGGCTGCCCTTCTCCACCTGTTTCCAAGGGGCTTATCTTCTCAGTGAGGCTGTCCCCTCCTCCTGGGTGTGGCCTTGACCTCCCACTTCCCCTCTGCTGACCCCTCTCCCCCAGTGTCTGCACAGGCCTGGCACAGAGGAGCTACTTGGAACGGCTCACTGCTGGGACCCTGCTGGGAGGAGACCAGGGGTGCCGGGGGAGGGGCTGCGGGCCGTTCCGGTGGGCAGGCAGGCTCGGTGCCGCTGGGGCTCTGCGGGCAGACGGTCTGCCCAGACTCAACCGTCTAGGCCAGGCCTTGCCAGGAACCTGCACAGAGAAGGAAGGACAGGAGGCCTTCCAACAGCTTCTCGAGGAGGTTTGGTCCCACATTCCTCTACGCCTTCCAATCCAAGTACCAAATGTTCTAGAAAAGCTGCTGGGGCCAAGGACCAAAGGAGGAAATGTCACTCAGGAGAGACGGAGCCTGAGCTTCTGAGCCTGGAGAGGCTTACTGGTGTCTGCATCCCCAGGGCAGAGTCCAGACCCTGATGGGCAGCGCTGCGGTGCGGATGGCGGCCAGCTCGTGCCAGTGGGCAAGGAGGCAGGGCAGGGCGGAGTCCAGGGCTGAGCAGCTCTCAGGTGTCTGGGCAGCTGCCGCTGCTGCACACACTGTGCCCTGGAGCTCTGGATCTGCCCTCCCAAACCCACCCCTTAGACAGGTACAATCTGCAGAAGAGAAAATTCCATCGGTGGCTCTGCACTGGAGGCGGGCAGGGGGAGGGCGGTGGCTGGCTGGCTCCACGGGCCGAGGCAGGAGGGGTGGCCTCCCCGGACCACGAGCCTGAGCATAGCGATGGGTGGGGGAGGCCTGGGGGCTCTGCAGTGTGTATGTATGTCTAGCCGCGAATCCTACATCCATTAAAGCAGTGCCCTGCCTGGGCCTCTGTAATTACACCTGCCTCTCCCGGGCGAGTGGGAGCCGTCACCTCAGCCTCCCTGGGGAAATAAGACTGTCCCGCAGCCTGCAGGAGGGGAGCCTCCCTAGGGGTGGGGGCGGCGGGCTGGATTCCTCGTGGTGAGACGCAGACACCCTACATTTAACTGCTTCCTCTGGGCCCCACAGAGGGGGTCTCGTCCCCCTGGCCGTGCATCTTACCTGCCTTGTGATGGGGCTGCAGGTTCTAGAAAGAGAGAATGCAATATTTTAAAGTGTGTAATGACATGCAGGCTGCATGTGGTACAGATTTCCTGGATGTATAAAATGGGAAAGGAGCAGGTTTTCTGTCGCCTGCAACTATTCGGCAGCGTTAAAATATGACTCTTCGGAATCCAATATTCTGCTGACCCGCGTGGGGCGGTATTGAATCCTGCAGGCAGAGCTGGGCAGGGGGAGGTGGGGAGGGGTGGGCTCGCAGCCCCGGGCACCTGTGGATGATTCAATCCCACCTGTCCCCAGGTCTGCACCTGCGCCGCGTAGGAGGCCAGGGAGCTGCGGCAGCTCCACCCCCCACCCCATCCTCACTCCTCCACACCAGAGCGGGGCTGAGGCCTGGGGGCCCCGCTTCCCCTCTTGCTGCTGCGGCCAACAGAAATCTCTTATGTGACGTCACGCTTTCTGGGTTCTGTGTTCAGCTGGGTTCTGGGGTCATCTCCCTGGCCTTTTGTGTCTCTGGCTCCTGTTGCCAGAGAAAGTGTCCCTGCCTGCTAGCTGCCTGGCCCCCAGCCTCCCCTGTGCTCACAACGGCCCCTCCAGGAGGGACTTAGCATCCCATTCAAAGGACAGCCCAGGCTTCAGAGAGGCCAGGACTTGTCAGGTTCCTCAGGGATTCGGACCCGGGCGTACTGGGTAGCTTCAAAGCTGGGGTCTGTGGCCCCTGGGCGGGCCGTATGCCCCCTGCACGGGATGGCAGGATGTCACCCTTAGCCCTGTCTCCCCAGGCAGGACCCCGGCCTTAAGGGTAACATGATGGCAAGGCCAGAACTTGGACCACTGCTCCATCTTACCCTCAAGACCTCCTCCATTTCAAAGTGCGGTGCTGGCGGCCTTTCTCGGCTGGGAGCTGCTTTGAGAGAGGAGCCCAGCTTTACCCAGGCCTGTTTTCTAGGAGACGAAACTGAGGCCTCACAGTAAAGGGACAGGCTCAGGATCCCAGCGCTGAGTGGGGGCCTTGCCTGTCCCAGGAGTGCTCTGGCTGCATCCCTGCTCACCTCGGGTCGCCAGCCTGCCCCTCCGGGTGCTCCTGGGCGGTCCGACCTCCCCGCTGACGGCCAGGGGCCTCCTGTCGGGGAAATGCCAGTGGGTCCCCACGCACACCGGCTGGGGTACAGTTTCAGGTTATGAAACCCGGGCCCCACCCTGACGAGGGATCCAGGTGTGTATCCCACCATTTCATCGGCCCTGTGGCTTGTCCAGAGACCCCCCATATCCCTGGGGTGACCTTCTTCACTGTTATTCCTTAAGAACCAGCCCGCCAGACATCTTCCCTGCTCTTCAGTGGCTTCCAGCAGCTGTCCTGAGCCTCCAGCCGAGCCCCCCCACTGCCACCCACCCCCAGACAGGCCGCGCTGAGGTCAGCGTTGTTCACGGTGGGTTACTGTTTGCTTTGGGAAATCTTTTGAATCTCTACCTTAGAGCCATTTTCCACCCATGCGTGCAAAGCATCCCAGATGGGAGAGCAAGCAGGGCGAGCGAAGGCCTGCAAATGCCCTGTCCCCACGTGGGACACAGAGCCCACTTCCTCTGCAGGGGACCTCAGCTGTGGGCCTGTCCCCCAGCCCCTGAAAGTCAGGCTCCCTCCCAGCATATGGTCCTCCCTCCAGGACATGGAGACTCAAGAACGTTCCAGACCCACTGAAGCATCAGCTCTTACACCTTCCTGTCTGTAGGTGGCAGGAGCTGGAGATGGGGTGCTCACAGCAGGAGTCCTGTATCAGCATTCTGCACAGGGGGGCCCAGCCCTGATCCCCACGCCAGCCGCTGGTGAGAAAGGCCCTTCAGTCCTTGCGGCCTCCTCCTCACCCTGAGTTTGCCCAGGGAAGGATTGGGGGAGGAGGGGGCGGCCTAGACTCCATGCAGACCCCACTCTGCACACGCCCATGTGAGCAAGGGAGGGAGGAGAAGGCGGGTGGCACAGGTGGAGGTCTGCTCACCTGCTGGGGGACTTGGTGACCCAGGAAGTTGGTGGCGCATCTACTGAGAGCACGGGCTCTGGAGTCAGACTGGCCTGAGTGTGAACCTGGATTCACTGTTCCTGTGGCCTTGGGACAATAGCTTAGCTTCTCTGAGCCCGAGTGTCTGTGTCGAGAGTCAGGGAGAGGGGTTGCTTCTACCTGGCACAGCGCTGCTCGCTGGCCTGGCGTCAGACGGCCATCCCTCAAGACTAGCACTGGGGTCCTGTATCAGCACCAGCCTTCGACCCGGGAGGCAGGAGATGGCAGACCCCTGCCCTCCAATTGCTTCTTTCAGGTCAGAGAGGCTTCATGGACCCCAAACCACTCAGGCGGCCGAGAGAACCTGGAGGCGAGCGGGCCCTTGGCACCTGCCAGGTGGGAGGGTCCTCGCTGTTCAGCTGAGGAGTGAGACCCAGGGTGGGGAAGGACCCGGCCTGTGTTCCTAGCGCGCCTGGTGGAGGTGAGCAGAGTCCAGGCCTCCAGGCCTCCAGCCCTTAGCCTGGCGCCCGGCCCACTGTCTCATGAGTCTGGGAAGGGAGCTGGGGGGAGCCCAGGGCTGGGGAGGGGCTGCCGGGAGGCTGGGGAGCCTGGGAGCAGAGGGAGGCTCAACGTGGGCTTTGAGCGGGGGCACTGGAGGTGCTGGCGAGCAGTCGGGGCCCCGTGGCGGTGAGGTTGGGGCCGAGGCGAGGGGACGTCCAGAGCGGGGAAGGGAGGGGGTGGAGGCCCCTGGCCCCAAGGCCTGCAGGAAGGTGCTGTGTGCGGAACCGTGAGCACACACCCCCATTCAAAGACCCGCCCCACACCACGACTGGCGTGATTTCCCTCCCGCCTCCACCGCTCCCTCCGGCCAGCAACCAGCCATCCATCCTCACGCAGCTCGCATTCACTCAGTGCCCGCTTTGCAGAGCAAGATTCTCCACAGGGGGCGCTTTGCGCCCTCAGGGACATTGGAAGACGTCTAGGGCCATTTTAGGTGGGCATGGCGGGTGGGGGGTGCTGCTTGTAGGTGGAGACCAGGGAAGCTGCTACACACGCTGCAGTGCTTGGGGGGCCCCCACTACAAAGATGACCCTATGATAGACCCCCCTGCAGACAGCACTGTGCCTGGGAGGCTGAAAATCAGGTGCTGCCCACAGAGAGCTGTTTATATCCGACTTGGGTAGACCAGATGCCCTTACAAGGAATGGCGGGGCCATGTGCACAGCTGGGGGAGCCCTGGAGACATGCCCCCCCCACAGCCCCCAGAAGGGACCCAAAGGGTTTTCCAGCCCAGCCACTGGCCTGACAAAGTGTTCCTTTTACAGCACCTCCCACAGTGGCTCACGCTGGGATCCCATTGCTGAAGGCAGACCCTTCTGTGGGAGAGTTTCTTTGGAGCCTGCAAAGGCGCCCCCTAGAGGAGAGCCCCACCAACGTAGGCACAGAGCCCCCCCGGACCACTAACCCTACAAGGTGTGGGACCCGTATGTCACTTCATCTCTCTCGGGCTCGTGCACCCCCCCCCCAGCAAGCCTGCGTCACCCAGGCCCCTCCCTGCAGCGAGGCTCCTGCATCTGTCCCGCTCCCCCAGTCTCCTCCCCGCGAGCAGGATTCCCTGGGCCCGTGGGAACCGAGCCCCAGAGAGATTCTCACCCTTTCTGAGCCTCTGTCAGGCCATGCAGCTTTTGTGATCAAATATTGTTCTATTTACCTAAGGATCTGTTAGGAAGCAATTTTTGAGATGATGAATATTTAATATGATATTTAAATATTTAATAGGAACTTTTTCGAATCTGACTTAATAACCCATGTCATAGGGAGAGGAAAATGGGGGTTGTCTTTTAACATTTTCACTTTCTCTAGTACTCTCCATGTTTGCTGGGATTTTTTTTTCATGGCAGAGTTTTAATTATACTCGATATTCCAGAGAGAAATTCTTTCCTCATTAAAACTCTCGCCGACAGCAAGGTGAGCGGGTGGAAGATGCATCGAGCTGGAAAACGTCTGGAGCTGAAAGGACTGTGGGGATTGTTGACTCACTAGCCCGGCTCGGTCATTTTCCAGATGTGGCCTCCAGTGGCCACAGCCTCATCCCAGGCCACAGCCAGATGGGAACCCAGTTCTTTGGAGCCCAGGATGCCAGGAGCCCCATTCATGACACAATCTTGATTCCTGAGTGTTTGCTCAAATCAATCCTGGGGGGCTGATGTCAGGTCACACCTTCCACCTTGGTCCCTCCACCCCTGGCCATCATTGTAGCAGCAGCAATTTGAAATATTGGTCACTATGAGGTAACTTCAGATCTCTTCAGAAGACTTGAAAAACTCAACCAAGTGCCAGACTCTTCTAACACAAGGTTGATGTGACCAAAGGCTGGGCCTTTGCTAAAGCCAAGTCCTTGCCGGGTCCTGAGCACCCCACCATTGCCCTGGCTCCACCAGCGTCAGGCAGACTCGGACTCACAGTCCAGAGAACAACTAAATCCTTCCACCATGTGGGGTCTCAGGCCTTGGGTCAAAGCCCTGACTCCAAGCAGAGCCTTTCCTGGGTCCAGGGTCACCTGGGCAGTTTGCTTTGTCTGGACACCCATAGCCTGCAGGCCACCTGGGCCAGCCTCCAGCTCCACCATGGGTGATGGGTACCACTCTGGCTGCTCAGCCCTTCAGACTGGGCTCCAGCCCCAACTCCCGCCAGCTTCCTTCCATCAACTCTGCCACCATCTCATTTCTGGCCATCTCTTTTCAGAGCAGCAGCCCTCCCTGCATGGATCATTCCAGAAGGCTCCCTCTTTTCCCCTCCACTCCTCAGCCCTTTCCCTGGATTCATTCAGCGACATTCCCCTCCACGCCGCATCTGTTTAGGTCAGACCAAGCTACTCCACATTCTGAGTGAATTCAGGCATATCCCTCAAAACCTGCTCAGATGTTCCTACCTCCAGGAAGGCGTCCTTCCCACTTCCACTGATGCACAGAAGTGATCGCTCCTTATTTTGTGCTACAGAGTTTGCCAGAACATGCTTTTATTAGAGCAGATTTTATTTCTAGTCTGTGTATTCTCAGGGGCTGGCATGGTTTCTAGCATACAGTAGGCGCTCATTTGTTTGTTGGTGGAATCTCTGAATGTGCTGTGTACTTCCAGCCCTCTGTGTCTTCGTATCTGCTTTGCTTTGCTTTTGAAGGGTTGGGGAAAGCCCTGTTTCTAGGCTCCATGAACTTGTATTTGTTCTTCAGGGTGCCATGCAAATACCCACTCCTCTGATCCAGCTCGGACTCCCAGGCAGAGCGAGGTGGTCCTTCCTGGGCACTCCCCCACCCCTGCGCTCACCGGCCATCACCGTGGGGCAGAGACCTAACTGCATCTCCGTGGTCTACCCCTAACCTCCAGCCCCGTCTCCCTCCTCCCCAGCGGGGAGCTTCTCAGCAGCAGAAACTGGGCTCCTTAGCCTACCTGCCCCGTCCAGCCCGGTGCCTGGGGAGGAGGGAAGCAACACTGCCTGGAAAACAGACTGCAGCCCACCCTGCCCCTCCGCTCTGTGTTTCCTCACACCAGCTCAGGCTGGCGGGGGCCTGTCACTGGCAGAAACCGCCATAGCAGGAAAGAGCCATCAGATGTCTATGCCCCTCCATTGCGGGGCCCACAGGGAGTCCTCAAAAATTTCTTAGGATGACCTTGGGTCCTGAGGCCAACATTATCCTTGGCTGGGTGCTTGGACGTGGCCCCAGGGCCGCACTCCAGAGGAAGGACATGACAGATGAAAAGCTGACATCTTTAAGATGGTAGCGCTTTTAATAAGGGGCCTTTAATTATTTAGCAAAACAGTGGAAGAGGCCAATTCAGCAAGGAGTGATAGTTTTAATCTCCCTGAGCACCAGTGGGTTTCCCTCCAAGTGAGGGAATCTGGCTTCTCCCCGCTCCACCTCCGCCCCCCCACCCCGGCAACAAACTCTTGCAGTCTGTTTGCGGAGGCCTGAAGGAGGGAGGGCTGAGTGGTTCACCAACTGATTGCCATGCATGAGTCCAGCCAGACCAAGAATGACGTTTCCTGGTCCTTGGGTCCAGGCAGAGGTGCAGGTGAGAGGCCGGGCCTCCTCCTTCTGGCCTGGGTACAGGGGCCCCTGCAGAGGCTGCCTTGAGACCCTGAACAAGATGTCCAGAGATGAAAGTAGACAGAAAGGGGGCAGGGACTTGAGAGGCAGGGGCAGTTTTATGTGCCCATCCCTCTGTCTGGAACTCCAGACCCCTTCTTTCCCAACTCCCACATCTCGTAAAAATCCAGCCCTGCAATGGCTTATCCAGAAAGTTCCCCGACCCCTCCTCTGAGCTTCCCTCTGCCCAGCACTGACCTCAGTGCATTGCAATGATCTCCTCATTCGCTCATCTCCCCTGTCCCACTGGAAGCCGCCAGAAGGCAAGAGCAGGTTCCAGTATCCTAGCACAGCCATGTGCCAAGCAGGAGCTTGGTCCCAATACCCAGAGGATGGGGATCTGGATGCCCGGAGCTGGGGCCTCTCTGCCCTGCCTGTTCCTTCCCTGCACAGCTACCACCATCTCTGTGATGCTTCCGAGCCTTCTCTACTCAGCATCCATGAACTCAACAAGTATTTGCTGAGGCTTGTCACGTGCCAGGCCCAACTTGGGGTCTGAGGATGCACTGGGGACCAGAAGAGACCTGGTCCCTGCCTCCTGGGGCTACCTCCCATGTGAGCGGGAAACAGGCATCAGGCAGACCATCACGCGCATATCGAGGGCAAGCTGCATTGGCAGGTGGGTTATGAACAAGAGGCTGCAGTGCTCTGTGGGGCCGTCATGGTGGGGGTGGGCGAGGAGTGGGGAGAAGGCTTTGACCTGGGTGGGGAAGCAGTACACTTGAGCTGGAAGCTGACGTTCTCTTGGCGTCAAGGAGGCCAGAAGTCAGGGGGAGTATGGGGTGGGGTGGAGGCAGGAACCACAGACAGGAAGAAGCGCTTCAAGACCAAGGACTGAACAGACATCATGTGTCTGGGTCCAGAAGGTCATCAGGGAACGTGGCACCTGGGGAGGATGGGGTGGTGGGCAGGCCTGGGCTGGCAGGATGCTCCCTTCCGTGCCTCAGTGGGGACATTCTCCCCATTCCTGAGACACTCACAATCAAAGCTCCCACCTAGGCAGTGCTGATTCTTAAAACCCAGCTCCTCAGCGTGGCCAGAAGCCCCGAGGAACCTGGCTGCTGACACCTCCCAGCCTTGCCTGGGGCTGCCGTCCTCCAGGCTTGCTTGTGTCCGGCCCTCCACGCCCTGTTCCTTACTCTTTCAGGGCCTCATCCATGCTCCTCTCTCCTTCTGGATCAGTCCTTCAGCCTCCCCCCGCTGCCCCACCTCCTTACACCGAGTCAGCCCCAGGCTTTCCTAAGAGCTCAAACCAAATGTCCCTTCTTCCAGGAAGTCTCCCTGCCCCTGGAGGTCAGGCTCCTTGGCTACTACGCGCTCTCCCAGACCCTGTGCTTCCTTGCAGCCCCCTCCAGCACCGGGATCCAGCCATCAAGGAGGACCCGTGTTTAATGTCTGTTCTCCACTGAGGGGCAGAGACCACACTCGCCTGATTCCTCGCAAATTTCTAAATACCAGCGTGGTGCTGGCATACAGTAGGTGCTCAATAAGTATTTAAAGAGTGGATAAAAAGTGCCTCACAGACATCACCTCATCTAATCTTAATGACCCTCTAACGAGGAAGGTGGCACTAACATCCATGTCTCACCAGGGGGGATGGAGGCTCGAGAGGCGAGCATCTTAGCCGAGGACCTAGTGTGTGAGGCACAGAGGCAGGAATTGAACCCAGGGCTGGACTGACTCCAAAACCCGTATTTTCAACTGTGTACAGTTTCGACGTCCAGTCACTTCCCTCTGGGAGCTGCTGCCCCCACCTCCGGGAACTCAGCCCGGACATTGGTATGCAGACCGGCACCCTTCCCCTCCCCAGGCTGCCTGCTCATCTATGCGTATTTCTTTATTAAAATAGGGATTCTTTAATCTCAGTCTAATTTTGTCTTCAGGGAAGCTGTCTCTCCAGGCTGCCTACGGCTCCTCAGGGGCAGGCGCCTACTTGTGATTCAGGCCGTCGCATCGATCTGTCAACACGTTGCCTCCTGTATCTGCCGTCTCTTATTTATAATCCCGCTCAGATTAATGAATGACAGTAGTTCTCATCACAGGAAATTTGATTAATCAATTTAAGTGCTTAATCACCCCAGCCTTGTTGAGTGCCGAACAGAAGGGATCTCGCTTTGATGGAGATGAATTCCAGAAGGAGATGGGAGAGTGAAACTCCTCCGTGGAAACACAAGGGGTGAAGGCAGCTCTGGGGAAGTCCAGGGGGTCCCCAGAAGCCAGGGGCGGGGGGCTCTTGAGAGAGGACTGCTGGCTGACGCGGGCGTGAAGCAGCCCCTGAAATTTCTGGAATCGCGGTCCCCCACGCTCTGATTCTGCTCAGAGTCTGCTCTTCCCTTTGGCTGGAAGACAGGCATGGGTGGGCGGTGCCGGCAGAAGCTGGGGAAGCAGGCACAGCCGGGCCACCACGCCTGGGGCAGGGGGGTCCTGCTGGCCACACCGCAGCACCTCATGGACTTAATGGCCAGCAGATGAACAAGACGAGCACCAGCGTGGGCTCCTTCCTACCGGCCGCCCCTCAGCCAAGCTCGCCCCCACCTCAAGGCCTCGGTTGCGGTGCAACTCCACCTGCGAGGCTGCCCCTTCCTCTAGCCAACCCTGATCCTGCCGTCTCGCTGCGCTCACCTCGGGATCCCGCCCTCCGGGGTGCTGAGTCGACCTACCTCTTCCCTCTTTCAAGCTCCTGCGGCTCCTGGCCCACGGCCCGCCCGCATCAGTGGGTATGCCGTCTCTGCTGCACCCTGGCCTTTGTCGTTTATCGCCTCCCCCCGAGACAGGGCTAAGGCGGCCCTGACCTTGCTCATCAACCCTCTGCTGGCCCAGCTCGGGGCAGGGCACACGGCAGGCACTTCACGGAACACCAGCAGCTTTTACAGGCACAGGTGGATTTTCGATAAGGAGTCAGGGCACACGGCCGTGGGGACGCAGATCAAGATGCAGGGCGTGGCCCTAACCAACATGCAACACCACGCCAGGTATGGTCTGCGGACGTGCAGAAAGAACCTATTGTTTTGAATCACAAACAATAGAAACAGAAAACTCAACAACAGAAAATCTTGACGGGTAGAGAAACTCAGGAGCTCATGGCTGGGGCCCCTGGGGGGGAGCTTATTATGTTCATCCAAAAGGGACATGAGTTAAAAAGGCTTGGAAACCTGGCGCCAACAGAACCAGTGAAACTGAGACAATCAGTTTCCAAAGCCGCCGGGAGGGCATCTGAACGTTCACTGAGTATCTACGTGTTCGAACTCTATTACCTATTTTAACCCCCACAGAGCTGCATGAAATAATTATAACCACTGCCGTTTTACAGCTGAGGAACCCGGGGTGCAGAGAGATGATGTCACCGGCCCCCACGCCTGGGGAGACGGGACCTGAGGGGGCCCAGGGTCGGGCAGGCTGGGTCCCCTGAATCCCACCTGGCTAGGGAGCTCCAAGGTTGGGGGCAGATGCCCCCAGCTTCCTGGGCACTGGGACCCAGGGACTGGCCCCCTCATCAGCCTCTCTCTCAAAGGAAAACAAACATCTACCACTGCCAGGTAAAAAGAAAGATGCATCCTGTGCTGTATGTGATCACTGCTGTACAGAGAAAGGCTAATTTTAGAAACAGATTATTAAAAAATATATCCACTCTGAACGGCACAATCAATCAAAGCCTCAAGATGCAGATTCGCTCCATGCTCTGGGCCTTCCTGGCAACATATGGCTCCTTCCTGGATGAAGTCCAGCCTGGCCAGGCCTCCTTCCTGCTGGGGTCACCTTGGCTCTGTCCACCCCTCGCCAGACCTTTGCACCCGGCCTCCCAGGCTCCAGTGACAACAGGGACCGGGACTCCCTTTGCTCACTCGTCTGGAGCAGCTGCGACTGTCAGGATCGAACCGCATCCTGCTCCCCACCCCGACAAGGCGGGGGGCCGCAGCGGCTCCCAGGCCTCGAGCTGAAAGCCTGTCTCTGCCAGGACGGGGGCTCAGAGAGTCTGAGATGTCCCGCAAGGGGTCCAGAGCCCAGTTCTCGCCTGTGCATCGGGAGCAGTGACTCCTGGGCTGGGCTGATGCTCGGGGTCCGTGCTGCACATGCGGAGGCCCAGTGCGGGTGCCCACCTGCTTTCCCAGGCGCTGCCTCCCTCCCTTGCCACTGAGACCCGCCTGCTGGGCCCCCACAAAGGGTCACGGGGTACTAGAGATGATTCGGCCAAGGGACTTCGGAGTTCATTCAAGCCTCCTTGTTTTACAAATAGGGAAACCAAGGCCCAAGAGGGGAAGTGATTTGCCCACGTGGACAAGGCAATGCACATGTCAGCTGCTTGGTACCTCGGAGACCCAAGACCCCCAGCCTTTGCCCCGTCAGTCTGGGTGCTCAGGGCTCTCCCTTCCTTCACCTGGCTCACCCACACCTATCGGTGGGGGTCAAGGCCTCTGCAACCTGGAAGCCTCCCCATTCATGTTCCTGCCCGTACTCATGGTACGGGCAGTTCTAGCTGAAAACCAGGCCAGGGAGCGGCTCAGGTGAGGGCCTGGACTCGGGCACCTAGCCCAGGAACGGGCCTCTGGATTCAGGGGGCTCTGCGAGATGGCTGAATGGGCCTGTGCCCCTGGGGCTGGCCGGGCCTGTGCACCAGCCCTCAGCATGATGCAGAGGGGACTTCTGTGACACTTGCTCTGTGCGGGCACTGAGCTGAGGTTCCCACTGGATCCAGAGGAAAACACTGAGGCCATCTCTGCATTTTCCAGATGAGGAAGTTGAGGCAGAGAGAAGGCCAGGACTTGTCCGAGCATCAGACCCTGGTCCGTGATAGGAATGACTCCAAAGTCCACGTTCTTTCGGCCCCACCAGGACATCTGGGGCCCTCTCAGTTTTAAAAGCTGTGGGACTCAGGGTGGCGGCCAAGTGCCAGGGATGGAGCCCACTCTCCTTGCTTCTGCCTGTCCCCTACCTTCCTTGGGGGTGAGTCAGAGGAAGCTGCAGGCCAGGCATTGAGAAGACCTGAAGGGGGGTGCCTGGCCGCCTCCCCGACAGTCTCCCCACAGGCTCCTGGGACACAGGGGCCAGCTGGGGACACTGGGTCCGGGTTGACCAGGCTTTGGTCATTGGAGCAAGATTGGGGACTCATGATCCCAGGCCCTAGGGGCACTCCTTCTGCCTCCCCAGTCATGGTGGCCCAGAGGGACCAAGACAATCTCCTGTCACAGGTCTCCCAGCTCCACATTCCCCGGTCACCCTGCTGGCTCATCGCCTCTGCTTCTTTCCAGATGTATTTGAAAGACTTCAAGGAAAGCTCTAGCAGGCTTTTCCCAGGAAAAAAGTCCTGCTCCACTATGACTCCATCGTCCAAACACGCCCCTTGGACAGTGTCTCACTGCCACAGAGTGTCCAGGGCTGCCCCTCGCCCAGAGCTGGAGGCCGCTGACCTGCCAGGCGGTGAGCTGGCGCCTCCTTCCTGTCCCCTCGCACCCTCTGCCCTGACGTCCCTCCAGGGCGTCGGCTCCCGCCTGGGCCTCTATCACCTCAGGGGCCTGTGACTCTCTTCCCATGGTTCTTTCTTCAAACTCCTCACTTGGACTTCAGCTCAGACATCCCGCTCTCAGCAAGGCCCTCCGGCATTTTCTGTCATCTCACCATTTTATTTCATTCAAAGCTCTTATGCCCACTTGGGATTATTTTTCATATTTGTTGATTCTTTTTTGGGTCTGACTCCACCTAGAAAGTAAGGCCCTGGGGCAGAACCTTGCCTGTCTCACTCCCTGCTGTGTGCCAAGGATAAGGACAGCGCCCTCTGGGGGTAGGAGCCAATGAATACTTGTTGAGTGAATGAATGAAAGAGTGGATAAGTGAATGAAGCCTGCTGGCCCCCTGACTTACTGTACAGGGGTCCCTGGGGATGCAGAGCCCCCTGTCAGGGCCCTGAAACCACCTACAGCCACAACCAGAGACTGAGATCTCCGAGGGGAAGGGTCTATTTGTTTGCCCAAAGGTCAGAGGTGCCCTCTTATGGGTGGAATTGTGCCCTTCCAAAATTCTTAGGTTGAAGCCCCAACCTCTAGGACCTCAGAATGTGACCGTATTTGGAAGTAGGGTCATAGCAGATGTCACTGGTTGAGTTGTCATGAAGGTGGGCTCGAATGCAGCGTGACTGGTGTCCTCACAAAAAGGGGAGATGTGGACACAGACACACACACACACAGGGAGAAGGCCACGTGAAGGTGAAGGCAGAGGTTGGGGTGATACTTCTAGAAGCCAAGATACTTCTAGACCAAAGTCTCCAGCAAAACTCCAGAAGCTGGGGAGAAGCCTGCAACAGATTTCCCCTCAGGTCTCAGAAGGAACCAGTCCTGCCAACACCTTGATCTTGGACTTCCAGCCTCCAGAGCTGTGAGAGGTCACTCTGCTGTTCAAGGCCCCCTCCTCTGTGGTGCTTTGTCAGGCAGTCCAAGCTGACTGATATGTCCCTTTACATGGATAGATGGTGTCTGGAGGCTGCAGACCCGTGGCTTGCGAAGGGCCCCCTCTGCCCAGGCAGCCTCCCCTGCTCACCCGTAACTGCCTGCTTCCCCTTTCTGTTTGTGGCCCCACCTGGGCAAGCTGCCACCTGTGCCCCAGAGGGGCTGAGATTGGGATCCAGAGAGATGGTTCTCAATGCCATCTGTCCTGTCACTTCCCTGCCAGGAGGCAGGCTTCCCAGGCCGGTAGCATGCACCCTGCCCTGAGGCTGGCATGTGGGGCCTCCAGCCTCCACCTTGTCCAGCTTCTGTGGCCTCTCTATGTTCCCACCAAGACCCTCGGCTACCTGCCACACTCTGCATCCCACACCGCGTGTCTGCCCACAGGGACCCAGCCCCAGTGCCTTCCCAGGTCTGAAGATGGGGGCTGGCAATTAATAAGAATCAGCATTGAAACTGGGCTGTCTGCCCTGGAGTTAAGTCTTTACAACGTTGCAGGCCTGTGTGCAGAAGGACAAACCCCAGCAATTGGCACTAAGCTGCCTGGACATTGGAGGGTGTGGAGCTGGGGATATGGGACCAGGCCCGGCCGGGAGGGCCCTGTGTCCTGCAGGTGAGGGAGGCCAGGAAGACACCAGCCTGCTGCCTGACAGCAAGTATGTGCAGCCCAGGCCTCCACTGGGCCCATGAGACGGAACTTCAAGGCTTCTTCAGGACACTGTGGGATCCTGGGAGGGTTCCTGCAGGTGGGCCCCAGAGAGGGGTCCTCACAACTGTGCACTAGAAATCAGCCTCCAGGCCATCATGTCATCTGGCCCTGAGGACAGGACTGCCTGGGTACCTCAGCCCCAAGCACCCTCCTCTCCAAGGCATCTTCTCCCCTGTCTGGCCCCCTCACCTCTCTAGCTGCTTGGAGGGCTCCCTGCAGGCCTGGGCCTGGGGGACGAAGGGAGGGCATTCCTCCAATCAGTATTCATACCGGGCTGCATCCTGAGCTGCTACAAAGCCAAGAATCTGCTCGATAAATAATGGGCTCAGAACCCCGAGCCGCCCTCTCCTGCCTGCAAACCCGCCAGTCTGCTGCGGGCTCCACTGCGGGGCCCTCCCCACCCACCCCCGCAGCTCCTTGTTGCCTTTGTGGGGTCTAGCACAGCCAGGACCCCAACTGACCACTGTGAGCATGGTTCCTTCCAGGAGCCATGGAGGCGGGAGGAGGGGTGCAGCCCCTGAGGGAGGTCACCTGGGAGGGCTCCCGCGTGGCCCACCTCCACCCACCACAGGTCCGTCCCCAGGCCAGTCTGAGCATGCGCCCTGCGGGAGGGACAGCAGTCAGCGGCCCCTGCGTTCACCAGGCTGGGTGTGCTGCGGGCGTTCAGTCCACTGCTGGCTGCTTTCCCAGTGATGAGGGCTCCACTCTTGGAAAACCATAAACTTATGCTTCAAACCATGAATGGCTGCAGGGCACAGGTCCAGCTGGGAGTCAGGGAGGGATCCTGTGGGGAGAGGCACTGCAGCCCCAAATCTGGGGATTCTGGAACTTTGGGATTCTGAGCCTTAGATGTGCGGGATCCTGGCCTGAGCTGGTGCCTGACAGAGGAGGCCTAGGGCCTGGTCTCTCCACTAGACTCTGAGTTTCTTGGGCAGGCAAGCTGATGTCAGACTCACTTAGACCCCCAGTGCCTAGGGAGGGTCCTAGAACACAGTGGGGTCCAGGGGGCATTAGCCGCATGGATGAACAGGTGAATGGTACCTTCCTCCCAGCACCCCCCGGGGAGAGCGGTCCCCACACGTGGATCTGCCCGGCCGAGGCAGAGAAGGCAGATGTCCACGCCATGTGTCTGGGCTTAGCTGTGCTCCCATGGCTCCTGCGTCCCTCCTGTCCTTTGAAGGGAGACAAGGTCACAGCTGCCACCGTGAGCCAGTCTCTGGGGCAAGAGCACAGAGCTCTGCAGATGCTCAGAGCCTGCAGGGCAGGCTTCTCTGTTTTGAGAGCAAGTTTGTAAAGGAAAGGAGAGCAAGCAAGCTAAGGGTCAGGGACACTGGGGGAGGGGCAGGGAGGGGCCAGTCCACAGACTCCTGCGTCCCCTTCTGCCGGGGCCTTCGCTGCGAGGAGGGCTGCCTGCTGACCTGGGACCAGAGCCTCCCTTTGCTTCATAACCCAGACAGTGACCTTGACATAGTCAAGACGCAGAACGCTCCCATCCCCACAAGGATCCATCCTGGTGCCTTCTTTAGCCAACCCCTCCCCCCGCCCCGCCTGCTTCTTAACTGCAGCCAGCCACTGATTTGTTCTACTTTTCTACAATTTTGTCATTCCAACCATGTTAATAAGGAGGATGAAGGGGTCTTGCTCAAGTGGCCAGAAGGAAGGCTTGGATGAAGTGGAAGGAGGAGGGGATGGGGGGCCTTCCTCCCACCCCTTCCTCCTTTTCTGACACAAACCCCCAGCCTGCTGGGGCAGCTACAAGCTTCAGGCTAGCCCGTGTCCTGGGGAGTTCCTCTTTCTAGGAGTTTGAAGGCAGGAGGAGGCAGCATGGGGTCTCTGGGAGCATGGGAGCTGAGGGCTAGTACACGGCCGGCTCAGCCATTGGAGGGGCTTCCTGCTCCTTTCTAGGGGGCTGATTTCCCCTAGGCTGGGGGCCTGTTGGGTCTGGAGATCTTCTGGGGCTGGCCCTGGTGCAGGACCCTTAAACAACACGTGGCAGGCCTGGTTGGGCCGCCTGCCCGCCCCACTGCTACCTGTCTCCCCGTGGGGCCGGCCTGGACATTTCCTGCGGAGAGTGAAATAAACAAGGCCATAAATAATTCTCTCCCGGTGAAGCTGGAAGACAGAAGGGCCCTGGATAGAGATAACAGGAGATGCAGGGCCACAAGGGGGACAGCAAATTTTGTTTGACTGCTTGGAACTCAGACAACAGAAGTTGGCTGCTTTATGGAGAGGAGCCAGCTGCCCCTCCCAGGGCTGTGCTCAGGAGGGGCTGTCACGGCACCAAAGGGCTAGCCCTGCTCTTGACCCTGCAGCCTTGTCCTAGATGGAGGCAGAGCCGTGGCCCCAGCCCCCACTATCCTTGCCCAGTGGCGGCCCCACCAGGAGCCTTCCTCACCCAGGTGAGAGCCCTTGGCTGACCTTCCCTGCTGGGAGTGATCTGTGTGCCCTATCTCCTCCACCATTCCTGGGACTTGTTCCTTCCATCTCTGCTGGTCCTCCAGGTCATGTTAGACACAACCACAGAACTGCCCAATCTGAACTCCCTGGGAATCCAATTTGCAGTCAGGGTCCAAATCTTGGCTTCCATGCTCCTGGCTGTGTGACCTTGGGGAGGTCTCTTTCCCTCTCTGGGCCTGTTTCACAACTGTGGATGTTAAGCTGAGCTCACAAGGTAAAGGTGAGGGTGGAAAGAGAGAGGAGACCCTTCTGGGGCCTGGCACATGCTCATCCAATAGTCATTTCATGGTCCAGCTTTGCCCGGGGTCCCTTCATCTCCCCACTGGTCAGCCTTCCTTCTGGTCTGGTAATGACGGCTATTCCATCATTTCCCCAGGTTTGCGTCTTGTTCTCCAGAACCGACTGCAGGCCTCTGAGGGCTAGGGGTGCCTTTGCCTGGCTCAGGGCTCAGGTATTTCCCTGGCACCACCACCTGCAAATTGCCTGAATGCCCACTGCATGCTGGGTACTTTCTACCGTCCATCCTGCCATTGGAGGGAGATGGGCAACCGACACACAGGCACTGCCCACTGGGGTCTCAGAGTCTGGTGGGATGAAGAACGTGTGCTGAGGGGCCCTGCGCAGAAGACTCAGGGCTTTGGGGTGGGGGGTAGGGGGTGGGGGTGGGCGAGGCAAGGGTGTCTCCAGGAGCTCAGCTATCAGGAAAAGCTCACAAAGTTGGGCCTCACAGATCAGGAGGGGCCAGCGCTGTCCGGGGGGGAGGGAAGGGCATTTTGGGCAAGAGGGAGCCCTGACCAGGGGTGCAGGGGTGGGAACTCACAAGGAGTCCTGGTCTGCTGATGGGCTGGGGCCATCTTGAGAGGTACCATGGCGGGGGGAAGTAGAGGCCACCAACAGGCCTGACCGCCTAGCATCCGCCCCAAAGTGGCCATCTGTCCAGCAAGAGCACTCGGGAATGGCCCTTCCTCCATTTTCCCAGTGGGGCTGCCCAGCAGGGTGCCGAGTCCACTTCAGGGACAGGCGAGGATCTAGGTCTTCCATGTGCCTGGGGCTGGAGCACCGTGGTAACTTGACTCCAGGTAGAAACTGGAACTCTGTATGCCCAAGTGACTGGGCCCTCTGGGATCGGCTGTGATGGCCACCAGGGGACAGCCAGGCTCCATTAGAGGCCATGGCCAAGGGCTCCCACATACCCGCTCTGGATCAAACTTCCTGACCAGGCTCCTCTTTGGGGACTTGGCTACTGATTGGTCCTGAAGGAGACGTCTGTGAGTTCTCAGAAATGGCCCAGGGGAAGGAGACCTCAGGTTATTGGAATGGTTCCCTCTCACCGGCTGAGATGGTACCTCTGAGTTGGCAGAAAGCTGCTCTCCCCGAATTCCCATAAAGTGTCCTGTGCTTCCACTAACTCATTGATCCATGTGTTTTCCCAGGCCTGAAGATTTCTTAACTGTCATCACAAGGTTAGAAGAATTGTGAGTTGGAAAACCATGCAGCATATTAAAGTCAGGCTGAAATATTACCACAATACAGAGAAATATTTTATATTTATTCTGTTTTAGAAATTGTTATAAAGGGAACATAATGAGAATGTTGCAAACGAGTGGAATATTTTCTTCTAACCTGACAATAAAAATATGTCAAAGGGATGCATGAAACTCTAATAGGAAACAGCTGATGGGCTCTGGAAGTGCAGGGTTTAGCAAAGATTTTACCTGGTGATTTACTGACCCACAGGCCAGAAATAGAGGTTTTTAGAGCAGCTTTTCCTGTGGGTAAATGCACAGAGGTTGGGAGGGGAGAAGACAGGGTGTTCCATGTGCCTGATCAGGACCTGGCACTGATCAAATATCAGACAGGCTTACAAAGACCTGAAGACATACAGCCTTACTGAGCCTCAAAATGACAGAAGTATCACCACCACCCCCATCCCCAACATCCCCGTCCCCATCACCATCATCATCACCATCCCCTTCCTCCTCTTCATCTGCATAATTTCCACCATTCTTATCAAAATCACCAACAACTCCATCATTATCATCCCCATCCCCATCATCCCCATCTCAATCCCCACCAACATCATTACCATCACCATCACCATCATCAGTCACCATGACAACCGGCCTCATCACCGCTATCACCACCATCATCACCATGCTAATAGTTCCAATCTGTTGAATGCTTATAATGTGCCATGCACTATGCTAAGGGCCTTACATAAATGACCACACTTCAACCTCACAACAACCACATGAGCTACTCTCATGTTTACCAAATGTGGAAACTAGTGTTCAAAGAGGTTTAGAACTGACTCAAGCTCATACACCTGTAGGTGGTGGAGGTCAAATTGGAACCTAGGTCATTCTGGCTCCAACGTCTTCTAAAATGGAAGAGCCTTGCATGAAAGCTGAAAGCAGTCCAGTCAGTCTCAGGACGAGGAGGAATCTTCTCCTCCAGAGGCCTCTGTGCTGGGTGTATATAAACTACGGGCTGAGGTGACTCATGCCATCACTATTGGCTACCAGAGGAAAGTCCATCTAGTAAACACCCATGAGTTCTTGCCATATGCCAGGCACTGGGGCTAGCTGGGGAAATCAGACACACAGAGACAACCAGCTCTGAGTCAAAATGCAAAGGCCATGCACCACAGACACAGACGAAGAGGATCACTCTGATTCAGCACAAGGGGGAGGAGAGTGGGGCAGCTGTTATGAAAAAGGAGGCACGTGAACATGGTTTTGAAGGACCGATACAATTTTACCAGGTGAATATGGAAAAGGGAGACGTCATCTCAGTGTGGAAAAGCAGAGGACTAGTCAAGAGCTCTGAGAGCCTTCAGAAAAGGATGAGGTGGAGACCCTGGGGGGAAGCGAGTCTGGGGATCCACTGCAGAGAGCCCTGACCTGTGCTATATGGGGAGGGGTGTGAGAATCACCCATGGTGACTGAGCAGGGTCATGAGAGCCCCCCATTCTTTGGTTTTTGGTGATCTGCCCTTAGCAAAGTCCCAGCGGCAGCAAACTATGCCTTAAGCACGCTTCTGCCTCCTCCCCTGTCTCTGAGTCCCACTCTATAAAGAACCGGCTAACAGATCAGATGCTGCATCCCTGTGCCGCACTGGGCGCTGTCCGAGGTGCTGAAGTTGGAAGGGTGAATAAGCCAGACGAGGTTCTGCCTCCAGGGACCATCTCCCCCAACCCCTGCGCCCCCAGTGCAAGGGGACAACATTCCAGGGCCAGGCTGCCCTGATCCCCCGACCAAGGCCCTGCTCCCAGTCGTCCTTCCCAGTAGCACTGATGTCTCCACAACTCCCCAGCATCTGATGGCTCCACTGTCCCACCCTTTCCCCAGGTAGCACACCTGTGTGCTAGTCAGAACTTTTCAGAGACGTGATATTTTCCACAGACACAACTCTGATGTTGACTGTCTCAGGACGATGGCAAGTTGGAAAGGGAAGCTGTCTGTGATTGGGGGTGGGGTGCAGCATGACCCCCTCCCACGCTCTGCTTTGGGTCCTTTCTCTAGGCCCCAGCTCATCTCCATAATGCCTGAGGAAGGTAGCCCCAGAAGAAAGGGATGGACAGCAGAGAGCCTGGAGAATAGTCAGGAGCCCAGAGCTAAAGTCAGCTAAGGGCTGATCTTAGCAGATGTGCAGTGTAGGAGGGGCTGACTGGCCAGCAGTAGCTCACCCTCTCCCAGAGGATCTGCTGGGATTAGAACTCTTCTCTGGGCTGAGGAATGTGTGCAGAGGGCAGGAGGGGCCATCCTGGGGGAAGGCTTTCTCAAATTGACATTCAATTTCCCATTGCTAAAAATATATCTGAAGGCAAGCCACTCAGGATTACAAAAGAGACCCAAGATTGAACATTAAATACATATGCACTCAATGTTGGGAAGGGTTTGACCTTCAAAACTTCCTTTCAATGAATTCCCAAATAAAACACTATTTATACAGCTTAAAGCAAATGATTGTGTAGCCCGGCGCTCAATATTCACATTCTAATTTAGACTCTGCAGACCTTCCTGGAGCTCAGCTATGCGGGCTACATTGCATGCGGGCAGCACCACAACCAGTGAGGGCTTGAGAGGTCTTCCTTAACCCACTGCTGTAGAAATACTGAGTTTGGATCACTCACAATCAGCTTATAAGTATTGCATTCATGTTTCCCAAACCCAAACAGGTGAGCACCCATCTCTTAAGTTTAGTGACTAAATGTGCACGAGTGGGAATGGGGCTTTTCTGACATTTGTGGGCCACTTCAGAAGCAGCCAAAAGGTCGACGTTGTCCTGGTATTAATTTTTTATCAAAGATGGCCAAGCTCATTTTCTGGATTTTAATAAACAGCCTTCTTGGCTCAGACACCTTCTGTCCCCCATGTGCTGGTGTCCTCCTTGTCCCTAGGGATGCGGATGCCACCTCCTCAAACCTCTAAATCACTGCTCTGCTTCTGGAAGATTCATCCAGAGCAGCTTATGAGGGGACGACAACCAAGAATGTTGAGTAAGGAAAACACGATCCTAAATGCCACCGCTGAGCAAAAAGGCCTTAGAGGTGCCCTGATAAATTACCAAAAACACAGGCCAGATTCAAGGAATAAATTTCATCTCAACCTGCCTCCAGGGAGGACAACTCCCAGGTCTTTCTGGTTTTGCAGTTTCATGATAGCCCTTATTTTTAAGTTACGCAGAAGCGAATTCAGCACAAAATGATCCGACACAGAACTCCCACTTCTCTGAATCTCAGAACCCTCCTCCCAACATGTGGTGAGTGAAGGAGTTTTTTCTACCCTTTTCACCGCCACCCACTTCTTTTTTGCAGACTTGTCACCAGTCCCCAATTACAGGAGCCCTGAGCCAGGCTGATTAATTATGGATTTGCCAAACCTTGACGCTTTCACTAAAGTTAATCTTTTAAATGATCTCATGCAGATCAGGCCTTGCTCAGCCCCATCCAGGGCCCTCTGCTTTATCTAACAAACAGTATCAATCGAATCAATGTAGTTATTTAGCAGATAATGGGCTGCAGGCTGGAAACCCCAGGCCGGCAGTTCTTGGGGAAGACGGCTCCTGCTCATCGTGCATTAGCATGAAGACAGGGGTCCATGTGGGCTCCAGCCAACCTGCCCCTTCCTGGCCCCCTGCCCCCACCAGGCGAGGTACCCAAGGAACCTCTGAGCGGACAGAGCAAGGGAGCTGAGGATGCCCAAGCTTTGGGCTGTGCAAATCTCTCGGGCCCCTGGGCACCGGGAATCAGTTAAAGGGCAAGGCCTACAGGAGATGCCTTCATCTTTTTCAACTTTTAAATGTCAGTCTAGAAAGGTGATCCACCTGTAGGTGCTTAGGGATGGGGCAGGGGGATGCGGGGCTGGCGGGAGAAAGAAGTACTTTCCAGATGCCAAGAGCCCCCTTTCTCTGCCGTGTTTCCCCAGAGCCACAGCTTGCCCACGCTCCTGAGGACATGAGGGACTTATATTCACCACAGCCTCCCTCCCTACACCTGCCACTGTGCCCAGCCAGAGGGCACTCAGGACACAAATCCTTGTTGAATGACCTGAAGCAGAAGCACAAACCTGGGCTCCCCGTGAGTGCCCGAAGTTGCCTGCTCTGCCCAGAGGCTACCTGGGGTGGGGGTGCAGAGAGAAGATGGGGAACCTGCGGACACACTGTGGTACCTCTCACTGTAGAGTGAGACCAAAGTGCAAAGTGCTGGGGGCCACAGAGGGCAGGGGGGCCTGGTGCCCTCACCCAGGAGGCGAGCAGGCTGGATAGGACCCTGCCTGCCCCCGACCCTCCAGCAGAGTGAAGTGGGCAGGGACTGCCAGCCCCAGGGAGGCCCTTGGGCACATGGGAGCGTCTTGGAGCGCGGAGGAGGGTGGCGGCAGGATGAGCTCTCAGCCCCGCTCTGTCCTTTCAAGCCTCTGCTCCTTTGATACCCGACCCATAGGCCCCTGGCAGCTTCTGCCCACTCCCGGCTCTCCCGAGATCTTCAAGAATCAAAGGGCTGCTCCCTTTTCACCAAGATGCAGCCACTGGGGTGGCTCCCAAGGCCCCTGGCTGTGTGGTGTCCACACCAGAAAAGCCCCTCAGAAATCTGTCCTTCCACCCACCACTAGGATTCACAGAGACGAGTGACTCAAGGTCAAGGAAGGCCATAGACTCTTTCCCTGTGGTCAAGACGCCACCTCTGCATTCTAACAACAATGCCGAGGGCCCTTCTCAGGCCCCTCAGAGACCGTGCAGTCCCTCCTTAAGGCTCCTTGGAAGACCCAGCAGATGTGCCACCTGGCGAGTGAGCGGAGCCTCTGGCAAATCCCTCTGGTGGCCAGAGCTACAGGTCTGCACCCCTCGAGGCCCCATTCTTGTCTGCTGCCATCTCTAGGGACTGGCTGGGCGCACAGAAGTCTGTTCAGCAAAAGTGGGCTGGAGGACTGGATGGCTGGGTGGGTTCCTGCTTCCAGACTGTACCTCCCTCTTTGAGTAAAGTAGCACTTCCTTCTGATTTCCTGGAGTTTCCTCTCCAAGTGGAAAGCCTTCTCCATGAGATATTCCGAAGGATCATTTTGTGCTTAGTTTCTGAAGCCCTGCAAACACGTTTGTGCTGGGCTGGTGTGCATTTCTTTTTCCCTGGGGACCAGGTTTACGGCTTCAGCTTAGTTTTCAGATACATTCAAGTTCTCCCGGATGTAAACACACACTAAAGTCTCAGGGCTGAGATCTGATTCTCAAGCTCTCTTGGAAGTGACTCTGAAATAGGCTCCACTCTGTCCCCCACCCCTGTGCGGGAACAGCCCTTCTTCTTTACCCCCGCCCACCCCCCAGCTGGAACACAGCATCCTGGGGAAGATGCTACGGCCACATGCAGACTGACACATTGCTCTGTTCATTTCAGGGAAAAGCAGGGAAGAGCAGTTCATGGCTTCCCATGGCAAGTCCCCGACAGTTAGGAGCTGATCATGTGGCCATCCTGCTTCACCACCCAGCTGCAACCTGATGCCTCAGGCCATGATCCCTCAGTCCCTGAAGCCACCTCACACCTACCAGGAGCCTGGACCATGACGCCAGAGAATTTAGCCCATGAGAAAGTCTTCACAGCACCCCAGCAATGCCGATGGGGTCTGTTATCTCACCCCCAACTCGTCCGCTGCACCTAGAGGCCCAGCTTCAGGCCAGGACAAGGACAAGGCCGCCCAGCCCCGGTGCTGTGGGCTGTGCGATCACGCAGCGCCCCCTCAGGCCAGGGGAGCCCCACCTGTCTGCCCTCCCCACATCCTCCCAGCCCATGCAGAAGCAGGACGTTGCTTCGTGGAAGACTCCTCACCATGACCCACCATACAAAAAGTATGCTTTCAAGATCTGGCAAAGAGAATAAGAAAAATCAAAGCAGTTTAATCTACAGAGCAGGGGAAATGAGGGAGGGAGAGCTTTTCTTCTTGTTTCCTTCGTAAGATTTCTATTAACGCTTACATGATAAATGACTGCTAAAAGTTTCTTCTTACAACAGGGACCTACTGTACAGCACAGGGAACTATATTCAATACCTTGTAATAACCTATAATGAAAAATAATCTGAAAAAGAATATATATAATGTATAACTGAATCACTTTGCTGTACACCTGAAACATTGTAAATCACCTATACTTCAATAAAAACAATTAAAAAATAAAAAATTTTTAAAGTCTCTTATTGATGCCAGAGAGAAGCTGCCTATGCACGGACAGTTGTCTCCGAGGGGTTGTCCCCTCCACCTCCCTGCACCATAGGGAGGAAGCGGACACCCAAGGGAGGGTGGCCACCACTGCTGAGAAGAGGTCCCTCCAAGAGCCAACCAAAACCCCAAACCCCAAACCCCAGTGCGGTTGCAGAGGTGAGGAGGGCAGAAAGGCACAGCCCTGTGCCGGGGCAGATGTGCTAACCCAACAGCATCGCGTACACCAAATCTCTTCATCACAATCCCCAGCACAGGGTTTTCAATTCATTTCATTTTTCTGTCTTTTTTAAAGTGATGCTAGGGGAGAAAACGCTATTTGCTCAATGTTTGAATTTACCTTTTATTGATTATAAGTGAAGTTGGATCTTTTCATACAATTGTTAACCAACCCCTTATTCTCCTTTTAAAAGAACAAATCATTTTCCTTTACCTATTTGTCTCCTGTCTTTAATCTTTCCTGTCCATTTGTAAAGCATTTTATATAGTATTTTAACAGAATTCATACCCTGTGTTATTTTCCTTTAACTTTTCATTTGAATGTTTTTTGATAAATATACATTTTATGACTTCTAAGTAGTCAAATCCATCAATACAGTTCACTTCCATTCTTTGTAAGCTGCTCCATCAGAAATTCGAGAAACACCTACTTTTATATTTTTAAAAAAATTTTATGGTTTAATTTTTAAAATTATTTTTTAATTGAAGTATGGTCAGTTTACAATGTTGTGTCAATTTCTGGTGTACAGCACAATGCTTCAGTCATACATGAATATACATATACTCTATGGTTTAATTTTTAATGAACTCGTCAGTCCATCCAGAATTTATTTTGGTATGTGGTAAAGATTTAGAGTAACCTTCTCTCAATAGTTAACCATTGTTCCAAGACCACTTGTTGACTGTATTAAATGTCTACATTTGCTGGAAGTATTTGGGATTATAAATTTACCTTGCAATACAGATTGTAGTTACATTATAATTTTTGAGATATTTTCACTTTTGTTATTTCCTACAGAGTGTGTAATTATATTTTTAACTTCCTCTTTGACCAATAATTGCTTTAGGAGAATATTTTACAATTTCTACACATTTATAGTTTTTTGCATAAAACATCTTTTCTTACTGAGGTATAGTTGACATATAACATTATTTTCAGGTGTACAGCATAATGATCCAGTATTTGTATATATTGCAAAATGATCACCACAATAAATGTAGTTAATGTCCATCACCACATATAGCCGCAACTTTTTTTTTTCACGTAATGAGAACTTTTAAGATTTACTCTCTTAGCAACTTTCAAATACACAATGCAATACTGTTAACTAGAGTCACCGTGTTGTACATTACATCCCCAGGACTTACTTAGTTTATAACTGGAAAGTTTGTACTTTTTGATCCCCTTCAACATATTTCACCTGCCTCCACCCCCACCTCTGGCAGCCACCAGTCTGTTCTCTGTATCTATGATCTTGTTTTGTTTAGTTTTTTAGATTCCACGTGTAAGTGAGATCTTATATTTGTCTTTCTCTGATTTTTTTCACTTAGTATAATGCCCTCAAGGTCCATCAAGGATGGGGAACAAGGTCTTGAAGGATGAACAGGAGTTCACTTGGTGGATAAAGATGAAATGCATCCAGAATTCCTTCCTTTCCTACCCTCATTACTTTCTCCCCACACACCTACTCTATTTTTATCCGAAATTCTTTTCTCCACCTGACATGTTATATATTGATTTGCCCAATACGTGCATGAATGAAAAAAAGGGCACAAACAAAATCCTGAAGGCATAAAACACCTGGCTAAATAAAGCTCCCAACGCCATCATCACAGCTGACTCAAGTCTTAGCCCTATGAAGTAGGCAAAGAAGGTAGCCGCTCGTTTCATTGATAAGGAAATCGAGGCAGAGAGATTAAAAGACTTCGATCACTGTGGAATCCGCGTTCACTGACAAAAGCGGGATGAAAACTGAATACGCAGTGTCATCTCACAAAAAGAATAACGGGCACCAAATGAGGAAAATAGCCCAAGATGGCAATGGTAGACGGGCGAGCTCCTGGAGGGCAACTGTGGGTGTTTCTATTCACCTTGCTACACTTCCAGGTGATTTCCACACAGCACACCAGCCGGGAGAAGGTGGGTGTATGTGGCCGGCACTCTCCTTGCTCTGGCTCTAAACCTCTTAGAGAGGCTTGGTCCCTGGCCAGGTGCGATCCTGAGGCTCCTTCTGCCCGAGACTCTGCCTAACTCACACTCTGTCAGTAGCCTTACTGGTGGCCATCAGCTTCCGATCGAGATTAATAGAGAAAATATTTCTAAAACACTTAAACGTGTACTTCCATTCATCTGTGTTCTGAAAATGAATCTTGTGGGGCAACCTGTGGAGAGGGTTAATTGCAGTTTCAGATGCAAATCCATGAAAAGCTTGCAGAGGGCCACTCACACCCGCTGGCCTGCCTCTGAGAGCCCCAGGGAACGTCTGCCCCCAGCTTGGCGCTGTGGACTCAGCGGCCCTGGCCTGGCAGGGTCAACGTGGGCGGCTGTGGGGGCTACAGGCAGTGCTGACAGCCTGGTCTCAACCTTCCCCTCTCCAGCCCCGGCTTTCCTTACCTATAAAAGGGGGATATTAAAACACTTATTTTCTTGTTTTTAATTGAACTAGAGTCAGTTACAATGCATCCATTTCTGGTGTACAGCACAGTGTCCCAGTCATGCATAGAAATACGTATATTTGTTTTTATATTCATTTTCATTATAGGTTACTACAAGATATTTAATATAGGTCCCTGTGCCATACAGAAGAAATTTGTAAAACACTTGTTTTTAAATTTTTTAGTATTTTTTGTTCATTGTCTAAAAGACGTATCTGCATCATGGCCACTGCGCCCTGCCTGCCTGCGGGGAGGAGCAGCACCGCCCACGTGCAGAGGAGGTCAGCTGGCTGCGCTGTCGGCCCCCTTTGCCACGGTGCTCCTGCAGGTGGAAGCGTCCTTCCTTCTGTCCTTAGAGGCAGCTGTGGACTTTCCGGAATTCCCGTCGAAGCCCCAGCCCTGGATGTGTGGTATTAGGAGGTGGGGCCTTCGGGAGCTGGTTAGGTTTAGGTGAGGGTGGGGGACCCCTACTGATGGATGAGTGCCCACCTCCAGCCCCATGCAGCTCCACGTCAGAGAAGAGGCAGGCAGTAAACAGGCAAGCAGGCGCAGAATACTCCAGATGGCAACGAACGCCGTGGAGAAGACTGAGCCAGGGCAGGGGTGGGAAGCACGGATGGGCGGGTGGGGCGCTGGTCTGGCCCAGAGGCAGGAAGGTCTCTCCACTGAGGGGCTATCTGAGCAGGCCCAGGAAGGAAGAGGATGGGGGAAGAGCAGGCCCGGAACTCCAGACAGACAGAGTAGCAAATGTGGAAGCCCCCAGGAGGGGTGCGCCTGGGCAGTTCGCAGAGAAGACCAGACTGAAGGCAGCAGGTGGGCTGGACGGTGGAGGGCCCCGCAGCCGCGGTGAAGGTCTGGGCCAGTGTTCTGAGCTGCCATCTCTGTTGGCTGTTGTATTACAACAGACCGTGGGGGCCAGTGGTGGACACTGGAGCTGCTGTGAGGGTCCAGAGAAACCAGACAGTAGGGGGTTCCAGGGTGAAAAAAGTCATGGAGGTGATGAGAAGTGGTGAGACTCTTTGAAGAAGCACCAGATTTGCAGATGGATTGGAGGTGGCGTGGAGAGGAAGAGCGGGTATGAAGGATGGTACCTGTGTGTTTGGTCAAACAGCTGGATGATTACAGTGATCATTTCCTGATTCAGGGAAGACTGCGGTGGGCAGGGAGCTGGGGGTTCAGGGAGCGCTACGTTAGGTTTGATACATGAGTGTGCAGCGGGAAGGCTGAGAATGCACCCAGGTTTCTGAGTCTAGACTTCAGGGGTGGATCTCAGCCCTGCGTATAGGCTTGGGGGTCATCAGCTTACATGTGACGTTTAAACCCAGGAGACTAAGTGAGCTGTCCCAGGGAGCGTGTGCAGATGGAGAGGAGGTCCGGGAAGGGAGCCCTGGGGGTCGAATGTTTATGAATCAAGAACAATTCGGTGAAACAAGCCAACAAGACCTAGAAGGGGTGACCAGCAGGGTGGGAGGACAGTCCGGACACCACGGAGTCAGGGAGCCAAGTGAAGACGGCATTTCAAGGACGAGGACGTGATGGGTCGTGTGGTGTGATGCTGCAGGTGGTGTGAGATGAGGGCTGTGGACTGAGTGCTGAGTGTGGGATTGGGAAGGCCACTGGGGACCGTGACAGGGGAGCCACCACAGGGCTTCGAGCACAGCAGCGACCTGATCCGACCGACATTTGAAGATCAGTCTGGCTGCGGTGTTGAGAATTGATGGGAGGGGCAGAGGACGGTGTCTCAGACCCAGGTACCAGTGGAGGTGAAGAGCAGACAGGATTCGCTGACACAGGGGAAGAGGGCGGCAGAGGAGGGGAGTCAAGGATGGCGCCAAGGTGCTTGGCCTGAGAGTCTGGGAGGATGGAGCCGCTGCTGACCGAGATGGAAAGGCTGAGGCTGAGCAGGTGTGGAGGAGGGGAGGAGGACCTACAGACACCTGAGACGTTTACTAGACGGCCAGGTGCAGCTGTGGAGCGAACAGCTGGATGATCAAATGGGACATTCGGGAAAGAGATCGGAGCGAGGGATTCAAAACTTGGGAGACAACAACACGGTGGTGGCGTTTCGAGTCCTGGGGCGGGAGGAGACCCCCAGGAAGTGAGTGTCGATGGAACCAGAAGTCTTTTACGGCCAGGAAGTGGTCTCTGGGCATCCCGCCATCAAGAGTGGGGAGAAAAACTCCTGAAAGAGAGCAGCCGGAGAGGCGGGAGCAAGGCCAGGAGAGGGCGGTGTCCTGGAGACCAAGTCAGGGCAGTGAGACAAGAGATGGGGGCAGTGGACTGTGTCAGACTCCAAGACGGCTGAGAAACGACAAACGGCGCTGGGTCAGGGAGGGGCGCGAGGAAGGCCCTAGGTCTTCAGACTCGGTTTCCTAAACCGCAGTAAAAAGCTGGCTTTATTGTACGACAGTCTTCCACCGGGGTCTCTTCCTCTTCCCCTTCCCCTTTTCCTCTGTCTTCTTTCCCTTTGCAGAGAGTTGTTATGGTTCTCAAATGTCTGAAGACAGTGCTGAGTCGGGGACTGTGGTTTGACTGCTCCAACGCAAAGCCATCTGACTGCCTCAAAGGGTCACTCCACACCCCACGTGGACTCCTGGCCATCCAGAGGCTGGAGCCAGGGGGCTGTGCCACAACCCTTGCTCAGCGGCTGTCAGAGGCCGCCTCCGCTGGCCACACGCCCCCGGGGTCTTCCAGGGGCCACTTCCGGGGGCTCTGTGTTCTCCCGTCCAGTCTGTGCTGGAAAAAGAACCCCAGCGCTGTCCTGTCCTTGCCCGGCGCTGCCTGACGGAGGAAGCTGACTGTGTTTCCTGCTCACTTGAAAATCAATTGAAATGTATCTTTTCTACTCTCCTTCAAGGAGGAGAAAGCAGTGAGATAAAAAGCTCCAGCCACAGCCTCTGTCCTTTGTTGAGACACAAAGCTTCTAGTCACTGTCCCCTTCAAAGCTCCTTGTCCCAAGGCAGCGGCTGCGCTCCCACGGCGGGCGGTGGCTCTTTCCAGCACAGGAGCCCACCCATGCTGTTTCCCGCAGCCGGGCCCAGGCCTCAGCCCCGGATCCACAGGGATGCCTCCCTGAGCTTAGAATGCCAGGCAGTGATGTGTCTGATACCGAAAGGCTGGGGGGCCCCTCCCCAGGTGCTCTGGAGGGAAACCTGGGCAGGGGGCGTTGGGTGTCTTCCCTCTAAGAAAACAAATGTATCTTCCATTTGAAGCTAAATGAGGTGTCCCGGTCTCCTGTTCCTGCTATATAAAGCTATAACTGCTAGCTTTACACACTAGCGCATGACCCTGGGGAGCCCGTTTCTTCCCACAGAGGCGGTAATCACTGTCCCCGACAGGACGGCTGGGAGGGCCGGTGCTGCCGTGCCGAGCGCCGAGCACGCTACCTGGCACAGGCGGCGGGCACGCGGCGTCAGCCTTCAGCATTACTGTGGCCTTGAGGTGCCTGGAACCCTGCGGGGGAGGGCCTCAGCGGATGGGGTCCTCATGCCAGTCCCTTCCTTCCAGGGAAGCCTGGGGTTCCTCCCCAAGCCTGTGGGGCTAAGGAACTAGGGGGTGCTGGCTGCAGGGTTAGGGCCGGCAGTCTTTCCCGAGGAAGGATGGGGAGGCCAGGCATCTCCAGATATCTTGGGCTGACGGCTCTCTGCCCTGGAGGCAGAATCCCCCAGGATCTTTGGCCCACTTCTGGCTGGTGTCACAATTTGTTAGGAACAATGTGGTCCCCAGTGGATAAGACAAGTCCTCCCCTAGGAGTTGGGGCCATCTGTCCTGAATGCAGCGGGAGCCCAAGACAAAATGGGATATGGACCAAGACAGCCCTGGCTCCCTCCCTCCTGTGGGTGCCGGCCCCTGTCCCCAGTGGCCTCCCTACAAGGGCTCTGATGGCCCAGATCCGCACCTGCATCAGACTCCCTGCGGCCCCAGAGTCCAGCTCTGACAGCATCCGCTCCCTCTCCCAGAGTTACTGCCCCCGCAGCCCCGCCACTGACAGGTGCCCGAAGGGAACTAGGCAGAGTTCATCATTGAAAACCCACGCGCGGGACTGACTGCACAGCAAAGTCACCAAAATCCGTTTCAGAAGGATTTGCTCGACCAGCCTGTCTTTAGTTACCAAACGGTGTTTGGCAACCATATAAAAACTGACTCACTAAGCACCACTGCAGGCCCAGCTGGGCCGGGGCTCTTGCTTTAAAGTGTGACCATGTCCCCGTCCCAGGAGTGCCTGGCTGGGGTCTGAGATGCGGAACTGACAAGGGCTGCCCTCCCACGTGACACAGCCCAAACTTCCCCAATCTCGGGCCGGCGCACCTGCCTAGGGGGTAGTTTCTGCACGAATAACTCAGAAACTCAAGTGAGGTTGCATGAAAAGCCCAAAGACCTGCATCCGTCACCAGGCAACGCGGATATCCAGCTGCCCCCGTGCAGGTCTGAGCGTGCGGCCGCACCGGCGAGCACCTGAAGGTGCAGAGGAGACGCAGAGCCAAAGGCACTGCTGGGACTCAAGGGCACCTGCCAAGGGCCCATTTTAAAGAGTCTTTCCGAACTCTCCCTGCTCCTGGGTGCCTGCCTCGGACCTGGAGAGTCGCCCTGCGTGATGGTGCCTGGCCTCACCAGCCGTCTCTTGGGAACACTCGGGGCTAGTTTGCTGCTGGGCAGACTGGCTCCACACACTCAGGGGTTTGGGAGTTTGGGGAACCTGGTTCCCGGATGCCGTGGATGCTGGGCCAGGCTCCTGGAGCCACTCTCGTCACGCCCCAGGTCTCTGCACGGACCCCTCCCTGGGGTCCCTCTTCCCATCCTCCTGGTCCAAAGGAATCTGGAGACAGGACAGGTTTTACTCTTCATGGGAGGCAGTGGCACCACCGAGCCCAGGCGCCTGCAGAAGGCCCAGCTCCACCCTCAGGCAAGACTCTGACCCTAGGGTTGCGCCTCCGTCCTGGTTGCTCTCCAAACCTCCCACCGCAGTTCTGGGGCCGGGGTGAGGAGGGCAGGTGGCAGAGATCACCATCAACCGCAAAGCATCCCCAACAGCAGGGAGCTGCGTACAGAACGATGCTCCCTCCCAGCCCCCACAGCTGGGAGGTGCCGTCCCAGCCAGCACCCCGGCTCGCATCCACCCCGAGTCACGCTTGTTATGCCTCGGGGCCCCGGCTCCAGGCTCGTGCTGCCCTGTGGTTCAAGGAAGCCCCGCATGTACTGAGTGTGGTGTTATCCCCATTTACAGACTAGGAAATGGGGGCTCAGCAAAAATAAGTCACGCCTCCCAGGTCAGAGCTCGTTGTAAGGGAGGCACCAGGCTCCGAGGCTCATCTTGTGGACCCCAAGTCTGGTACTGTTCTGGGGACAACTGACTCCACTGTGGGGTCGGGAGATGGTGCTCACTGATGCAGAAGGAGGGCACTGCAGGAGGTGAGAGGAGAGGAGGACCCAGGGACTCCTTCTCCCACAAAGACCGGCCCCCAACAGCAATTCTCCCCTCAGCCGCAGTGAGCACCAGGTCTGACAGGTACAAGGTCAGTGCCGCTCCATCTTCAGGATGTTTTTACCTGAGCTCAACTGTAAAATTAACGGATAACTTATTGTTACACTGAAAAGACCTTTATTTTATGCTGCTCATTAACTAGGGAGGCCTCACACTCCAGCCTGGTTACAGAGAGACCTGAAATTGCGTGTATCAATCTCCTTGTTCTGCAGGGACTGACTTTCTCGAAATGTGTTTTAAATTGTTTTCCAGCTGCCCATTCAAAAGAAGGGAGGCCTGTGTAGGAAGGGGCCAGCAGCTGAGGGTGGCCCTCGATGTCTCAGAGCGTGGCTTCTGGTGGGGAATCCTTCGCAAGATTCCTGGGAGACCCAGTGGGGAGCTGGCGCCCTCAGGCTAAGGATGGGGTCCCTAGAAATCCTGCGACACAGACGTCTCCCCAACCAGACCACACAGAGGGTGCTGCCGTCCCTCTGACCCAAGAATTCACGTTCTCGATCAGCTCCATGCTCAGCTACAGGCTGACCTGGTGCTGCTTCAGGGTGGCCACCATACTCTTGGGGAAACCCGGGTGTCATCAACACCAGGGGACGTTGGAAGCCAGTCTCTCATTCCACGTGGGGTTGTTCGAAGTGCAGTGCGGGCGCTGCAGGGGGGTTTGGAGAGGCACACGTGCAAGGGTGAGATCCACAGGGCAAAAGTAAGAGAAGGGACTTCTGGGGACAGAAAGCAACCCAAGGACGGGCTCCGAAGTGGGACCAGAATGTGCTCACGGCCAGCGAGGCCACAGGCAGGGTAAGGGCGCGGGGGGTGCGGGGAGAGGTAAGACGCAACAGAGGTCAGAGCTGCGACGTCGCGTAGGGCAGACGTCGGGTCACCAAGCAAGAAATGAGGCCGAGAAGACACTCCACGATGTTAAAGGGTGCAGTTCCCAGTGAAGATACAACTGTTAGAGACCAGATGAAAAAACAGCCTCCTTAACAAAGCATAAACTAAAGAAGATGAGCAGAAAAGTAGAAGCATGCGAAAGACAGAAGGCGGTAACTCCCCTTCGCAGGCCAAGATAGGTAAAGGAGCCGGAAACAGGTAAGGATATAGAAGACCTAAACAAGATAGGTCGTAAGTGCTGAATAGAAAAATTACAAAGGCACAATCACCCCCGACCCAGCAAGCCCGTTTCTGGAATTTATCCCACAGACATACTCACACAAGCACAGAGCGACGCACGCAGGAGGTTATTCCCCACAACAGTGTTTGTTGCAGCAAAATGTTAGAAACAATACCAAAGTATGGGACACGTACACAGTAGAGTATTATGCGGCATTAGAAAGAATGAAAGGGGGACAAAGAACAAGGAAGTTCTCTATGCACGATGGAGAACGTTTTCTGGGATGTACCATTAAATGACAAAGCAGAGGTTTGTAATTGTGACCAAACAAATAGGTAAGAAGTGGGAGAAAGGGGGGAAGTAAGAACAAGCCCGGGCAGTCGCACCCAGAAACACTGGGACAGCACAACGTGCAAGAACGCAACCTCTGTCTTTTTATAAAATACCATTTTGAACTTTGAACCATGTGAATACATTTAATGTGGTGGGCGGAACAATGACCATCCCCAAACGCCCGTGTCCTAATCCCCTGACCCTGCGACTTCGTTGCCTTCCTGGCAGAAGGGACTTTGCAGATGTGATTAGAGTTAAAGGCCTGGAAGTGGAAAGATTATCCCAGATTATCCAGGTGGGCCGCACGTGAGTAACCTCATGCACCTTTACCTGGCTGTGGTGAGAGGGAGCGGCAACTACAGAGGAGACGTAACACTGTTGGCTTTGAAGCTGCAGGACGGAGCTACCAGCCCCGGAATCCATGCCTCTAGAAGCTGGAAAAGGTAAGGCAACAGATTCTCTCCTAGAGCCTCCAGACGGAATGCAGCCCTGCCGACACCTGGCTCTTAGCCCATCAGACCCTTGTCAGACAGCTGACCTCCAGAACTTTGGGGTAATAACTGTAGGTGGTTGTAAACCACTCCATTTTTGGTAATTTGTTACAGCAGCAATAAGAAACTAATATATACACAATGTTCACAGCAGCACTATTCACAATAGCCAGGACATGGAAACAACCTAAATGTCCACCGACAGATGACTGGATAAAGAAGCTATGGTATGTTTATTCAATGGAATACTACTCAGTCACAAAAAAGAACACAATAATGCCATTTGCAGCAACATGGATGGACTTGGAGATTGTCATTCTAAGTGCAGTAGCCAGAAAGAGAAAGAAAGATGCCATATGATATCACTTATATGTGTAATCTAAGGAAAAAAAAACAAGCGAACTTATTTACAAAACAGAAGTAGACTCACAGACATAGAAAACAAACTTACGGTTACCAGTGGGGAAAGGCGGTGGGAAGGGATAAACTGGGAGTTTGAGATTTGCAGATACTAACTAATATATATATATAAAATAGATAAACAACAAGTTCATACTGTATAGCACAGGGAACTATATTCAATATCTTATAGAAACTTATGGTGAAAAAGAATATGAAAATGAATATATGTATGCTCATGTATGACTAAAGCATTGTGCTGTGCACCAGAAATGGACACAGCATCGTAAACTGACTATACTTCAATAAAAATATATATATATATAAAAAGAAAAAAAGGAACTAATACAATTATCTTTTTTTAAGTTACATTGAAAACATCAAGAAGACATTGTGGGGTTTGTCCTGCTGGTCTGGCTCGGACGTTGCTGATGGTAAGAGGTCCCTGGGTCAAGGCTGAGTAAGTGCACAGCCCACTGGCATGTCCTCACCTCACCATCCAGAAAGGCCCAACACGGGTCCACCCTAGGACGTGGGGACAGGTTGAGAGGGAGGGGTCGATACCCCTGCTAGGAGCTGCCCTAGTCCCAGGAAACAACCTGGTCTTACTGACTGCTCTCAAACCCTCGGGCCACTGGGCAAGTGGGACCAGACTTAATGGGGAGGCAAGTTTGTTTCTGCAGAGTTAGAAATGGTGCTTTGTTCAGCAAACAGCTTTTAAAAGTCTGCCTGGAGGGCCTGTTGACAACCAGGGACAGGATAGAGTAAGTGACTGACAGCCTGGCTGGGCCCAGAAGGTGCCCAGGGGGATGGTCCTGGCCAGACTCTCATTGGAAAAGCTGCAGTGGGAGAGTCACTCAATGTGACCAGCCCTTCCAGGGAGGCTGGGACCCCAGGAGGGATGGGGCGCAGTCCTGGTCAGCACAGTGTCTGGAGTCAAGTCCATGGTTAGGGCAGGATGGCAACAGGCCCAGGTGAAGGGATCAGCAGTGGAAGGGCCCAGGGCTGGGGAGGGATGCCAAAGCGCCCTGGCCATGGGGAGGAGGGGGGAAGAGCCTCACGGACTTCCAGGAAACCAGACCAATAAACACAATCATCCTCAGGGCTGATATGTGGCCCAGGTGGCAGCTCTGACAAAACATCATGACAAGGAGCCCTGGCCCCACTGCCCTTATGTGATTGAGAGGTCACAGGCTGCATGTGACTATGGACAGTCGTCCTCATGCAGAGGCCTTCTCTCTGTGAGCATAAGGGTCTGGCCAGATGACTTAGCGCTATGGGGTCATGATCAGCTCCTACTCATCCTTAAGGGCCTAATAATGTCACCTCCTCCAGGAAGCCTTCCCAGATACTTTCCTCTCTCCTATCCTCCTAGAGAGATGTCTATCATTTGACTTATCCACATTGTTATTTTTATTTTTTCATCTGCCTCTCTCACTAGGTTGGGAGCTTCTGGAGGGTTAATACTATTTCCCATCCATCTTAGTATCCCAAATGCCTCGCATAGCACTGGGCACATAACACATAGTCATTCATTCATTTATTCAACAAATGTTCTTGAAGCACTTGCTCTGTACCGGGGACTATTTTGTGAATGGAAGAATCATGAATGGGTACCCATTCGCCTGCTCCATCCCCCTGGTGGACAATACTTTGAGAACAGCTCCTACTGACAGGATCTGCGCAAGGGTGCTGTCTGAGTGAGGGACCACTCACGAGGCTGGTATGGTGTATTCTGGACTTTTTCTCTTCCAGTTTCAACAGTGACCTCCAGTGTGGTACCCCAACTCCCCCAGTTCCTGCTTCCCACCTCCCTGCAGGCTTTACCCACTGGTGCTCACTGCCCACCTGACCAAAGTGCCTCCCAAACCGACTGCAAACCTCAAAGAAAGGAGAAGAGGGAGGAGCTGGGGACCCTGAGAGAGGCAAGGAATCACTCAGCACGGGTGAGCCCTCCCCGTCGACTGGGCATCTGGTGGGCCTGTGACCAGCCTCAGAAGGGAATTTGACCCCTCCTAATACCATGGTTTGGAGAATGGGACAATGGCCAACCCCAGTGAGGATGGAGTACCAGTGGTCACCGCCGCAGGGAGGATGACAGGTGCCAGGTGACGGTGTGCTGCGGCAGAGGGTGAGGAGGGAAGGCTCCCCAGGGTCTCCCAGGAGAGAAAGTGAGGGGAGAGGGTGCTCTCAGGTGAGGGGCGGGGCACAAACAAGCGAAGTCCCCGAGGCCTGCTGAGCCCGTGTGAGGCGGGGGTGGGAGGCTCTGGGAGCCGTGCGGAGGAAGACGAGCTGTCTCCTGATGCCACGGTCCACCCACCCACACCCGTTCTCCCCAAGATGTGAATGATACCACCTGGATTGGAGACAAAAATAAAAATGACTGAATCTCAGACCCCTTATGCCCGAGCGCTGAGGCCCCTGCTGCCTTAGTCACTCATCTTTACCGTTTCTGGGGGCGATGGGAGAGCAGGGGGCTTAATCCTGGTTTTAGGGAGAGGGAAATGACAGCCAGAGGCTGGTGACTCAGAGTCAGGCACCTGAATGAGAACCCAGTAACCCAGTTCTCAGACCCTGCTCCTCGTGCCAAGGAGACAAGGAGACAGCCTGGGGCGAGGCGGGGAGGGCTGCACATTGAGCCAAAAAGACCCAAACTCAGCTCAGTGCACAACAACCAGATGTCAGTCACACTTCTGTGACCACAATGCACAATGGGAAATGGAAAAAAACCCTAAACAGTATCAAGTATGATAGCAACAAAAAATACCAAAAAAGTCAGCAATAAATCTAACAACATAGTGTGTAACATCTGTGTGCTGAGAACTACACAACGCTGGTGAACGAAATAAAAAAAGATCTAAATAAATAAAGACATAGTCCATGTTGATGAATTGGAAGACGCAATAGTGTTTAAGATGTTAATTCTCCCCAAACGAATTTATAGATTCAACACAGTGTCCATCAAGATCCCAGGAGGATTTTTATTTTGGAGAAATCAACAAACTAATGCTAAAACTGCTATGGAAAGGCAAAAGAGGTGGAGTCGCTGAAACAATTTTGAAAAAGAACAAAGTTGGAAGACACTACCTGATTTCAAGACTGACTATAAAGCTACAGGAATCAAGACAGCATTTAACTGGCAAAAGTACAGATATCAATAAATAGAGTCCAGAAATAGAACCATCCCTGTGCGGTTAACTGATGTTCAACCAACAAGAGTGCAGCTGCAATTCGGTGGGGAAAGGATAATCATTTCAATAAATGGGGCTGGAAAAATTGGATACCTATAAACAAACAAAAAAGGAACTCTGATCCATAACTTGTACCATATACATATTTTAACGCAAAATAAATCATAGACATAAATGTAAAATCTCAAAGTAGAAAAACCATAGAAAATCCTTGTGATCTTGAGTTAGGCAAAGACTGCTTAGAAAAGATTTCAAAAGCATGACTCATAAAGGAACAAACTGATAAGTCTGACTTCATCAAAAATAAGAACGAACATCTGTTCTTTGAAAGACACTGTTTAAAGAACAAAATGGCAGCCACAGGCTGCGGGAAAATATTTGCAGATCACATATATGATAAGCAAGGTGTATCTAGAAAATACAAAGAACTCTCAAAACTCAATAGTTAGAAATAACAAGAAAACAAACAACCCAGTGAAAAATAGGTGATAAAAATTTGAACAGCCGCCCCCCCAAAGTAGGTACATGTGTGGCCAATAAACACAAGAAAAAATGTCCAACATCACCACTCAGGACGGACATGCAAATTAACATCGCAGTGAAATACTACTAAATGCCTATCAGAATATCTTAAAAAATGACAGAACCAAATGCTGGCAAGGATACGGAGCAACCGGAACTCTGATATGCTGCTGATGGAAACGTGAAATGGTGGCCTTTTTGGAAAACAGTGGGCTGTTTCTTATAAAGTTGAACAAACTTACCAGATGACCCAGCAATCTCCCTCCTAGAAATTTGCCCAAGAGAAAGAAACACTTACGTTTACACAGAAACCTGAATGTGGATGTCTATAGTCCTTTACCTGTTATAGCCCCAAACTGGGGACAGCCTAGATGTCTTCCAACAGGCAGATGTGCTGCGTGCCACGGAACGCTGCTCACAGTAAAAGCAACCAGCTGCTGGTACGTGCAACCACGTGCATGAATGCACAGCCTTTATGCTCAGTGAAAGAAGCCGGACCCTAAAGGCTACGCACTGGGTGGTTCCATGATGCTCTGGAAAAGGCAGAGCTATGGAGACTGGAAACAGATCAGGGGCTGGGATGTGGGGAGAGCTGGACTGCAAAGAGGTACAGGGACATTTCTGAGCTGGTGAAAAAGCCCTTTGTCTTGACCGTGGTGGTGATGCTACAACTGCATACATTTGCCAAAGCTCTCAGGACTGGACGCGGAAGAGGGGCTGGACTTTACTGTATGTTCATTGTTCCTCGAGAAGTCCTGGAGACCAAGCACTTCTCGGCCACGTGACCAGGGGCAGGTGACTCCAGCCTCTCTGAGCAGCAATTTCCCTATTTGTAAAAAGGGGATAGTAAAAAAAAAACCTTAGGATCTGCCAAGGATCAGCTGAAGGTGTGCCTGTGCTCCGTGTGAAGGGTCACACGGAACACCCAGATGCTTGGATGCAGGAAACTGTCCCCAGCACTGGGGAACCAGCCAGACATGCCACCCAGCTGGTTCCCAAGAGTGAGCACAGAAATGACCATCTTGAGAGCAATGGCCACCCTGTGCGGGCGCCCGGGCAGCGGCGAGATGCCCGGCCCAGGTCCAGGCAGAGGTTCTCACGTGCAGTGAGTGATGCTACAGGCTGCAGGCCACTCGTTCCTTGTAGAAGCCCATGAGGCAGATCTGCTCTTTTTCTTCATAGAATTGGGGTGAGGTGCTCACTGGCATCCCTCATTCTTTCTCTGGTGCTGAGTGCTCACGCTAGCGTGGGGCTCCTGCCAGGACTCGGCATGGACGGGTGTTTATAATAATCACGCTCTCTCATTTTCCATGTTCTTGAGGCTCTCACACCTGTGGCCTTGCTGATATGACCCGAGAGGGACCTTCCCCTCAGGGCTAGCTAACTCGTAGACAGCATAAGACTTAGCCAGGAGTGCACCTCTCATGTGCAAACCACCCAATCCAGAGCCCACACTTAGAACCGCCTCCTCCATCTGGTTCCAGGAAGCAATATTCCTCTGCCCTAATCATCCCAGGGCCAGAGCCAGAAAGCCTGGACAGTTCCTACATCCCAGAGTCCTCTGAAATGATTTTAAACTGGCCAGTCCTACAGTTGCTTCCGCTGCCTTGCTGATTCCTTCTTGTGGAAACCACAATAAAGTTTCTTGCCCTTCCTCCTGACCAGCCCTGGTGCTTCCCCACATGGCCCTGCCCAGCATCCTGATTCCAGGGGTCTGCGGGGATGAGCTTCTCTGTGACATCGTTTCCATGTCTGCGTGACTGCCGTGCCTGATTCGAAAAGATCCAGGGGACACGTTCAAACAGAGTCTGAAAAATAACCTACCGACACCGGCATTCTCACTACCCCCATTTTACACCAGGGGAGACTGAGGCCTGGGGAGAAGAACTCCATGGCAGGGTCTCAGGGCTGGTAAACAGCAGGGTCATTCTTGGAGCCTCGGTCTGTCTGCTTCCCAAAGCTGGTACTGGCACTGGCAGCTACCCCCATGAGCAGCCACAGTGTGCGTCATACGAGCTGTGCCCCCGCCACGTGGGTCCAGGTGGGTTCCCAGAGGGGGCTGCTCTGGAGCGTGGAGCTTGGGTGCCCAACTGCAGGGTCCCTGTGTGGTGCCAGATGCTCAGAGGAAGCAGACACCCGTGGCAGCTTCTGTCACTCTCCCACTCTGACCCAGTGAACCCTGACCTCCTGTTCTTAAGACATGGAAGACCAGTAGCTTCCAGAGGCCCAGGCCCTAGCCAAGTTTCTCCAGGGCCCTCAGAGTGTGCGCGGGGATGTGGCCGGACAGAAGCAGGAAGGGACCAGCCCTGCACTGTCCTCGGGCTCTTGGCTCTGCTCTGCCTCCTCTCCTGCACCCAGAGCTGCACCGCAGGTAAAGGCAGGTAAAGGTGAGCCACTAATTCAGGGCTGCAGGCCAGGCAACAGGTAGGTCTACAAAAGTTATGCCGACGCAAAAATAGCAGGTGGTGACAAATAGTGCCCGTGGGCTAAATCAGCTCCTCAGACTTGGAAAGCAAAGCTCCCTGCAGCCGAGGGGCCCGCAGCTGCAGCCTGGGCTGGCCCTGCCCTGACCACTCGCGTCTGGGCCAAGCATCCTGTCTTCTCCTCCAAGGCCTAGGAAGCCCCCAAGTCTCTCCTGTCTGCATCCTCCCTTCTCTTGGCCTCACCCTACTCCCCTGGGGACCCTAGGCTTAGATTCTACCCTTCCCTGCCTAGACCACTGTGAGGGGCTTCCGTCAACTCCCAGAGAACAGGCTTTCTCACCCTGGGTCTCGCACCCCCGCCCCGTGCTAACTCAGATAAATTACCCGCCCACAAGCCGCCCGCATGTATCTCACTGGAGCATCATTCAGCCTTGTGACTGCCAATCTGTCTAAGAGACCAGTCAAGGGCAAATCAGAGAAGCCAGGACTGTGCCCAGCCAGAGGCGCTCAGGTGGAGCCGCCCACCTGCCTTCCTGCTCAGCCTGGGACAGGTGGCGTCTGGAAGCCACTCCTTTCTGCCCTTCTCCCCAGTCTGGTCAGGAAGCCGGCTGCTTACAAGAGGTGCCAAGGGAACACATTGGATATGCTGGAGCAATGGTCTGGATACCCAACCCCTCCGGTGGCCAAAGAGACCTGGGGCTGCAAGAGGGAACAGGGGCAGAACCCAGAAGCAAAGGAAATGACCCCAAAGGGATAGGTTAGAAAGAGGGGAGCTGAGGAGCGACAGGTCAGAGGAGAGACCACTTGGGGCTGGGAGAGCACCTTCTTTGGGCATCTGAGGGACCATCTCATAACAGAGTAGACGCCAGGGAAACTCTGAGAGACCGAGCCGGGCAACAAGGGTCAAGCATCCACACAGAGTCCCACCTTCCTGCCCCCGCATCGGGTCCTGCCTCCATGCTGTCTGCCCTCCCCTCCTTTCACCCAGGGAGCACCTGTCCAGCACCACGCGGCTCTGTGCCCGGCACTGGGCCCTGCCCTGGCCACACTTCTCCAGTGGGGAGACAGGCCCAGGCAGACAGAACAGCACGTGTCGAGGGCAGGCCGCCCGACCAAGGAAGAGGCAGGGCAGGAGCCCCGATCTGGCTGGAGTGGGGTGCGGACACTCGAGGCCCTCCAGCCCTGGTCCACGTGTCCGGTCCAGCCGAGGGACAGGCCTCTCTGGGTAGGAAAGTGGAGCTGCCAACAGAAGCAACTAAAGGCGCCACTGGCTGAACCCCTGAGATGATCACACTAAGTGATGTAAGTCAGACAGAGAAAGACAAATGCCATATGACATCGCTTACACGTGGAATCTAAAATATGATACAAATGAACTTATTTACAAAACAGTAACAGACTTACAGATGTAGAAAACAATTTTATGGTTACCAAGTGGGAGAGGGGGTGGGAAGGGATAAATTAGGACTTTGAGATTTGCAAATACTAACTAGTATATATAAAACAGATAAACAACACGGTCCTACTGTACAGCACAGGGAACTGTATTCAGTATCTCGTAATAACCTACAATAGAAAAGAATCTGAAAAAGAATCTGTATATGAATCACTTTGCTGTAGACCAGAAACTAGCACAACATTGTACATCAGCTACGCTTCAATAAAGAAAAAACAAGAGAAAAAATGGCCCCACTAGACTCCCAGTTGCAGCTGCAGGAGTGCTCCCAGCGGACACATCCTCGCGGGGAGCCAGGTGCCCGCCTGAGCCCACGGCAGCGGGGGATGCAGGCTGGGGGCCGAGCCCGCTCCACCCAGAAGCCCAGGGCTGGGACACGCGGCAGGGTCCCCAGGGCGGTGCCTCCAACAAGTGGCAGGCTCCTCGGCTGGGCCCCTGCCAGCTTCCCAGCAGCAGCCCTCCCGGGACATTCCTTCCAGGAAGAGGGAGGCTGTTAACACTTCCCATCTGATTCCGCGAACGCTCGAATTTTGAGAAGAGGGAGTCGGATGTGTGCATCCATCCCCGCCAGCCTGGTGCGCCCGAAGGCTGAGGGCCGGAGGGCTGCTCAGACTGACGCCAGGAGACGCCCCCTCCCACTGGCTCCCCAAGGACGGAGATGTTCTCTGCCTCCTCCCCCGACATCACCACAGTGACGGGGCCGGGTGAGCCCAGGGCGGCCCCCGACAGCATGGACCCAGAGTCGCCGAACCCTCGGCTCGGTGACTCACGTTCGTGGTGACACTGACGACAGGAGAAGCAGCAACGTGAGATCCAGCACCTTCTAGAGCTACACGTTTCCCGCAGTCATTCTACCGAATTCTCACAACAACCTCATGGGAAAGGGATTAGATCCTCATTTTCCAGATGTGAGGACCTGATCCCCACAACGGCAACTTGTCCAAGGCCAGCAGTGGGGCTAGGGGCTGAACCCAGGCCCTTCAAGGTCAGCCGGTCACAGACCAAGGCCGGCAGGTGCCCCCAGCCCGCAGGGGACAGAGGGGTCAGCACTGGGGGAGGAGACGGCGGGGACGCTGAAGGCCTCCCTCGCAACAACAGAAAACGGCTTTCCGTGCATTATCTGCAAAAAAAGCCAAGCGAGGGGAAGGGAGGAGAAAAGCAATAAAAGCAAAGATCAATTGTGTTGAAGACTATGTGGCAGGAAGACAGAGCTCGCTGGAAATTCCTTCTGACTGGACTCTGCCAGGATCAGGGTATTTTTCATTCCAAGATTAAGCAAAATTCTTTTCCGTCGTAACCTCCTACCCATCTGTGTCCAATCTTCTGCTATCATTTTTATACCATGCACATTTTAAAATCTACTTTGCAGCTTTCTCTCTGTGTGCGCTGGGTGAAGGACGCCACCTCTAGCTTTAAGAGGAGCCAAGAAGCACAGAAGGACCCTGGAAGCAGGAGGGGGAACCTGGGCTGGACGGCGACAGGGGTCTAGGGTCAGGGGCGCTGGGACACTGCCTGCTGGCAGGGGGCGCTGCAGTCATGGAACCCAGAGACCTCATGGCCTGGCTCAGGGGGAAACAGGGACCAGATGGGAGAGCAGAAGTGGGGGTTCGTAATAAAGGATTAGACTTGGGACATGGAGAGCAAGGAGAAATTAGGATTGTGAGGTCTCCTGGTTCGGTGCTGTGTGGATTGCTGTGTTACTGTAACTGTGGGAGAAAGAGAAGTCTTTCATTTGGTGGTGTTAGTGGTGGGGCTCGGGGATGAGAGGTAAGAGGCTCTAGTCTGAGCATGCTCAATGAGAGGGCCTGCAGCACACACCGGTGGCTGGGGGACGGAAGTCATGACACTGGGTAAGGTCCCCCTGGAGGCAGGACATAGAGATGCTGGGAAGGAAGGAGACCAAGGGCAGGGCCCTAGGGGACTTGGATGTCCAGGAGATTCCAGAGAAACCAGCAAAGGAGACTGGGAACCAAAAGGGTAGCAAGTTAAGAGGGACCCGAGAAGTAGCATCACGGAAACCATGGCAACGAGAGCTCTAGGCAGAAGTGCGCAGCACCAGCAAACATCTGGCGAGGACTGAAAAGCCACTGGGAGTGGCAGGAAGGACTTATCAGAGCACCTTCAGTGGCCTGTGTGGGTTTGGAGAGGGAGGAAGGAGCCACATTAGTGGAAGCAGGGTTTTCACACATTAGCTCATCAATTTCTCCACCTGATGCAACAGGGAACACTCTGTCCTGTTTCACTTGTTTTACTGGGGCCTTGGTGGAGGCTGGCTGAGATGGTTACCCGCTGCGGGCGGCACAGCTGGCAAGGGTGGGGCTGGGCCTCCAAACCCGTCTCTCCCGTGCCAACATGCACGCTCCTTGCAAGCAGGAGAGGGGCCGTCACTGAGCCGGAGGCTAGGGAGAATGGAGTCCAGGGAAGAGATGAGCAGGGGCCCGGGGAGCAGGGCTGAGGACCCAACCACAGGGGAAAACCACACAGCAGGGCTGGGCCCAGAGCAAGGCAGGCATCAGGGGTGACTTAGAGGCTGCAGCCTCCCAGTCTTTGGATACTGCATCCCTCTCTCGTGCGAGGCAGCTCAGCCGGGTGGTGGCTGAGGTTCCTGAGTTCAAGGGTTCTGCATCTTGGGCCCGTGAAGTCAACTCAAAATCATGTGGGCGGATCAGGGCAGACTTGCCCCGGCTGGAAAGATGGGCTCAAAATCAGCTTCTGTGGCAACAGAGCCTCTTCCAGCGTGCAGTGTGCCCCAGCCCACCCTGGGGCCGGCAGCAGCGTCTCTGCTTGACAACGGTCACCGTGAAACTAGCTTCCCCAAGGGGCCTGCCTTTAACTAGAACGCGGTGTGCAGGAGCCTTGGGGAGTGGGGACAGGCTTCTGAGGGGCTCTTCAGAGGGAACTGGGGTGCCTGGAGTCAGGAGTGGCCCAGAACCTTGGAGTGAATGCGGCTTGTGCATGGGGAAAGATGCTCAAACTGCATGGGATGGGGCAGAACTGCCAGCTAAGCGCTGGGTTTCCAGTCAGATGCTTGGAAAGCACCTGGAGCCAGGAGGGCCGGGTGTGGGTGGGAGTGGAGGGCAGGGTGGAGCCTGTGCTGAGCTCTGGGCTCGTTTTGGAAACTGGGCAGCACTGACTCCACAGGAGGCATGCGGCGTCAGCCCCGCACATGTCCAAGTCACTGCCAGGCTGAGCGCCCTGGGGGGACACCTCCAGGAGCTGGCACGGCCTCACCAGCCCCTGCCCTCTGGTGTCTGCTGTACCCCCCGTAGGGCTGACTCGCCTCCCTGGCTCACTCAGGAGTGCAGAGGGACAGGTTCAGGAGCGTCCTCAGCCTGTCTGGTTCCCCTCACTGAAAGTACTGGCATGTGGGCAGGAAACTTAAACATCCCAGACATCCCCGCAGAGACGAGAGTCAAACAGCAAGGCTGAAATAAACATATTCAAGCTGAAATGTAAAACGCCTGGAGCAAACGTCTACACAGCTTTATTTGTTCTGGAGATGCTGCTCGCTGCTGTCCAGCTAAAATCAAGTGTCCTGTTAATAACAAACAGACAAGAGGGACAGAAGGACAGTAAGGGGATGGAGGGCAAGGCCTCACAGTCAGGGAGGCACTTGTGCCCTCTGACGCTGGGAGGCCCTGACGCTGGGTGGCACACAGCCTCCTGCAGCCGGGGCTCATGGCTGGGGGTCCTGGGTGCATCCCCCCCAGACCTGCAAGCCATCCCCAGACAGAGACCCCGGTTGGTGGCGGGAGGCAGACCCTGCCATGGCCTGGGAGGCGGTCAGGCGTATCCCTGGAGTCTTTTTACCTCTTGCCACTCATGTCTGGTCGTAAAAGATCCCGGCCCCACCTGCTCTATTCAGCCCCTTGAGATGCAACTTTAAGAGTCCAGGGACAGGTTCAGGACTCCGAGGAGGGTGTGGAGAAGGCTAGGGGCGGGCAGGCTGGAAGGGCTCCCATCGCAGGGCTGCGTGCGTGCTGTGGGCGTGCCCAGCACCAGCCCCTTCTTCTTGGACCAAGAATTTTCTGTAGCTGGAGCTGGACTGGCAAACATCCCAGGGGCCGCCCTGTCCTGACAGCCTATGGACTGGTCTTCTGGCCAGCCTGCCTCACACTCAGGGCCTGGGGCAGCCCATCAGGCCCTGAGCTGGAAAGCAAGGCAGCAGCTTCTAAGGGAGGAGAGGCAGGTGGGGGTCCTGGAGGGTGAGACCCCCCACTGGGGAGGAAGCTCCCCTCCAACACAAAGGCTGCTTGGCCTCAGATCCCCTCGAGTCAGAACGGCTTTGAGAAGGGGACATCGCCACAAGACAGCAGGGGGCGCTCCTTGGAGCACGGACAGCAGACCTCCTCAGAGGAGGCTGAGGTCGGGGAGGGGAGGCAGGTGTGTGTCTGCTGGGGGCGGCTGGGAACTGGAGGACAGAGACTCGGCATCCCTGCCAGCAGCTGGTCCCCGAAGCCGCAGCCCCGCCCCGCCCGGTGAACCGCGCCGCACACCCGCTCCACGCTGAAGTGATTTACGGAGTTTTCCGGGCTGTGATTTAGCACACCTAGACGCGACTGTCTCTATCCTAATTAAATTAACAAAAAATTAAGAGTGACAAAATGGCAAAGATCTGCTGATTTATCGAATATGTGCCTTTGCTGCTTAAATGGGCACAAACTCCTTTTAACTTTGAATGAAATAAAGAGAACTATCAGGTATTTGAGCAAATTGTTTGCTAAAAATTAACACTGGGTCAGGCAAGGCCTCCCACGGCTCACACCTGCACAGGGCTGGGGGCCGGGGTTGTGGGGGCTGCGCCACGGTGCGGAAGAACCAGACCTGGGCACTCGGGATGGGCAGCAGGTAGGGTCTCAGCACCAGAGGACCCTGGCCACTTTCAAAGCTCCATGAGAAGCAATGAGTTCCCACTGTGTTGCAGGTGGGCTTCTAGACTGCTGAATGGAGCCTGCCTGCCTTTCAATACATTGTCCCCTGTGCCCACACACCTTGCATAGACACCTTCCCATGGAGGTTTCCAGAAAGGGAGACCACAGCTTCCCATGCCTCTTCTTCCTTTCCAGGCCCCATGTGGGGTGTGGGGGAGCAGACCAGCCCAGACCCCTTATGCTAATCCACTGCACTTACAATGCCCTGTGTCACCCTCGGATGTGTTCACTCCCTGCTATACTGGGAGAATGGAGACAGAGATTCTCTCTGCTTCTCTCTGCACCCCCAGCAGCTAGGATGGTGGCTGGCTCATGGTGGAGACTCAGTAATCCTCTATATCCATCAGCATCACCATTCTCCTCCTCCTCCTCATCAGTGTCAGCACCACCATCTTCCTCCCCTTCCTCAGTGTCATCATCACCACCATCACCCTCATCATCATCATTCTTATCCTCTTCCTCCTCATCAATTTTATCATCAGCAGCATCTCCATCATCCTGAACCAGCACTAACACGGAGCTTACTCTGTGCCATATGTTATTTTTAGTGCTTTATATATAGTAACTTACTTTAATGCTCTCAACAACCCTATGAAGTAGATGAACTATTATTTACCCCCATTTTACAGATGGGAAGACTGAAGCACAAAGAAGTTAGCCCAAGTTGTACAGGATTAGTGACTGGGTTAGTAAGAGACAGAACCAGGATTTTAACCAGTTTGCATTTGTCTCAAGGGTTCATGTCCTAGGTCACTATACTACACTGCGTTAAATGGGTGAGAAAGATTAAATGAATATGTAGGCATGTAAGTGCATGGGGGAATGTTCAGTGGAGGCCAAGGAGCCTTAGGGAATACAGGATGCTTTTCTCACTGTTTATATTTGGCAAAAAATGTCCTTCTTGGTCCTTCTTTTTCCTTTGCAGTGGCAAGGGTCTCAGTTTGTCAGTGATGTAAGGTTGGGACCTATACTCTTGGGGCACCGTGCTCTTTCTGCCATGCCATTTATAAGTCAGCATGTCCTTGTTTTGTGATGATGTGATGACCTTGCTTCTTTGCCCCAAAGGAAACGCCAAGCTCATACGAGCATAGAGATGGTCTGTGTGTTCATCGCTGTATCCCCCGTGCTCAGCACAGTGCCGGCCATGTCGGAGGTGCTCGGTAAATAGAAGCAGGTTGTATAAATAGACAAACTAACAGCCAAAAGAGAAGATTTAACTCTAATTTCTCACACTCAACCTTTCGAGATAGGGTCATTCCTATGTCCACGTGTCTGTCCTCGCGTCCGTGTGTGTGCGTGTGTCTGTGTGTATGTGTGTCTTGGCTAATAAATCACTGCAACAAAGTGGCATATGCTTAATGTCTTACGTGAAATGTCATTTCCCTTTTACTCTCCCTGTGAGCATGAAGGGGCATCAGTGTAGGAGAAATGAAGGGAGCACTGGATTGGACATCAGAGGGAGGTCTTTGAGTTCTTGACCCAGCCTCTCTACTGTAGGGGCAAGAACACTAACACACTGGGTTATTATGGAATTCATATGCGGCCAGGTGTGTAGACACGCTGTGTAAACTACAAAGGGTAAAACAAGTTACACGGTTTACCAAGTCTCCTCCCTAGAGACGGAGCCTGGCCTCAGACTGAGGAGCCGGGGGCTGTGCTGGTCCTGGAAACGATGATGATTCTGCACGCCCAGCTTCTTTCTTGCTGCTGGAATGCAGACACTATGGCTTGAGCTCAAGCAGCCACCTTGGGTCTGTATTAGAGCCGTGTATTAGAATGGGGATGCTGGGTTATGGGAAGCTGAGACTCTGATCAGCCACCAGCTGCCATGCTGGCTCTGGATTCCCTAACCAATCTTTTCCAAGGCAGGGAAATCAAACTATTCTATTTAAGCCACTGCTGTATTGGGGTTTTGGTCACTTGCGGCTGAACTTATCCTGTCTAATGTGGTCTGTCTGACTCCAGAGCACATTTTCAGAACCACTTTCTTTAGAAAGCAGCTTATCTTCATCACCCTGCCAAACCCTGGGACATTATGACAAACCTTTGGCACAGTGTCTGGCTCAGAGTGAGAGCCCGATAAATGCTAACTGGCCACTATTCTCATTCCTCTGTGGCTACTGCTGCTGATATTTACAAACACGTCCCCCGACAGCTTTGCTTAGCAATCCAGAGTGCCCGCACCAGCTACGCGGGCAGGCAGGACAGTGGTCCTTAAGCCCAAAGTGCTCACCGCTGCCTGGCATCTGAACGGAGGAGTATCATTTCAGCTCCAGAAAGAGTCTTCAAACACTCCGCATCAGTCATGACCTTATGCCAGAGTCTGACTTAGGCATGATGGAATTAGGCTGTAAAGAGGGAGGATTTTTCAGCTCAGCAGCCCCAGTGGAAGTGTGGCCAGGAGTGGTGAAATCTGACCTAACTGGGTAATATTTTAAGGACATCCAAGGAGAGGGACATGCCAGGCAGATGGACAGTTACTTTTGAATCTGCAGGAAAACTAACCCAATGGTGTCTTGGGAAACCCTTTTGCAAAAGCCAGATTTGCATATAAATAATACACATGTCAGAACATATGATGTCTGGATTTTGGTATTTATACTAAGAGTTGAAATGTACACTCTATAATAATTTCCTCAAATTGTAGAGAAGCTTCTGCAGACCCAGTCCTCAGCACCAGCACCGGGCGATTAATTAAATTGCCTTTTTATTTCCTGAAGTGGTGATGGCTGATCAAGAGTCACCCTCTCCCCCCTGCCCACTTTGATGGCTCTTTTTCAGCCTGGCCACAGCCTCATCAAGTCTCTGCGAGAGAACACAAGACAGACAGACGAGGATAGACTCTCTCGGCTCCCAGATGCTACACGGCTTGAACAGTGAAAACATGAGGAAAGATTTCCCGTGGAGAAGAGGTGAGGAGAGGCAAGCGGAAAAACTGAAGATCAAAGTGAAGACTCAGAAACAGAAAAAGTAAGAAGCTCGGTCCCTTTCAGTCCTGCCTGCGAGTGCAGACGGCCCCTGCCCCGCCTTCCAGGGGATTCTGCCGGTTGAGAGGTTCAGAAGCGCTCCAGAGCGCTGTGACAGAGCCCAGCGGGAAGAGGACCACAGACAGAGGAAGTGCTTTGTTTTACAGGGTCCCGGGCACTGACACCTGCAGCCTCTTCTGCCACCAGCTCGAAATACGAGACACCACCGTTTGTCCGCGGCTCCTGAATTTACATTGCATCACCAAGGAAGAAACTTCCCAAAGGAAATGAATCTCTGTAGATAATGGTCCCTTACAATGGACTTCAAACTGTCATAAAAATATAACTTGAATGTTAAAGGTGAATTTCAATTAAGGATCCCATCACATGTTTTGCAGACCACAATAAAACAACAACAACTTATTTCACTGCCAACAGCAAGTCTCCTGTGACATCTCTTTGAAAACCAACTATTTTTGAAAGCCAAATTAGAAAAACACGTGTGCTCTAGGGTATAAAGAAAGCGGCATTGTGCATCAAATGTAACACTGAGAGGGAGATCTTAGTATACTGACATTATAAAAACTAGGGAGCAATGGGAAATATTTTTACAAGGATGGCAAACATAAATGCCAAACCTGAAGGCAAATTTACAGACCCCGCCATGCATGGTGGCATTTCACCACCAGGGTGCTAAAGACGGCCAGGCGAGGAGGACGCCTGTGGTGACACCCGGGGCTGTAAACCGTGAGCAGAGCACCTCTACGGGTCGGAGGCCAGGGCTGCCCGGGCACCAGGGACGCTGGCCAGGAGCCCATGTGAGACGTGAGCTCAGGGAAAGTGGGAATGGAGTCCAGCCAGGAAGCCAGGTCTTGGCCCCGGGGCTCCTCCTCTGAACACCTACGGAACCACAAGCCTTCCCACCAATTCAGTACTACCTCGGATTCTGATTTCATTTTTTCAATTGAGATCAAATTCACATAGCATAAAATTCACTATTTTGAAGTGTGTGATTCACTGGCATTAAACACACTGGTAATGGTGTGAAACCATTAGCACTGTCTAGTTCCAAAATGGTTCCATCACCCACAAAGGGAACCCCGGAACTGTCTATTCAGTGCATGCTCCCCATGCCCCTCCCCCAGCCCCTGGCAGGCACCAGTCTGCCTTCTGTCTGTGAATGTCCCTATATCGGATACTTCATAGAAGTGGGACCATATGACCTTTTGTGTCTGGCTTCTTGAGTCAGCATCGTGTGTTTGAGGCTCATCCACGTTGGAGCACATGTCAGTACCCCACTCCCTTGTGTGAGTGAATAATATTCCATCGTATGGACGGATCCCACTTATTTATCCCTTCTTCAGGTGAGGGATGTTTGGTTGCTTCCGCTTTTAGGCTATTTCAGTTATTTAATGCAGCTTTTTTCTCTCTCCAAATCCAGCTCTCTCTGGCAGAGCAAAGGGAGTTAGTTCCATATAAGTCGACCAAATTTCATTTGCTGAATAAATAAATAGAGGGTGACCTCCTTCCCAGCGTTTATGACACCCCCTGCCCCACTGTGTCACAATCGTAAGAGTTGGGGGGATTTCATAATATGGTCTTCCAGGATAGCCTCAGATGTATTCAAGCCAGGGATTGGTAAAAGCTAAGATAGTACATATTCTGAGTTTTGTGGGCAGTACAGTCTCTGTTTACCTTCCTGATTCTGCAGTCATATATAATATGTCAACAAACGGACATGGCTGTGTTCAATAAAACTTTATTTACAAAAACAGAGGCAGGCTGGATTTGGTCCATGGGCCATGGTTTGTCAACCCTTAGTCTAAACCAGTTGCATCCTCTCAGCCACAGGGATTGGTTGCAGGTGATCAGGTGACCTACACTGATCCAATCAGTGTGAAGCCCAGGACTTTTTGCTCAATGGTTTGCTCTTCTTTTGGACAGTGGAATGAGTGTTTGTAAGACCTGAAATGCCCACAGCCATTTTACTAATGTGAGGGAAGCCAGCCGAGGATACAGAAAACCCAAGGAAGAAGGAAGCATTGAGAGGATAACAGACAGCAGGACCAGAGTCTTGATCAAGCCATGCCTGAAGGACTTTCACTGCCTAACATAGTATTGCTCTTACACATTTATTATGTGTCTGTCTTCCTATTATGAGAATTTTCTTAATTGCTACATTCCCAACACCTAGTACTTTCTAAATGCTTAGCAAAACTTTGCTGAATGAATGAATGCTTAGAGACTGGGTTAGAGGGTGACGGGGGGGGGAAGGTAAATGAGCCAGAATAGCTCACATTCCCCTGTGAACCCGCCAGGTTGGTGCTCTCCATGTGCTGGGACTGGGGGCGGGGGCTGCTGGAGCCGTCAGCAGAGCCCTTTCAGGATGGATGTGCAGCAGGGCTCGGCATCTCCAGATTGATACCAACCTGTGATCCAACCTGTGACCGCATTCACAAGAACCGTCAGACTCGGGCTCAGGATCAAGCAGCCCCAGGGAGCAGCACCCGTCTGTGAGGTGGCTTCTTTCAAGTGGGCAGGTGGTAACTAAACCTGGGCGGACAGTGCATTGGCTTCCATCTCCAGGGCAAAAACAGGACCAGGTCTGGACAGCAGAGGATACCGGCAGTCAAATGGACCTGGGTCCAATCCTAGCTCCACGGGGCTACAGTCTTCTCCTCTTCTCGCCCGTAGTATAAAGTGGATCTGTTCATTCCTACATCTTGGAAGGGGGTCGTATCACCAAGAGCAGAGGTGGTGGGGGTGGGGGGTAGACTGAAGCACAGCCCCCGTTCACCCCGTGTTCCCGTGAGCTCACTGGCACGGGAGGGCCAGGGCGCCCCAGCATGCTGCCTGCCTCCCTCTGTTGGTCAGCACCTGTGCCCCGTTTGGCGGACTGGTTCCAGGTACTGGGCCAGGGCTGCCCAGTGGATGGCACACCCCGCCTCGCGCACAGGGCTGGTCACAGCACACGCTCCCCCTCAGCCCCTGGACCAGCTAGTTTGGTTCTCACGGGTGAAGACGGAATGCAAAGCTCCCCAAGCAGGCAGGCACTGTCAAGGCCGGACAAGCACACAGGACTGGCCAGAGCAGAGACACTTGCTGTCGGTGATGCCCAGACCCAGCTGGGTGACGGAAGCCGCAAAAATAAATAAATTCACAATCAAAGAAATAAATAAAGGGCTATGTTCTTGCCATTCATAGGTCTGCAATTTGAAACATTTCTACACTGAGGTGGCCAGCGTACTGTGAATAAACAAGACCCACAGGAGCCCTTGGATGACCTTGAAATATTTATTCAGTCTCCCCATAAGGGTTTTAAAAGCTGAGGGCTCATGGGATCTTGGTCCAAGGCAGGCAAGGGGTGGTAGGGCTGCCCCCACAGGAGGGGCCCACTTGGGACAACAGAAGGTGGTCCCTGCCCTCGGTCCCTCCCCTCCTACCTTTGCCTCCACTCAGTCTTTGCTGACAAAGCAGGGCTTAGAGGAAGCTGGCCCTATAAAGCTTTTCTATTTGCATTAAACAATTGAAAGGCCATAAGGATGGGAAATGTTTGAGTCGCAAATTCACAAACCCAAGTCTCATGTCTGTTGCCTGGAACTGGGGCCCCAGTATTCATCACCATCCTCCAGTGCAGGTATGGTGACCATGGGGACAGGGGCTCCCTACCCGGAGGAACCGGAGCTGTGAACCAGGGCCTGGCCCGAGTGGGGAAAGGGCCTGGACACACTGGCTCGGGGAGGGGAGAGGCACGGTGACGGCTGAACAGCTCGCCTGTCCTCCCCGGCATGCGCTTCCCTTCTCCACCGGCACACTTGTTGGGTCCGTCTGCCTCAGACCCCCAGTGGCAACCAGGGAGTGCCCAGAGCCAGGTTGCCATAGCAACAGCTCCTCTCAGAAAGGGGATTTTGCCTCCTTTGGGTGAGGCGCCCCAGTGCCCAGCTGGAGTCCGCGGGGTGTGGTCAACGGTGAGTGGAGGGCTGTGGGGGGCCCAGGACCACGCTGAGTGGCTCCTTGTTAGCTGGCTGGAGACCGAGGATCATGGCCCTGCTGGCCCTGATGTCCTCTCTGAATGTGCCCCAAAGTCCTCCTTCTCACAGGTCATCTTGGCTCTCTCAGCGCCCCCAGTGAAAATGACCCAGGCCACAAACTCACTAGTTCTCTGCTTCCAGAAACTTCCAGTCCCGCACAACTCCACCAAGGAGGCCCCTCCCTGAAAGCACCATGTGGAAAACGCAAGGAAGCAAGAAGGAAAGGAAATAGCTTCATGTCTCTGGTCCTCGCAGCTGGGCTGGCGGCTACCTGCCAGTTACTCAGCATGAACGTGGGCGAGCGGCTGGGCCCAGAGAGCACCCTTGCCCTCCAAGAACCCTCGGTCGCCTGGCATCGAGGGAACACGCAGATGCACGGCTCAGGGGCCCACACACACTCCCTCCCCTGCTGGTCAGCTCCTTCTAAAGGTTAACCTTGGAGTCATTACACCCATATGCACAAAGCCTCTGTCCCAGAAATGCCCAAAGACTTCTGGAACATTGCCCGCTCCGCCTGAGCGAGGCCGAGATGGAGCAAATTACTCCTGCGTTCGGGAGAAGCAGGCATCCAGGGCTTCCCCGTTGTCGTCCACGGCCCCTCCATCTCCCTCCATCCCCGCAGCCTCTGCTGAGCAGAGCCTCCTTCCCGCTCTGCCCCAGGACTGCAACAATTCCCTTCTATGTTGAATGTGAAAATTCTACCATTTCCAGTTTGAGGCTATGATTCCGATTGCCCCTCTCTCAGCAGTCCATGAATTTTCTAATAGGAAGAAAACAAGGCGCTGGCACAAACACACACACGCACAGCCTGGCCCAGCCCCGGTGGTGGTACTGAACAGAGGCTCTGTTGGAACTGCATCTCCTAGCAGGAGCGAGCAGTTTGGACGGGTGCGCACTTGCTGTCTGTGCTGAGATGGGCGGTTTTCCATCAGGGACCCGGCTGCTTCCTGGGCAATTTGTCAATGCCACGTGCTAGCTCCGGGCTGCCACCGGAGGCCGTGGTTGCCGGCGTGGGCCAGGGCAGGCTTGGGCTGTCTCCCTTGCAGGGGCCACCGGTCGGGACCCCTTTCCTCTCCTCTTGACTTTGCCAGGCTCAGAGCAGCCAGTCACCCCTGTTCATCCCATCTGTGGGAGCATTCTTTATTACCCAAGGAAATTGAGGATGTCCAACAGTGAGGGAGGAATAAATCATTGTTCTCAGCTAAATGGAGTAGTGCGGATCTGCTGAAGATGCTGCCTTTTATCAACAGTGCAAATAATGAAGATTCCATGCGCTGAGGACAATGAAATGAGCCACCGCACTACTGATGGGCTATTTGTACAACTCTGTGAGTTATGTTTCAAAACCAGGCTCTATTAAAGATGCAGAACCCTTTTCAGAAGCAAAAAGACTAATATTGCTCTCCAAATAATTTATAAGTTTCCCCACAAGGCAGAAAAGCAAAGTTGTCTGGAAGCAGGCGATCGTTTTTTTGGGTTTCCTGCTGTCTCGGCTCCTGGGCCCTACTGGGCTTGGAAGGAGTCTGAACGCAAGGCTCCCCACCCACGGTGCAGAGGGGAGGCGTGTGGCCCGGGGGAGCGGGGCGGATGGAGGCGGAGCACTCCCGCCTGCCTGCCTGCGCACCATGTCCACGCTGGGCCTCACTTCATCCTACTGTGGCCGACTCGGGGATCTGGGGCGAGAACAAAATCCACAGCAATCAAATCCTGCCCCTGTCTCCTGCAAGATGGTCCTCAATCCCAGCAATTTTGCCCCCCAAGAAGTTCTGGCAAAGTCTAGAGACTTCTGGTTGTCAGGACGTGGGGGGAGGGGAGTTGTTACTGGGTAGAAACACTCCAGTCAGTGGAGCCAGGCAAGAGGATGAACATCCTTCAACACACAGACAGCCTCCAATACAAAGAACTATCCTGCCCAAAAGGTTGTGTGTGCCTAGGTCGAGAAAGTCTAAACTAAAAGTCCCCGTTGTGTTTCCTCCTGCTGATCACATGCAGGGAGCCAGCAAGGACCCTCAGAGTGTCCGCCTAGGATGTTAGGTTGGTTATGAAACCCTGGGGCCACCAAGGCACTGCAGAGGAACCACCACGCTGGCCCAGGGCCACTTCAGTGGCATCTGGCCTCCTGGATACGCGGTGCCGCCACTGAAAATCAGAAGCCAGGAAGGGTGGTGGCTGAGAGGCCCGGCTCTGGACGGCTGCTCTGGTTCAGATCCTGGCCTGGCAGCCGACTGGCTCTGTGACCTAACGTCACCTGTTTCATCCCCCTGAGCTCCATCCCCACGCAGTAGGGGTGACACGCACACACCTGCCTTCCAGAGCAGCTGCAGGCAGTGAATTGGCTCCTACCCACAAAGGGCTTAGCAGAGGCGCGTGGAGGCGCCCAGTAACTGTAGATAGGGCCGTTATAATTATTAACATTGATGATGAGGAAGTTGATTGAGAAACACACAGATGAGTTCATGTTTAAGGCTAAGTAGGAAAATGAGACGCCAAATCATGTTCCCATTACGTCTGCAACTGCTCTGCCGTAAGCCTGCAGGAGACCCGGCCCAGGAAGGATGTGCACCCCACCCCTAGATGGTGGGCCAGGGGTAGACTTCTGGATGTTCGTTTTTGGAAAAAGAAATTAAATCCCAGTTAAATAAATAAAATAAAATGCCATAAGCACACCAATAGGAATATTCATTTCCAAACCATCATTTTCAGCCCTAGAATGAGGTTTTGATTTTACCTGGCTGTGTGTTTATGGGCATAGAGCGGGTCAGCACATCCCCCTACAGAGCCTACAGTGGCCGCGCGGATACCGGAAGGGAGAGCAGGGACGGACGCAGGGAGAGGCCAGCACCCAGCAGAAGCTGGCCCTGCGGGTGCTTAGGAATACAGAGCTGCTGGGAGGCATATAAGGTAGCAGAGAGCTGCGCGGCCAAACCGCATCACCAGCAGCAGAAACTTGGGGCTCCCAGAAAGAAGAGAGTTTCATGGTCAGCTCAGGATGTCCCCAGATTGGCAGCTCAGGTCTGGTCGAGTATGAAAACAACCCAGTAGACTCCAGGAGGTTCTTGTTTGCCTCCACCACTAGCTGGTTGTGTGATTGCAAAAGACATGAAACCTTCCTGGATCTTAGATGCCACCAGATGCCAGGAACCCCTCCCCCCACCCCAGGTGCGACAACCAGGAATGCTGGGACACGGCTAAGTGTCCCTAGGTGGGTAAAATCCCCTGCCCCCCACCCCTCAATGGAGAACCACTGAACTAGTTACTCCATAGGATTTCTGCAGCCCTCAAATTTGAAGATCATGAAAACAGATCCACTTTTCAAATGCATTTCGATGACGTGAGCCGATTTCTGCAGGTAACTGCTTTACGGCCAACAGAAGCAGGGCTGGTTCCTTGAGAATTCTTGGGCCATTTGCAGCTGCAGAAGCCATGAGCAGATTGAGTGAGGATGACCAGCGACATGAAAAGCCAGCGCAGTGGAAAATACGAAGTGGTACAGAGCATGGTACCCCGGGACTCAGAGCAAAGAAAACCCAGTGAGGTGGTGAGGACCACGAGCTGGTGGAGGTGGAGGGGAGACACATGAGAGCACTGGAACACGTTCTCGATGAAATGAATGGAAAACCGGTCTCATTTCTCAACTGATAAGTTAATTTATGCGGCATGTGACTGAAAACACACGAGAAACACATTAATAAACAGCAAGAAGCTCAGCAAGGCTGAGGGGGACCCCCTGCCCCCCCTCGCTTGGCGGCGCATTAATCCGGGCGCAGTAACACGTGTCAATAAAGGACCGTATGTGGGCCGGGAAATGTTGAAAGCATTTCCAGTAATGTGTGTCTTTCCTCGAATCCGACCTGGATCATAATGGATTATTTTACTCCATTTCGGGATATGCGTGTTTCTTAGGTATATTTTAAAACCCTTGGGTTCAAATGTACCTTATTACATTTTAAAGTCTTTGGGTTGTAGCAGAAAAACGTTCTGCGCGATAAAACATAGAGCATAGTTGAGGTTTGATGGGTTTGCTTCTATTTTCTACCCCACAAAACGCTTTCTAAATGCCATTAAAATTTAGCGTACACCGTAATAACCAAGCTGCCTGGCTCCATGTTTAAGTCAATGGGCTTCTGAGTTTTATTTCTTTCATATACATCAAACCAAATAAAGTTGTTGCCGCAGCCAGAGGTGAGGAGGGCGATGCCGTTCCTGTGTAGACCAAGCCCCTACGCCCACAGCGGGGGCTGAGTGGGTTTCAGAGCCACTTACAGGGCACAGGATGGGCGGGGAGCTGTCACTGCCAGGAGCCCAGAAAAGAGAAGGGCTGTTACATAGGAGAAGGGAGAGTGTGCAGTTGGTGTTGGAGGTGATGGTGGTCTTGGGGAGGCTCCCTTAACTCTCACACATGGAAACTGGGAAGTGGCGAGCACTAATTGGAAGTCTCAAGTTCAAGTCTCAACTATGTCCCAGCCCTACCCAGTTAGGTAACTGTACACCCAGGGCTCAGATCAGCCGCAACTGAGTACCATCCCAGCTTCCTACCCAGGCCAGCATGACAAACAGGAGCCCCCTCTGTTCCTGCACCCTGGGTTAAGAGTCCAGTTCAGACCCCTCTAATGAAGGACATACCTCCCTACCTCCTCCAAGTCCCGGCGATGGGGGTGGAGGAGGGGCAGGAAGCAACTCACCCAACCTGGGACCTGGCCAAACCTCCTCGGGCACCTGTGCCTCCAAACGTTCTCCCCTCTAGTCTTGGGAAACAAGACAGGGTGGACCAAACTCCCCAAACCAGAGGCAGAGGGCGAGGAGGCAAGGCACAGCGGGTGGAAATGCAGGGTGACAGTCATGGCGGGAGGGGAAGCGAGGGAACGCAGCGGGGCCTACGCTTTGCCGTGGGACAGCGGGGCTCAAATCCCGCTGGGCCCCCGCGGGTAGGAATTCATCTCACTGCATCTCCGTTCAATCATCGAACAGGAGCACGTGGAGCGCCTGCCACGGGCTAGGTGCGGCGGCGGGCGCGGGGCTCCAGCAGCATTCGAGAAGAAACAGAGCTGCAGCTAGTGAGGAGGGCAGGTGGGGAAAGGAGGACAGATGTACAGGTGACAAGCGCTACCCCAGGGGCAGACGGAGCCCCTGTCCTGGTGGAGGGAGGGGTTGGGGAAGGCTTCACCCATAACCTCACTTTGCTTATCCATAAAATGAGCACACAGGGCTGCCTAGGGGCCCTGGTGTCTGGACCCAGTGAGACAATGGGAGCCAAGCACCTGCTCCGGGTCTGGGTCAGAGTTAGCGCTCAGTGAACAGTCCACTGCAGTGTTAGGTCCAAGGCTGTACACTCGGTCCACCTGCCCTCCTTGTAATGGCCCGGGAGACGGGGAGATGGCAGCTGGGAGCGGGGTGCACCAGACTTCACCGTGTTCCTCCAAAGGGGCCTCCCAGCCCCCACCCGGAGCCGAGGATGCAGAGGTGGTGTCGGCGGCGGGGCATTCAGCTCAATCTGCCAAGCCCGGCCTTGCCAAAGGAATGTGAAGCCGCCCTAATGTGTTATGACAGGCAGGAAGTACAAATAAACATAATAAATCTGGCGGGATGGTCGTTATGATGGAGAGTCTGAAGGGAAGCTGGGGATGGGGCAGTCGGGTCTCCTTTATGTCAAGGGAGCTTGCAGCCAGCTCTTCCGCTTTACCTGGGGCTCTGTTCTTTACAGCAAATTGGACCTTTCGCTCTGAAAGAAATAATTACTCTCCTAGGAGAAGAGCGCTGGCCGTGAATGCTGATATGACACAATGTCACCTTGCCAGTCAAAAGAGTTCCAACTCCTCAGCTTGGGTCCTGGCCAACAACCCGTTTCTTTCTCATAATGGAGGTCACCTCTCTATAGAATTTGTTGATGATCTCCAAAATGACAAGGAAGAAAGCTCCTGTCAGCAGGATTTTTTTCTAAGAGGAAAGAATAGAGCAGAGATGAAGGCAGCAGGCGGCGTGGGGTGAGGAGAAGGGAAAGGACCCAGAGATGGAGCCAAAGGTCAGGTTTTGCATCACCAGAAGGGAGACGTCGGTGGAGTTCCATCCAAAATTAACTCTGAGACTAGCGACCCAGACAGATGGGCTGTGTCAGAAATAGGGGGCTGCCCCTTCTCCATCCCAGGGAGGGAGGCTGCAGAGGGAGCTCAGGCAGCCCAGCTGGTGGGTCACTGCAGTCTTGTATCCACACAGGAGACTGGCACTGGTGCCTCCAGCCCGTGGTCCGAGAGCCTTCATTGTAGATGCGGGTGCTCAGGTGCCAACTCACACAGGGAAATAAAAATATCCTCGGCCACGCCACTGAAGACACATCGGTGGGGAGGGATTGCAGAATGTTATCGTTAGCTCTCAGCAGGAGGAGAGTCTCTCCTTCACCTGCTGCACGTTGTCTGCAGAGCCAGGAAATCTTGGCCTTGGCGGTTGTAAATAATTCCATCTGCTGAGAGTCCAGAAAAGAATTCTCGCTGCGTGCGCACCCAGCCAGTGCCCATGTGGGGCCGCAGAGCTGTTCTGAGTTCTCTCCAAGGCAGACCGCGGCCTTGGCGGGGCAGCCCCTGGACAGTAAGGAGCCGCTTCTCCCTCCTCCTCCCTGGCTCCCCCCAGCCAGGGTCAAGCAGATCCTTTCTTGAGCGCAATCCCGGCCAGGGCGTCTCTGCCCCAAGCTGCATTGCTAGGACTTTGTACCCACGTGGAAACACACATCAAGGCTTAGATCAGTGGAGCTAGCCCAAAACAAATGGGAGCAATGAAGGAAGGAACTGACTGAGCAGGATGTCCTTGGCCGGGGGGACCCAACGTACAAAAAAAATCACCTCTGCCTGTCAGGAGTCCTGAGGCCACTTCCCTCCCCAAACCCACTCGGCTTTCTGGATGCTGATGTTAATTCTGCTCTCGGTCAGACAAACATTTTCTGAGCACCACGTGCCAGCAATGGTGTCGCATCCACCAGGCTCACAGCGAGCAAGCAGAGGCCAGAGGAGAAAGGATGCTGGGAGGTAAGCAGGTGATGGAGGCTCTTGCGCCCTGTAGGGCCTGGACCATCTCCCAGGTTGGAGAGTCAGACCCAGGAAGCAGGACAGCTTTGTAGAGGTGGGAGCAATGGATGGAGAGGAGAAGGAATCTTCCCAAGAGCTGCACTTTCCACCCTCCTCTGGCCCCAGGGCCTGACCTCCCTCCGGGAGGCCGAGCGAGCTCTTCTGGGCTCATCAGTCAGTGGAAAGGCCAAACTCTGGACTGTACAGCCAGCTTTCCCAGAATTGCCTTGCTGGCAAATTACCCCAGAGCTGGCTCAAACCAAGTGGCTAGGGGAGCTATCATTTGGGCCAGAACTACAGCGAGAATTTAGCATATGAATCGAATCTTAGCATATGATTATACAGTCTTATGAAGCAACAAACCAGACGCAGGAACGGGGACCATCTTCAACAAGCAGGCGTCCTGGAAGGAGGCCCGCCATCCCATCCCAGCCCAGGCAGGGTGCTCTCTCTACCAGCCCATGGTGCTGAGGCCGCACACCAGCACGAGGCCCAGGCAGAGAGGCTTCATGCACGTTTACAATTTCAGGACCATAAAAAAAGAAGGAAGAAAGATCTGAAATTATTTTTTTAAATATGAACAGGAGGTTTTAATCAGAACAGGAGAGAGAAATTCCTTTCAAGTAATAGCTTGGTAATAGCACTTCCTAAAGTAATGAGATTTCAGTATTCAACAATAAAATGTGATCGACTCAGGGTTTGAAGAAATAAAACTCGAAAGATAATTTTTAGAGTGATTTTCAGATGCCTGACTTGGTGTTACCGGTTCGGGTCATTAAGCCTCCCTGGGGGAGGGACACCAAGTGCGTGATGCTAGAAAGGCCTCTTCACAGAGCAGCGTCACCCTGAGCCTCCTTCCCCGAGACCTCTGGGGACCACGACCCTGGGGTTAGTCCTCATGGGGCCTCGAGGCCAAGTGTGAGGCCGGCTAGACATCACAGCTGCTCCTTGAGGAGGTCACTCTGTGGGCTGACCCCCAGTCTTTCGTCATCAGCCACCGAGACCAGAGGCCCTCCACCCTAGAGCCTACCACCGCCACCACCAGCCCTGACCCGCCTGATTGGAGAAGCCATGGTTGGCTCACTCATTCACTCATCCCACAGACGCGCACTGAGCCTCTGCTTTGTGCTACAAGCTCCAGGGGCAATGTTTCCGCTGGGCTTATCCACAGATAGGGGACCTCATCTGTCGCCTCAGCGCATGACCCACAGTGATGCCCTTGTCTCGTGGCCCCCAGAGCATCCTAATCTTGTTTGAGGTCTCACTTCCAACATGCTGCCCTCAGGAGAGCCTCCCCTCACTGCCCCTCTCCCATAGCTGCCTGAGTGCCCTCCCCTCCCCCTTCATAGCACATATCAGAGTGGGGATGGTCACCAAATATTCTTTGGTCTAACAGGCATCGTCCTGGAGGGCAGGGACCCATATCTGCCTTGCTCTCTGCAGGGTCCCCAGGATGCTATGTAGCTCCTGCATCTGGTCAGTGCTCGATAAACACTGGTTTATGAACAAAAGAAGTGAATCTGGAGCTGTCCCATAATGGAGAGCACAGAAACTAAGGCCAGAGTTCAAGATCCAAGTGGAAAGTCCGCTTGACCCCATGTGCAAACTTGGGAAAGGCCCTGGGCTTTTCTGAACTGGTTCCTCTCTGCAAACTGATGGGGCTGGACCAGAAAAACATCTTTTTTTTTTCCCCCTTTCTTTCTGATTTTAAACTTCAGTGACTTCACAGTTCGTGACTCTCCTCTGAGCTCTGGCCGCAGGTGTCAGGGTCCTTGTGATGCTCTGGCTTGCTTTGCCTTGGAGGGGGCCTAACAAGGTGCAAAGCTTAGCAGAGAGACGCCCCCGCCCAGCTGGCTGGCCGCATGGCTACCACGCTCCAGACACAGAGAGCACCTGCTGGGGTCAGTGGGGGTCTCATTACCAACTTGGGGAGACAGACAAGAGACCTCCTCCCCCGACTCTGGGTGGACCCCAAATAGACCTGCTCTCACAGGGCCTAAATCCTCCTAAGGTCCCAGAAAAATACAATGTCCAGTGGCCCCCATCCTGTGGAAATACCACTCACCGGCAGGAAGCAAACTGCAAACTGCATAGCCTGCAAGCCGGAGTTGGCGTAAAAGAAAGGATTACGTGAAGTTTGGCTGACGGATGATGTTCTACAAAAGGTCACCCCCCAGATCATCCCTCCATTCATTATTTATTAACAAGCCCCAAGACGTGAGCATTACATCAAATGTCCAGTGTGGGGAAGATGATAAAGTAATATTTTACAGCTGGAGGCCTCTTAAAGGTGTTAACAGAAAGCTTACAAAGTGATTTCAACGTGCTACAAAATAATTTATTAAGAATTCACTGCAGCTGAACATTAAAAAAGGTATTAATCACCAAGTGAGATGGAGGTAAGAAAACAGCCTAGCCTACGTACACGTGAGATACAATGACTGAGCACCACGTCCGTGTTGATCTGACACGGGTCAGACAAGGGTGCGGTGCCTCCTACTTACAGCTGACACATTTTCCACTTGGCATGTGTCTGCATTAAAGTTTCCCCCCAAAATTCCACTTCTATAGAGAGCCTCTCTCATCTGAGTGGGTTGGAAAAATAGTCATGTTCTTCTAGTCATGTTCTATCAGGGGTCTTTGCCCCCAGGTCCCCCAGTTCACCAAAACTACCCAAGCCCACCAACTCTGCCCACACCCATCAACTCTACTCACACCCCCCAACTCTACTCACACCCCCAACTCTACTCACACCCACCAACTCTACTCACACCCAACTCTACCCAAGCCCACCAACTCTACTCACACCCCCCAACTCTACCCACACACACCAACTCTACCCACACCCCCCAACTCTACCCACACCCCCCAACTCTACCCACACACACCAACTCTACCCACACCCCCCAACTCTACTCACACCCCCCAACTCTACCCACACACACCAACTCTATCCACACCCCCCAACTCTACCCACACCCCCCAACTCTACCCACACCCCCCAACTCTACTCACACCCCCAACTCTACTCACACCCACCAACTCTACTCACACCCACCAACTCTACTCACACCCAACTCTACCCAAGCCCACCAACTCTACTCACACCCCCCAACTCTACCCACACACACCAACTCTACTCACACACACCAACTCTATTCACACACACCAACTCTACCCACACCCCCCAACTCTACTCACACCCCCCAACTCTACCCACACACACCAACTCTACCCTCACACCCCAACTCTACCCACACCCCCCAACTCTACTCACACACACCAACTCTACCCACACCCCCCAACTCTACCCACACCCCCCAACTCTACTCACACCCCCCAACTCTATTCACACACACCAACTCTACCCACACCCCCCAACTCTACCCACACCCCCCAACTCTACCCACACCCCCCAACTCTACTCACACCCCCCAACTCTACCCACACCCCCCAACTCTACTCACACACACCAACTCTACCCACATCCCCCAACTCTACTCACACCCCCCAACTCTACCCACACCCCCCAACTGTACTCACACCCCCCAACTCTATTCACACACACCAACTCTACCCACACACACCAACTGTACTCACACCCCCCAACTCTATTCACACACACCAACTCTACCCACACCCCCCAACTCTACTCACACCCCCCAACTCTACTCACACACACCAACTCTACCCACACACACCAACTCTACCCACACACACCAACTCTACCCACACCCCCCAACTCTACTCACACCCCCCAACTCTACCCACACACACCAACTCTACCCACACCCACCAACTCTATTCACACACACCAACTCTACCCACACCCCCCAACTCTACTCACACCCCCCAACTCTACTCACACACACCAACTCTACCCACACACACCAACTCTACCCACACACACCAACTCTACCCACACCCCCCAACTCTACTCACACCCCCCAACTCTACCCACACACACCAACTCTACCCACACCCACCAACTCTACTCAAGTCGACCAACTTCGCCCACATCCACCAACTCTACCCAAGCCCACAAACTATAAGAAAAAGACCAAAACAGAATAAATGTCTTAGTTCCAAAATCAGGTGTCTAGGTTGTAAAGCAGGTCGGGGACAGGTGCTCTGGCTTTGTGAGTATGCTGAGTCATTTGGGAATAGCTGTGACTATTTGCAAGTGGGCCACTTGGCCCTGCTCAAATACAGAGAAATGTTTCACAGTTGATTTTCTAAGATAGATGGATTATGGTCTATTCATTTTAGGAATGTTCAACCCCTAGAGGGTGGATCTCAAGGACTCTTCCTCAAAGAGGAGCCAAGGCAGAGAGCAGCCCAGGCCACTGGGAATCAAGGCAGAGGTGCAGACAGGGAGCGGAGGCAATGGAGAATGAAAGATGGTCCATATGCATGGGCCCTGCCCAGAGGAATGAGGAAGATGACTCTCGCCAAAAGAGTTTTCACCCCAAACTCCTTTAACTAGTGGCAAGTCCTCTCTTGCATAAGAAATTGATTGTGATGTATAAAAGTTTAATGTACCCCAGCCTTCCAGGTTAATATTTATTGCATGAAATGAGATTCACCTTGACTTTTTAAAAAGTCAAGCTGTGGAAAAGTCACTTGGGTGACTGGATACATAGGACCTGAATATTCTGGTTCCTTCTATGCAGCAAACAAGAAGAATTACAGAAGTCCTTGAAGAAGGAGGATGCGTTTCCTCAGGGGTCCCAGGCTCTGTGGCCTCCCTTTCTGGCCTGGCCAGCTCTGACTCACCTATCAAGTGTCAGCCAGAAGGCCACCTCGCCAGGGAAGCCTTTCTGACTGCTCCCCTGACCCCAACCCAAAAGTTCTCTGCTTGACTTCAAGTCCCATGAAGCTGGGGACCAAATCTGCCCCGTTCCCCTTGTATCCCCACTACCGGTGATGGGCTCGTCCCCAGCGAGGAGCTCAGCAGACACGCGTTGAACACACGAACGATCGTACATTTGGAGAGAACCAGAGGCCCAGCTGGTTTCCATCAGCCCTGTGCTGGGCAGCTTGATATGATGAGGGACCACTATTCCAAACAAACATGGCCTTCCTCCTATTTTTTGTCGAAGGCGACCCCTTGGCCAGGCTGGCAGGCAGTGCCTAAAAAGCCAAGCTGAGCTTCGATTACTGAATCTCCCCATGAGCTGTACCCCTTCCCTAGGAAGAAGCATCCAGAACAACACCCTAACACCCACAGCCCCGCTTTCCAGGGGCAAGTCCCATTAACAACGGCTGAGGCAGCAGCACGGGAGACCTCAGCCAAGCGCGGACAGATTTATGTGCTGCAGAAAATCACCCTATTAAGTTCAGCAGTAAACTCCCTTCAGCCAAGCCGTGCTGTGCCCTGACTGCCAAGTGGCTGCAGACAGATCTGGTGGAGAGAAGGTGGCAGACGTGGCAGGAGGTGGGTGGCCTCTGACCTTCTTCCTTGCTGCAAATCCCCGCGTCTGCATCGGCCAACCCTGACCGACCAGGCCGGGCTAGGACATGGCGAAGGTGGACGGAAATACACAAAGCCCACGAGCATTTAGCATGTCCCCAGCACAGGGTCAGTGCGCGGACACTTTTCACCAGTTATTTCACTGGACCCCAGTTCCGCCTTCCAAGGTGAGTGTGGTACCATTTACAAATAGGAAACTGAGCTTTGGAGAAGTGAAGTCATTGGACAGAGGTCACTCGCTGGTAAACAGTAGACCTGAGGTTGGAACCGAGGGCTAGGCAGCCTGTCTTCTCAGCCCCACTCTCCACCACCTCAGTGCCGGGGCCACGTCCTGTCAGACACGGCCTTAGTGGGAGTCACCTCCTGAACCCGCCTCTTCGGTGAATTCCAACTTCGACGTCACTAGGCTGCACCTCTCCTTTCTGATCGGGCATCAGTTAAGTTGTACCCCATCTAAAAATCCATGTGTTAGGGCCCCAACCCCCAGTATCACAGAATGTGATCTTTTTTGGAGAGAGGATCTTTTCAGAGGTGGTCAAGTTAAACTGAAGTCATTAGGGTGGGTCCTCACTTAATATGACTGGTATCCTTAGAAAAACAGTGAGATTTGGACACAGACATGCACGCGGGGAGAACGCCCAGCAAAGATGAAGGCAGATGTGGGGAGGATGGATCTACAGGCCAAGGGCCGCTGAGGATCATCAGCAAAGCCCCAGAAGCCAGGAGAGAGTCACGGGCCAGGTTCCCCCTCAAAGACTCTGGAAGGAACAAACCCTGCCAGTATCTTGATCATGGACTTAAGACTCTGGAACTGGGAGAGGACAGAGGTCTGCTGTTTAAGCGCCCAGGCTGCGGTACTGGCACAGCCCTGGTCAGCTAGTACGCTAGCTCTGAACCACTCCGCCCAGACCCTGGTTCAGAAGAAAGCAGGTGTTTTCTCTTCCCTGCTTACCTCAGCGCACGCCCTGCTCTCTCCCGCTTCAGAGTTCGTGCTCCAAGAACACAGCCAGAGCCCCTGCACCAGCTCTAAAGATGGCCCGGTGGTCCATCTGCAGACCACTTCATCTCTGCACGTTACAGTGGTCAAAATGTTTCTTCCATCAATGAGCTAAAACTAACTGCCAAAGGACAGCATGAAAGAGAAACGAATTCGAAGTAAAGTCTTCAAGAAGAGAGGAACTTCGAGCTGAAGGGTGAGGACGGTTCTGACACTCACGGGGTCGGAGGACGGGCTGCCTGAGTCCTCCTCCCCCTGGTGGGAGGGACCGACTGCAGGGAGCACCGAGGGGGAGGGGGCTCCCCGGCCTCTTCCAGAGCACAGTTGGGTGAGGCCAGCCATGGTCTTCCCTGCCCTGGGAGCAGGGCCGTCAGCTGCCTAGTCCTCTGTGAAGCACAAGACCCACCGTGGCCCCAACCCGGGGTGCCCTCCTAGACCCCCCGGGCCCCCGCACACATATCGCAGGAATGAGGAGAGGCTGGCCGCTCTCTGAGCCCCAGCGTCTCGTTGGAAAGCGGTCATCTGACCCCCACCACCGACAGACAACAGGGCCGAACAGACGGAGCCAAGACGCTCTCAGCAAGCTCCCCTCAGGCCCATGGTGAGCCCACTCCACCCCAGGCCCTGCAGCGGGGCACGTCTCCCAGAGCCTTCTAGAAGAGAGGTTTCCACTTCCCCATGTGCCTTCTGGGCTGGGGAAGGGCAAGACTTGACAGTGAAAGCCGCTGGGCTCCGGGCCCGGAGGGTGTGCCGCGCCCCCCTCTCTTTCCTGACTGTCAGTGCTGCCAATCAGAGACACGAGCTCTCGCCATGGGGCCGAGGGGACAAAGACGGGCGACCTGGCTGTCCACAAACAAGGCGCTGCACGGCGAGGAGCCCCGTCAACAAGGCCCCGAGGCCTCATTTGGTCTGGAAACAGCAGCCCTTCCCCTGACCGTGCGCCTGCCGTGGTCTGCGCGGTGCTGGCTAACCCAAGAAGGGACTGCACATCGCTTCCTCTCGTAGGAGGACGAAGGAAAGTACATCTACATTCAGCACCTAAGATTTAGTTCTGCCTGAGGGGGCCAAGTCTGGAGAGGTGAGTCTGAGCGGGGAGGCGGAGGAGCAGCAGAGGCAAAGGGCAGGAGGGCGGCCCTGGGGTGCAGAGACACCCCCCAGGTCCCCAGGAGGAAAAGTAAAACCCCGTGCCGTAAACCGCTGGCCGGAAGCGATGGCCACCTGAGCGTGACGACATCAATAAAAAATACAAACAGTGTAAAAAGTCATCAAGCGGAGATGAGCTTATTACTAATTATGAGGAGCTTGACATGCTCCGACTCCTCGTAAAATAAATGAAGTCCACTTTTAATCTCTGCTTCCATGACTCCCAGATAATAGGCAAATTTACTTCAAGGTCACACCTCATTTATCAAGTCAAGGTTTTTAGCCACAGATTCAGAGAAGTAACTGGACGATCCCACCTCCTCCGCCAGAGGACAAGACCACCGGGCTTGTCGTTTCTTGGTCCCTGAGACCACTGACCACAGCCTTCCCGTCTCTGCTTTACTGACAAAGAGAGGAACTCAGAGGAGCCTGGAAGGGGGGACATCTTCTGTGTCTATTAGTCCTTCAAACATCTGGGCTTAACCTTCCTTTTGAAAATGAGCCCAGACCCCCTTCCCCCGCCAGCACACAGACAGCCTCAGCACAGCCCAGACCCCCTGGGCTCTGTTTGCAGCCACCCAAAGGGTCGCCGAGGTGAGCGCAGCCTTCCAGGGAAGACCATGATTTCCCAACTCATTCCAAGGTGGGGAGGGGGCCGGGGTGGGGGGTGAGGCATGCCAGGACACCTGTTCAGACTAAGTGGAAGCCTATCCAGGGGCTTCCCCAAATCAGAGGGAGCCACCACACAGAAAGGCCCAGGAGCGAGAGCTCACCAGCTCCCAGGCGGCAGCACAGTGTCATCCAAAACGAAGCACGAGTCGCAGTTTGGCCACCAAGTGAAGCCACCAACAGAGGTGGGATAGAGACCCTCCCCGCTCCAGGAAGCTACTTCTAAACAGCAACATCTACCTCCCCTGAGCAAGCGCCAGGTGCCAGACGTTTGACAGTGGATCCTCATGCCAAGTCCAGAGGCAAATTCCCTCATTGTCACCATTTTCCGGGTGTGGAAAGCGAGGGGTGCAGGTTACTTAACAGTGACGGGCCCAAAGTCACTGAGCTAACAGGTTGCAGAGCTGGCATTCAGGTGGGTCTAACCTGCGCATCGTGCCTGAGCTGTTTCAGGGAGGGAGCGAGGGATGGAGAGATGGAGAGAGGGAGGGACAAAACAAAGTAAGAAACGAAGAGGAAAGGGAGGAAGGAGGGAGAGAATGATGTTTTAAAAAGACAGAAAAGAAAAGAAAGCAGGTCAGGAAGTAGCAGAAGATGGACGGACAGGAGGAGATAACACAAATGGGAGAATGATGACTTGCACCAAAAACAACTTTTCTTCAAAGTTCAGAAGCAATGAGCTAAGAAATGAATCTAATACATTTCAAATTCCCTTCCTGTGACTTCAAAATGCTCTAAGATTGATTGCGTTAAACTAAAACTGTAACCTACTGTATCTAAATTCAATGAAAGTGCCAAGGATTGATTTTATTTTCTGAGCCCCGAGGCAGGCTTTCCTACCCTCTGGTGAATCAAGGCCTCCGAGCAGCTTTCAGGCCAGGATTGCCCCAGGATGCTTGTCCGCCCGCTGCCGGGCACACATGGTCTCCAACCTCAGAGCAGCCCCACATTCCCCTCCACTCAACCGGGCACTGTTCCATGATACATCACTGGACCTCAGTCCGCTAGATAGAGGTGGCCCAAGGACCTACTATGGAAGATTCAGTCTATGTCCTTTTTTTTTTCCCCAAAACAAACAACTTTTCATTGAAGTGCAGTTGATTTGCAATGTTGTGTTAGGTTCTGGTGTACAGCAAAGTGATTCAGTCTTGTATATTTTATATACATATTCGTTTTCAGATTCTCTTTCTTTATAGGTTATTACAAGGTATTGAATGCAGTTCCATGTGCTCTACAGTAGGTCCTCGTTGTTTGTTTATTTTATATAGAGCAGTTTGTATCTGCTAATTCTAAGCTCCTTATTTGTCCCTCCTTCTCTTTTCCCTTTGGTAGCCGTAAGTTTGTTTTCTGTGTCTGTGAGTCTGCTTCTGGGTTGTAAATGAGTTCATTTGCATTATTTTCTAGATTCCATGTATAAGTGACAGCATATGGTATTTGTCTTTCTCCTTCTGGCTGACTTCACTTAGAATGACGATCTCCATCCAGGTCCATTCATGTCACTGCAAACATCAGCCCATGTCCTTTTATTTTAAATCATGCCTTGTTTTGTTTTGAAGAACTCATGCATCTAATCTTTTTTTTTTTTAACATGACTTTCTTTATCTTCTTTTTGCCCTTTTTTTTTGGCAGGGAATGTAATTAGGTTAATTAATTTATTTAATGGAGGTACTGGGGATTGAACCCAGGACCTCATGCATGCTAACCGTGCACTCTACCACTGAGCTACACCCTCCCTACTGAGCCCACGTCCTCTGGAGCAGGGTTTCCTGAGCAGGTGCGCACAGCTCTCATTTCGAAGAATGGCTGCTTGCCCAACCACCATCGCCATGGCGGATGTAACGGGAAGAGCTAGTGGTCCTGAGCACCTCCTGTCCGCCAGGCATGGAGCTGCCTGCCGTCCATGCATCTCACTTCATCCTCACAAATTTCAACTTCCTCCTCACCTGGGGTCAGCGCCGTCTTTTAAAAACACCAATTAATGATAGTCGCCTATTTAAAAATAATGCAAACAAACAAACCAACCCAAAACCCTTCTATGGCTTTCCTGAGCCCTTTAGATAAAGGATGAAGTCTTTAGGACTACGTGGACGACCCTGCACAAACCCATGCCTTTGAGCCACATCACTATCCCCCCACACTTGTTAGATCAATGAATGACTGAACAGCTCTGAGATGGGAATCATTCTCCCTGCTTTATCAACAAGGAAACAGGCCCAGAGAGGTTAAGCTACTGGCTGAAGGTTGCCCAGCTGAGAGGGGTAATGTCAGGGCTTGAGATCCTAGCATCTAGGCAGCTTAGTCCCTCTTCCTCACAGCTGCCCCTCCACTAGATCACTCCCTCCTTGCCAGGAGCCCTGGATGGGCCCTCATGAACCAAATGAACAAGGCTTAAGAAGGGGGCTTCCATCTTGGGTTCCTGGGAACCTGCAGCCTTAGGGAAGGAAGGAACAGTGGGGGCGAATCCATGGATGTGTTCCCCCCCCCTTACTGGATGTTCCATGACACAGGACAACGTCACAAGCCCCCTGTGATCCAGAAAACCCCCCACAGCACCAATAGGGTCTGCCCAGAGCCACATCCTTCCCTGGACCCAGTACATGCTAGAACAGATGGACTTCAGGGAGCCTCTGTGTCAACTGTGAGCTGACTGCAGGCCCGTGCGGGGACGGGAGCAGGGAGGACTGTCAGAGACCGTGGGTGATCACAGCAGCAGCTGCCGTGAGCTTGGGGCCCCACCACGTCCTCAGCCCAGCCCCGGGGGGCAGGCACTGCTTTGCCCCGATCACAGAGGAGGAGACCGAGGGTCTGAGAAGTTAAGTAACTTGTTCTCAGTCACACAGTCAGTAGATGGAAGAGGCAGGATTCGCAGCTGGGTCTATGTTACTCCAAAAGCCACGTTCTCAACCAGTATTGTGTTTCCCTGTAAAAGCAGCCACTGGGAGTAGGCTGGCCTGAATAAATGCAGAGCGGGGCCCGGGCACGCTGCAGGGACCCCCATGGACAAGCAGCCTGCTGGTAGCCCCCCCGGTTTAGAGCTCCCACTTCACCTAGATTGAGCGATTGGCAGAGGAGGAGGGAGAAGTCACTCCTGCACTTTTCCAAATCCCCTCCAACCAACCGTAGGTTCCACGTGCATCTCGAGGCAGAAGAGGCTCGGAGACTCTGGGAACGCATGTTTCAAGAGGCAGGTCTCACTCAAGATCTCTTAGTGTGGCTGCCTTAGGATGGAGCCAATATAGCCTCAGCAAAAGCCTGGAAAATGTCGCAGCGCGTGAGGGCTCGGGTGTGGGGCACACGTACCCCTGCCCAAAGACTCTACAGAGGCTCCAGGAACTGCCTGGAGGGTGCACCCACCTCCTCGGAGGCATGTCTACCCAGGGTAGGGAAGCCGGGGAACTGGGGGCTCTGGGCATCCCCTAGCCCCGTGAGAACACCTCAACCAAAAAGAAAAAGTCTGCTGAAGTCAGGTGCCCCTCAGGTCCTCAACCTGGCAGAGGATCCTGCCAACAGCAGCCCTGACGTGGAGTCTCCTTTATTTCCATGGTCCCTGCTTCAGCTCTCTCCAGCCTTCTGGGTAGGGGGTGAAGTTTTCTGTCCCTGTGCCATGCACAGTGATGCCACCCCCAAATCCTCCTGGGGAAGAGGAGAGGACATTTGGGCCTAGCCCTGGATGAGTGGAGTCAGCTGTGCTTAATCTGGAATAAGAGTGTTCTAGGCAGTGGGGAGAGCACGTGCAAAGGCCCTGGGGTGTGGTCAGGTATGACAACCCAGAGGGCCAGCAAGGGGGAGTCTGGTGTGAGACAAGGCTGGATGGCAGGCCTGACCAGGGATGGGTGAGAAGACCATGGTGTAGGGGAGTTTGGATTTCATTCTAGTCACAGTAGGACCCACTGGAGTATTTTAAGGAGGAAAATATGATTTGGTCCACATATTGGCTACTGAGTGGAAAATAAGTTGTGGGAGACTCAGTAGAGGGGCTCTGCCACTGAGGTGGAAAGAAGGCGATGGCCTTGAGCTGCATTTCGGGGACAGAGTTGTCAGGGCTGGCTGAGTGATTAAACGAAGGAGAGAGGGAAAGACAGAAATTTAATCCTTGGCTTTTAGAAAAAAGGGATAGGTGGGTGGATGAGGAAGACATGGGAGGAACGAGCTTGCTAGACATTTAGGAAGCGCTCCATTTTGGTTGTATTAGGTTTGAGAGGCCTGTTAGACACCCAGGAGGAGACTCTGAGTAGGTACAGGAGTCTGGGGTTCGGGAGACAAGTCAGAGTTAGAGAAATTAATTGGGGGATTATGGGCATAGAGAGAGCATTTAGTGCCTAATTTGGGTCAGGCACCATGTTAACAGTGGTGACCAGATGATGAAACTGCGGCTTTGAAAGGTTCGGTAACTTGACCAAGGTCACATCATGTCCCAGGCTGACCACCCAGGTTCCTGACCACTGAGTTCTCAATGTCACCAGGTGGTCAAAGATGGTGACCTCTGAGGGTCTCACACAGTGCCTGGAACTGACAGATGCTCCATCCACATCGGTGCTCATCTTGGCCTCCTGCATCGACCCCTAGGGGTGGACGGGGTCCCTCTGGCCCTCTCTCTCTGTGCCTTGGTGGGATGGCTTGCTTAGAGGGGAAGAGATTTTCACACCAGTTTCCTGGCTCAAGATTGGGTCTTGCCAAGAATCACAGGTCCAGCAGGGGAGGAGGGGGAGCTTTTGAAGGATCCAAGGTGAGGCAATTGGAAGGGTGCTCCCCTCCCCCATGCTGGACCTCTGTGCAGTCCCTCACTGAGACCCCACAGCACTTCCCTCAAACCAGAAGGTCCACTGGCCTCCCAGGGCCCGCACAGGAGCTGGCCTGCCGGACCTGGGGCCAAGAGGCCCAGAAAGCATGAAGCTTGTTACAGGTTACTTTACAAATAACTTTCCTGGGAAGGGCTCCCTGGCCAATGTCCCAAGGACAGAAAATCAGGGAGTACAGATGTCTTCCAATACCAACACCACACACGACTCCTGGAGCCCGAAATAGTCACCACCTTGGCCACTCTGTCCCCATTAATGACCCAGCAAGATGCTGACATCCCAGGGGCTTTTGTGAAGACACCAGGGCCCATCTGTTTCTTGGAGTCCACAGCCTGAGGAAACTTCTCACTCATCCTTTTTAGGAGACATCAGGGCACACACTCCATCGAGACTCCTAGATGACAAAAGTAATGTCCCCTCCTGCGGAAGCAACGAACCAGGCAGCCCAGGTCGGCAGTAACTGGATAGAAAAATCAACACCGAGAGCCGTGACCACGGAAACCCTTTTCTCTGTCCGCCCTCTCCTCTGCTTTGGCCTCTTCTGAGTTTTTCCATCTTTCTCTCTCCTCCTTCTTGCTCTTCCTGCTTCCTGTCCCTTTGGTCCTCGTCTCCCTTCTCCCCTCTGCCTCCCCCTCTCCCAGAACCCCGCGATCCTGATCCTCGGAGAGGGCACCAGCCTCAGTTCCATCAGCTTCGCCTTGTGTCTCGGCTGCCCTGGACCTGACACTTTCCTAACGGTTTCAATTTTCTGCTCCCCGCTTGCCTGCTTTATGGGGGAGTGTTAACAGCAGGAGCACATCACTTTGTTCTCTTTTGTATAAAAACTCCTCTCTGACTTGTGTACCCTCCACGCTCTGCCTTCGCCGAGCTCGGAGGCTCATGATCCGGTAGTAATAACGCTCTGTTTACACTTGCCATAAATGTCAACCAAATAATAAACTGCCCTCGCATCTTATCCTGCAACTCGGGGGCTCGGGCACAGCTTCACACGCAGTTAAAAGGCTTCCCAGATGACTCTCGCTCCTTGAAGTCCCTCTGACCGGCACACCCTGACCGGGCAGGTTAGCAGAGATTCCTTCTTCAGCCCTGGACAGAAGATGGAACCCTCCCTGGTCTCAGTTTCTGAATTTGCTTCCCTCCCTGGCCTGCCTCCCCCGGAAGCCGGGCTCAGGGCACAGCCACGGGGCCGAACCACTGACCTGTATGTAGACCAGGCAGAGGCCACGGTGATGTGCCTCTCCTGGGTGGCAGGACTTGCTCCCTTTCTGGCCAGACCTCTGATTGTGGGGAGGTGCTGTGGCCCTTTCCACCAGAGCAGTCTCATCGATGCATGTGCACTTCGGCCGGGGCGGGAGCCTGGAGGCGTTTCTGGCCTTCATCCTGCCAGAAGCTCCTACCTGGCTGTTTCCAGCTGCCCGCGCGCCTGGCGCTGCGCTAAGATTAGAAGGCAGCACGCTTCAGCAGCTCTGCGCCTTCCCCAAGTGAAAGTAATTCTTCAGCCATCAGGGTCGTGCCTGGGAAAAGCGCGAGGCCACTTGGATTCTCTCTCTGAGAAAATGCTCACTTTGGCAGGTGGCCCTGTCTGTGTCCAGTCCTGAGGTCACGTTGCCCAGCCCCATGAGTCTGGGGTGTCTGAGACGGTGAGGTCCGCACTGCCAAAGTGCTCAGAGGGACCGCGGGGGACCACGGTGGGGAGCCCTGCCCTCAGGGGGACCTGGAGGACCCAGCCAGCGGCTTGGGCAGAGGGCACAAACGACACAGCAAACAGACTCACATCTTCAAGTGGCTGTGGCTCCCTCCCCATCACCGAGAGAAAAGTCAGGCGCCTGGCAGGACTCGGTGGGACAGAGCCCAGTTCCAAGAAGCACTCTGTCTTGTACAACGTGCGTGTGTGTTGCAGACGCACGTGCACCCACACGTTCACACGTGCGCACTGACACAGCACTAGGATTGGTTTGTATAAACCCCTCTACGATGCGCTTCTACACCAGCAGTTTAATATGCAGGCAGAAGTCCTGGGAGGTGGATTTGGGCTCAGTATAAAGAACAGAAATGAGAGCGTCTGACAGCTGCCGCGCCCCACACAGGCGCAGGCGCAGTGGGCGAGGGGTCACGGGCATCTCATTACAGGAGGTTTCCAAAGGCCAAACCGCCGGCTTCCCTGGGTGACGCCACAGAGCCGACTGCACTGCGCCCGCCTCCAGCCCCCGCCCCCCCGGAACGGGAGAGGGTGAGAGGACCAACATAAAGGTAACATTTCAGGTGTCCCCCAAGACTGGGAGTGTGGGCTTGGGCAGCTGGAGGGACTTGGGACCCAGGAGGGTCAGGAGGACAGGGTGTGAAAGAGCACTGTCCATTAACACCCCTCGGGTCCCTTGCCTGGGCTGCAGGATGCAGGCCGAGCAGGGCACCCACAGCTCCTGAGGCCAGGTCGCACTCATTCTGGGGAGAGAGGTCGGGGGAGGAGGCTGGGCACCAGGACAGAGGGCGGCAGGGAGCACCTGGGAGAGAGCTCCCCTGCCCGGGAGCTGGAGGGGGCCTTGCCAAGGCACCTGTGTGCAGCCGGGGGGTGGGGGGAGCTTCTGAAGGATCCACAGGTGAGGCACTTGGAAAGGTGTCTCCCCGGCCCCTGAGTCAGACCCTAGGGCAAGCCCCGCTGAGACCTTACCGACTTCCCCTCGACCAGAAGGTCCACCTGCCTTCACAGGAGCGATGCTGTGGCACTGAGGCCGGAAGACCTGGGAAGGGACATGACTTATCACAGTTGGCTTTTCAGATGAGGTCCAGGTGCTGTTGCGTGGTGACTTTTATCCCTCCAAGACATGCTGAAGGCCTAACTTCCAGCGTCTGTGAATGCGACCTTATTTGGGAATAAGGTCCTTGCCGACGACCCAGTTAAGGTGGCATCAGTAGGGCGGGCCTTAATCCAGCATGGCCGGAAGCCTTACAAAAAGGGGGAATTTGGACACAGAAAGACACGCGTAGGAAACACAACGTGAGGACACCAGGAGAGCACCCTCTGCAGCCAGGGAGCGTCTGAGGCACCAGAGGCGGGAGGGACAGCCCGCGGAAGGAGCCAATCCCACCACCACTCTGATTCAGACTTCCGGCCTCCAGGGCAGGGAGACAATAAATTCCTGTTGTTTAAGCCGCCCAAGTCATGGTGCTTGGTTACGGCAGCCCCAGGGGACTAAAAGAACCAGCATTACAAGTGCCTGGCCTGACTCTGTCACCTTGGTTTGGTTTACGGGAAGGGAAGCCCAGGCGGCCTGGACAGGATAGTGGCTTTGTCTCAGGTTACTTAGGGGTCAGTGACGAATGTCATGCGCTTTTGGAACTGAAAAAATCTGGGTTCAGATCCCACTACGCCACAGCCAGCCTGTGTGACCTTAAGCGAGTTCCTCAACCCCACTGAACTCATGTTTCTACTTCGGAAAGAACAGTAATGGACACGGGGCCACCCTCTGGGTCGTGCAAGAACGCGTACATAAATGGTAGCACAGTGCCTGGCACATCACAGGGGGCCAGTTTTTCAGATTAAGAAAGAAATCTACTGTGCCCGGCCAGTGCCTGACATGAAGTGTGGACACTCGACAGCCTCCCAAACCCCAGTGGCTTGGCCACTGCAGTGCCCCTGAGGGTTGGAAAAGTCACCTACAGGCCATCTGAGTCTCTCCAAACTCCACCCAAAAGAAGGACCACGTGATGTATTATCCAAACCAGAGTACTTCTGACATGAAAGGGGTGATCAACAAGATGGAGGCACCCAATACAGACAACGGTGGCTCCACGGAGAATCTCAGTCGCTCAGAAAGGGCTGCTACCGGGCTCAGGGGAACTTGGTGTGTGTTATGGGCTGAACTGTCTCCCTCCCAAATGTGTATGTGGAAGTCCTAACCCCAAGTGCCACAGAGCATGGCTGTGTCTGGAGAGAGGGCCTTTAAAGAGGCAGCTAAGGCGAGGTCATTGGAGTGGGCTCTCTCCCAATATGACAGGTGTCTTTCTAAGAAGGGGAGCTTAGGATACAGACACAGACAGAGACAGCCATGGAAGGAGACAGGGTGTAGACGGCCATCTGCAAACCAAGGAGAGAGGCCTCACGATGCCTCGGATATACTGTGTCCAGAACAGTGAGAAGATAAATTTCTGTGTTGAAGCCACCGAGGCCATGGTGCTTTGTTAGGGCAGCCCGAGCAGACAAATGCAGCCACCTCTGGTGACTGAGCAGAGGGCACCTGCCAGAGCCACTGGGGTCCTGGGATGGAGGGGGACAGAGAAGACAGACAGGAGGACCCCAGAAAGCGGCTGGAGGTGGAAGTGGGGATGACAAGCCCAAGAGGCGGCAATCAACAGTCGCAGGATGCTCCCTCGTCGGGCGCTTTGGGATACTGTACAATTAACAGGCACAGGATGCTCCCTCGTCGGGCGCTTTGGGATACTGTACAAGTCTCCATATTGCTGACTTTGGAGAAAGAAATGGCAATAAATAAATGTAAAGCCCACTGGTGATGGTGTGAAATGATGCCTCATCTAATTATCACCATTCCGTGGTGTCATTAACATGTACTCGAGGAGAATGGTAATGATTTCTACGTTTAGATCGCAGCGCAGATTTGCCATCTTAAGCCTACAGTCCAGGGACACGATATTCCCTAGGACAGAATCTCCTACGGACAAACGATAGGACTGTACAACCAGGTGGGAAGAAGTGACTCACTGGCCGAACTGCAGATGGCATCATGATAACAGAGGAGTCCAGGAAAACCCATAGGAGACCAAGGACGTCGGGAAATGAGGCGTGAGGAACTTCGATGGTCACCCGGGGGTGTTGCTGGAGAATCTTCCCACAGTCACAGATATCCCTTCCTGCCTAACAAGGGTCATGATACAGTGAACGTGGCTCCATCTTTCTCTGATGCTTAAAGGATCACGGCATCCCCGAAAGTCGCTGCTCTGAACCTCAGGGAGACGTGGAATGATGTTAGAACACTTCCCCGAGTTTGCTTTTTCCCAGGTTCCTATTATCTTTCTCTCTCTCCTCTCAAACTGGAATAAAACTGAAAATATTTCAGTTAGCTGACAATTTGACAATTCCACTCGGTTGGATCCTGGTCCCTTGGAGTTCTCCTGCGTGGAGCACATGGTCACCCTGTACTTGTAGGGGGAGGGGTCCTACCCTCCAGCACATGCCTGCTACCTTCCCGTCCCCTCCAAGGGGCAGGTGGAAATGCACACTTGGTACCACAGCCCCACCCTACATCGGCCTATGAGTGGACACACAACCCCATGACATCCAATTAGCATGCTGGCCTGGGAGGGGTCATCTGTGCGGCTATGAAAAGATGGGTGTGGCCAATAGAATTTCCTCCCTTAGGAACCAGCCTGGAGACATCACAAGAATCAGGCAATTAGCAGCCGACACTGGGGCAGAGATGTTGTCAGAAAAGCTGAAGTGGGACCATGAGGAATCAAGACAAGACATGAGGACAAGGAGGCAGACGTCACGAGAGAAAACTGGGGGAGAAAGCAGAGGCAGTGAAAAGACAGAGAAGCAGGCCTGCCAGGCAGAGGCACAGAGCTGGCCATGAGACGGGCTGAGTGAGCCAGCCCTCCCCATCCCTGGAGCTGCCTGTCCCCTGGTCTGGCCGTGAAGTCCAGCCCTCCATCCTGTTTGCCAAACCGCACTCCTCCTCAGGTGGTCGTGTGGGTTGAAAAAGATCCATCCATGTCCTGACTCTCAAAACCCGTGACTGTGACCTTATTTGGAAATAGGGTCTTTGCAGATGTCATAAGGGGTCAAGATGGCATCATACTGGACGAGGATGGTCCCTGATCCAATGAGAAGGTCCTACTGAGGGTCAGAAAAGGGCACATGAAGACGCAGAGAAGCCAAGTGACGATGGAGGCAGAGATTGGGGTGATGCACATACAAGCCAAGGAACACCAGCCATTGCTGGCAGCCACCATAAGCCAGGGACAGATTCTCCTTCAGAGCCTCTGGAAGGAAACCAACCCTTCTGGCCTCCTGAACTTCAAATGAATACATTTCTATTGTTTTAAATCACCCAGTTTGTGGAAATTTGTTATGGAAAATAATACAAGTTGTCTGAGCAAGTCCTAGCTCCTTGCAACCAAAAGGAGAACATTAAAAAAAAAATAATAACCAAAGCCATGCCCCGGGACTTGGTGTGACCGCAGAGGGCGGTGGTGACCTTGGGTGAGCCAGTCCCCTCAGTGGGGCTCGGGCTTCACTGTAGATTTCCATGGAAAAGGCAGAATGGGGACAGGTCACTGATTAGGGGACAAATCCTGAACTGTTTCTCAGAGCCGTTGGCCACTCTCCTCTCCAAGGACCGTTACTCGCACAGCAGGAGGATGCGGTGGCTGAATACTTCCTGCCCTAAATAGTTTGGAACCTCTTTAGCATCACGCAGTTGGAGAGGAGCGTGTGGGATCTTTCAGAGGCTGTCCCCAAACAGCTGAGCTGCACAGGACAGGTCACCCTGCAGAGCTGGAGGACAAACGCATCGATGCTGTCTGCCTGATTCACTCTGTGCTTTAGTGCATGACGGTCAGTGGGTGGAATCGGGACACAGGCTCTCAGCGGTTCCACTCGGCCTCACGGGGCTCCCAAGAAAACCTAGGGGGCAGGAGTCTGGCCTCCTCAGGTGAAGGGGTCTGGGGACCTGCCAGAGGTGCCTCACGCCTTCAGGCAAATTATCAACCCTCTTCAGACGTCAGAGCTCTGAGAAGCTGCCTCCTGCCCGGCCCCGGGGCTGGGAGGAGGAGCTGCAACAGGGAAGAACAAACCTGGCTCCACGTTAGGTCTGCTCCTCTGGCTCTAACCCTGGGCTCTGTGTCCTGGGCTCAGTCCTGCTGGTGCTGCAGCTTTTGTAAAAGAACGTTGCCTCCAGCCTGAGATACACAGGAGAGACTATTCTCAAGGATCTACCCTTTAAGGACATAAAATTTTCCCATTCGTATAGAGATAAAAAAGTTGCAGAGCAAGATTATACTGTATAGCACAGGGAAATATATACAAGATCTTACGGCAGCTCACAGAGAAAACAAATGTGACAATGAATATATATATGTTCATGTATAACTGAAAAATTGTGCTCTACACTGGAATTTGACACATTGTAAAATGATTATAAATCAATAAAAATGTTTTTAAAAAAGTTGCAGAATAGAAAACAATATTTATCTTGGAGTTCTTCAGGAATATCATGACCTGACCTACGCTGACAGCTCCAAGAACAAAGGATTCCAAATCCAAGAAGTTTGCAACAACTAACCACTCCCCCCACCCCTGCCCCTTTAGTATAAAAGGAGCCTAAATTCTGACTTGGAGAAGATGGTTCTCTGGGATATTAGTCCCCCATCTTCTCAGTCTGCTGGCTTTCTGAATAAAGTCTTTATTCCTTGCCCCAACACCTCATCTCCCAATTTACTGGCCTGTCGTGCGGCGAGCAGAACGAGTCTGGACTCAGTAACAGAACCTTCCCCTGGAAGGGAGCCCACCTCCGTTTCAGAGGCTCCAGCTTAACTTTCCACTCTCTTCTTCACCAGTTCATTTGAAAATAAATTGGGGTGGGGGAAATGGGGAGATGCTGGTCAAAGGGTACAAACTTTCAGTTATGAGATGAAAGTTCCGGGAATGTACCGCATGGTCACTATGGTTAATAATGATGTATCGTATGCTTGAAATTTGCTAAGAGTAGATCTGTAGTCTTCTCATCTTAAAAAAGTGATAATTATGTGAGTTGTTGGATGCGTTAATTAAATTGATTGTGGTAATCATGCCACAATAATATATACATATATCAAATCATGTTGTATCCTGTAAATAGATACCATATTGATTTGTAACTGATACCTCAATAAAGCTGGGAAGAAATAAAAAATAAAAAACAACCCAAAACAAAGCACCCCAGATTTTCAAAATAATAGAAGATGAGTGTTCTGATTTCTAAGGAGGACATCTTATTGGCTGAGCCCATGTGTTCACATCAGCCCACCCCCAGCCCGGTGATTTTAAACTGTATGGAGGTATGCCATTATCTTTTGAAGTTTCCCCAATTAAGAAGCAAGCTCCCAGCTGCTTACATTTAAAGCTAAATCTTGGGCTTTTCTTATTCCAGTTTCAATTCCTCAGCAGAAGGCAGGTCGGCATCATCAAATGCCATAGATCCAGAGATTATCAGCAAGAAGAGGGCGCTGCGAGACTGTCTAGGCCACTTACCGCTCTCCATTCTAAAGAAAAGTAGCCTGAGGATCAGAGAGGGAGCGTGACCTGTCCAGGGTCACACAGCAAGCACAGGTGGAAGTGGGACCAGACCCAGGACTTTGGGGCCTGTTTGTCTTCTCAATCCCCAGTCTCCAAGGAAATATAGCCTGACTCTTGGATAAGAGATGGACTAACTCACCCCAGGGGCTTTCAAACCCTAACACCGTTAAGCTCAAAGCCAGCCCTGCGTTACCACTGCAAGTAGCCCTTCTTCAGCTTGACTCCCAATTGCAGCTGCCAGCTGGGCTGGTCCCTGGACTTCTCTGGCATTGAGGGATGCACCGTGGCTGACCACGAAAGGAAGGCCCCAGCAGGGAACCTCTCCGCACACCTGAAACATCTGCTCAGGGTCCAGCAGTCCTGGAGTTTCCCACTCTACCCTCTGTCTTTCCACAGATGTGCTGGGATTCTTTGTATATGTTTGGAAGCAGATGGCAGGTAGGTCGGTTACAATATTTTAGCCAGAATGACTGTAGCCCATGCTTTAAAAGTCAGCCTAGAGAGGACCCATCCCGGGCATTAAGCATTTATCACAGGCCAGGCCCTGGACATAATGAACTAGATTTAATCTTCACAGTCGGGGACAGTGGGGCACGCAGCTCACTCACACCGGGCATGGGCTTGAGCCAAGCCGTCGGACTGGGAGACCTCATGGCGTGCCCTGCCCAGCTGGCTGACCACAGATCGAGCGAGACGCAGAAAGTGAGTCTTGGGGTTTAAAAACAGCGTTCCCATGGCTATGGCTTGGTCTTACCCAAATCACTCTTAAAAGCTTCTAGGCACAATGAAAGGACTTTCAGGATGTGCCCAACGTCGTCAACATCTCAGAAACAGCATGGCAGATCGTGGGAAAGGAGTTAGAAACACGGGTCATCCCCAAAGCGGAAAAAAATAGAAAGGAAATAAACTCCAGACAGATTCAGAATTAAACTGTTAACATCAAACTTTAAAAAAAATTGTGATGAGCCTCCTTCTGACTATGAGACAGGGAAGGATTTCTTAAAGAAGATTAAAAAGTGCTAAATGTAAAATAAGATATTGATAAATTTGCCTATATTAAAAGTAAGAACTTCTGTTCATCAAAAGACATCTTAAGGAAAGTGGAAAGCTACAAACTAGAAAGTAAAAGATATTTGCAATATATAAAAGCGACAAAGGGTTGTATTAATAAAATATTTATAAAATTCTTACAATAAGAGACAACCAAATAGAAAAATGGACAAAAGACTGGAATGGGAAAGAGGGAAAACATGGGTCTGATCACTGTATGAGGAGGTGCCCCACCTCCGCATGTTCAAGGAAATGCAAGTAAGACCATAAACAGACCCCAGCTGACGCCCACTCCACTGACACCAGCTAAGAATCTGACAGGGTCTGCAGAGGGCAGAGAACTTGGGAGTCGCTTGTGTATTGCTAGGGGGCTGTCGGTGATGCGATCGCTTTGGAAGACAAGGTGGGCTGACTTGTAAAGCTGATGCAATCATCACCTTATGGGATGTACTGAAGATAACTGCTTTTGCTACTCCGCTGAGAGATGAAATCCAGTCCCTCCGCCCTTGAATCTGGTCTGCCCCTAGTGACCAGCTTCATAACAGAATGTGCTGGGAGTGACGTTCTGAGACTGTGGGGCTGACTTTAAGAAGCCTGCAGCTTCCACTGGCCATTAGGAAGACTCGCTCTGGGAGCCCTGAGTTGCCGTGCTGGGAAGGGCGAGGTATAAAGACCACATGGAGAGGTCTGGGAGAAGCAGCACCAGGCTGGCCCCAATGTTCTGGCCCCAACCACTCCAGCCATCCCCTGTGAGCCCTGGGAGCAGAACCACAAGATGGGGTGGCATGTGTCATAGCGGAAGATGACCAGGTCCCCAGAAGGCCCACTCCCAGGAGAAACTCCCATCTAACTACACCAGGAGACACACAGACACACATGGCAACTCTGGGCAATGCTGTTCACAAAAGCAAAAAACTAGCAACAACTAAATGCCCACAGGCAGGAGAAGAGTTAACTGAACTGTGGCAGAGTGCTACACACAGTGGAATAGTACACAGCTCTGAACATGAGTGGACCATGGCTACACACCAACATAAATGGGTCTCAATGACATGAAGTTCAAAAACAGGCAAAACCAAATGATGTATTACTGAGGGATACACATATAAGTGATGACTGAAACAACAGGTCAGGAAATACAAGCATGCATTCAGGATTGTGATGATCTCTGGGAGATGGCAAGGAGGAGGAGGGACGGAGCATCCCCTGTGGAGCACAAAGGGAGGTGCATTAGCTGTCACAATGGTTGAAACAACCCTCTAAACTAAACAACACAGTAGGTCGTGAACTAAAGATCATCACCAATCCAGTGACTCTGATTCCCTGTCTGTTTTAAAAGCAAACTCCTCGCTGGACAGAGAACCAAGGCTCTAGTGGCCCACGACCGCAGGGGGATGGCCAGCATGACCCAGGCAGAAGCTTGCAGCTTTAGACAGTAGAACATGATGTGTCATCAGTCGCCCCGCAGTCAGGCTGGGGCGCAGGAAACACGCCACCAGGGGAGGCAGTCTTCCCTCGCACACCCCGAGCCACACGGAACCACCGGGCCTCGTGCTTTATTTCACAATTGCGTGCCTCCCACTTGACGCAGAAAGATAGGACTTATAAAAGATGGCTCCTGGAAGGAGAGTTTGGGGTTTTATTATACCTCTGGGCTAGATTGGGCAATCTTGGAAGAAATAAGGTTGCACCCTTTTCATTTCCTCTCGGCAGGACAGTATTTCAGCAGCGGGCGGGGGTCAGGGAGAAGGAGTGGCGGAGGGGCCGGCGCCGCGGAGCGCGGGGGCCTCAGGCCTTCACAGGAGCAAGGAGACTGAGTCTGATGGATGATCCCAGGAAACACATCTCACAGGACAGGCGTGGGCTGGCGGGAAACCGTCAGGAAGGTGGACAGTCGGGCCCCTGGCCAGCTAGACCCGGGGGCGCTCGCTCTGGCCCAAGACGGCTCTGTGTTCAGCCGCTGGAGCTCCCAGTCCAGGCTGTGCAGGGACCTGCGGCAGGACTGAGACAGCATCTTCCCTTCCCTTTCCTTCCTCCCGAATCGCCTCCTATGTCCAATACAGACGTCAAATTGTGTGTTTCCTAAAGTGGCTCCAGCCCTACCTTCTAGGATTCCAAGGAATGCAGGACTTTAAGAAGTGGGGGACATCCTCCCAGGCTTACCATGAACACCTGCTGTGAGCACCAGGGGTTGGGGGGTCATTTCTTCCCAACCCGCACCTCAGCGCCCTCCAGCCCCACCTCTTCCCTGGGCACGAGCTGAGCAGGTGACGAGTCAGTTTCCACACAGGCAGGTCACCAGTTAGCAGAGAAAGAACTCAAATCCTGCTGCCCTGGCCCCGGGGAGGCTCACTAGGAACCCCAGAACTGCAAGGGGAGTAGCCAGTGGGTTGGTGCTGGGAGAGTGGAGGGGGCCTGCCTCCCACCCCAGGAAGCCCACGTGGCCTCCTGGGCTCTGGATCCAGCTCCCTGCCTCTGGACCGGCTGCGGAGCCTGGATGACTTCTGAGGTCACTTGAGGGCGGCCCGCCCTGCCCTCTAGGCCATCTGAGACGTGCAGCCACTCCAGCGACAGCCCCAGTGTGGCTCAAAAAGCGCCCGGTGGGCAGATGTAGGATATTCCCTGACCATTTTCCTGATGAAGGAACTGCTGTGTGCCTCAGTTTCCTCCTTCATAAAACAGAGTTGATGGTGGTCTGTCTCCTAGGGTTAGTGAATGTGAAGATGAAACGGGATGTTGCGGGAACGTGGCTCCCAGGACTGAGCAGCACGCGGGCAGCGAGGGCTTCCCAGTAACACGCAGCATCACCCCTCCTGTGACCCGCTCTCCAGCACGATGGCACCATGGGCTGGAGGGAGCGCAGATGACGTCCAGGCTGGCCACCCCCTCTCCCCCTTATAGCCCCCTGGGAGGCCAGCTCCGGAGCACCTTTGGAAATTTAATTCTGCCTCCCACCTGGGGTGGGCACACTGCATTTCATGTCTGCAATGGAGACGAGACAGTCATGACTCTTGAGTTCCGGGGAGAGAGAAAGCGCTGGACCCTGGTCAAGCTGCCGCCCAGCCAGTCTGAAGAGAACGCACACACAGATGATGTTCACGGAGGAACAATCACGCAGACGTCAGGCTGGTGGCAGCCGCAGGAACCCCAGGCTGGTAAACACTTTCGTCATCATTTGCAGGGGAGCCAGCTCCAAACTGGGCAACAGCTCAATTCGGAGGGAGCCGTGGCCCCTCTAAGAGAGCTCAGCCTTATCTTCATGACCCATATCGATCCCCAACCTGCTTTGTTTGCTCCCAGGTAACAAAGAGAAAGCAAATATTTTCAACTCGCTGGACATGAGGACGGCGGCTCCCCACATCCTGGAGGGTGTCCTGCTCTGGTCGGCATACCCAGGCTGGTCACCTGCTCTGTGGGCGGGAGGAGAGGTGATTTGGCTTTTCTTCCTCTCCTTTCCACCCCAAACCACAGGGCTGTGAAGGGCCTTGCACAGCTGAAAGGCAGGCCTCCACTTGCCTGGGACTGGGACCCAGAGCTAAGGGTGCAGGCTGGCCCGGAGCCCGATGGGAAAAGTTCCACCTCAGAGACCCTTTGAGCTCCAGGGGCTGGTCTCCTGAGAGAGCGTGATGGACAGCTGACAAGGGTGAGACCTGGCTTGGCCTAAGAAGGAAGGGCTTCCAGGGTGACAAGGACCCTGGCCGATGGCCCAGCCCACTCCTGCCATATCTTCACCACAGCATACACTCCCTAGTTTATAGACTGTGTGTGGGATTGTTCATGGCAGGAGCTCCTTGAGAGCAGGGGCTGTGGACTGTTCCCCACCGAAGCCCTGTGGCTAATTCATGGCCTGGTGCAAAGTAGGACCTGAGAATGTTTGTGAATGAGGCAGTGCACGGATGGATGGATGGATGGGAGACTGCATGTATGTTTACACGTATGTATGTATAGATGGATGCATGGGCGGATGGATGATGGATGGATGGATGCATGGATGATGGATGATGGATGGATGGATGGATGATGGATGAGTGGACGGGTGATGGATGAATGGAGGGATGGGAGACTGCATGTATGTTTGTATGTATGTATGTGTAGTTGGATTCATGGATGATGGATGGATGGATGGATGATGGATGGATGATGGATGGATGGATAGGTGATGGAAGAATGGAGGGATGGGAGACTGCATGTATGTTTACACATATGTATGTATAGATGGATGCATGGATGATGGATGGATGGACAGATGGATGGATGGACGGGTGATGGGTGGATGACAGCTCACTGGCTGCCTATGGAAGAAAGTAACCGTCCATAAAGGGCTACTTCCAAGGTCTCTCCTTTGCCTTGGCCTCTCCACAGAGCTACGTCTTGTGTCTGGCAGGTCCTGCTTCATCCTGTTGCCCAGGGGAATCAAGCTGGTTGGAGCACTTCTCGTGCCTTCTCCTGGACACCGTTTAAGGGAGAGACAGGGGACACCAAGCCTCCCTCCAATCTCATCCTCTTTCAAAGGGATTTGCAGCAACATGGAGGGACCGAGAGATCATCACTGTAAGTGAAGTGAGCCAGAAAGAAAGAAAAATACCATATGACTTCATTCATACATGGAATCAAACAGAAGAAAACAAGAGGACACTAATGAACTCATCTACAAAACAGACACAGACTCACAGACATAGTAAACAATCATGGTTACTGGTGGGGGAGAGGGTGTGGGAAGGGATAAATTTGGGAGTTTGAGATTTGCAAATGTTAGCCACTATATATAAAAATAGATTGAAAAAACCAAATTTCTTCTATATAGCACAGGGAACTGTATTCAATATCTTGTAATAACCTTTAATGAAAAAGAATATGAAAACGAATATATGTATGTATACACATGACTGGGACATTGTGCCATACACCAGAAATCAACACATTGTAACTGACTGTACTTCAATTAAAAAGGAAAAAAAAAGGGGGGGGGAGTCTTTCCAGAGAAAAGAAAAGGACAAGCTAGAGCAAGAGTTGGCAAACTGTGGTCCCTGGGCCAAATCCAGCCTTCTGCCTGCTATTGTAAATAAAGTTTTATTGGAACACAGCCACTGCCATGTGTTTGCAATTCTGCTTTTGTGCCGTAACAGCAAAGCTGACGAGTTGTAACAGAGCCCACCCAGCCCGCAGAGTCTGAAATATTTACTACCTGGCCCTCTGCAGAGCAAGTGTGCTGATTCCCAGAGCAGAGCATTGTTTGGGGCCCTAGCACTGGCTTTGGGACCTGGGTCAGGCCCTGAACATCTGCTTCTCACAATGTCTGCTGGAAAAAGACATAAAATACGAATGCCTGGAACAGAACACAGTGAGATGATCAGTATGAAAGTGCTCTGTGAAGGGGGAAAACAAAACAAAACTTGGAACAGGCAAACAGAGCCGGCTGGGCTCAGGAGGCATCAGGCCAAGGCTTGTGTCTCAGACCTGTCACTGTGGGCAGGATGAAGCCACTCCGCAAGATGATGACAGCAATTCCCACCAAAGGCCACCTTCACGGACAGGTCTTCCCTGCTCGCTATTCTAGAATAGTCCACTCTCACCTGGCTCTAACACTCTTTCAAAACAACTTTATTGAAACAAACAACCCAATCCAAAAATGAGCAGAAGACCTAAATAGACATTCCTCCAGAAAAGATATACAGATGGCCAATAGGCACATGAAAAATGCTCAATATTGCTAATTATCAGAGAAATGCAAATAAAAACTACAATGAGGTGTCACCTCACACTGGTCAGAATGGCCATCATTAAAATGATAAATGCTGGAGAGGGTGTGGAGAAAAGGGAACCCTCCTACACTGCTGGTGGGAATGTAATTTGGTGCAGCCACTATGGGAAAGCGGTATGGAGGTTCCTTAAAAAAATAAAAATAGAGTTACCATATGATCCAGCAATCCCACTCCTGGGCATATATCCAGAGAAAACTATAATTTGAAAAGATACGTGCACCCCAGTGTTCACAGCAGCACTATACACAATAGCCAAGACATGGAAACAGTCTAAATGTCCATCGACAGATGACTGGATGAAGAAGTTGTGGTATATGTATGCAATGGAATACTACTCAGCCATAAAAAAGAATAAAACAATGCCATTTGCAGCAACATGGATGGATCTGGAGATGATCATACGAAGTGAAGTAAGTCAGACAGAGAAAGACAAATATCATATGATATTATATGTGGAATCTAAGAAAATGACACAAACAAACTTATTTACAAAACAGAGACTCACAGACATTGAAAACAAACTTCTGGTTACCGGAGGGAAAGGAGGCAAGGATAAATTGGGAGTTTGGGACTAGCAGATACAACCTACTGTATATAAAATAAACATCAAAATCTTACTGTATAGCACAGGGAACTATATTCAGTATCTTGTAATAACCTATCATGAAAAAGAATATAAAAAAGAATATATGTGTATATATATATAACTGAATCACTATGCTATACACTAGAAACTAACACAACATTGTAACCAACTATACTTCAATTAAAAAAAACAGTTTTATTGAAATACAGTTCACATACCATTCAACTCATCCATTTAAAACACAAAATTCAGTGGTTTTGGTTTATTCATAGCCTTGTGCAACCAACACTTTAGAACACTTTAAAATGATTTTTTAAATTGTAGTAGAATGCACCTGCCATCAAATGTGCCGCCTTCTCCAGTTTAAATGTGCCGTCCAGTGGTATTAAGTACAGCCATGTTGTGTGAACCATCACCACCACAGCACGTTTTGTCCAACTTTATTTATTTTTTCCTCATGGCACTTACATCTACCCCCAAATACATCATTGCTTATGTTTCATTGTTTATTGTCTTTGCTAGGTAAACCCCATGAGGATGGGACTGGGTCTTGTTGGAAGAGCATTAGGAATATGGCAGGTGCTCAACAGAGATTCTAGTGCACGAATAATGGGTCAGCTGAGCACGCTACTGTACGCACAGCGTACTTTATGTCAAGGCTTAGGGAGGTGCCTGGGCACAGTCCACACTCATGTAAAGGCAGCAGGTTCCAGACCCGCCAGACTTACACCAGTGCCTTTGTGCGGTGTCCTTGGCCCCTGCGAGCAGCCTTCCTCACTTGTCACCCAGTGTGAACGGATAAGGAGTGTGGTCACTTACACACAATTGTTTCCACAGGATGGGGTGTGCTCTGTAGGTCTTCTGGGTCCTTCCTTCTGGGCCCTGACAGAGGGCTGGGGGCTGGCTGGGGGCTGGCTGGGTCTCAGAGCAGGAGGGTCAGGAGCAGAACCCCCCAGACTCCGGAGGAGACATGTCACTGTCATCTCTGTATTAGCCAGGGTTCTGCAGAGAAACAGAACCAGGATGGTATATATAGAGAGAGAGATTTCTTTTAAGGAGTGGGGGCTGACAAGTCCGAAATTTGTAGGGCAGGCCAGAAGGCTAGAGATTCAGGTAAGAGTTGCTGTTGAGGTCTTGAGTCTGAATCCTTCAGGGCAGCAGGCTGGAAGCTCGGCAGGGTTTGCATGTTGCCGTGTGGAGGCAGAATTCCTTCTTCTCCAGGAAACCTCAGTCTTTCTTCTAAAACCCTCAACTGACTAGATGAGGACCCCCCACGCTATGGAAGGGAGCTACTTTCCTCAAAGTCTCCTGATGTCAACGTTTGTCACATCTGCAAAATACCTTCACAGCAACCGGTGTGCGACCCAAACCCGGGCACCACAGCCCAGCCGGGTTGACACACAAAATTAACCAGCACGATCTCAACGCCACACGCCCTGTCCCCACGCGCAAGTCCTCAAATAAACACCCCCTTGCAAACAAGGGGTAAAAACAGCCCCTTGCCAAGGAAGAGGGCAATGTGCAGCCTGGGTGGACACCTGGTAAAGGCGCAGAGAGGACACAGGGCCGTGGTGCCCACCCCGTTACAGGCCACAGGCGCCGGTCAGCCGCCGTAGGCCAGGCGTCCTGGAGCCGCCAGGTGACTGTGGGCTCGCCAACATTCTGCTCAAGAATCTGTCATCATCCACCTAGGCAGCTGCTCAGAGGTCAAACCCTTAGAAATTACATTCGAGTTATTCATTGGCTGTTGCTTCCACGGCCTCAAGAACATAAACCAAACAGAAACACGGCTTCTGGGCCCTGTTACTGCTGTCTCCTCTCTTCCTGGATGAGTCCCAGGAGCTATCACTCGAAGCAAGCTGTGAAAGGAGGCTTCTGTGTCCCCGGGACACACGTGAGGACTCAGGAGGATGGAAGGCAGGAGGATCCGGCTGACGCCTGCACTTAGCTCTGGGCGCTTCGTGAACCAGGCCCAGTGCTGAGCCTGGACGGACGTCCCCAGCCTCCCTGCCTTCCTCAGGACACGCAACGTGGAAACGTGATCCACCAAGGCCACCCATCAGGTGCCCAGCTCTGGCCGTGTTGATCTCAGTCTCTCTGCTGGTCACTTGTCAACGGGACCTCTTCACTGTTCCCAAGTGGTTTATGTCACGAGCCCTGTGCCTTTGAATGAACTAGCCTCTTCTACGTTCTGTGCTCATTCTAACAAGGCTGGCTCCCCCATGTCAGGAATCCAAGCCAGAGCCCCCCAGGCAGCTCCGGGCTGTGTGGATGGCCCACGCCTCTGGGCCCTGACACACACACACACACACACACACACACACACACACACACACACACTCCTGTTCACAGTCCTGAGCTGCCAGTCGGCGGAGCTTCTCAGCCCCGCTTGGGGCTTCATGGAGGTAGGGCCAACAGGGCTCACCCCCTTCCTGTGAACCAGATCATCCCAAGAATTCCAGCCCAACACCCAGTCCGGGTGGGCAATGGCCAGGCGATGGTGGGAGCGGCCACTGCAGGCAACCAGTCTGGGCCATTGTGTTGTGGGATCCCTTGGGAGAACCAATGAAGAGACATCACAAGCACTCACCAGAGGGCTGCTTCGAGGGCAAGAAAGCCCCGTTATCAGAGTCAGTGAGCCAGTGGTTACGTTTTAATTAATTTGATAAATAATTATGCCTTGAGACACCCAGTCTGCCTTACAGGCTCTTTTCTCCACCACACAGAGATTAATCTTATTTAACCACATTTTACTTATGACGCAAACCCGGGTCTGCATCTCAGCTACCAGGCTGCAGAGGTCTTGCCTTCCACGTTAGCTCCGACCACACCTGCTCGCACCGATTGGCAGAACTCCTGCGCTGCGAGTCCAGCAGGCAGCGCGCCCCCACCGCCCCACTGCTGCCCTCCCCGGGAGGACACGCATCGTGAGCTGCCATCCCTTCTGAATCCAAACCCTGGCCTCTCTCTGCCTCTGTGTGAAAGCCAGGCCTTGGTTTGCTCCCCAGAGCGAGGTGTTTATGACTCTCAGGTGCAGGGTCATCTTTTTATCCAAAGCACCAGGAAGCCTCAAGCTGGAGCCCAGCTCAGGGGCATCGGGCTGGTGATGAGCGGAGCTGAAAATGCTCAGCTGTGCTGATGGGCGTCTCGGGGACCGTCAGCATCCCGGGGAACTGACAGGTGGCTGCTGGGTAAACTGTGACTTAACCTACATGTTTACTTTGATAAATACGCCGATAGGAACGTGCTGCCTATAAATTTCAGTCCTCTGGAAAAGAGAGTCCTTCCCTTACCAACGGTACGAATTCCTAGCACCGCATTCCTTCTCCCTCAGCTCTGCAGGGCAAACCAGACTGCACTAGGAGCGTGAGATCTCACTCACTTAGAACTGACTAGAAACTTCCACAGAGAAAAATCAAAACAAAACCCCAGAAGGGTGGCCGTGGGTCTGACTTGCCCCAGCCTCCCTGTGGGTCTCTTGTGTTGCAGGCACCTGACAATCCTTCTCGTCCACCGTGTTCAGGTCCAGTCACATCATGGCAGGTGCATCTCAGAGCCTGGATTCCATTTTTTGTTTTTTTTTAAACGGTGTGTCCTAAAGGGAGCTGGACGTGCGTCAGCGAGCAGATTCATCAGTCTAAACTGTCTGCGGAGTGCAAAAATCAGAGCTTCCTCCTAAGCCACGCTATGACATGTTCCAGTTAGGAGTGAGCCTCCTGCACTCCAGATGCCAGGTGATAAGAATTACTGATGCATTGCTTTCAAAGCAGTTGGTTTTATGGCTTGGAGATTCTGCCGGGCTTCATTTGCATACCGAATGACAGCGGAGGAGAAAGCTGCGGGGGGCCTCGCACGCGGTTAGCCTCTCCCATCTCTGCTGCCAGTTATAGGTCATTTTCAACTAACATCTGGTGAGTGTACTTTTAAACCCTATCTGTAGCTTTAATTAGGGGTCTCCCGGGAATGTCAGGGGAGGAAAAAGAAAGACACCCCCAGGGGAAGATTAAGACCTCGCCACTTTCACTGATGCAAAGCCTGGAAACGGCCTTCGCCCGACATCACTCGCCTGTGTGATCCACTGTGATAGGGAGCCCTTTGCACAAGAGGGTCTTCACATTGGCTCGACGCTGGGAGAAGCGGAAATTCTGTTTCCGCACCCAAAACCCCATGGCCTCCGGAAAGTGGCTTCTGCGCACCAAGATCCAAGAGGGGTTTCCCTTATGCAGTTGCAGAAACCAGATCTGTCCCTCAAATGCCCCCCAAGCAGCTGAGGTCACTTCAGACTCTTGCCAAGACCATTTGCTACAAGGAACCAGTCAGCAGGCTTCTCTGCCCTGCCAGGGAGGTTGTTTTTCCCCCTTTTTGGTGAAGACAGTCTTAAATGGGACCTCATTAACTGAAACAGGTTTTACTTTCCACATTGGCCAATAAGATTTCATATTCTTTTTTTTTTCAACTGAAGCATGGCCAGCTACAATGTGTCGATTTCTGGTGTACAGCGCCGTGTCCCCGTCATATATATCACACACATACTGAGATTTAATATTCTGAAGCATGTTCACTTCTTTCAGCAATCTTTGAGATCTAAAGTACTGTTTTAAAACTTTGCCAACTCTCAGGGATGTTTATTTTAAACCAAAATAAAGTGGCTTTTCCCCTCCTTCTGCTTGTCCAGCTAAATTGCACATTTCTCTCACATCAGGCTGTAGCCCACTGATGAAGACAGAAGCTGGTGGTCTGAAGAGAAGGCAGCCCCACTGTTTGGCTGTTTCCATCCGCAGCTTCTCTCCTGATAAATGTAAGTTATAAAAAAAATCCTCCATTTCACTGGAATGCCCATTAAAATGTAAACTCAGAGAGAGGATTTTGAGTAGGCTACAAAAATGCTTTATTCAAGAGACTGCAAAAGGCAAAGCAAATCTAAAGTTGATTTTTAAACCTAGTACATAGTATGTAAATACGCTGTGTGCCCTGTCCCTGAGAGGTACACAGAGAATCTACGTATTTATCGGAAAATCTGCACCATGCTGTTGGGGGGCTGTCAAGAACCCCTGCAGAGATGCAGGCCTGGCCTTTTCCCTTTGCAGTCGGCCTGTCTGAATCAGACACAAAGAATCTGATGCTCAGGGCTGCATGCGGCAAGGGCCTCAAGACATTTCTCACTGACAAAATATGGGCCCTCTGCCTGGAAACCTCCGTGAAAAGGGGGTTTCAGAGCAGAGAGAATAGCGTGTTCTATCTGCATCCACTCGGAGTGCCTTTTTTCCAGGTGTGACCTTGGACGAAGGTGCGCCTCTGTGATGGACGAGGGCCACCCACAGGTCTGCTCCGTCTGCAGGACGGGCAAGTGGAGTCGGCGGGTGCCAGTTTCCACGGCTCAGTGGTAACTGCCGGGAGCCCAGGCTCCTCCGTGAAGCTCGTCATCCCGTTGAGTGGGATTCTGACACGCAGCTGCCTCCCAGTCTGAAAACTGCGAAGGGGGCCACCCTGGAGTCTCCCATCGGTTCAGCTCCAGAAAGCCAATTAGCCATTGGGTGCCCCACCGCTGGGATGAAGTGGGGTCCTGCTGCCAATACCATTTCGAACGAGCCCAGGGAGGAGAGGCTGAGAAACGAAAGGGGCAGGCTGTCGAGGTCGCCACACTCGCCTCCTCTCATGGGATCGCCTGGTCCCCTCCAACTCTCCCGCAAGGGCCACGTGGAGTCCACTGGAAACTTACAAACACCGCGCCAGCTTCCCCAGTTCATCGTGGAAGGGTAAGTCCACGTTTCGTGCCGTCAAGGGGGCGACAAGCTGCTAACGGGGTGCGTGTTGTATATCTACGGATTTGTGCCTATTTATATAATCTGTGAGCATATTCTTTACTTTTACTGCCTGCCTTGCTCAGACTGCAGACAGCACGAAGATCATCAGCGGCCTCCTAAATTATAGATTGGCGCACCAAGTACACTGTGTCACTCATTAGCTACATCATCTCGCAGCTCCGCACAACAATAAATTAAGTAACACCATCGCTGTGGGGAAATTAGGTGAATAATTCTCACATTAAACTAAAAAGTTTGGGAAGCCTTTCGTCTCTTCCGGGCTGCTCCTAAGACCATACAGCACCAAGAACAGACAAAAGACAGGACTCTAAATTCCAAGGGTGCCATTCTTCAGAGCAAGTTAGGTGTGGTTTACATTAAAAATAGAACAGGCTCCCGCAAACAGACTTGTATTTATATAGAATGTTGCGACAACTGTCATTTTACATTAGTCAGAGAAATCCCACAGGACTGGTGTAAGTATTAAATGTGGCAATTTTTTTTGTTTACCGACAAAACATAATAAAAAGAACACAGCCTCCTGGATGGCATTCTGGGTGATTTTTTTTCCTCTTTCCCTGAAGTCATTCATAAAATAAACATGTGTTCCCAGTCCTGGCCGGGCTTCTTTATGAGCGCCTCCTGACAGTGAACTAGGAATGATGGGCAGAGTGGGCCCCCCGCCCCGAGACCCGAGACCAGCAGCTCCCACCCCAGGCTGTCTCGCTGCCTTTCCATTTGTCGTCCAAACAGCAACCACAAAGCACCATTCCAGCATCTTCCTTGAATCATGTAGTAAGGATGGAGTTACGGGGTTTCGGAAGGGACATTTACAACATAGGGAAAGCCAGGCTTTCTGCACAGATGAGTAGGGGAGAGGCATCTACATCATGAATCCCAGATAGCTCGCGATGTGCTTCTTGCTGAGAATGGAGACCTCCGAAAGCTCCCTGTGGAGCCACGCGGACAAGGGAAGGAAGGGCTGGGGGTGGGAAGCTGCTCGTGTGAAGCTGGACAGCCACCTGCCCAATCTGTTGCAGGTGAGAGGACCAAAGAGTGAGGAGGCTGGGAGGGACTGCAGACTGCCACGTGAGGTCACCTCTGGTCTTGCCGGGCACACGGTCAGCTCCCTCTGGCCGGTTCTCCAAGGGTGCGCTTAGCAGAGGTTCCCGAAGCATGGTCCGGGCTCCCACACTGTCCTCACAATCCCCCTGAGGCAAGATTCACCTCCAGTGGCAGCAGCGTTTTCCAGAGGCTGCATGACACAGTGATGAGGTGCTCTGACAGCTCATGGGACGGACAATGCTCTGGACCCTTCTATTTTAAAATTCCTCCAGTTTTAACTCAAAGACAGTGAATATTGATAGAAGTAACCCCCATAATCTAAAGCTCCCCGAGATCCTCGCTGAGTTCTAAGAGTGACATACAGATCAATGGATCAGAATAGAGAGCCCAGAAATGAACCCACAAACTTTTGGTCAATTAATCTTTGACAAAGGAGGCAAGAATTTATAATGGAATAAAGACAGTCTCTTCAGTAAATACTATTGGGAAAACTAGAGAGCTGCATATAAATCAATAAAGCTAGAACACTCCCTCACAGCATACACAAAAATAAACTCAAAATGGATTAAAGACTTAAACATAAGACAAGACACAATAAACCTCCCAGAAGAAAACATAGGCAAAACATTATCTGACATACATCTCAGCAATGGTCTCCTAGGGCAGTCTACCCAAGAAATAGAAATAAAAGCAAAAATAAACAAATGGGGCCTAATTAAACTTACAAGCTTTTGCACAGCAAAGGAAACCATAAGCAAAACAAAACAACAACCTACAGAATGGGAGAAAATATTTGCAGAAGATGAAACTGACAAAGGCTTGATCTCCAGAATATATGAACAGCTCATACAACAATAGGAAAAAAACAGATAACCCAGTCCAAAAATGGGCAGAAGACCTAAACAAGCAGTTCTCCAGGGAAGACATACAAATGACCAATAGGCACATGAAAACATGCTCAGTATCACTAATTATCAGAGAAACGCAAATCAAAACTACAATGAGGTATCAGCTCACACCAGTCAGAATGACCGTCATTCAAAAGTCCACGAATGATAAATGCTGGAGAGGGTATGGAGAAAAGGGAACCCTCCTACACTGCTGGTGGGAATGCAGTTTGGTGCAACCATTGTGGAAAACAGTATGGAGATTCCTCAAAAGACTAAAAATAGACTTACCATATGACCCAGCAATTCCACACCTGGGCATATACCCAGAAGGAACCTTAATTCAAAAAGACACCTGCACCCCAATGTTCATAGCAGCACTATTTACAATAGCCAAGATATGGAAACAACTTAAATGTCCATCAGCAGATGACTGGATAAAGAAGATGTGGTGTATTTATACAGTGGAATACTATTAAGCCATAAAATGACAACACAATGCCATTTGCAGCAACATGGATGTCCTTGGAGAATGTTATTCTAAGTGAAGTTAGCCAGAAAGAGAAAGAAAAATACTATATGATATCACTCATACGTGGAATCTAAAAAAAAAAAAGACAAATGAACTTAAATATAAAACAGAAACAGACTCACAGACATAGAATACAAACTTGTGATTGCCAGGGGGTAGGGCCTGGGAAGGGACAGACTGGGAGTTCGAGATTTGTAGATACTGACAGGTATATATAGTATAGATAAGCAAGTTTATACTGTATAGCACAGGGAAGTATATTCGAGATCTTGTAGTAGCTCATGGTGAAAAAGAAAATGAAAATGAATACATGTATATTCATGTATGACTGAAAAATTGTGCTGTGCACCAGAAATTGACACAACATTGTAAACTGACTATAACTCAACAACAACAAAAAAGAGGGAGCTCTTTGAGGACCACTGCTGTTGTCAGGGGGCACCGGCTGAACCAGCTTGGCTAGTATGGGGGGGGGGGCCTCGCGGAATTCTACCTCTGACCTCATGAGCCAAACATGCGCTGCCTGCCAAACCCAAACCTGCCTTTGGCAGGTGCTTGTTTGCGTGACCACCCTGGCCTCTTCCCTCAGCCTCTGGCCAAGGGGACAAACACAGCCCCTGCCTGGCCAGGGGCTGTACGGTCTGTACGGCCAAGTCCTTACATCAAAGAGAGAGAATAAACATAACAAAGCCTCTTGCTATTTAATATTTTTCTCTTTTAGCTTAACAGCCAATTAGTCCAAGTAAATGTGATTGAATCATTGCTTTGCACTTTCTACTGCATATTCACTTGTCCTGAGTGACGTCTTTGTTAGAATTCAGATGCGCGAGATCGGGGTCATCTTAAATTTGCAAGGAAAGACCTGATTCAATGAGGCAAAATGCCCATCTCCTGTTGGGGTCACATGCAGGCACTACTGGTTGCACCTCAGGTGTCAACTCATGTCTGGGACCAGGGGGCCCTCAGATGAGAGTACACACCTCACCCCCCAGCCCAGGCGGAGGATGCCAAGGGACCAAGGGAGCTTGGGGCGGGGGGACCTGCCTCTTCTGCACAGGCAGCTGCACCACGGGCCTCCTCCTGCCGGCATGGGTGTTCCTACTACCACCAGCCATGTGGCTGTGAGCCGGCCACCTGGTGTCTGAGGTCCTCAGTCACTTCACTATAAAACGGGGATGAGACACCTACCTCTGGGGGCTGCTCTGAGGAGGAGAGGAGATCTCACGAGCAGCCTCAGCCTCGCACCTGACAAACACTTGGCACTCAGTCCACAGGCGTCCCTCTCCTTCCCTCCCGGCAGTAATGGCTCAAGGCTGACCCTCATGACCTCTAGTCCTACCTCCCTGCCTGCCCCCTGCCTGGAAGCTGGAAGAGAAAGCATAGCGGGGAGGGGAGGGCGGGGCTGGGACACCCCCCATCAACAGCCTAAAACCATTTGTCATGACTGTCACCTCGGAAAATGATCACACATCCTTTTGTACTACCTGTATTTTCATCAGGGGTGTGTGTAGTTTCACAATAATAGAAAGGAAAACTCATCTTCATATTGCAATAATCATCATTAAATGAGATTTCATTTCATTGTCTATTTAAAAAAATCTTTTTGTGGGGGAGGTTATTTGTTTGTTTGTTTATTTGTTTATTTTTAGAAGAGGTACTGGGGATTGAACCCAGGACCCCATGCATGCTAAGCACACGCTCTACCACTGAGCTGTATCCTCCCCACCATCATTGTCTATTAAAGGGATATTTTTGCAAGTCTTTGCCTTATAGAACTTCAGGAGCAATGAATTTGGGGTTGCACATAGAAGAGATGGTGCATCACTTCTGTAATCAAAGCCCCCCAACCCCGCATCCCAGTACCACCCCACACATACGGTGTATTTGTTAGAAAGACTTTTCCTGGATTTTGGTTGTCAGCTTTCAGGGCAAGATGGACGTCTCAGCCCCTTCATCTCTCAGGTTTATGATTCTAGAGAGATTAGCCAAGGAAGAACCATTAAAGGTGCTTTCCAACTGAGAAAATTAAAGCCTGAGAGCAAAACTTTATTGCTCAAAGGTGGAACAACTTGGCATAAAGTGGAAAAAAAAATTTTTAAAGGCAATCTGAGAATCTCTTGGTTCTAAATTTAGTTTAAAATTTTCAAAGTTCTTTCCATAAATGGAAACAGGTCTTACATGAAAGGGAAAAATAATTAATTATGAATGCAACTGCAATGTCCTAATTATTAAAAATATTAGATTTAATTATTTAGACATTTAGTAACAGTTTATGTTCACCTAGGGAAGAAGATTTTAAAACCCCAATACAATTAGAAATTACATTAAGTTATTAATTTAGAGTTTGAGATTTTTTTCAAGATGTTACTTGAGCGTGTTGGACTTAATACCTCTGCAGCCTAGATTATAGGGAAGATAATCACACTGCCTGGATTTTAAGGGCATATTCGGAAAGGCTGGAGATGCCTTAAGTGGAGTTAAGGGCACTTTGATTTTATCTCTGGTGCAGCTTTTGGAGCACAAGGTCATAAGAAAACATCACCAAGCACAAGAGGAAACAGTCTTCTATCAGCAAGAACCAGCACAGACCAAAAAAGTTAAGAATCAGAACTGCAAAGACTCAGATATTGTGATGATCAGAAATGGAATCTAAAATTAGTTTGTTTAATTTGTTTAAAGAAAGAAAAGAGAAGGAAGAAAAGTAGGAGGAGGAAACAAGAGAATCTCAAAACTGACTAGGTGAATTTGAAGATAAAGGAAAACAGAACTTCTTAAAATAAAAATACAGTAATTAAAATTTTAAAACTCTACGTAAAGGAAATATTAGACAGTCACAGAGCGATGCTTGATATTGCTAACAAGGCCAATAGTCAGGGAAAATGCTGGAAAAGATGAACTAGAGGTAAAGATGGAGAGAGTCGGCAGCACTACACATGGTCTTGAGTTCAAGAGTGAGAGAGGAGGATAAGCCTGCAGGGATAACTCCATTTTTCTGAGTTTGCACTTTTTTTTAGAACTTGGAAGTTCTGAAAGGCATCAAGCCATCTACAGATTCAAGAAGTCCAATGAATCCCTATCAGAGGAAGCAAAAACAAGCCCTTGCCTGGTCCACTGCAGTGAAAACGCAGAACGCAGAGATAAAGAAGCCACCTCAACTGCAGTCAGAAGTGAAATGACAATTAGAGTGACAGCGGATTTCTCAACTGCAACAATAAGTCCCAGGAGACGCTGGCTGAGGTTTTCATGTGCTGAGAGAAAATAACTGTCAACTGAAGATCGCGTATCCAACAGAACAATCTTCCAAGAAGGAGGATGCAATGAAGATATTTTCAGCAATGGAGCAAAAACAAAACCTGAGCGTTCCCTACCAATAAGGCTGCCTTAGGAAGCTTCTCAAGGATGTACTTCAGGAAGAGGGAAATGATCCCAAAAGGAAAGCGTAAGACTCAAGACTGAGCAGTGAGAAAGGAGGTGGTAAAATTGAGGGTAAATACAGGGGGTCCCTCCTCCCGTAAACAAGCCCTGCTCCCTCTCACCTACTCAGGGACCTTCCTTCAGCAGTTCTCCTCCTCTGTCCCCCATGTTATCAATATTTCATTTCTTTGGGTGTTTTTAAATTAAAATTTTGTTTTTATCTTTTCCCTTAACAGAGGCACTGGGGATTGAACCTAGGACTTCAAACATGCCAAGCACATGCTCTACCACTGAGCTATAGCCCCACCCCCCATGTTAGCAATATTTCAGTGTCTACCAGATCATTCCCATTTGTATCCAAACATGCTGTTATTTCTTCCATTAAAAAAAATCTTGTCCCCATGTCTCCAACAGCTACGACCTCATTCTTTTGCTTTCCTTTGAAGTTATCCCTAAAAACAGCCACCTTCACTCCCTGCCTCCTGTTTCTCCCCTCCTAGTCTCTCTTCGATCAACTCCAAATAGCATTTCTCCCCCAACATCCCACCAAAGCTATTCTTGACAATGACCTCCTCAGAGCTGAACCCAGTGGTCAATGCTCAGTCCTCTGGAATGTGACCTGGAAGTGGCATTTCACCCCTTCCTCCTTGATACTCTTAGTTTCTTGCCATCAGAACCCCACCCTCCTCTAGGTCCCTCCCCACTGTGTGGTCTTCTCCTCCTGCTCTCCTATAGCTCGTCTTCCCTGATGAGCCTCGGGGATGATCCTGGTGTTCTTTCTCATTCTCTCCCTCATTGAGTTAGTTTCCTAGGCTGGTTGCATGGTTCTGGAGCCTACAAGTCTGAATTCAAGGTGTTGGCAGGGCCATGCTCTCTCTGAAGACTTGAGGGAGAATCCTTCCTTATTGCGTCTCAGTTTCTGGCAATTCTAGATGTACCTTTGCTTGAAGCTGCATCATTCCAAGCTTTGTCGCATCATGTCATGCCCTTCTCCCCTATGTGTCCATATCCAATTTTTCTTCTCTTATAAGGACAACAATCATATTGGCTTTAGGGCCCACCCTAATTCAATATGACCTCATCTTAATTTGATTACATCTGAAAAGGCTCTATTTTCAAATAAGGACACGTTCATAGATGCTGGGGTTAGGACTTGAATGCGTACAATCTCATGGCAAGAAATGCCACCTCTGTGCTGATGACACACACATTTATATTTCTGGCATGGAATTTTCCCCCAGCCCTCCCAAAGGCAGCTCTCTAGGCCTCTCTTGTTCTGCAATTCTTATGTAATCTTGCATTTTCTTCTTTAAAGAAGGCTCTTAAAATTGTATAAGCTTCAAGTCCACAAAACCTAGGTCTACCTTTGAAACTCCAGACTTGGGTATCCAACTGCCTATCTGAATTTTGACACAACTCAAATTCAGTGTGCCTGAAACAGAACTACCATTCTTCCCCCCAGACCTTCTCCTCCTCCAGCTTCCCCACCTCAGTTGATGGTCACTCCATTCTTCCAGTTGCTCAGGACAAGAACACTCAGGAACATGCCTGATTCTACAGAATACCTGATCCTTGAGGAAATCATTTGTGCCACCTTCAGACTACACCCAGCATTGGGCTCCTTATCACCATCTACCTACCTGGCTACACCTGGACCCAAGTCAGCATCACACCTTGCCTAGATTACTATATCAGCTTCCTAACTTGTCGCCCCATGCGATGGGATGGATGTTTATGTCCCCAACCCCTGCAAATTCATATACTGAAACCCTAAGCCCCAGTGTGATGGTGTTAGGAGGCAGGGCCTGTGGGAGGCGATTAGGTCATGAAGGTGGATCCCTCGGGAACGGGACTGGTAAAGGGACCCCAGAGATCTCTCTCACTCTGTTTCCACCTTGTGATGATACAACAAGAAGTCAGCAGTGTGCAGCCTGGAAGAGGAGTCCCACAGAACCCAACCATGATGATACCCTAATCTTGAACTTCCAGCCTCCAGAACGGCAAGAAAGAAACGTTTGTTGTTTAAAATCCAGTCAGTCCATGGTCTTTTGTTATAGCAGCTCTACTAACGAAGACACCCTATATTGAGTCTTCTTCCTCCACCTGTGGTCTGTTCTCAACACAGCGGTGAGAGGGAGACTAAAAATATAAGGCAGATCCCATTGCTGTTACGCACAAAGCCCTCCAGCACTCGCCACCACTCTCAGGGTGGAAGCCGAAGCCCTCACTAGACACAGCCTGCAGGCCCTTTGCAGCCTGGCCTCTGCCTCCTCTCTGCTCTCATTCCCTCACTCAGTCTGCCCCAGCCACACTGGCCTCTGTGCTGTCTTTGAACATGCCACGCATGTGCCCACCTTAACATTCTGCACGGCCATCCCGCCTCCATGTTCCCGCCAGGTGGAAGTGGCCCCCTCCCCACTCCCTCTAGCCCTCACCCACAGAAAATTGCAACTTGCTCCCTCAGCCTCCCTTATCCTGTTCTACTATTTTCTCATAGTGGTCATCCCTTTCCAACATCTGACAAAATTTACTCACGGATTATGTTTCTTGTTTAGAACCTGTCACCCCTCCAGCAGAATACAAAGTCCACGAGGGTAGAGACCTTTGTCTGTCCCACTCATGGTGTATCCCAAGTGCCTACCACAGCACCTGGCACATCATAGTAAATAAATACCTGTGGAAGGAAAGAATGAAACTACTAACTGTGAAAATGATCAGGACAATGATATCTGTTTTGTAGGCTATAAAAAATCAAGACACAATCAACATCTTCACAGCAAGCACCTATTAGTCAGATGGGGAGGGTCTGGGTGGGGATTGGTCATGTTCAAGTTCCTTGTGTTGTCCCTTGTATTGTTTAAGGTGACGGTCAAACTAGTGATTACCTTTAGACTCTGTTAAGTTAAACGTCTATGTCAAAACTTCTAAAGTAACCATAAAAAATAGAAATAAGGGAGACAACTTCCAAACCATAGAAAAAAAATTTTAAATGGAAAAGGGGAAAACACAGAGCTCAAGCAATTGAAAACATGGCAAGAAAAGAAAAAAACAAAAGAATCACACACAAAACCCCAGAACAAATGGACAGTATTAGACGGTAAAAATCAATTCAAACTGATCGATAATCACAGCCAATATAAATAGACTCAGTTCATAAGTTAAAGAAGAGGTGGTAAGCCTGGGTTAAAAATACAGTCTTGCTATATGCTCTTTAAACCTCGCATCGCTAAAACATAAGGAAATAAACTGCTGAAGGCAAAAAGATGGAAAGAGATACACCAAGTGCTAATCAAGAAAATATAAAAAATAGACTTTAAGGCCAAAGAATTACTAGAGATAAAGAGGATCACTACATATTGATAAAATATTCAATTCAAGAGGAAGAATCAGTTCCTGAGAAGGTGAACTTGGGGCAAATCTCTGAAGGAGCGAACCATGTGGATATCTGGAGTAAGAATTTTCTAGGATTTCTATTATGGAAGCCTTCACCCTCCTCATATATTCGGAAACTTAAGATACTTCAGACAAGCCATGAATTTTACAGAAGAAATAAAAGTGAAAATCAAACAATACGCTGAACTAAGTGGCAGTGGAAATGCTTCTGAGTAAAACCTACGGGTGCACCTAAAATAGCACTTAAAGAAAAAAAATCATAGACCTCAAGGGCTGTTTTTTAAAAAAATTGAAGAAGGGCTGGAAAATAATAAGCTAATTAACAGAGAAAAATTAAAAAGTAAAAACAAAGAGAAAAAATGAATCATCACAAAGAAAGAAAAAATACAGACTAGAACTGAAATTTAGGAAGTGGAAAATAAGCACACAGTACAGAGGATCAATGAAGCCGAAAGTTGATTCTTTGAAAAATCTAATATTGACAAACCTCTGGCAATTTTTATCAAGAGAAAAGGAGGGAATACATTTAAGCAATATTAGGAGCAAAAAAGGCAAAAAAGCGCAGATGAAACAAGGATTAAAGAGATAGGAGAATGTTATAAACACTTTTATGCCACCTAGTTTGAACTCAGGTGGAATGGACGAATCACTAGAAAAATACAAATAACGAAGTGTGACTCAAAAAGAAACAGAACGGGGCTCTACCATTTATATTCCCCCAGCCGTATGCGAGTGGTCCAGTTGGGATGATGGGCTGGCATGGCTGTTGCCCCTGATGCTCTGCAGCTGGGACAAACAACTGCCCGCAGGCAGCCTCCTGCATTTGTGAACAAAGTTTTATTGGCACACAGCCATACCCATTCACTTGCTCACATCTATGGCTGCTTTCACAAAGGGAGAGTTGAGCTGCAACAGAGACTGACTGTGTGGCCTGTAGGCTTAAAATATTTACTATGTGTCCCTTTAAGTGAAAGTTTTCTGACCTCTGCTTTACAGAAAGGTAATGAAAAACTGAGGGCAAGCAATACGTGATTGAAAGCCAGATATGAAAGCCAGAGAGCCTTTCAGTTGCAGGGCAGACTGAGCCTAGGATCTAAAAGAGATGAAACTGCAGAGCAGGTTATGTGCCCAGCAATGCTCGCTCTTGCTACCAGGGCCAGGGACCAAGCAGGAAAAGTTGGAAACCCTGACAAATGGAATGGAGGTATCCAGATGCCCCCAAAGATTTTGGTTCCCCAAGACAACTCGAAACCTTCCAAGCCTGCAGAAGTGCCCCCTCCTCCCTTCCCCCTGCCCACTAGCTAGGGAATAGCCAGCACCTCCCTTGTGCTGGAAACGACTGCAGAGGCCTCAACTCAGGAAACATTCATCCCCACTTCCCCTACTAAATATCGGTTTAACTAACAGCATGACCCAGGGGACATGTGCTGGCCTGACAAGAAAGGAAAGAGGCTGCACCCCAAAGGAGCTGCACGTCCCGGGCAAAGGTACCAGCAGGACGGAGGAGAGATTTGTGGGATGGATTCTGAGGGTGCTTGATCAAGGGAACCTGACATAGAACTAAACAGTAAACAATGTCACGGAGCAGAGGGGCTCTCTGTTGAGATCTAACACTCTGGTCCTGACCTGAGGAGCTGGTGGAAACTGTCTCCTGGGGTGACTCCTAGAAATATGCAAAAAGAGAAGTTTAAGTGCCAGGAATGCCCTGGCGGTGGCAGAGGAAGGGATGGAAGGGCCAGGGAAAGCAGCAGACTACGGCCAGAACACCTGCTGGTAAGGATGCTCTGTGCGAAGGACCGGAGGACACGCTGTTCTCTGAGGTCACAAGGAATGTGCCAGTGAAAAGGGGCCAGCATCATTGCAAGGTTCAGTGGTGGCCATGGCTCCGCTGTAGCCAGGGCTGGAAGGCTGACAGAAGGACAGGCTGATGGAGAACCTGGCTTGATGATAGGATGCCAAGACAGTAGAGGTGATAACGCTTAACCACCAGAAGCAGGGGTCACAATTACTGAAACAAGCAGCAAAGCCAGAGTGGCAGCCAAGGACTGCAGAGAGTTACAGAGAAGGTCATTAGAACACAGGGCAAGAGAGAGGGGCAGCTGGCAAGCCTGCTCAGCAGAAGAAGTCAAGGATGGACGCCTGGGAAGCTGTGGGTAGAGCAGTTACCCCAATAAACAGTCACAATCCCTTACCCAATTTCTGGACCTGAGCCAATTTTTATGCTTGGAACTCACAGGAAGAAGAGATGGCCAGGTGCCCGAGAGAAAGGACTCTATGAATCCACAGCAAGTGTATATGCTGGGATGATTCTCCAAGCTCTTCCTACTGCCATTTATTTAAGTATCTGTGCACATACTGTGTATACCCAGAAATTCTGAGGACTGTTAGACACAGAGATGACTTGAGATTCAGAGTTTCCTGAGTGTCACAAACATACCCCTGTTACAATGGAGGCCTGGTAATAAACGGAATTCTGCCAAAGTCTATTTACAGTGGGTTGGCTGGATCTGTGGTTCCATCTGATGATTGTTTTCCCCATCCTCAAATGTATAATTAGTAGGTTAATTCACAACTGTGGCTGTTGTCACAGCCCCATATTGGGTCCTTGATCTATGTGGTAAAATGAGGGAAGACCAAGTGGAAATCTCTGAAATTACTCCCTTCCCCATGCTAAGATGGAACACTGAGAACAATGTCGCTTCCCAGGGGAGGCAGAGATGAGTGCATCTTTAAGGATCTAAAGGAAGCAGGGGTGGTGGCCCCCACTATGTTGTCACTCAATTCAGCAGTATAGATCATGCAGAAAACAGATGGATCCTGAAGGACGACTGTAGACTGCTGCAAACTCATCTGAGTGGCAGCCTCAGCACTCCACAGCTACCATGCCAGATGCCTTTCCTAAAGCAGACTTCTACATCCTCAGATACATGTCATAGGTGATCTATTTGATGACTGTGTTCTATTCTACCTCAGCCTGAAAGATCAGAAAAAGTTTTCATTCACGTGGAACACATAACAATATTCACTGACAACAATCAGAAACCAAGCAAACTGGGAATAGAAGACACTCCCTTAATTTGATTTAAAAAATACAAACCTCAGAGCAAATATTATAATTAGATGACTTATTGAAAATCTTCCCTCTGGTATCAGGAGCAAGACATAGATGCCTACAATCACCATTCCTATTTAATATTGCACTGGAGGCCCTACCCAGTGTAACAAGGCAAGAAAAAGAAACCAAAGGTGTAAAGATTATAAAGAAAGGAATAAAACATTCATTATTTGCAGATGACATGACTATGTATGTAGAAATACAAAGATTTCAGATTAGCTATTAGACTGAATAAAAGAATTTAGCAAAGATGCTGGATACAGAATCAACACACATAAATGAAATGTACTTCTCTACATGAGCAGCTGTAAAATACAAAACATAAATTTTGAAAGATAAGATTTAGTGTAGCATCAAGAATATCCACTCCCTAGGAATAAATCTAACAAAAGATGCAAAAAAACCTTTTTATTTTGTGTTAAGATCATTGAGGGCAAGGACCGTAGTTTGCTTACTATTGAATTTCCCCAGCACTTGGAATATGCCTGGGACATAATGGGTGCTCAATAATTACTTGCTGAATGAATGAATGAACAAATACATATGTATCCACATTAAATTTTCCCTCGTTACTATACAGTACTCATCATTCCTCTAGATCTTTGTGCAAATGTCACTTCCTCAGATAACCCTTCTATCATTCCTGTACCACATTAGGTCCCCATGTTTTCATGACTTCTCTTTTGAACTTTCCACCACAATTGCACTTCAGTAATTAATTGTATAAGTGCTCAATGTCTATCTTCTGCACTAAAATGTAGATTCCATGGGGACAGGAAATGTACCTGGTATAAGAGGTTGCCCTCCAAATATTCTTTAACTAATTTAATGAATCAACATCGCCTGCAATTCAATGAGGTCTTTGAGGCTCTTTAATGGTCCCTTTCCACTCATCCAGCACACGTGACTTCATGCTGCCTCCACCTTTCCCTAGTTTTCCCTACCAGGTGCATCCTCGCCAGTCACTGTTCATTCATTCATTCAACAAGTGTATTCTGAGACAGCTGCACGTGCCAGGCTCTGTGCCAGGATCTAGGGATGCAGCAGGAAAGAAGACCTACCATACCTGAGGGCTGTTAGCAGGTGGGGCCACTGCACAGTAGGAAAGACCTTGGCTACAGAAGAGAAGGGTCCTCCCTTTTTACAACATTTTGTGTAACCCCCCAAAATAGCTCAGGAAAAACATTCCTCCTCTCCTATTTGTCACACCCAATAATCCTCTCCCATGGAATTCCAATTTGGTGGCTCTCTCGGCTGAGTAGTCATGGAAGGAAACCCCATTAATACAGTCAGAGCTCGCACTGTGATTCATTTAATGCCAAAATGGAGGAGAAAAATCAATAATACTTATCTCCGGTCACATTACATTTTTCCTTAACCAAGGTAAGTGCCTCTCATAAATATCTCCCCAAAATGGTAGTGAAACTCACCGCTCTCCCCTTCCCCATTAAGTTTGCCCAATGTTGTGTTTCATTCAGGCTATGCCAAAGACCCCTCAGGAGAGGCTCCCAGCCAAGTTGTCACGGACCAAGTTCACATCCCTCAGTGAAGACTTGCCTGACGCACTCAACACGACAAAGCCAGGAAACTACGGGGCCACCTGGTGCAGCACTGTGCTTCCCTGTGTTGCTGCAGTGCAATTTCTGCCTCATTGGGGGGAACACAGCCTGTCTTTGAGCAGCAGTAAATTCTGAGCAGGGAAGGCACTCCCTGGCACTGCCTGGGAGCACTGGGCTCTGACATTGACTTTGCAATAGATCTTATTCTTTTTCCTTTCAACCACGCTAGCCCCACACACCTTCCCATTTCCCCAAGGCTTCCTCCCACATTATGGCAGGCATGTGGTGCATTAGTCAGCAGGACCTTGGTGGTAGGAAGGGCCTCTATGAGCAAAGCTCTTCCCAGTGCTCTAAAAGGATCAAGGAATATGCCCAAAGCAGGCAAAGACAGAGAAAAATCAGTGATGCTTAGCTCTGGTCACATTATCTTCTCCTTTAAGCAAAGTAAGCATCTCTTTAAAATACCCCCCAAAGGGTTGTGAACCCATCTGCCCCTGCCTCCCTGTTCAGTCACCCAGTGTTGTGCTCCCTTCAGGGCACACCAGTCAACCACCCAGGAGAGGCTCCTAGCCGACCATCCATTAGCCAAGAGCATGAGCACGGGTACGCCCTATGGATGTCATTCAGCTCAACTGCTTCCAGGCCTTTGCCGTCTCCTCCTCCTCCCGTGTTTGAAAGCATCCAAGCATGACAAAGACACACCATCGAAGAGTTGTTTCCAGCTGATTAAAAAAACCCTCTGATTGGGCAGTATGGTAGACAGCAACGTGAACAAACCTGTACCAGTTTACTATGTGTCAGATACATTCTAAGTGCTTACATGAATTAATTCATTCAACCGTCAGTGATGCTGCTGTCATCCCATTTTGCAGATGAGGACAGGCTGCTACAGAGAGGCTAAGCAACTTCCTCAAATTCACACAGACCAATCTGAGGTTATTCACCCTTTCAACAGGCACAGTCAACAGGTAACCTGGCATCTCTAAGGTTCTAGGCCCCAGGCTAAGAGATGGGGACAGCAGAGTGAATGGCCACTCTGAGGTCAGCTTTCGTAGGCCCAACACCCCCTCAGAACCCACCTTGGCTCCTTTCCTCCTCTCACAGGCCTGTTGTTGTCCTTTCCCCATCATAGACTTTTCTTCACTGTGTCCTCAGGGCAAAGGGGTCCTTCCCTTCTCCCAGGATCAGTTCCTGGCAGTGGGGTTGGGGAAGAGGACCATGCTCCCCGTGGAAGGATGTACGTTCAGTTCCAGGAATGTAGCCTACATCTTGGTCATTGGTTTTTCTACCACCTCTCTCACCCTCAGTGATGGCACAGAATCTGTCACAGAGTTGGGCCCCACACAGCAGGCAAGTGAACAAGCAATGTTCTTTCCCTCCTCCCAGTTCTTTCACATGCTGCTACTCCCTCAGGTGTTTTGGGGTAACCCTTACTCTTCCTTGAGTCTCATCTGAGAAGCCACCTCCTCTGAGAATTTTCCTGGTCCCCCAGGAGGCCTGAGAGCAGCTTCCCCCCACGTCCTCCCTTCCTCCCTGCAGTTATCCTGTTACAGCATTATCAGTTATGTGCCTGCCTCTTCTCTAACTGTGCGCTCCTTGAGAACAAGAGGCCATGCCTTTCAGCTCTGCATCCCCAGCCCAGTGGAATGTCTGGCATGTAAATGTCTGCAACTGAATGAATAAACAGAATTGTTATTAATATTTAGATGTAATAGTGAAGCCACCTAGAAAGGGCTCTATAAAAGACCAAGGTAACAACAATAGATGCCACTTACTGAGTACTCCCTGCGTGTTAGGTCTTACGCTAAATACTTCTCGGTGTTATCTCATTTAATCTTCAAGCACCATACCTGGACAAGAGTCCTGAGCTGACAACAGAGATAAGATGACTGCAGCTCCACGTCCTGGACGTCCCCCTCTTGGGTGGCTCAGAGTCCTAGGATGTGGGGGTAGACCCAACATGAACCTTGGCCCCAAGATGCTCTGTAAGGCAACAGCTGCCAATGGCTTTCCAGGAGAAGCAATGACACTGAACTTTTAAGCATCTTCTCATTCACTCCTTGTGCTCAATGACACCCATCACTGACCTACAGGTCCAAAACCCCTTCAACATCCTCACCCCGGCCTCTCTTTCTCTGAATCTAATCATTCCTGTCATAGATGCCTCAAAGGCGTGTTTGCCCTTCAGCTAGAGAGAGGCCCAAGATGATTAAAACTTAGAGATTCTCTGTGGGACCTGGAAGAAGGGTTAGATTCCCTGGGGGTCAGAGGCTGATACTATCAGATCTCAGAAGTACAGCAAAGTACTGGGGGTGCACCTGAACCTCATCCCCATAAATTTAGAATTGGGAGTGGGTAGAATTAGTTATACCGCACAAGTAGAAATTTGTAACTGTCAGAAATGTGAACGATTTGTCCATAACACATGGAATCAGTTACCTAAATTGTGAAACCTGTCACAAATTCATTTATTCTATGATAATGTAAAAGAACAACTCTCTTTCTCACTGTTCCCTTTTTACTCCCCTCACAGCCTATTCGTTCATTTGGTGAAGAATTTTGGGGGGCTAACACCTAAAAGACACCTGGGTTCCATGATTAAAAGAAACAACAGTGCCCTATCTGGAAACTGTGGTTGAGAACCATGTACAGCGCCACAAACTGTGCTTGAGGACCATGGACAGCGCACAGTACCCTCTGCATAGGCCAACTGCCCAGTTCCCTGTCTCGTACTGGGAACCGTAATCTTTGACCCAGACAGGGTTCTGTCCAAGCAGCACCAGCATCCGCCACCCTCTCCAGAGCTGGCACGTAAGGAGTTACTGTTGGGAATGCCTTCTATTGAAACATTCTGGCTTCTAGTACAGGAACAGCTGCCATGCACGTGGAGAGAAAGATTCATGGGGCTCCCAACTACAGAACAGCACCAGGGAACTAGAAGGAACTACAACTAGAAGGTAGATACCAGGTCTGTGTGAGACCTTGCTAGGAACCCCACTGTCCAGCCCTGGGGATGGATCCCTCCCAAGGGAACAAAATTTCCGTCCTTACAATAATCCCCTCTCAGGAGTATTGGGGTTAGTTGCCCAGCCTGCCCTGAGTGGGAGTTCAGATTCCTGACCCAAAAATGCCTTCAGAACACAGAATAGTTTAATTAAGTGATCCTTGGATGCCTCCGACAGCTCTCTCTGCCCTCATATGACACGGTGCCTGGCTTCCTAACTGCCCACCCAAGGATGACAGACAGCTACAGCTAAGCAGCAAACTTTCCCAGCTTGCCTTCCTGCTCTTTCATACTTACTCTCTCCCCACACATTTCTTCCCTAGTACATCAGGTTAAATTTATAAATAAAATTGTAAGGACACCTAAGAATCTTGAGGGCAATTTGACAATATGTATCAAAATGTGATACATATTTTGATAATATATACCCAAATGAGCCTACTCAAACTCTAGTTATAATCAGGCGGAGTAAATATGACGTCATCTCCTTCTTTTCTAGGAAATCATCCCCAAACACTAAGGAGAATAAGAGAAATACAAACTCTAAGCTTGATATCCAGAAAGTATCTCTACTCTCCTATAACAATGTCTCAAGAAGGGCTGCCAAATGCAATAAGGTCCAACAGGGTTATGGGAAGATGCTTAAAGAGGATTATGCAACGGCAGATCAGGCAAAGCCTGCAGAGCTCAGTTCATCACAGCAGAGAGCATATGCCCTCAGGTACAAAACCAACACACTTGTGTTGGGACAATGGAAACAAGATACATACACAGACTGGTAGCAGAGAACTGCCAGCATTCAAGGCTGGTCCAGAGAATTAGATGTGGGAGAGGGTCAAAGAAGAGGCTAGAAGAGATTGAATTGGTAGCATCCCTGCAGCTGCTTATTTCTTTTGGCTGGGAGAAGTAAAGGTTCACAGAAACATTCAACTCTGTGTGATAAGAACCTTGACTGTGATTCAAGGAAAATTCCTTCTAGCCAGAAACAAACACTGCCCTGGACCATTCTCCCTTAGAAAATGTCTTCAAAGAAAGACACGGAATAACAAGAAAGGGACCAAACTCAAACAAGTATAAATATTTTTTTAAGTAGGAGCAAAATAGAAATAAATGAGTTCAGAACACTCACCAGAAAACTGTCATGAAGCCACTAAAAATTGTTGAAAACATTACCATGAGCTCAAAAAAATTAATAAGACAAATGCCTCTTTAAAACAAAAACTCGAAGAAGAGATACAAAAGCTCAGGGAAGGTACAGCATGGCATCAAACAGGAATAAATCAGGAGTAGGCAGAGCTCAGGAAAGAAGTAGAAAAACAAGATAAAGCCACTAAAGACATGAAGTTGTATTGGAAGCAGACCAAAGGAGAGCAAACCTGCTGAAAAGACAGTAAAGCATAAAAAGGATGGCCTCTGGAAAGTGAGCAAAAGCGAATGGAATTAGTTCTGGTTCTGGGCAAGATGGAATGATCACACAAGGAAGCTATAAAACCCAGACAGATGCCGGACAGCAATTCAAGGACTCAGAAAAGGGAACAGTAGCAGACAGATTGGGGAGGAAGAACCAGAATTAGAAGTACTACAGAAGCAGCCAGGACCTACCCATCTTTCCTCACGCTTGAGCCTGGACTCGAGGCAGCCTGAAACTAGGAATGGGGCACTACCACATGGAAAGAGAGAGCTCAGGAAAGCCTATCTAATTGGAGCTCAAGAAGGAAGCAAAGGGAGCCTCTGATACTCAGAGAGAGTAAAGGAAATGCCCCCACTTTTCTGTTTTCTGTTCCCTTATACCCCAGCCCCTAGGCAATACTGTGGTAGTGATGGCAGCAAAGGCAGGGCCCATAGGTGCCTGAAACCATGAGAGAAGATAAACTTTATCACCAGTGGGAAGATCTGTGGTCCCATGAGGGTGAGGCAAACCCTTGGTGCTTTTTTTCTCTCTCTCTCTGACCTATGGCTGCAGCCTTTGATGTGGATGGTCATCAGAGCTGCACAACAGAGCAAGGTTAGGAAGGCCCCAGGTTTCTGGCCCAGGGAGATGGTGGAGATGGAGAATCCCATCAAGTTGTTCATGAATTCCTAGACTCACCCTCAAGCTCTGTACACATGGATCTCATCCAAAGCATGCCAAAGACTTTGAGAACTGAACTACTAGGTAGACTGTCCCACACTGACCACTGGACAGTAACACACAGGGTGGCTCCTGATAGGAAACAAAGTCAGTTCACAAAAAGTGTTTGGAACTTACAGCCTGAACCCAGCTGGGTTGATTGCCTGATAAAGCAAAAATATACAACATTCCCCTTGGGATTTAAACAAGATCCAGAGTCTTATACCATAATAGTGGAAATGTACAAAATATAATCCAAAATTGACTGGTATAAGAACTAGAAAAATCTCAATTTTCATGGGAAAAGTTACATAGATGATGAAATTACCTGACGAAGACTTAAAAGAAGTTATTATAAAATTATTCCTAGAAGTAAGGGTAAATGCTATTAAAATAAATAGAAGCATAGAAAATACCAGAAAATAAATAGAGAATATGAAGAACTAAATTGAAATTTTAGAACTGAAAAGTAACATAAACCAGAACAGAAAACTCATTGGGTGGGTTAAATAGCAAAACAGAGGTTACAGAAAAAAAGAGTCAGTGATCTTGAAGATAGAAGAACTGGAATTATCTAATCTGAATGACAGAAAGGAAAAACACTGAAAATAAACATAATCTAAGGGAACTGTAGGAAATACTAAAGGTCTACCTTTTGTGTCACTGAAGTCTTGGAGCGAAATGAGAAAGATTGTGGTGCATAATATATGCATTTTAGTAAATAATGGCTGAAAATTCTCCAAATTTGGCAAAATCTATAAATGTACAGATTTGAGAAGCTGAATTAACTACAAACAGGATAAATCCAAGAAATTTATAATCAGACACATCATAATCAAACTGTTGACAAATAAAGACAAAGTAAAAGATATTGAAAGTGGCCAAATAAAAATGACAAATTACTTATAGGGCAGGGGTCAGCAAAATCTGGCTCACTGTGTGTTTTGGTAAATAAAGTTTTATTGAAACATAACCGTAACTAGCCCTTTATGTATTGTCTATAACTGCTTTAGTGTTACAATGGCAGACTTAAGTACTTGTGCTATAAGCCATATGGTCAGCAAAGCCAAAAAAATTTAATATCTGGCCCTTCGCAGAAAAAAAATTGCTGACCCCTGTCATAGGAAACAGAAATTTGAATGATTCCAGATTTCTTATCAGAAATCATGAAGACCTAAGTGAAATAACATGCTTTAGGTAATCAAATAAAGACCTAGCATCCCAATATTCTATTTATAGCAAAAAACACCCTTCAGGGATGAAGGAGAAATAAATTCAATATCAGATGAAGGAAAACTAGTTGAAGACAATTAGCTGCCAGCAGATCTGCTTTAAAAAAAAAAACTGCTTAAAAAAAAAAAGTTCCTCAGATAGAAGGGAAATTATATACCAGGAGGAAAGTTGAAACTTCAGTATTGAAGGAAGAGTAACAGTTATGGTAAACATCTGGGTAAATATAAAAGACCATTTTCCTCTTGAGTTCCTTAAAAATCTTTTGATGGTTGAAAGCAAAAATTATAATACTCTCTAGTGGGGTTTTCAATGTATGTAGATGTAGTATGTTAAAAAATTAAAATATAAAGAGAGAAGAGAAGGACCTATATGGTGGTAGGATTTCTATAGTCTACTTGAAATGGTAAAATATTGATTACAAGTAGATTGCTTCTAAAAAAGGTTAAAAATGTATATTGTGATCCACAGAGCAACCACTAAAAAACTATACAAAGAGACACAGTCAAAAAAAAAAAACCAGATAAAACAATACACAAAAAATTCAAATGACACAAAAGAAGGCAGGAAAAGGGAAACAAAAGGGCAAAATCATGAGACAAACAAAAATAATAATAAAACACATCAATAATTATATTAAATATAAACTGTTAAAATGGACAAATTAAAAAATGGACATTGTCAGAATAGATAATAAAAAATATGACCCACCAATATGTTGTTTACAAAAAACTCACTTCAGCTGTAACGAATGGGCAGATTAAAAGTTAAAGGATGGACGAAGATACACCGTATAAACACTAAGCAGAAGAAAGTTTGAGTGACTGTATTATATCAGAAAACATAGACTTCACAGCAAAGAGAATTATCAGGGATAAAGAGAAAGACTATGATAAAGGATCAATTCACCAAGAAGACATAAAAACCCCCAATGTGTATGCACCTAACAACAGAATGTCGAAATACATGAAGCAAAATCTGGAAGAACTGACGGGGGAAATAGGCAAATAGACAACTCCAGTGGGAGACTTCAATACTTTTCTCTCACTAATGAACAGAATGAGAAGACAGAAAATCAACAAGAACATTAATAAAAACTGAATAACACATCAGCCAACTGAATCTAATTGATATTTAGAGGGCATTCCACCCGACAACATCAGAACACACATTCTGTGCAGGTGTACAGGGTACAGGGAATACTCACCAACAGCAACTGCATGCTGGGTCATAAGACAAACCTTAAAAAGTAAAAGAACTGAAATAAAACGAAGTATGATCCCTGATGGTAAGGAATTTAAGCCAGAAGTCAATAAGAAAACCGTAACAGGAACATCTCCAAATACTTGGGAGTTAAAAAGAAAACTCCTCTAAACAATCCACAGGTAAAGGGAAAGTCTCAAGAGGAATCAGAAAATATTTTCAGTTAAATAAATGATTAAAATATAGCATATCAAAATCTGCAGGATGCCGCTAAAGCAGTATTAAAGAGAAATAAACAGCATTAAATAAATGTTTATAGTAGAAAAAAAGAAAGCTCTCAAATCAATAATACAAGCTTCTACCTTAAGAAACGAGAAAAGTCAGAGCAAATTAAACCAAAGTAGGCCAAAAAAGGGAGATAATAAATATGAGCACGAATTACAAATGAAATTAAAAACAGGAAAACAATAGAGAAAATCAACTAAAGCAAAAGCTGGTTTATTAAAAGATAAATAAAAGTAATAAACCTCTTGCAAACTTGACAAAGAAGGAAGATAAAAATTACCTATATCAGGAATGAAATAAGAAATAGATAACTTGAATAATTCTATATCTACTAAATAAATTGAATTGGTAGTTTAAAACCTCTGAAAAAGAACTCCCTAGGCCTAGATGGTTTCACCGGCAAATTCTACCATACATTTAAACATGAAATAATGTTGATTCTACACAATCTCCTCTTGAAAATAAAATAGGAGAGACCACTCCTCAACTCATTTTATAAGACCAGCACAGCACTACCTTGATAACAAAACCAGACAAAGGTAGTACAAGAAAGGAAACTTCACATCAATGTCCCTTAGGAACACAGATGCAAAAACCCTCAATAGAATATTAGCAAATCAAATTCAGCAATGTGTAAAAAGGATAATATAACATGACCAGATGAATTTTATCCTGGGAATATAAAGCTGGTTCTATACCCATAAATCAATGTAATCCACTATATTAACAGTTTAAAGAAGAAAAGCCACATGATTATATCAATTGATGCAGAAATAACATTTGACAAAATTTAACATGCATTCACATTGCTGAGAAAAAGTCTCAGCAAAACAGGAATAGAAAGGAACTTCCTCTCCTCAATGAAGGGCATTTATAAAAACCTACAACTAACATCATACTTAATGGTGAAAAACTGAAAGCTTTCCCTCTAAGACTGGGAACAACACAAGGATTCTCACAACTCTTACAACACCTATTCAGTATTATGGGAAAGTCCTAGCCAGTGCAATAAGGCAAGAAAAAGAGTCATATAAATCAGAAAGGAAGAAGTAAAACTGTCACTATTTTCAAACAACCTAATTGTCACATAGAAAATCTCAGAAAAATACCCCCAAAATTAACACTTTTGGAGCTCAACTGAGCTAAACAAGGTCACAGGTACAAGGTCAACACACAAAAATCAACTGTATTCCTATACACTAGCAATGAACAATTGGAAACCAAAACACAATTTTCAATATCGTTTACAATAGTTCCAAACATTTGAAATACTTAGGTATAAATCTAACAAATTTTTATAGGATCTGTATGTTGAAAACTACAAAATATTGGTGAAAGAAATCAAAGCAGGGGAGGGTATAGCTCAGTGGCAGAGTGTATGCCTAGCATGCACGAGGTTCTGGGCTCAATCCCCAGTAGCTCCATTAAAGATAAATAAATAAACCTAAATACCGCCCTCCAATTAAAAATTTTTTTTCATTAATTTAAAAAAGGAAATCAAAGCAGACTTAAATAAATGAAGATGTACCTCATAGTCACGGATTAGAAGAGTCAACATAGTAAAGATTTCAATTCTCCCCAAAAGGACGTAGAGATTGAATGAAATATCAATCAAAACCCAGCAGGAATTTTCATAGCTATAGACAAACTGATTCATAAACTTTTATCAAAGGCAAAGAGCTAGAATAGACAAAACAAGTCTGGAAAAGAAAAATCACATTGGAGAAATTTCATTATACAATTTAAAAACTCATTTAAACCTACAGTAATCAAGATAGTGTGGTATTGGTGAAATGATAGACATATGAATCAATGGGCAGAATATTAAGTCCAGAAATAGATCCTAATTGATTTTTGACAATGGTGCAAAGGCAATTCAATGGAGAAAGAATAGTTTTTTCAACAAGTGGTTTTGTAACAACTGGTAATCCATGTGAAAAAAAAAAAAGTGTCTTGACCTAAACCTTTATACAAAAATTAACTCAAACTGGATCCTAAATCTAGATGAAATATATAAAATCATATAATTTTAAGAAAGGAACATAGAGGGAAGTAATCATGACCTAGGGCTAGGCAAAGATTTCCTAGACAAAACACCGAAAAGTAAGATGCACTTTAAAAATGATAAATTGAATTTCATTGAAATTTAAAAACTTTTGTCCAGTGAAAGGCATTCTTAAGGTAATGCAAAGTCAAGCTACAGGCTGGTTAAAAAAAATACTGGCAAATCACATTTCTGATTCAGAAAACACAATTAAAAATGGGCAAAAATCTTGAACAGAAGCCTCACTAAAGAGGCTATAGAAATGGAAAATACCATTTGAAAAGCTGTTCAACATCATTAGCCGTTAGAGAAGGGCAAATTAAAACTACAGTGAAGTACCAACATACATCTAGTAGAAGAACTGAAAAAAAAAAAAGAAAAATGATTTCTCTGTTTCTTGTAAGGTTAACCAAACATTTATCGTATCACACAACAATCTCACTCCTGGCTATTTACCCTAGAGAAATAAAAACTTATGTTCACACAAAAAACCTACACACAAAAGTTTGTGGCAGCTTTGTTCATAATCACCAAAAATGAGTTTATTCAGTGAATGGGTAAACAGCAGGGATACATCCACACAGTGGAATTCTACTGAGCATAATGGCTTGGATGACTCATAGGGCATTAGGCAGAATGAAAGAAGCCAGTCTCAAAAGTTCCATCCTGTATAATTCCATCTATAAGACAGGGTTTCAGGGTGAGGTAAAGGTGTGACTCCAATGAAAATACCAGTCAGGGTTTGCTTTTAGGTCTGGATGCTCATTCTAAAGTTTATTAGAAAACTAAGCAAGCAAGAGTTGCCAAGAACATTTTGAAAGAGGTGAGTAATAAAGGTGGACTTGTCCCATGAACGTGGAAATGTATCGTACAAATACAATAATTAGGAATATAACTATAGCACATGAGTAAACAGACAAATGGTTGAAAAAGTATAGAGCATCCAAAAATAGATCCAAATACAATTGGAATTTCATCTATGACAGAGACAGCACATGCCCACCAGCAGATTTAAAAACTGGATTAATCCAGTAAATAGTTTGGGGACACGAGTATCTCTCTCTAGGGGAGGAAAAACTGTATACTGACCTCGCTCATTCTACCATAATAAATTTCAAATCAAAGATTTATATTAAGAACAAGATAAAACCATTAAAGTACTAGAATACATTTGGGGTGGGGTTTTTTTGGTAATTTTGGAGTGAGAAAATGTTTTTTCACTCTGCCACGCACTTCTGGAAGCCATCAAAGAAAAGACTAATAAATTGGACGACTTAAATTTTTTTTGAACAGGTAGGAAAAAAAGTTTTTAATCCAATATAAACTTAGAAATTAAGAAAAAAATGGACTTATTTCTATTACAGAAAAAGGACTAATTTCTGTAATATGTAGAGAACTTCTCCTCACCAATAAGAAAAAGACCAACAGTCTAATACAGAATTTCATCTGTGAATTCATGGTCCACAGAAAAGGAAAGAATGCTCAACTTTCTTAGTAATAAGAGAAATACAAAGGAAAGCTGTAAGATAACGACTTGTACACGCCAGAAACACACAAATGAAACAGTGAGCACGATGTCTTGGTAAGACCGTAAGGAAACAAACCCTCTCATATGATATTGCTTGGAATGTGATTTAAGTCAGCATCTATCCGTCGGCAGAGTGGTGATTACATCAAGCGCGGTCCTTGCATTCTGTGGGATACCAGCTCCCAGCTCAAGGCCGTCTCCGTGCTGACGTAAAGGAAGTCTTCTCCCCTGCAGTTCCGCGGGGACCCCGGCTCTGTCAGCACTTTGTTCTTGTGTCACCTTCTCAGTGGGTCTTTCCTAGTCTCCCATTTTAAACTTGCACCCACCTTCCTATGACTTTTTTCTGCTTTATTTTTCTTAATGACGCACACCACCATCTGACACAACTATAGATATTCTTCCATAATTTACTGTCTGTCTCTCCTCCCCAGGCTGTGTCAAAAGGGCTACTCCGCCGTCGGCACCCGGAACAACGCTAGGCACACAGTAGGTGCTCACAGCACTGCTTACTACGAATAAGGCGGCTCTTTATGTACTAACAGAAACCAGTCTGCAGGTTGTAGTGGGACACTGGACAAGCAGGACAACGGTGTGTGAAGTAGGCTACATTTGAGCAAGAGGAGAGAAAAGAAAAAATATCCTTTACCGGGAGGATCCATGAAAACTGGTTAACACGTGGGTCCCTGAGGAGCTGATGGAGGGCGGGGTGGGATGGGGGGGTTACCCATCTTCTACTGGGTAGTTTTTCACCTTTTCCATTCTTGTGTCATGTATTATTCCTCCAAAGTTTGCGTGATTTATAGTTTAAAAATCCATAACAATGTTAAAAATATGAACGTCCTCAAACCCACACCACCATCCTGAGAACTTAGTATCCTAAGTACATACAAACATGTTCAAGGATAATCACAGACGTGTGGATAGAAAAAATTCTGGAAACAACGTGACTATCCAATAGTCCATTAAGTCCCTGCAACAAACCTGTATAGCTGTTAAAATGTATTTATTTGTGTTGATTTAAATAAAGTTGAAGGTATAGGACTCGTTTAAAATGATCCTTTTTTTTGAGTGTGTCTGAAACGGTGTGTGTGTGTTCACTGGATTAAGGAGGACTCTTTACTATCTATACATTTGATACTGCTTGCATTTTTACAATAGATTATTTGTCACATCAAAATCAAGACAATGAGAATATTTTCACGTTGGAGAAAATACAAGGTCTCTTTCATTCAAACCTTGCAGTGCTGAAGGCCATGCTCTTCCACCAAGGAAGAAAGTGCTCTCACCATGATCTCAGCCATTAATTTGGGGCGTAAGGCAGCAAGAAATCAAGTAATAATGAGTGTGGTTATAATAGTTAACATTTACTGCGTGCTTAATTTGTGCCAAGCCCGGCTCTAAATAAATGCTTTTATATACAGGCGCTCATAGAATTACCCCCAACAGCACCAAAAGGGAGGCGGGGATATGCCCCATTCACAGATGAGGAAAATGAGACACAGAGTTTGTTCAGATTCATCCCAGCTCCCCCCACCCACCAGCCCCTGGGTCCCCTTCTCTCTGGGCATCACCACCCTGCACCGCCACTACTTAATAATTTGTCTGTCTCCCCGAACAGACAACGCAAGTTTTCAAAGACTAACTCAACCGTGGATTTCCAGCCGATTGCCGCTCGGAAACACGGCAGGTGCAATTAAACCTATGTTTACTGAATCCATGTGAACGACAAACAAAGGAAAGGGCCCCAGCCAGGGCAGCCCAGCACCTGAGAGGGGGAAAGACCCTGAGGAAGGACTCCCGGGGGAGAAGCCCAACACGGACTCCAGGAAATAGCTGAAGTCCCCCTACTCCCCCCAGTTTACGGCATGTGCATACGGAACTACAAATCTTACAACTGCAGACATTATAGGTGCATACTTCATCGCTCTCAGCATTGCGTATTTATAATTTAGCGGTGTGTAAAAATTTATAAAGGCACAACTAGTGGTTGGTTAATGACAGTCACTGTGGCAGCCCATATTTAGTGTATTTTTCATGTCACAAAAATCTGGCCTGGAACAGAATGCCACATGCATAAAACAGGTGATGGAAAGAGGGGGAAATGGGCTAGAGGCGTTGTGACAAAAACGTTCCCAGACCCACAAAGGCTGCCCCCTCTGCTGTCAGTGGGAGGTGAGCTGCTCCAAAAAGGAGACGGAAGGGCAGAAGCAGAGGGGGTCAGAATCTTCTCTCCATCAGTCTATTGCATGGAAGCCCACTGCCAGCCGGCTTCAAAGAGAAAAGCTTTCTGATTTCTGAGAATAATTAAGGTGTGAGACCCCAGAGGAAGCAGCCAATGCTGTTGCTGTATTGACAAATGCATAATTTTATCTTGGACAGAGAAATCCCATGCCTTTCCAAAAGTGAGTCCTAAAATAGCTGCCTTTCAAGGACCAGCGTCCTAATTGAGTTTTTATTCATCAGTGGCTGCGGATGAGTCAAAGCGAGTCCTGGAAGTTCACCCCCGAAGCCACGGCCCCCATCTCACAACTCATCAATTCCAGGCATTGGATGACACAGGGCCGGGCCCAGGGGCTCGGAAAGCCTGCAGCCCAAGGTAGAGCTCAGAACAGCTCAGCTCCAATGGGGTGGGGATGGTGGAGGCCTGATGTCGCAGGAGATGAGAGCTGGCCCGGCGGCAGTGGTGCCCGGCTGTTCTCAGTAAAAGGGTCCAGACGGAGTGGTGGCTTTGCAGCAGACATCCCAGGAGCACCCCTCCCCGCCCCCAGCGCCCGCCATCCCTGCCCTGCTCTCCAAAGATGATACAAAGTTCTGGCTTTTCCGTTCCTATCTACACTGTGGGGAAGAGGTGAGGGTTCTTCCAGGCAGATGCCATTAGATCAATCCATCCGTGGGCTCCACACTGCCAGGCTCCTCTCAGGTCACCCGAGGGTCAGGCAGAGCCCAGCCTGCTGTCTGTCCAGGCTGAGAGGGACTCTCCCCAGACCCCACCTGGTGAACCCCCTACAGTTACCAACAAGGGCTGAGAAACCAGAAGACCCGCCTCGTACTCCCCAAACACCAAGTCAAGGAATTTGATAAACAGAGTCATCTATTTTCACTTAGTACAACAATTAAGGCAGATCCATATTTTTCAACCATCACCCTGAACAAGTCAAACCACACTACAAATCAAAAAAGAATAATTAAAACCTACACTTCACACAATACCACAGAGTAAGGCAATTACAAGGCACTTCTAATGAGCAATTTATGTAATTTTAAAAGTCAGACCCATAATATGCAAAGAACGCCTCAGTGAATTACTGCCGGCGACGAGCTGCACTTTGATCCTTGTGTCTGGCCCCTGCCAGCTGCGACTGCTCTGTCACCTTCTCCTCGTATTTCTGGGCCCTTGGATAATGGCCACGGAAGATTTTCTGCATAAGCTCAGACTGTGCCTCATACTTAGAAGGCACATTTAATACCGACTTGCATAAAGGATGGCGGGTAATTGCTGCTCGCATCCAGTGTGAGCACTGTAGCTCATCTATGATACGCAATTTAGAAGCTATATTCTAGTAAGAGAACTTTATGACTTGCTGTCATGATAAATAAAAGTTTATGGCATAATGGAATTAATATTTACTTTGAGTGCAACACAGACTATTCAAATAAAGTTGCTCCGGAACCACTTTATACCGGGAGAACTGGAAAATGTCGCCCACATTTGGGCATCGGATTCAAGACAACAGGACTCGAATTCGTGCCTCCTTACTGTCTGCTGACGACGGACAATCTTTCACTTTTCCGGTTCAGTCTGTTCCTGTACAGCTTTCTAGACAACTACTGCAGCTAAAAGCTCTGGCATTGGGTGTGATGCGTTGGAAGGTGTCTGTTGAGCCGGCAGCACCAGCAGGGGAGGAAGGGAGGGGGCTGACTCTGTGCCAGGGTCTGAGGGCGATGTCAGAGGCCTGAAGGTGGCCTCGGAAGAAGGAAAAGAACATTCTCTGAGCAAGTCCCTCTAATGCAGCTGTTCTCAGAAAGGCATTTGTGACTCATTGGACACTCGATCTGTCGCTTTAATGTGAAGGAAAAAAATTTTTTAAAAGAATACTATCTCAGATCTAAATTATGCAATGGCTGCTTGATACTAACATAAATATACAGCAAGCAATTCTCTTGATTTATTCTAAGTTAGAATTTACTGAAGGTGCAGGGGGCAGTTATCTCAGGTCTTAAGTGAGTGAGAACCACAGTCAGGTTTACCATGAAGCTCACAGCATTGAAGCTTCAGCTCCCCCCCAAACCATGCTGCACAGTCAGAGCCCTTCAAAGATGCCAGGCCTAATTTCGTGTTCATTATTTTGCATTTATATGGGATCCCCAAATTGTATCGGCTTCAGATCCCATAAAATTGGCAACTGTCCCTGATCAGAAATAAAGTTACATTTCAAAGCAAAACAAAACAAACCCCTAAGAGGAGGGGGAAATCCTGTCCCCAGGTGGGGCTGGGACCTCTCAAGGTCCCTGGCACAGAATGTTCTGGATGGCACACGTGGGGTTGGGGTGGTGCTGCCTGAAGGTAATGGGGAGGAGTAGAGATGCAGGGCTTCATCTGAAGGATCCAGGCGCCCGAAACACATGGGCAGCTTCTGAGTCAGGGGAGCCGCTGGCAAGGGTGAAATTGGAGGCTCTCCGAGCCTGAGTCATGCAGCAGCAGAGGCAAGGTGCCCAGACTGTGAACAAGTGGAGAATTCCAGAGAAAGCGGGGATCAGTGCGGCGGGCCAGGCCACCCACCCTCCTCCCCTGCCTTAGTCCATATTGAGTCACAAGCAGGATTGTCATAAGTGGGGAGACCACTGATGACGCTGTCATGGGAACAAAACTGAAGCTCTTGCCCAGAGACTAAGATGATTTGAAGACTATTTCTAGATGTAAAAAGTGCCTTTAATAGAAAGAAATCAAGTCACTGTTTCATATACTGTTTTACTACAAAGAACAATTTTACTCTTGAATTTTCTTAATGACCAATCCATGAACACACGGAATGGGCTGGGTACAGAACCCAAGTCTCTGCACCTCCAGTTCATATTTTGAAACAGAACTTTCAGATATATTGAAGATGATGAACCAGGACGAGAGAGGGGAAGGTACTTGCTTAAGGTCACACAGCAAGTCAGTGGAGAGGCAAGATGCAAACTCAAGACATCTGACTCTCTGACATTAGCCCCTTTGTTAAAGCCAGTGACCTCCTTCGGTCACTGCTGTAGGAGGATTACGCCAGCAGTGTATCCAGAACCCCTGAGCCTGGTTGGCAACGGAGCAGAGGGGAAGGGAGGCCCAAATACTAACTACTCAGGAGTGCCCATCTTGAATGCTTTGGTGTCCCTCAGCTCAGCACATTAGTCCAGACTCACCCATCTCTCTGCAATGATCCCTGAGTGCATTTCTGAGGCCTTGGGTCAGGGATCTGGGAGCTTCAGAACCTAGCAAAATGCCCAGCACATCTTAGGTGCTTAAAAAATTTTGCTGGATAAACAATTTGTTAAGTATCTATTATAGAATGTAGTGATAAATATATAAAAGATCCCCCAGATAGAAGTGATGAAATACACACAGACCTCGGTAACCCAGGGTGGGTCATTTGGGCACAAAGCTCTAAAATTTCTCCTGTAGCAAGTGACAGGAATCCTGAGCCTGCAGAGAAGGAATGCACCTGTGTAAACAGACTCCCAGGAGAGAGGGTGACATGCAGCAGGTCAGAGAGAGCTACGGGTTCTCGTTCAATTCACAGTCAGAGAAAAGACAACTACTGTCCCCTCGCGCTGCAGGTCCATTCCTGGCAACCCCAGAGGCCGCGGGAAGAACCTGCCAGAGGCCTTTCTGGAGCAGAAAGTGTCCTTTATATAAGGAAGAGGGTAGCTGCCTTGCATGGGAGCACCCTGGGGAACCATGTGTCTCTGGGGAAGGCCGAGGAGGAACTCAGCTCCCATGGCTGCACCCAGGACCCTGCCATGCTTCCCTGGCTCTTGCCCTGCGCTTCTCCTGCAGGAATTCCACCCAGCCCTCAGCTCTGGAGCTCTCTGTCCAACCACATCCCATTAAGTCTTCCCGGAGAACCCTTCCCTGGGAGTTCCCTGCAGACACCAGCCTAAAAACACAACCACAGTCTTTATGATGGTCTTTGTTTATTTCAGATTACAAATTGTCTGACTTGATTTTATTTCAACCAAAAGGACTGCTCTGTATCACACTACAAACACATAGAGAACTGTCACTGACAAGCTGATGATCTGGTGCAGGGGATGGGAAGAAACGGTCAACATTAAATCAAAGCACCTCGGCCTCTGGCCACAACGAAGTGACTGATGCTAGACCTGCCCCCCTGCTGGAAACAACCATAAAAATAGATGAAAGTATCTGAGGTTACTCTCTGCAGGCACTGGACAACAAGCAGTTCAGGACTGTGATCCCGTAAGAGGGAAAATACACAAGGTAAGCCCTTCATCTGCTAAGCTTTCTGGAACATTATGCAGGGAGATGGGGTCCAAGCTAGGCATGACAGCATCCCTGATCAAGCAAGGCAAAAATCAGAGTTTGGTGCTGCTGAAGCAGATAGAATTTGCAGGTCTGGGCCCTGGAGAGAAGGAAGCTGTGTAGAAGGAAGTCTGAAGAAGTCTACTTGGAGGGTCCCTGGGGGCACCAGGTTGAAAGCAGAGCTGCCTGTAGGCAGGGCAAGACTCCAGTTGCTATAGCACTGAAAACTAGACAGAGATACTGGAGGCCATGCAGGGCTAGGGGACCTTCAAATTACGACCCAGCTAGATGTGGGTATGGCCCAACTCTCACTGGGTACCTGCAGCATTCACTTAAGACTCCAGAAAGTCCAGGTCTTTAGAGTAAGGACCGTGCCCTTGCATAAGTGGCAGAGCCTACAACAAAAGGCAAAACCAAAATACACCAACCCTAATAAACGAGTGAAACCAAGTCACCTGGCAGGACAAAAATCAACATGCTTTACAGAAAACAATACATTCCAGACTCTCTACAACATAAATTCTATATCTAGAATATACCATGTTCATGGATTGAAATTGTTCTACGGATTTAATAATCATAACCTAAAAGAGCTTTTTTTATGCAAGGGGAGGAGTTGTATTTTTGCAAAATTAGGATCTTTCTGAATATACAGTTTTGCAGTCTCTTTTCCCATTCGGTCCTCCATCCCCTCCCAGTCACACTCTCATCAGGCATTTGGCATAGCTCCCTCCTTCTTGGAAGTCCCTCTTCACTTGGTCTCCAGGTCACCACACTTCCCTGGTTCTCCTCTGCCTCATGGGTCCCTTAGTCTCCTTTTCTTCTGCAGGCTTTCCTTTTTCAGAGTGCTGGATGTTTCAAGTGTCATAGGCCTTCAGTCTTTGGCCATTTTCTCTTTTTCATACTCTCTTGATGGGTGGTCATTCATGGCTGATGCCTGCAAAATTCTGTATCTCTAGTCTGACTCTGGACTTGTATATTCAGTAACCTGTCAACATTAACCCTTGGATGTTGTATTTTACGTGGCCAAAACATACTCTTGATTTTCTCCCGCAAACCTTCTCCTCTCCTATGATTCTCTATGTCAGTTATTGGCACCATGTTTCATCCAGTTTCTTAGGCTGTAAGTTGGGAAGTATCTTCATGTTTTTCTTTCCTGTTATCCTGCAACCAAGTTATCAAAGTGTTCTATCAACAACATCTTCAAAATGCATCCCATGTCAGCTCAATTCTCACCACCTCCACTGCTGCTAAAGTAAGTGAACTGCCATCTCTCTTGTCTGGAAGACTAAACAGTGGAGTGATGGTATAATGAGGTAGGTAAGGGGTACAGGGACTAGAGCCAAACAGCACGAGCATCTGTAAAGCCTGACACCACCCCCCCCACTCACTAGTTGCATAAACTTGGGCAAAATACTTACTCTCTCTGTGGCTCATTTTCCATCTGTAAGCGGAGTTCCTAATAGGACCTACCTCACTCGGAAGACTGTACAAAAGACTTTGAGTCCAGCGTCCTAGAAGGCTCACTCCCTTTGGCCCTTCTCACTTGCTCTGATGAAGCAGGCTGCTGTGTTTAAAGTTGTGTGTTGTGAGTGTGCTATGCAGAAGCCCACATGGCAGGGAACAGAGCTGCCACCCAGCAAACAGCCGGTGAAGAACTGAAGCCCTCAGCCCAATAGCTCATGAGAAACTGAATTCTCCCAACAATCATGTGAGTGAACTTGTAAGATCTGGGCCCAGTTAGATCTTAAGATGACCGCAGCCCTGGCCGTCACCCCGACTGCAGCCTTGGGAGAAATCCTAAGACAGAGGATCCAGCTAACTTGTGCCTGGATGCCCAGCCCACACACATGGTTAGGCAATAAATGTGGCTGTTGTAAGCCACTAAGTTCGGGAGTAATTTGTTACAAGAGATAGGTAACTAATACACCCTGCCTTCGCTGAGGTGCTGACCACCTCCTAGATTGTATCTGTCCCTTGTCAGTCTCCCCTGCTGCCAGTAAGCTACACAAGAGCATGGATTTTATCTGATGATTCACTTCTGATTCTCTAGGAACTAGAACTGGGCCATGGCAAGCACTCAATAAATATTTGCTGAATAGATGAATAAATATCACACAGTGGGCCTTTTCCCGTGTGGCTGTGTGATGTTGAAATGACGAACACCTGGAAGTAATTTGGAATAGACTTCTTAATCCATATCAGCCAGATTCACAGTATCACCAAGCATTCAATGCGCCAGCGTGGATTCCCTGGGTCCCTGCAACGTGCCTAGGACTCTGCCAGGCGCCAGGCTGCAGTCCGGAAAGAAACACAGAGCAAACCACCCCCTCAGGAGTTACAATCAGATTGCAACGAAAAAGTCAGTTCGTAAAAATGCTTAGAGGGATTTAGTTTTCAGTCCTGGGGCGCTGACGGAAAGATTTTACATGGAGATGTGTGGGTTCCCTGATGGTACTGAGCGCGTGCGTGAGCCATGAGCCGCTCCTCGCGTTGTACACATGCTGCCCCATCTGTGTAAATCTCCAACTCCCAGAAAGGTTGGTGCCACTAAGATCCCAATTTTACATATAGAAAACCAAAGCAGAAAGGGGTTAAATAGCTGCTCATGGTCACGCGATGGGTAAATGCTGGTGTTTCACACCCAAAGTCTGACTGCCCCAAGCACAAGCGATAATCGGTCCATGCCCCGCCCGCACCCGCTGATTGGTCTGTGCCCTGCACACACCCGATGATTGGCCCACGACTCCGCCCATTTGCAATGATTGGCCTGTGCCTCTGCCCATTCATGAGCCGTGGCCAGGCAGCCCGGAGGAGGAGGGGTCTTCCTTCTGGGACCCCTTGCCGTGTTGGGGAAGGAAAGTGGACAGGAGAATGACCTTGGTGTCCGAGTCAAGTATGAAGGGAAGTTGAGGCCAAGCCTGTGACCTAAGCCTTGAACTCAGAGGCCAATCGGGGAAGGACCCCCAGGCCCTGCCCAGCGACTTTACCCGGGCAGGGCTGTCCTCACCTGCAGAGTGTGATGGCAGAGACGGAGAGTGACCACCTTCCCTTTAATCAAGTTCATACGGCACAGGGATAAAATGAAAATACCCGTTTATTAGTGTCTGACAAGAAATCACTACTCCAGGGACCAGAAAGTTGTATAATTTAGAACATTCTCTCTGGGAAGCTGAAGGAGAACAGGTGGGTGGTTTCTATGTTTAAGGCTTGGGGCAGAAGAGGCCAAGGCAGCCCCTTCTCCACAGGGCTAGTTGCATCCCGGATCATGCCTGAGCTGGCTGCTGGCCAAGACTGCCTGTTCCTCTGACACTCTCTCTCGTCCTGTGGACAGCTTCCATCAGATGCTGTCTAGTCCTGGGGGCCTGAGACCACTGTCCTTTAAAATGACTGCACATCTCTGCAGTTTCACAATGAATTATCAGACGTGTTGCATTTCCCTCCTTGCATGCTCTGGGGAGAAACTCAGTGTAGCCCCAAGTACTGACCTTCAGGAAGTGGTCAACAGTATAACCGCCTAGAGAGGTCAGACCTGGCTGAACAGCACAGCCCCATCCACGAACAGCCCCCAGCCACCTGGAATTCACCTCTGCCTGCCTCCCCAAGCACCCCAGGCACCTGCACATCTGGGGAGAGCTTGTTCCGGGATGGCCTCCTCTGGTGCCTCCTCCAACGGGCACCCAGGATTAATTGGTGCCCTCAACATATGTTTGCCCTGGGGAAACACCTGCTGATGGTGTCCTCGCAAGCTTTAACAGGTGGGAAGCGCAAGGCTGCTGGCATGGAGCAGAAAAAGAAATACAAAAGCCAAACAATCATTACTACAAAATCTCCTGCAACTGGCTCCAAAGAGGCCCCCAGGGTGTTTCTGAGTCTTTGGAGAAAGGTGGGGGCTGAAAGAGCTGGGGACCCTGCAGCGACATTACAAGCTATGAAAATTCTCCTCCCCCGGGAAACCCCCAAGCCTTGCGGCATTAAGCTGGGGCAACTCCTGCCTGGAGGGCCCCACTGAGAGTCCTGAGTGGGGTGTGATCCATTTCTACCCTGCTCCCCTTCAGTCGCATGGAAACAGGAGCGCTTCCTTGTAACAGATGAAAGCAGGCCACCGCATTATGAAAGCTGCAGTGATAAATACATTTCCCGGTGGATGGCGAGAAAGCAAATGACAAACACACCCAAACAGGAAGGCGCACATGGATCACAGAACAGCCTGGGCCCTCTCCCCATGACGCTCTGTGTGCTCTATAAATCGGCTCATCGTGACTCTTCTGTCTTGTCTGACAAACGACCGAATGGGCTCTGCTCACGCTGAGTGCCAGAGAAACGCCAGCCCAGGAACGGCCTCCAGGTGCAGTCCGGGATGATGCTCTCCGGCCGGCTGCCTGCCAGTGCGTCATCCCCATCACAGCGGGCCTCGGGCGGCAGCTTCTGGAGATGCGGGTCTCTGGTCACGGTGTTCTCCATCCTCTACCAGCTGCCACCCTCACCCGAGCTTCTCCAGCCCAGGCCCTTCCCTATCTGCTGGAAAGCAGTAAATAGATAGGATGCAGCCGAAAAATTACCACAGAAATCAGCTGGATGGGAGAACTCCCAGCACCCAGTAGGAAGCAGGACACCATACCAAGCGCTTGCTCCTTCTTAGGGTGGTTCTTCCCCAGGATTCCCAGAAGGATGGGGTGAGGACTGGCTTTTCAAGAGATCACTCATGACATCTGTCTGTTTGGAGATGGGAGATGGGGCTGGGGTGGGCAATGCCCTGCAGGAACTCCTGTGTAATTCCCAAAGGGGAAGCAAAACCACAGAATACCCTTGGCTTTGAACTGGGAGTCCTCTGGAAGGGAGCTGGGGTCACAACAGCAATAGGCCACTTGCTTGTGCAAAGTGGCTGAGCTTTTCCGGGTCGTCAGTAGAGCAGCTCAGCGTGCAAACGGCCACCAGGCTGCAGGGGCCCCGGGCAGGAGAAGGAAAGGACGCAGCCCTCAGGGGTTCTTAAGGGCTGGGAAGGAGTTTCTTCAGGAGGAATTCAATCAGGGATCAATTGGGATCAATCAGGGAGTGTGAGCATCTCTCTCCTGAGTATGAAGAGCGGGGGACCTGGCATCCGAGCTGACAGGCCTAAGAGAAAGGCAGCACCCGTCTGTGTCACCTTTCAGAAGATAATCAGGTCCTCAGAACGGATGGCGAGGCTGGGGTAGCAGAGGCTGGGGGGTCTTAACGGCACCCCCCCCAGCCTCCCCAGTGTATTCAAGCTTCCCATCGAGATCCGAAAGAGACACGCGCTCGCTGGAGTGAGAACACGAGGCGGCTTCCACAAAACACGGAATATTGGGTCTGCCTGCTAAATAATTTCTTGCAAATAACTTTTTCCCCTTTTCAAACCACCAGTTTGTAAGAGCAGTTCAGAACCGACCCCCGGAGAAGGCTCTGTCCAGCGAAGCCGCCCTCCAGCCCACGTCCCAGGAAGCCTCAAAACCGCCACCGCTTCAGCAATTCAATCTCCATATATTTTATTCTTAAAATATTTCATTGCTGGCCACCCGTCCTTAGATCTCCAATTTGATTTGGTTTCTATAAGTGGATTTTTCCTAGTGTTGGTAGAAAGTAGATTTAATTTCAAATTTCTGCAAACTAAAATATTCAATATAAGTATCAGAGGGTGTCTGCACCACACATCCTCCCCGCGACGCACACGCCAGCTTTGAGACAAGCGTGCGCGCCCTTGGACGGCGTTCTCAGATGTTTCCATTTACAGAGCCCGGTCAAAACAGCGGGGGAGGCTGGCATCTGGTTTTCTTCCTTGCATCACTTTCTGTTTCTAGACAGTTGTTGGAAATGCGCCTCTACAGTTCCAACGAAGAAGCCGGATTTGGGCGACAACCAAAATCGTGTGACGCTAATGCCGCTGGTGGCACGCGTCCAGGCTGCTGCCCCACCCCCACCGGTCACCATTCCTGGATCAAGTTCTCTGCTCTTCCACTTCTGCCAGCACGGGAGAGCGAAGCAGAAAGCCCAGGGCAGGCTAGACCTGTTCAGGCAGCTGCAACAGCCCCAGGAAGCATCCTTCCCGCGGCCACTAATTCATCACTCGGAAATAACGCGGGCTCACAAGACCAGGAGACCATCTGCTAGATGTGGCGGGGAGGGTGCACTTAGAGGAACGATCAGCCGACTGAGAGCAGGCACCTCACAAAAACCTTCTCTCAACAGTTCCTAGGAGTCATGCATTGTTAACTCCACTTTAGATGAGGAAACCGAGGTTCAGAGAGGCCTGCGGTTGTTGCGTAACTACTCATGGCAGAGTTGGGTCAGGCTGGCTCCGCAGCCATGCTCTCCCAGCAGGGTGGCATTCTGTCAGGCACAGGTCTTCTGAGACTCCCCGTTCCAGGGCGAGGGGTGGTCCTGCCACAGCCCAGTTGTCCCTGTATCGCTCTCCCTTTTCTCATCTCCACGTCTCCCAGCCGTGGGGTGCTGCTCCTGGAGGGAAGGCCCCCCCGGGGCTTTCAGTGGGTGCAGACACCAAACCCTGCATTCCATGCACCTTCCAACACCTTCCATGGCCTGAGAACAGGAACGTGGACATGGGAGCCCGCATCGTGCACTCAGCACCTGAGAACCAGGGGTCGCTTCCTGTCCTGCCATTGAGAGCTGAGCCAGCCTGGGAGGCTCGTTCCACCTGTGAGCCTGTTGCCGCAGCTTCCAAATCGGGAAATTTCAGAACAGGAAGGTCACAAGGAGCCTCAGAGCACATGCCAGTAAAAGCACAAACTGGGGAAATGCGGGGGGTTTTCTAGTGAGTGGGGGTTTGATTCTACCACTCAGGTCCGTCGGGGAGGGCAAGTGACAGCCACTGGCCCCACCGCGCTGACGTCATCATGAAGAGGAAGATGATGACGGTGATGATACGAAGTGCGCAAGAAGGACCTGCACTGACTCGAGGAAAGACGGGCTGTAGACGGCAGTCGGTTTAAATGTGGAGAAAATATTTCACACTGATCTCAACACGCATTGGGAGATTGAGGCAGCAAGAGCTGTGGTGGTGGCTTCAGCAGGAGATGCAAAACGGCCCGACAGAGACCCGGGGCCTGGAACTTCCTCACAGACGCCCAGCGCCCCAGTCACCCTCGCTGAGGGAGGGCAGCTGAGGGGGTAACGGGCACCCGACACTGGCTCTTTCGCCATCCCACACCGAAGCCAATGAACTGCTTCTATGGAGGCTGCAGGCCACCAGTAAGGGGAAAAAACATGGTTTTTTAAAATCATCTAAATCTGGAGAGTCTGCACATAATGCTGGAGAAACCTCCAAGCCAAGGGAAAGCTCTTTCAAAGCTGGAAACTGAGCGCCTCACATCCCGCCCTGCCTCCCCCGGCCCACGTCCTGCGCAGCGCGGAGCCTGACGCCCCTTTCGTGGTGCCTTGGATGAAAGCGCAGCACGCGCGCGGCAATCACACCGTTCCGGCTGCTTTCAAAGGCACCGCGTGCTCTCCCCGCTGCGTCGGCGTCCCGGGGGGCCGCTGTACGAGGTACTGCGAACTGGGTGGCTGCGAACCACAGAAATGCGCCCCCTCACAGCTCCAGAGGCCAGAAGTCCAAGGGCACGGTGTCGGCAAGGCCAGCCTCTGTGCCTGTCCTCACACCGCGCTTCCCTCTGCGTGTCTGTGTCCAAATGGCCCTCTTATTAGGACACCAGCCACTGGGTTAGTGTCGCCCTCATTTAGCGTGACCTTGTCTTGACCTGACTGACCACATCTGCAAAGGCCCTGTTTCCAAGCAAGGTCACCTTCAGAGGTTCTGAGTGGAAATACCTCTGGGGGGAAGCTATATACCCCAGTGCACCCGTGGTAACCCCGAAGGCTCGAGGTACAGGGAGAGGCCCCCTCGTTTTATGCCTGAGAGAACTGGGCTCGTGGTCCTCCTTTTCATCTGTCTCAGGGGAAAGGGTGTTCCTTCCTCTGCAAGGTCAGCCCTTCACCTGTGACCTCAGCCTCTCGCTTCCCCCGTCCTCTGGGACTGATTCTCAGTACCAACCCTCTCCCCTGGCTCTTCACTCTTCACCACTTGTACTCCTTTTCTCCCACACAGACGCACGTAGGGGCCCCTCAGCCTTGCCCCTCTCCCGTTAACACCCAGCGTCCCACGAGAGCGGTCTGCTCTCCCTGGCTTCACCTCCCCCCACTCCTCCCTCAGCCCCTGGCCTTCTGGCTTCTGTCCATCATTTGCTGTGCTTTCCAAGGTCACCAGAGACCTCTTGGTTACTGTTCTTTCCAATTTTCTTCCCCGCCACGCTTCTGCTGTACGTAACACTCTGAGCCAACTCCTCCTTCCCAAGCCTGGGGTGGCCCTTGGCCTTCCTGCACCAGCACATCGCCCTTCCTCTGGGTCTTCATCCGAATTCTTCTTTTCCTGCCTCTCTCTTCCATGCTCATGACCCCGAACTCCCTGTTGGCTTAATGACCCACATCGTGGTTATTCCATTCAGCTGGCGTTCGCTAAGTGCCTGTTGGGCTACGGACGCCGCCGGGGTGCATACCTGACGTTGGTTCTGAAACTTAACGTCTAGTAGAGATGCTAAGCTGAATAACCACAGTGCAAAGCAAACGAGAGGGGAAGTGCTGTGTGGGGTTTCAGACAAAGAGCAATCCCTTCCTGCCGGAAAGCAATGCAGGTGCGAAGCCCTGTGTGGAGGCTTCTCCCATGTGGACCTGAGCGCCTGAAGCCCGGCTCCACCGCTTACCAGAGTGTCAGACAGCCTCTCTGTCCTTCAAATTCCTCTTCCATAAACACGGATAACAAGAGCACCCAGTCCACAGGGTTCCCTAGGAGAGTAAGTGAGACCGTGCACACATGGGAGGGGCTGGCCAGACATCCACTGACGTCACTTTCTCCCCCGAGCAGGGAAAGACCAGGTTTCCCAGCCTCCCTTGCACATAGCTGGGCCACACGACTGAGTTCTGCCCAGTAAAGTGAGGGCACAAGTGACGCACATCACCTCCGGGCCTGAGCTTTCTCACGTCCCTGTCCCCGGGGCTGTGAAGGAAAGACTCAGGGATGGCGGAGCCGTACAGCGGCCGGACTGGGATCGGGGATCCCTGAGTCACTGCCTGGGGGAGAAGCACTCTGCACAGGTTCTACCAGGGTTGTAACCGTATTAAGCCTCCTGTATTACAGGGTTCATTTGTTACCAGTGTGTGGCCTATGCGATCCTGACCAATAAAACATGTGACATTGGCTATGACGATGACGAAGAAGGAGGGAATAAAGGAAGAGGGGGACTTTGGTGAGAAGAGCGCACCCCCCTTCTGTGCACAAACGTCAGAAATCTCATGAGACCAGGCCTGCCCAGAGGTCTCTGCCCCCAGACGACCTCCCTGCCCCAAGTCCTCGCCATCACAATAAGGTAAGACCCCATTTGAATCCTAAAACAAATGAACAGGAATGATCACATCACTTACTCACAACAACGTGCATTCTGCAGACACACAGGTGCCCTTGCCGGGGCGCTGGGACCCCCACATGCAGGTGCCCTCGTCCTCCCACGAGCGGCTCACTGAGCTGCAGCTGCTCCCGACTGCTGAAGTCCCCCCACTGGAGCGCCTCTCCCTGCACCCCAGGCCTGTTCTCCTCGCCAAGTGTTTTGTGGTGAAAGTCACTTACTTTCCCCCGTTCTCTGATCTCCCCCCCACCCCGCCCCCTCTCGAAGTGACTGTTTCTCAGGGCAGGCGGATCTCAGCCCGGTGGAATCTGATGGAGCTGATGTAACCTCACAGAGTGAGTCTCACAGGGATCCTCACAACCATCTTGACGCTTAAGAGTAATAAGAACAGAGTAGCAGTTTCTTCTGACTGAGGGCCAAGTCAGTGCCAAGCAGCAGGCTAAAGTCTACGCACGCATCTGGGGTCCTGAGCGCGCCTCTGTCCCCAGGCTCAGAGGAGGAAACCACCGCCAGCCTCAGGAAGGCTAGTGACCTTGCCCGCGGTCTCACTGCTGCTTGGAAACGCGGCCCTGGGGTTTTCACTCCCACCTATCCTCCTTCCATTCAGCCCCGAGAGCCCCCCGAATCTCTGACTTGTAGCCTGTCAGAAATGTTCGGGGTCACTTAAGACCCTTCCCACTCTGAGCCTCACATACTTTGAGACTTGAGAGCCCGTCTCTAGTCTGATGGTTCCAGAAATCCTCACCCCATGTAGAAAAGCATTGGCTACCAAAACGCCACCACGACATACGATCGCTTTCATCATCCAGCCACCCTTCTCGGGATGACAGCGCTGTTACCGCTCCAAACGGGTGTAACTCTAGGCAGAGAAGAGCTTGGACACTATGGCCGTGGCCACCCGATTACAGAAGGCCTCTGTTCGACCTTTTACAATGCTACAAACAGCTGCAGACCCCTGTGATGATCTTCAGGGACCACCCAGAGCCCCCAGGTCTACCATCACGAGGCACGCTCTGGCACACTCGTCCCTACCCCTGGGCTGTCACCTCTGCCTGATGCCTGTCTCTGCTTGGCCCACTCCTCACCTCCAGAGCTCCAATCACTGCTGATCTCCCTTGGGGGTCTCGGTTGTCCTTTCAAGCTCATCACCCCCTTACCACTCAGGCTGCAGGCGCCTGAGGGAGCAGACCAGGTGGCCGCGGTCCTCAGAGCCCAGGACGGCACTCGGTATGCAGTCGGTCCCATCGGCATGGTGGTGGGGGCAGCAGAAAGAGCCACTTGTGAGAACACATGATAAGAAGCAGGTCTCGTTACCGGCCTTTCTGCTGTGAAAAGAGGACTCATGTGGCCTGTGAATTTGTAAAAGCTTTAGAAATGTGCATGGTCACCTGCTTCATGAGTCTCCTGCTGGTGCCAGTTTTGCATTGTATGGATCTCAGCCACCAGTGAGGCCTGGAACAAGGGATGCACGGCTGTGGTAGCTGCCAGGTGCTGTAGTCACCGAGTGTCATTGTGGGGCTGTCGGAGCCTTTGGGGACCCTACTTTCACCCCAGAAGGAGGCTGTGTGAATCTCTGGTTTAGTTGAAAGAGATGGGGCCAATCTGGCAGCCAGCTCACTGGAGCACTGGGCTCCTTTCCTGTGATGTTTCAGGTTAGAGAGCTGTCTTGAACCAGATGAAATAACTCAGCTGTTCGTAAACCGTAGTACGTGTGGTCTGTATTTCAGAAAGAAAACAAGCCTTTGGGTGTCTGTTCGGAAGAGCTGCTGTGATGTGGGCTAGGCGCTGGTGACTGCCCGCTAATGGCTTGGAGAGAACCAGGGACGATCCTTGAGTCCCAAGTCATAACACCACCAGCTAAGGCACTCCCGCAGGGCCGGGGTCAGCCCGCCCATCACAGAATCTGTATCAGAATAACCCACCACGGAACACGCTGTGAATCACAGCCTTGGCCAGAAAGTTACCTGACACGCTCCCCTCTGGGAGGTAATTATCTGACAAGGTCTGTCTGTCTTATCTCACATTAAAAGAAAACAAAGAATAGGAAATTGGCTCTTGCTGACCCCCATGGTCCATTTTCTCATCATCAGCTCTGCCCACAGGGGATGGAGCTCACACGGAAGTGAGCTGCCTAAAAACTCCATCTGTCAGGTGCACTCATGGTGCACCCGACTCAGGCCGGACAGCTGTTCTCTGGTACTCATGGCCACGTGGGCCACCTGGCCAGAAGGAGCCTTGGGGTGGTGAGTCACCACCAGGGGCTACCAGGAACACTGGGAGAACTTTGCAGGCACAGTGAGTTTCCAAGAGAGCTGCTTGAGCTCTGTCTTTCCCCCACACCTGGGTCTAGAAAGCTGAGGGCTCCACTCCACTAAGTCATCCCTCCTTGGACAAGTTCCATGGATTCTTTAGGAAGGAGCACCCAACACCATGGAGATGTGGCCTAGTCAGCAAAGCCAGGAAGTGGCGTTCAGCCAAGACCTGAGAGCACATCAATTAGAGGAAGAGGAGAGGGAGTGTTCCAGGCAGAAGAATGGCATGTGCAAAGGCCCTGTGGTAGGTGGGCACATGGGGAGCACAGGAACAGAAGGAGCACATGGCGTGTGGGGACAGAAGCAGCATTTGATGCAGGATGAGGCTGGAGGGTCTGTAGAACCGTGAGCCACTGTAGAACCAAGGGCTCACTCTGCTGTCAGAAGGGATTAGAGATGATTTGTTTTCTGTTTTGTCCTTCTTATGCTCTCCTATACAATCATCCGTTCAAAAAATACTTGACCACCCTGATTTATTGAGCTAGGTCCTATTGTCAGAAAGTTCGTTTCTTCCAAATTTCCTCTGTTATCAATGCTGTTGTAATGAACACCATTGTCCATCATTCTTGTGGACATGGGTCTTATTCCTGTCCTGCTCAAAACTTCACTGGTTCCCTATGGCCCAAGGCAACAAAACCAAACCACTCTGGGCCCCAGGATATCTAAACACCGCCGAGTCTTCCCTTCCTGTACCTCCTTCTCTACTTAGCCTTCAAGTAAAGTCAGTCACTCTCAGGCCAAAATCTGTATGAGAAAGGAGTGGTGAGAGAGGTCACCAAGCCCCAGATCCCTGCGTCAAGGACCCCAAGAAAAAAGGAGTTTCAAGAAGGGTGGGAAGAGTTGTTATCAAAAACTGCAAAGAATTCATCCGAGCCGAGGAATGAACAGCCTTCCATTGAGTGGAGGGGAGATCCCCAGTCACTGCTGGCCCCGCGGCTCTGATCTCCCAGATCTGGGGGAAGGGATCGGGGAGGAAAGAGCCAGGGGGAACCAGGAGGAGGTTTTATGGGGGCGAGAGGAGGACAGACTCAGGCACAGGGGAAGGAGCTACGGGATGTGCAGAACAGAGCAGCCTCAGAGAGACTGGAGAGCCAGAAAAACGCTGTGTCAGGAGGTGAAGGGTGTTGGGACCAGAGGATCCTTGGAAAAGTATGCTAGACAACTACCATCTGGAGTTGCTCTCTAGTGCACTGAGTGTTTTATTGCCTCAGAGAATTCACAAGAAATGAGCCTCCTGGAAACTCCCTTCCTGTAATAATGGGGCAACTGTCTGCCCTAATTGCAAAGTGCAGGGCTGACCTGGATGCCTGCAAGGCCTTTCTGCTCCTAGACTCGCCCTCTGGAACTGCCCTGCCTCTTGTGAAACTGAGCGCTTCTCAAGAAGCCTCCGAGAGCTCCTTACTTGGAGACATGCTGATTCCTGGCACCACTGGCAAGAATGACGGATTGATTCTTACCTGCTCTACAGAGTAGGAACTCGGATTTAAATACATCAAACACGCGCACGCGCGCACACACACACACACACACACACACACACAAACGGACGTATTTCTCTCTTCCTCTTTGCATAACAACAACAGAAACTACATGAATTCAGAAGATTTTGCAATGACAATTTAAAAGCCACTTAATACCCCATGAAATTCAAGCTGGTAAACTGAATGGACAGCGTTATTAAAATATTTCATGAGATGCTTTTTATGCCAAATTAAGCTGCTGCAATTATACTGATATTCACAGTCTGCATTAATCTAAAACTATTTTAATATTTTTTCTAATTTAGCATGATTAATTCTTTCACTTAAGAATACACTCATTTTCAAGTTTGTGATTGTTTTCCTACTTGGCTGCTTTGACTTCTCTTTGCTGGAATATTTAATCCACAGGGATTCATACTCAAGGGGCTGGACTCCAACTTTCCTGGACATTTACTTACCTGGGAATGAGGTCTTACTCTTGTTTCTCTGACAATTATTTTCTCCGCGTGGCCAACCAGGCCTTTGACACGTTAACTGGAAAGCACTTCAGTTTATTAAATATATGTGTACAACCTTGAAGCCCAGAAGGCCATTTTTTAAAGAGATTCCTGAATTGGTTTGCAAGATTAATATTCTGCCTAGTTATAAATTAAAAAGTTACAAATCTGTGTTTTAAGAACTGAACTAATGTCTTTAATATAATTTCTGCTGCCAGTAGGGGGCTAGAAACAGAGAAAACCTGTGTTCGGGGGAGAAACGGGTGATCAGAGGAGTGAAAAGAGAATGTCTCCATGTTTGCCAGCGCTAATAATTTTTCACTGGAAAGTTCATCAGTGGAATCATTAATTCTGTGTTTGTAAAGGATTTGGCTCTTTAAGTCAAAACAAATGTGTCGCAATTTGGATTCTTGTTTACGAAATGTTTGTTTTTGCTTTTCAGCAGTTCTCTCCTCATTTGGCTTTAATAATAATAATATAAAAAAGTGTACAAGTTACAGTGCCAATTTCTTTCTCCAAGATGCACCACGCCGTTGTATCAATTACTCAGACAATTTCAATCCATCCAGACACTAATGTCATTAGTCCATGGAGAACCTTTGGAAAGAATTTACATAGAAACTGCCTCTACATGCTCAATGAGAAGTGTGCAGCCACAGTCAGTGGAATTTGAATTACAATCCCACCACATGCAGGTTGGCTTCCTTCGTGCTATTTATTAAACAGGAAGAAGGTGATGCAGTCAATTACAAAGCAATTATCTGAACAGTTACTGCAAACCTGCGCCACTCGGCGATTAGAGCGCGGCTTCCCCAAGAAGACTTTGCCCTTGATCACTCTTCTCGATGCCCACCAGGTGCTCTGAGCTCAGCCTTACTAGGTGTGCTGCCACCAAGAGTCCAGAGCCAGGCTGCTTCTGTGGAAACCCCCTCTTAAAGTCACAGAATTTGCTGACCCTGGCACTTCTGTCCTCAGGAGGGTCTTATCACATAGGCAGAGGGGTTAGGAATCACTCCTGCACTCCTTCAAATGAGCCCAGGGGAAGCTATTTTGATGAATCCTTCAGTTTTCTCCCCTGGTGGGGCCATTCAGAAAACCAGAGGGCTTCCAGCAGCCAGCCAGCCAGACAGGGCGGAGGAAATTAGCACGAGGCCCAGCGCGCAGGTGGGCAAGAGGTTTGCCTCTGCCTGAAGCTGGGAGGAGCATGGTTGCTGGTTTGGTTTTGCTTTCCTTTTAAGGCCAGGCCTTTCTGACAGTTACAGGAATAGACACATCCAAGGAGGGCTGAGTGGTCTTTGCAGATGCTGCAAGTTCTCCACAGCAGCCAAGGCCCTCCTCCCCTGATGCAGGGCGCGCCTTCCCCTCTGGGCCCGCCTGCCATGGAGGGAAGTGCACTCCCTGCTCTCCCTTTCTGCGTGGGGGCTCTGGGATGATAAGGACCCCGCTGGGCAAGTCCCTTCTCCCTGGGCCAGGACCCTCCATCAGCGACGGAGGCTGCGGCTCAGCCTTCCTCTTGTTGCTGAGAACAGATGCCCTGAGTCCTGCTCCTACCTTGGCTGGGATTTTAGCATGCAGGCTCTACAGCGTCCCCGAGCCCCACACTGAGGGCTTTGGAAGCACCAAAAAACAGATGCTGGAAGAGAAATCCTGGCCCACGGTGGGGAAGAGTGGGGGTGGAGGGCAGGAGGTTATCTCTGCAGAAACCTGATCGTTTTGTTTATGGTGTTCTGACAACGTTCAGAGCTGCTCGGAGCAGCTGCTCCTCGTACCAAGCTGTTTGACATTCTGCCGGGAAGGTAGCTGCGGCTCTGGAAGGATGACTTGTGTGACATATGACAGCTTTCGGGGCTGCCGGTCCCCTGGTCTCGCTGCTCTAAGACCTGAGCCATCTGTAGCCTCTCACTTCTGATGCTGGGGCCCAGAATGGGAAAACAGAAGCTGGAGAAGAAACTAACCAAAGGAGAAAGAGAAGAAAGAAGGAAAAAAGAAAGGAGGAGCCAGACCCCCCACCCGGTTTTGAACAATGAGAAGAGTCCTTCCTATTTGACTCCTCATCCTACTCCTAGTCAACCCCTCTTATAGGAGCCTAAGTGATGTTGTTAAAACAAACAGAATAAATGATGCCACTCTTCTGTGGCAAGTCTTGCAATGGTCCCTGTTGCTCCAACGCTGAATTCTAAATGCCTTAACACAGCCCAGGAGCCTCTGCAGGGCTCAGTTCCCAGCCTCTCCTCTCATTACTGCCTGTTCATACTCCGCGCCCCAAGTACACCAACTGGCCTTTAAGCTTGTCCTCCAGCTCTCACCCTTCCTCATGCCTCAGGGCCTTTGCATATGCTTCCCCTTTGCCTGAATGCTTTTCCCCTTCTCATTGCCCTCCCCACCCCACTCACTGGCAATCTCAGTGAAACATCACCTCTTCAGAGCTGCCTTTGCTGTTCCTCAGATTAGATCAGATCCTCCTGCCGTAAGATCTTAGAGTTTCCACATTTTTCCTTTACAGCATCAATCATAGTTCTTCTCACACCATTAGGTGATGAAATTGTATCTCTACCAGACAGGAAGCTCCATGGGGGTGGGGACCTTACCCACTATGTACTCTGCTGGTCCTTGGAAGGTGCTCAGTAAGTATTTCTGGAATGAATGACTGGATGGACGAACTCCAAAGCCAGGGCTATTAGGGAAAGGAAGACCCAAGTTAAAGTTGGAAATCCATGACTGGAGTTAGAGAATGGGTCTGCGCGTGGGAGTCAGGACATCTCGCTTATGAGTTAAACCCTGCTGCTCACTAGCTGAGCAACCTTGGCAATTATTCAACCTCCCTGAGCCTCAGTTTCCCATCTGTGAAACGTAGCAGGGTTGTTGTGAGATTAAGATAAGGAATGAAAAGCACTTAGCATAATCAATGGTAGCTTCCATGATTATTTGTATTATTGCTGTTATTATCACGTTAAATGTCCGAACGGCAGGTTGGAAACCTTGCTCTGAACACTGAGTAGACACTGAAGGTGGGCCCTTCCTTTCCCCTGTGTGAGCTGAAAGCATTACAAACACCCATAGTGATGCACCACAGATAAGCTTTGCTACACATTAGGTTTCACCCGTTAGTAAGTTAATAATATTAGGCACAGACTGTGTGCTCTGCCTTATGCCAAGCCGTGCGGGATGGGGCCTGTTTGCTAAGCAGCAGGATCTCAAAAACATTTAAAACCAACCCAGTCTTTCTACAGGACGATCTGGTCATATGTATCAAATTTGTAAGTGGACACACCCTTTGATCCAGCATTACTATTCCACTTCTAGGAATAAACTCAAGAAAAATTGGACAGCGGTAAAAATCCTGCCTCATAGCAGTCCTTTAATATTTGTTGAAGGAATCCTGAGTATGTGATTATATGTTAATATCCTTTGTTATTTTAATACGGTGAATAACACTGGTTGATCTTCAAATGTTAAACCAAGCCTGCATATCAGCATTTAACCCCATTGATCATGGTGTACTGTCCTTTTTACACACAAGTGCATTCTGTTTGCTAATACTCTGTCAAGATTTGTACATCTGTGTCCATGAGAGCTACTGGTCTGTAGTTTTCTTTTCCTGTAATGTTTTTGTATAGTTTTGGTGCCAGAGTAATATTCGTCTCATAAAGTAACTGAGAAGTGTCCCACCTTCCTATATTTTCTGAAAATGTTTGGCAAGATTAGCATTATTTTTGTCCTTAAATGCTTGATAGCATTCACTATGAAAGAGTTTTCTTTATGGAAAGATTTTAAATTACAAATTCAATTTAGTAAACATAAAGCCATTCAGATTTTCCACTTTTTAATTGGGTACATTTTAATAATTTTTGTCTTTCAAGAAATTTGTCCGTTTCACCTAAGTTGCTAAACTTATTGCTGGAGAGTTGTTCACGGTACTTCTTTATTTTAACTTTCATGTGTGTAGTATCTGTAGTGATGCATCCTTTTCCACTCTTTTCTCATTTGTTTCTTGATGACACTAGCTATGGGTTTATCATTTTATTGATCTTTGCAGAGAGCTAGCTTTTGTTTTGTTTGTCTATTTATAAATTGTCTATTAACTATTCCATTGATTTCACATACCATAACATTTTTCTACTTTGGTTTTCATTGGCTCTACTTCTTCCAGGTTCTTAATGTGAAAGCCTAGATCATTTTTTTAAACCTTTATTGTTATAAATTACATTTATTGATTTTAAATGTAAATATCATATAAGCAATTATTACAAGCATTTAAAACTGTATATTTCCTTTTATGGTTTGCTTTAGCTACATCACACAAATTTTATGTTATGTTTAATTTTCATTTATTTAAAAATATTTTTAGTTTCTTCTGTGATTTTTAAAGTTTTACTCAGAGGTATATTGTTAAATTTTCAAATATTCAGCAATTTTTCAGATATAAAATTTATATCTGAAATTCTAAGTTAATTCAGTTACTGTCAGAGAAACAGGCAGTGATCCTCTTAGATATAGTGAGACTTGTTTTACAGCATAGCACGAGGTCTAGATTGGCAAGCGTTCTATGTGCAGTTGAAAAGGGGGTGTATTCTTCTATTGCTGGGTATTTTGTTTCAAAAATGTGAATTAGATCAAGTTGGTGGGTAGCGTTGTTCAAATTTTCCATGTCCTTACTAATTTCTTGTCTATTTTATTCATCCCCGAGAAAGGAATGTTGATCTGTCCCACTATGATTGTGAATTTACCTGTTCCTCTTTTCAGTTCTATCACTTTGGCATGTATTTTGAAGCTATGTAACTAAGTGCACACACATTTAGTAATGTTATGTCTTCTAGATGGACTGGGCTTTTATCATTATGAAATGTCTCTCCTTATTTTTAGTAATAGTCCTTGTCTGGAAGTCTGCTTTGCTCAATAATATAATCATTTTAACTTTCTTATGGTTAGTGTTTACACACTATATCCTTTTTCTATCTTTTTACTTCTAATCTAGCTGTGCCTTTATTATTAAAGTGTGTTTCTTATTGAAAGCATATAGTTGGTTTTTTCCATTTAAAAAAAATTGGGGGGTGGTAATTAGGTTTATTTATTTATTCATTTATTTTAAAATTATTATTATTTTTTTAATAGAGGTATGGGGATTGAACCCAGGACCTTGAGCATGCAAAGCAAACACTCTACCACAGAGCTATACCCTCCCCTGGATTTTGCTATTTTTGTCCAGTCAGATGATCTCTAGTTTTTCATTGGAATATTTTAGCCATTTATGGTTGATGTAATTATTTATATAATTGGGTTTATCTTTATCATCGAACTACTTGTTCTCTATTTGTCTTGTTTTATTTTCCTCTTTTTCCGACCACATTTTTTTGAGTATTCCACTTTATCTCCACTATTGGCTAGCTGGCTATTTCTCTTATTTTTCAGTGGTTGCTCTAGGATTTGCAGTATGTATATTTAATCATAGTATTCCGTCGTCAAATAATCATAGCACTTCATCAATACTGTAAGACTCTTTCAACAACCTAATTCCACTTCCCCATGCTTTCATTTGTGTTTCTGTTGTTGTACATTCTGCTTCTACATATTGTTATTTTTGCTTTAGACAATCTTCTTGGTATGTAATTTACATGCCATAAATTTCACCCATTTAAAGGGTACACTCAACATTTTTAGAATATTTACAGCCTTGTGCAACTGTCACCATAATCTAATTTTGGAACATTTGTATTACCCCAAGAAGAATCTAATTCCCATTAGCTGTCACTCTCCATCCAACACACACCCCTCCAGCCCTTGACAACTACTAATCTACTTTCTGTCTCTATAGATTGCCCTATTCTGGGCATTTAATATAAATGGTATCATGTAATATGTGGTCTTTTGTGGCTGGCCTCTCTCACTTAGAATAATTTTAAGCAGTTCATCCATGTTGTAGCATGTGTTGGTACCTCATTCTTTTTTATCACCAAAAACAATTTCCTTGTATGTATACACCACATTTCGTTTGTCCGTTCATCAGTCAATCAACCTTTGAGTTGTTTCCACTTACTGGCTATTATGAATAATGCTGCCACGGGTTTTCATCTGTTACCATTTTCCTTCAGCCTAAGGAAGTTTCTTGAATACATCTTATATTTTTGTCTAAAAAGGTCTTTATTTCATCTTCAATTTTGAAGAATATGTTTACTGAATACAGAATTCTCGGTTGAGTCTTTTTCCTTTCAGCAATATAAAGATGTTTTATTGTCTTCTAGCTTGCCATGTTTATGATGAGAAATCAGTAAAAGCTCTTAATTTTGTGTCTTTTTTTCCTCTGCCTGATTAAAAGATTTTCTCTTTGTTGCTGCTTTTCAATAATCTGATTATAGTGTTTCTTGACGTTCTTTAGTATTCAGGTTCACTGAACTTCGATCTTTTATAGCTTTCACCAAATTTGGAAAAATCTTAGCCATTGTTTCTTCCAATATTTCCTGCTGAGCCAGCCCATCCCTCCCCCCACCATGCCTGGGTCTCCACTTGATACTGCTTCACAGTCTGCTGTGCTTCTGTTGTTTTTCTTCTTTGGGTGATTTAGTTGGAGTAGTTTCCATGGCTCTATCTTCAAGTTCACTGATTTTTTTTTCCTGCTGTATCTAGTCTACTATTAAGCCCACTGTGATAGCTAGACTGTAAACAGGACCCCAAGAATCTCAACCTCCCATTATTCATGCCCTTGTATAATCCCCACCTCTTCTTTGTGGGCATATTGGTGACTTGCTGCTAATCAAAAAGATACATCCAGATTTATGGAATGTCACTCTTGTGGTCAGGTTACAAGAGACTGTGAATTCTGTCTTTCTAGTAAACTCTCTCGATTGTCTTTTTGGCTCATATACTCTGATGAAACAAGCTGCCATTTTTGAGAGGCCAACATGGCAAGGATTTGAAGTGGCCTCTGGCTAAAAGCCAGCTAGAAACTGAAGCCCTCAGTCCACCATCTGCCAAGGAACTGAATTCTTACATAGCTCCTCCTCAGCTGAGCCTCCAGATGAGACCTCAGCCCTGACTGACACATTGATTGCAGCCTGTGACAGACTCTGAAACAGAGGACCCAGCTGAACCACTTCTGTAGTCCTGACCCTCAGAAGCTGTGAGATCATAAGTGAGTGTTATTTTAAGCTGCTACATCTGTGGTAATTTTTTACACATCTGTCTTTTACTCATGCACTCATCTGGTGAAATTTTCACTTTAGATACTGTATTTTCCAATTCTTAAAGTTCTCTTTGGTTCTCTTTTTCCCCTCTGATGGTTCTCTCCTCACACTGCCCCTCTCTTTTCCTTTAAATCATTAAGGATATTTATAACTATTTAAAAATCTTTGTCTTCTAATTCCGTATCTGTGTTATTTGCAGCTGCATTTCCAATGACTGACTGTTATCCTGGATATGGGTCAGAATTTCCTGTTTCCTAACATATTTAATAATTTTTGATTGAATGCAGGGCATTGTGAATGATATTTTGTTGAGTGTGTATTTTGCTGTCTTACTTTAAAAAACACTAAATTACTTGCAAGTCAGCCTGATCATTTTGAAGTCTGTTTTTGTGCTTTGCTAGGGTTGGTTTAGAGTGTCTTAAATCCATGGAGAGTCTAGCCCTGTTATTAAGGTGTGAACCTTCTGGGGTCTCCACTGAATGCCCCAGGTGTTCAATAACATCTCTTTACACAGCCTCTTCCAAATTGAACATCTCCCAGTTCTCTGTGAGTTCTGAGAATTTTTAGCTTACAGCTTTCAGTGGTTTTCTTACCAACCTTGTGGAGTTTCACCTTATACACACTCAGCTTAATATTAAGCCAAAGACTCAAGGGGACCTACTATGCAGATTTCTGATCTCTTCCTCTGCTTACCTCCCTTCTTTCCAGTACTATGTTCTACAAATTCCAGTTGCCTTGGCCTCCCCAAGCTCTGGTCTCCATCTCCTCATCTCAGCTAGACCTCCATGTTCTGCTTGCTCACCCCCAATCCCCATGCTACTGGAAAAGGCTCCAGCCAGAAAGCCAGAGCTCCTCTTGTCTGTCCGCTCCCCTCAGGTATCCCAGTCCTGCACTGTTATCTGATGTTTGACAACCGTTGCGTCACATGTTTCATCCAGGATTCTGACTGAAAAGTTTGCTACCAGGCTTTGTCACTGCCATTGGAGGTTTCTAGGCATTTTCAGAGATGAACAACAGGAAATGGGATTGACACTTGGCTCCATCCTTAGGTTCTTAAGCTTTTTGCAGACACTCAACAGGCTTACTCATGGTGGGAGGGTGGATGAGGGCAGGAAGATGCATCAGAAATGCTCCTCACTGGCTGTGTCATAACCCCCAAATCCCAGATTCTCATTAGCAGCACTCCTGACAACCCATTCCTTTGCTTTCTCAGCAAATAACTTGTCAGTGTGAGACAAAAAAACTATCAGAAATGCCCTCAGTCCACCAGCCCATGGATTTGTTTATTCTGCAGGTTGCATCAGCTTCCCTTTGTACAAAGTGATGTGATTATTTCTAAACTAAGGCCCTTGCTCTGATGGTAGCTCAAGGTATTTGAACTTGAGGGGGGCCAGGAGACCCTCTAAGTCTCAGGCACCTGGCTACAGGGCCTCTCTCTGCCTCCTCACAGAGACCCAGTCTCCAAGGGCTCTCCAAACAGGCCAACATGTGGAATCAAGCACCTGGGAAGCTTTTAATAATGACAAATGCCCACGTTCCACCCCAGCCTACAAATCAGAACCCGGGCAGCCCATGGAGATTCTGATGCATAGCCAAGGATCACTCTGTCTTCTTGCATCTTATGAAGCCAAAGAACTCACGAATATGAAAGCTGAAGACTTCACGGAAATGTCAGTGCCTGGCGAGCCATCCAGAGTCAGTCTGGTGGGGAACAAAGGTCACTCATTGGCTCCAAGAAGGGGAAAGACTGATCTCCCTGAATCACGGCAACTTTAAGTAGGAAGGAAACTTCCTATTTGGAGGAGGTTCTGGCCAACTTCCCTTCCCCTCCCTCAGACTTTCCATTTCATAGATGAAGAAACCAACATCCAGAGGGCTTAGGTGACATGCCCAGTGTCACTCGGCCCAGGACCAAGTTACCCATCCAGGACTTTCCCCATTGCCTCCCGGACCCCTCCTAAAATCCCATGAGTGGCTTCTTAGGACCCTTCGGGAAAAATCCAGAATCCTCAGCACAGCTGAACCTCCACACAGCCTGGCTCCAGGCCCCCCTGGTTCATGCCCCCTCTCCTTGCCCCACTGCTCTCTGAGCACACTGGTCCCTTTCTCTCAGGAGAAAACCAAGCTCCTCCCAGCCTCGGGGTGTCATGCTGTCCTATCAGGGAAAGCCCTGCCCCCAGCTCTTCACAGCGATGGCCCTTTGTGCCTGAAGTCACAGGCTGAATGTTCCTGCCTCAGTTAGGGCCCTGGACCACCAAAGGCCAGTGCCTGGTGTCCTTCATTATCCTCTGTCCAGCATGTGTCTGGTTTGTCATCCCAACTCCTTCCTCAGGGGGTCCTGAGGTTCTTCCTGATTACCTCTGTTGTGTCTGTCCCACCCCCTAGGTTGGGAGCTCTGAGAAGGTACAGGGTGTCTCTGCTTTCCACGTTACTGTGTCCCTAATCTTAGTCAACAGCCTGGCACGGTGGGCTTATAATAATGTTTCTTGAATGAATGGATGGGTGGAAGAATTATGCGATTACAACAACTGATGAGTGACAGAAATCACTTTATCTCTAACCTCCCAAATGCTGTGAGGGCAAAGAGCATCACCTGGACCTGACAGGGTGTACCAAGGCTTCGGGGTCGCAGCTGTGCCTACAGTGAACCCCGGGGGGCCTCTCTGCCAGAAGCCCTGCCAGTATTGGATTACCTTCTGAACACACAGATGCCAAAATTCCTGGTGCCTGTCAGGGCCCAGGTTTCCCCACGAATGAAACAATGTTTCCTCCCCTGGCAAGTGGACCTCAGTTCCACAGACGTCTGGGGGGGGGCAGGCTCTTTCTCTTGCCATTCTAATGAGTCTGCACAAGCAAGGAAGGAGAATTTATGACTCACCAGTTTCTACTATGAAATGGTGTGGGAGTCGGACTCCTCCACCCACAGGCAAAGGCTTTAAGATTTAAGCTGGAAGCACCAGCCAAGCGCTACTGAAAGAAAACAGCTCAGTGTTCTTAGGTCTTGTTGTTCTTCTGTGTGCCCCTCAAATCTCCGGCCATGCCATCAAACAAGACCTACCCTTTCTCTTGCCTCGCATCCTAAGTTTCTGACTATGAGTCAGAGCCTGATGCAGGGCCTGCAGAAGAATTAGAATCAGAGTATAAACAATGAGTGTGCTTAAAAGGAGCCGAGGTCCCAGCCTCTTGGTTAGTGCAGCACCGTCCCAGCGCTGCCCAGTGGGAGTAAAATATGAGCACGTGTTAAACTTCCTACTAGCAATGGCAAAGCAGTAAAAAGAAAGTGGTGAAACTAATTTTAATGATATATTTTATTTAGCCAATAGATTAAAAATACCACTTCAACATGTAATCAATAGAAATATTAATGGCTTATTTAACATGTTTTTTTTTTTAAATACTAAGTCTCAGAAATGCAGCATGTGTTTTATGCTTCCAGCAGGTTGCAGGTGGGACCAGGCACATTTCAGGTGTTCAGGAGTAACACATGGCTCTTATTTTGGACAGCATACCTGGAAGGGTCTAACTGCTCACAGGTGGCATGTTGGTACCTAACCCGAGGTGCCTGAGAACTTTCTCAGTGGAGAAGACAGGAAGGAGGCTTGGAAACCCTGCACCCTGGCCGCCGGTCCCCGAGCCCCTTCCCCACCCTGCAGGGGATCGGCACCCATGCAGGCAGCCAGCAAAGCCCGCAGAGGAAGCCGCATCTGCAGCTCAGGGCTCTCTCCGGATGCTTGGATTAATTCACTTGTGTTTATTTGGCTTTTTATAAACAAAAGTCAGACTTAATGCATTCCATTCATCATGAGGAAAGGGCAGTAGTCCTAAGGGGATCTGTCAAACAGACGCTGTGTCTGTAAATAAATAAAAAGGTGACATTGCAGGAAAGGAAAATTACATTGAACTGAAATCTGGGAATTCTTCCCCCTTTTAGATCCATAAGTGAAAATATTGCTAAGGCTTTTTATAAACAAAGATAATGAGTTGTATAATTTATGTAAATTAACTAACGCTGCTGCATTTTCTAGAAGTAGAAACTGCATTATTTATTTGACGTGCCTTTTGGAGTAAAAATAATTCTAATTGGATATTATACCTAACAGGTTTCTCCCATTGTTTTCTTATTAGTATTTGTGGTTTTGAATGTAAAACATGGGATCGCTGAGTTCACCACAGGTGTGGCTTTCCTTTTGCACGTATAAGGCTAAGGATGATCTTTTGAAAAGATGGGAATCAGGCCAGGGTCCTTGACCACAGCCCCTATGCCAGGAGGAGGCTGCACGTGCCCTGTGCCCTGGGCATGGCTCAGTCAGCAGGGGGCGGTTATTTTCAACTATGATGGTCCTAGATGGTCCTAGTTGATCAGCAGCTGGTGGGATATATAGCCCATGTCATTTTCACTCCCTGATGTCTTTCCATCTTCACTCATCAAAGTATGATTTATCAAAACCACAGTGAGGAGTCATCCTACACCAGTCAGAATGGCCATCATTTTAAAAGTCCACAAACAATAAATGCTGGAGAGGGTGTGGAGAAAAGGGAACCCTCCTACACTGTTGGTGGGAAGGTAGTTTGGTGCAGCCACTATGGAAAATTCCTCTGTATGGAGATTCCTCAAAAAACTAAGAATAGAGCTACACAATGATCCAGCAATCCCACTCCTGGGCATATATCCGGATGGAACTCTAATTCAAAAAGATATATGCACCCCAGTGTTCACAGCAGCACTGTTTACAATAGCCAGGACATGGAAGCAACCTAAATGTCCATCAACAGATAATTGGATAAAGAAGTTGTGGTATATGTGTACACACACACACACACACACAATGGAATACTAATGGGCCATAAAAAAGAATAAAATAATGCCATTTGCAGCAACAAGGATGGACCTGGAGATGATCATACTAAGTGAAGTAAGTCAGACAGAGAAAAACAAATACCGTAGGATGTCACTTATATGTGGAATCTTAAAAAATCTTATTTACAAAACAGAAACAGGCTCACAAACATAGAAAACAAAACTATGGGAGTAAGGGGGGTGGGTGGACGGATAAATTAGGAGTTTGAGATTTGCAGATACTATTAGATATAAAAAAGATAAACAACAAGGTCCTACTGTATAGCACAGGGGACTATATTTGATACCTTATAACAGCCTATAATGAAAAAGAATATGAAAAGGAATATACATATATGTGAATAACTGACTCACTATGCTATACACCAGAAACTAACACGACATTGCAAACCAACTAGACTTCAGTTAAAAAAGTATATTCATGACCAGCAGCATCAGCACCACCGGGGAACCTGCTCGGAATGCAGCATCTCAGGACCCGCCAAGACCAGCGGATCAGAATCCCTGGGGGACGTGTATGCACATTAAAGTTTGAGAGACACTTTCCTACATCATTTTCAGGGAAGAGCCAGTCCCTTCTCCCGAAAGGAGAAAGAGCTGTCCTCAGGAAGGCAGGGGGCTGGGTCCCCCAGTTCCATCTGCTCCTGTCATAAGCCCCCATGCCCCCTCACATCTAGCATATATTAAAATGAGCAAGACACAATCACACACTGCAATTCTTAATATTATCATATTAAGAGCATTAAAGATACAAGAAAGGATAATTAAGCAAAATAAATTAAACAAGGATCTTGAAATACACAGCCTTGGAAATACTTTTGCTGCCTAAATGCTTGCTCACATCTGTTAGCCTCTATTATGATCGCTAGCCTTTTCTGATATTCAAAGCACAAAACACAGTCGAATACCAAAAGTAAATCACGCTGATTCGCTGATTCGTAAACTTGTTCATGCGGCAAAAGGTGGCCCTAGGGCAGAGGAAGGAACTCTATGGAAAAGCCGTTGATCTTTGGAAGGACCATCTTGTCTGGGAACAGAGGTCGGGGGCCCGTGCTCCCCACACTGCCTGTGCCCCCTCATTCATTCAGCGCCAGGGGTGAGGAAAAACTAAACAAAAAGATCGCAGATCGAAAAGGGACGGAGGGTAACTTACTGAATTTATTTCATCTCATCTCCCTTAATCATGTAAAAACAAAACCCCAAAATGTTCTACATTCTGGTTTGTGTCCAACACAATGTGCAAACTAATTGAGTGTAAAAAGCGTGTCTTTGCATTCTATCGGTTAAAGTAAGTGTAACAATTGCTCTCCCTACCCTCAAGCTCTGTTTCATTTCTGTTTTTGTTATAATTCAGTCCATTCACAATATGTCATTGCAAGCACTATTTGCAAAAGAAAGTATAAAAAAAACAGATTCTTTATTTCTTAGCGCATTTATTTTCATTTCCCTTCTCGAGCTCTCCACATTTATCCCGCGCTTCCATCTGGAGGGCTTAAAAAAGTTATAGACGAAGTTACTATACATAATGAGGCACGCACTCATCTGGTATTTAGCCCGAACATTTTATTGCCAGGTGTTGCAAAAAGGAAAAAAAAAATACGGCCAAAATACCTCACTGCGTCCCGTTTTCAAACATTTCATATCACGTCTGAAGGTGTTCATTAATTTGGGAAGCTATTTCCTGGGGTTTATATAACCGCCTCCCAGGAAAAGGCAAGTGGGACGGGTTCCTCAAGCACCCGCACCTGACCCCCACCCCCTGCGAATGTCAGCATCAGCTCAGGCACCGGGGAGACCGCCGCCCGCACTGGGCACCTGAAACGGGTGGGCCCGCTGTCCCCACGTTCCTTCCGTGGCCCAGGAAATATAAACGGAGTCCCCACAGTGCTGGGTGCTGGCGAGACAGAAGCCGACAAGGCAAACAGGGGAAGGGGAGCATCGCCCACCGCGCCGTCCTCTTCAGGGCAGGAGAGAGTTCAGTGTCCGGGGCCGCGCACCCCTGCGGACAGAGCGACCCAAGCCCAGCCCCCCGTGACGGCGCCGGGGGAGCCTCATTACGGCCACCCTGAGGCGGGGCTATAATTTAAGGCTCTTTCATCTATTTCACAGCAATTAAGGAATTAAAGGTCGGCAGCAAACCCACTTCCTCCTGGACTGATTAGTCCCGTGGAAAGCCAAGCAGATCCTCTTTGTGAGAAATAACTGCTGAACAGTTCAGTGTGGATTCTTTGGGGAAACTGAACTTAATACGGCATCATACTGACAATTAGGTCTAATTTTATGTAGAAAAAGGCACAACAAAATGAGGGGGTTAACCCTGTAGTTTTACCTGCTGATGCTGTCTGTTGGAGAATAAATTTTGAATCGTTCTTTTTCCCTCCCCCCCAAAAAATGAGAGGGTTAAGTATAATATGAGAGTCTGGGTGTCACACCAGAGGAAGGGCTAGGCTGCCCTGCAGGACGTGGGCGCGTAGGGAAGGGGGGACGAGAGGAGTCTTGGGGTTTCCCAAGTTCGTTTCCCACAGGCTCCTGTGGAAAAGATGACGGTATTTAGCCGTCTGTCTCATATTTCGGAAAGAGGAAGAAGTCACGGAGCATTCTGAAACTCAAGCTAACAGACAATGCTAATACCTCTGAAATGTCACCATAAGGCACGCGGACGTGTCATTCGCTACATGTCCCCCGGGAGCTCCGCCGGCTGTGTCTGTCCCACGGTGGCGGGCTGGACAGCCACACCTGCGCTGCCTTCAGCAGCAACTGCTAACCCTCCTGGCTCTCTGTCACCTGAGAAGGGGCCCAGCCCCAGAGCGGTCCTGCCTGCCACCCTCCAGGCAGATGCAACTCACTGGATGAGCTTTGCTGCCTGTTGGCTTCTGCAAGAATGGGTTCAGGGTAACATCTCATGTCCCATTGAAGTTCTGAGACTGAACAGTCATTCACAATCCCCTCCAAGATTTAACAAATCTTTTAGAAAATTTCAAGCAAAAGGGATGCTATCCTGGTCTCCGCCAGCATCCTAGGTGCTGAAATAACGTAGACCTCCGCCAAGCTTTGTAGCATTAAAAATTAGAAATGGGAAAACAAAGATATGGAGATTAAAGGACTGTGAACGCCAGACACAAAGTGAGGGATAAAAGCGGCTCCTCCATAAGTAACGGATGTAAGAAGGCAAAGGGAGGGGAGACGCCACAGCCGCTTGCTTAGAATTTATGTTTCCGTAAGTGGAACATTAGGATTCTTGCACAGAGAAGAAATTATTGATACGTGTGTTCCCTTAAGGAAGGCTTCTCAAGAGGCCCATTCCGTATTTAATAATAATCCGTATTCTTCCCCTGAAATGGCAACCGAGTCTCTGATTTCCCTATCACCGCTGCAGATACATGAATCATCAGGCTGCAGACCAGCGGCAGTTCACTTTATCACATGCCACCTCGAATATTTAATAAAATAAATTCTAAATAATCAATTCGTGAAGAGTCAACATTTCTCGCACTTTTGTAATAAATGTCTACCCTTTGCGTTCAAGATAAAACTGCACGTAAATTGTGGCAGCAAAGATGAAGGGACAGTCCCCGGGTCTCTCGTGCTGTCGTGGGAAGACTTAAACGTGAACGAAGGACATCCGCACCCTCCCCACGGCCTCTGCCCAAGAGGGACACTGTCACATCAGACTCGTCCAGGCTGCTTTCAAAGCACTTCAGGCCTCAAGATGCACGTAGTTCTGCTTTCTCTCTTCCATGAGATCCTGATCCTTTAACCCACCTGGTCTCAGCAAGGCCACGTGCCTTTGGCTCAGCTGGCCCTGGGCAAGGGAGCTCAGGGCACACGATCAGGACTTGCCTGCACTCTCAGCAGAGCCAGGGCTCGTGGGAGAGACAGGTCGCTGCCCAGCTTCTACTTCAAAGCTTCTCTTTGCAAGAGACGTCGCCTAGTTTTTTGAGACAGAGGACAATTACCCTACACGACGTGGAATAACCTGTACCGCCACTAGAAGTCAAGAGAAAGAAGAGACCCTGTCCGTCAACAGATGACTGGATAAAGAAGTTGTGATACACACACACACACACACACACACACACACACACACAATGGAATACTACTCAGCCGTAAGAAAGAATGAAATAATGCCATTAACTGCAACATGGTTGGACCTAGAGATGATCATACTAAGTGAAGTAGTCAGACAAAGAAAGACAAATACCATATGATATCACTTATATGTGGAATCTAAAAAAAATGATACAGATTTTATTTACCAACCAAAAATAAACTCATGAACATAGAAAAAAACTATGATTACCACAGGGGAAAGGTGGGGGAGGAATAAATGAGGAGTTTGAGATTAACGGATACACACTATTATATATAAAATAGACAAACAACAAGGACCTATTTATAGCACAGGGAACTGTATTCAATTTCTTGTAATAACCTATAATGAAAAATAATCTGAAAAAATATATGTGTTTGTATGTGTATAACTGAATTGCTTTGCTGTGCACCTGAAACTAACATTGAAAATCAACTACACTTCAATAACAAATAAAATTTATCTAAGAAAAGAAGAGACTCTAATTTCACCAATACAAACACAGCTAACAACACTAATGTGACATTAGCATGTTGTATAGAAAAGTGTTAATTCCTTGCAGAATTAGAAGCTGAGTGTAAACATCATCAGGTTGTAAACACGTGTTCCAGGACATACCGGTGCTCAGATAAAGTCCGTAAGAGGGCAAGTCCTTGATCATCCCCACCAATCTCTCACCAGTGCCCGTAATACCCTGTTCCTTCTAGAACCTGCTCCATAACCTAAAACAGGGCAGCAAACTACATCCGTGGTCCAAATCCAAATCCTTAGCTTGTCCTTGTCAAAAAAGTTTTATTGGAACACAGTCACACTCATTCCTTCACTATAGTCTGTGGCTGCTTTCGCACTGTAAGAGCTGTGATGGAGACCTCTGACTCACAAAACCGAAACTATTCACAGATTTCCCTGCTACCCAGAAGCAAAGCATTTCTGTGAAATCTTTCCTAAGTTGAAATGGTGTAGAGAGAAGGAGCAATCACCTTAGACACATCTTGCTAACAGAGGCACAGAATAAACGGAGACAAAGCACAGAGGCCTACAGACACAGGTCACAGCTCTGGGGGCCGGATGCTGCGATGCTGAGTGTGGCTCCCGGGGAAGGAGCGTGGTGATGTCCCTCTCCCTGCTCGGCGTGCTGCTGCCTCTGCCATGACGGCTGCAAAACAAACTATACAAATGCTATTTTCCCCTTTTTTCATAAAAGTGAAAATTGTCTGGATTCCTTTCGGTTAGCAAAAACAGGTGCTAACGTAAGTCTTTTTCGTAAAAGCGACAGGGTGTAAATCGAACTTTTGAAAAGAAAGGGACACCTGTACTGTCCAGCCCTTCACAGAAGAAATCCATCATTTCATCCATTCATCCAAAAAGTGTTTATTGGGCCCCAGGTGTGGACCAGGGGCCACGCCAAGTGCTGGGCTACACTGAGGCCAGCGAAGCAACGCGAGGGTGGGGCTGCTTGTGCCGCTCGGTCGTCGCCAGCCAGTCCGCACACTCTGCTTCCAGGAGCCTGCTGTTCTCTCCCCTCCACGGCCAAGGGCAGAACAAGGAACAACAGGCTCAAACCACAGCATCAGAGACTTCAGTGAGATATTTGTAAAAGATGCTAGAAGCCAAGTGATGAATTACTGGACTAACTTTGTAAAATTTTCCTTTGGACTTTTTAAAGATAAGATTAAAAAAATACCAACTGCCCAGGACGGAGCCACCAAGGGAGGACCCCACCAGCAGCAAGAGGATGGGGCGTGTCAGTCCTTTCCAAACGCATGTGCCTGTGAATCACAGGGGGCGGGGGGGTGCGGTCACACCAAAAGGCAGACCTGGATTCGGCAGATCCAGGGTGAGACTTGAGAGTGTGCCCTTCCAGTGGGCTCCCAGGTGGGCTGAGACTGCTGGCCAACAGACCACATGGCAGAGAGCAAGCAGAAATGTGACCACACGTGTCGGGTGGGTTTCAGCTTTTGCCAGAGTGAGAAGTGAGTGTTTTGCAACAGGAAGTAAAGGCAGAGCCTGAAAGGCACAGAGCATTAACAAGTGTTGCAATCAAGATGAGCAAAAAGGAGATGTGAGGTCGTTTCATCTCTCCAGGAGGAAAACTCAAGAAGCAAGAAAGTGCTTTTTCAAGAAATCACCTGCTTCCTGTCCATGGTTCCGGCGGGCAAGCGGCGGGCAAGCAGAGGGCAGTTCAGCAGCCAGAAACCCCAACAGATGCGCACAGGATGCCAGGCAACCAGAGCCAGGCGCCATCGAAGCGGCCCCTCCCCAGCAGCTGCATGAATAGCTCCATCTTTCATTGACGCGGTGGTACCGCCCTCTGCGCTCCTCCTGGGAGCACAAAAGCCCTTCATCTCACCTTTCTCCCACGGTTTTTGCAGGCCTGTGGGAAGCGGACAGACAAACTGATGTGGGTCTGGTTAGTCCACAAGCCACACGCCTTCCCTGCGTCGGTGTCCACTCAAGGGGGCCGGGTGTGACTCTTCTGGGACAAGGCCAGAGAGTCACACCCTCTGAGCATGGACAGCACACCCCCCGGAGACACGCCGTAGCCACCAATGACAAGAGTAAACTTCCCCAGCAATGTTAGGGAATTGAAAGATGTGGAAAAGATCAATAATTTACTATTCAGTCAAGCGAAGGCCAGAGATAGTCCCTACCCAATGCAGACGACCATATCTGGCCATTTACCGGAGGTGGGGTGGTGGGCAGGCTATATTTTACTTTCTTAAAAGGCATCCCTGGCTTCTAGACCAGGCCATAAATTACGTTCACAAGATCAAGGCTGGGTGGCCTGGTAATGTCTAGCTCTGGCCTGCTGTATGTTGAGGCCCAAACAGAGAACGGCCCTTGGTGAATTTTGACAGAGGTGTTCAACGGTTTCCGCTGTAATTGAATACGCTAAAATTTCCATTCATGTCCTCGTGGGCTAATCTGCAATGATGTTAAGGGGCTGTTATGATAATAATGAAACACAAGCCCAGCATACCAAGTTGGCATTCTGCCGCTGCACCTTCACAGGGAGTTTCTAGCTCGATAAGGCTCAAATCAAGTTTAAAAAGGACAATTGCAAAATATTTTACATGCTGTAATCTACCAGAGATAGAAGGAAAGCAGAAACTGCAAACACTTTCCCTTCAGAGCCTTCCCGGCATCTCTCTTGCAAACAAGCTGCTTTCCAAACACCGCTGGCAGGAGGCCTGGCTTCCTCGAGGTAGCAGCCTCTATCTAAGGGCACGGTCTTCCTTCTGGCCATCCTAGTGATGGGCACCCAGGACTCACTTCTCAGAATGAGATGATGTAGGGAGAGGGTCGGCACAGGACCAGGCACTCAGCAGCTGTTCACTAAATAATGCCGTCTTTCCTGTTGGCTGCGGTGGGGGTGGGGGTGCAGGGAGGGAGCCTTAAGAAGGAGAAGCAAGGCCAGAACCCTGCCCAGATCTCCGTAAGCCAGCAGAAGGTGAGAAGATAGTGTGGCTCGTGCCACTTCAAAACGTAGCTAGCTTATGTTATTTATTAGTTAAAAATTTAATTTCATGAATTGGGTAGGGATGTGTCACCAGGGATGCTGAGTAATTAGAAATTAAGGAAGGACTACGGATTTGAATTCCTGAATTGATTCCACCAAAACACATCCAGGTAACAGGAAATTAAGTTTTAACGTGTTTGTGTGCCAGCAGATCGCTGCACAAAAATTCGGATGATTAAAAGTCAGAAGAGAGCACCGGGAGATGCGCTGTGCTGCCGCTAAACAGACCGGCTCCCTGCCCTGGAGACCATCGCGAGACCAGAGCACCTCGACCTCAGCACGCAGCACCAGACAGGAGGGGCGGCTAAGATCAGAGATGGAAGACCTGGGTTTAAGTCTCAGACATGCAACCAGCAGGGATAAAAAATACCTGCCGTGACCGAACGGCAGTGGGGGTGAGGCTCAGATGAGGGGGTGCCTGTGAAGGCAGGTGCTCCTGCAGCACGTCCCACTGCTCAGAACAAGTTCCCGTGGGTGACGGACCCAGACTCTGTCCTCGGAGAGGGAAACAAGTTTGTTCTGACACCCCACTCCTCCGTGGTGACAATCACCCCACCATATCAAAATGATCAATTTCACGTTCCTGTCAGTTTCTCAAGCAGGATGCTGTGTCTTGCTTGCCTCTCTCTATCCTGAGCTTAACAGGTCACCTAGCATCTGGGTGCCACACAGAGGCTTTCTAGTATCTAGAAAATGCTAGGTACTTAATCTATGTTTATTGAACTGGAGAGAGCTCTTATGAAGTCCAAGAGAACACTCCCTCAAGAAAGGTACAGACGGAGTGCTACAGCATTTAAAGACAGGGGCTAGCTTCTCCAAGCTGCAGAAGATGGGGCGAGATGGCCTGGAAGGCTCAGAAGTTACAAGGCTAACACAGTCTTGGTGTAGACGTGGGAAAGACAGGTTCTGAGCAAGGAACACCTTATACGGTGTAGACCAGCGGGTGCATGGCGAGTCTGAAGAGAGACAGGGTGATATAATCCATCCGCAGACCAAAGCCACACCATCGTTTACGAAGACCAAAAAATCTGTATTCTATTGAAAAACACAGAGTGGCGACGTGCAGACTCACTCACTGTCCTTCTGCCCCTCAGCTGTTTCATCAGCCGACTCGCTTCCTCCTTATCTATTCATTGCTGTTTTCCAAACTTGATTTGGGCATCATGCATGTTTGGGGCTGGCGATTTTAAATATTTCCCATCGGCTGCACCCAAGATACCTATTTATCTTACGGCTGCAAGCAGAGCTGAAATGATCTGGTATCGCCACGAGGCAGACAGCTATTTCATGCCCTGTTAATTCCTAATGCGGTAACTACAATATCATTCCTACTTTTAAAAGAGGTGCTTTTCTTCTTCTTCTTAATATGTGGCCTAAGTGTCCAAATAAAGAACATCACTTCTAATGAGGCCAAGTCCAAAAACACAACCTTGCCCGCCACTGCTGCCACGTTCAAGACGGGCTTCAGGTGTTCCAGCAGTTAGTGGGAAAGTCGAAGCAGCTTTTCATTCTCTTGGGCAGCACCAACAGGTCAGCAAAACTAAACTCTCTCTTCACTGCTGAAAATTCCAATCAGAGGCGATGGCTGGCATTCCTGCCGGGCAGATGTTCCAGGCCAGCAGGTGCCCGTCCACCTGGGAACGGGCACAGCACGGAAGGATGCCTTTGCTCCTGCTGAGCTGACAGCCTCTGTGCAATGACCACCCATTGGTTCCAAAGGCAGGATGTCCACGACAAGGCACGCCTTTTGATCAGAGCAGGGAGAGCTTCATCCCCAGGGGGCTGAGGGTGGGGAGAAGGGAGAGCATCTGCTCTGCAAAGGGCTGGGAGAGATACACACATGTCACAGTTCTGGCCACCTACTGCTTTAAATCATGTTAGCTCTTTTTCAGCAGCCTCTGTCTCTGCCCTTCACTAGCTCCCATCCCTGCTCAGGTACTGTCTAGTCCCCATCAGTACCTAGTTCTCAGCGCCTTTGTCATTTCTGAAGACCAAGTCTGCCTTAGGCACCCCTCCTATGTGATCCACACGGGGCCGGGTAATGCTTCTCTCCCAGCCCCTATGACCACACATGAGAGTTGCCGGCTTGATTTTTTGGTCCCTGCAAGATTGAGAGAGTGTTCTTTTTGGCATCAATGCATCCTCAGCACCTCTCGCAAGGCTGGTGGATAGAAAGCCCTGAGAGCGGGCTGATGAATGAAGGGCGCGTGGTGGACCTCACCTCAAAAACGGCAAGCCCTGCCTTGCGCCCAGGACAGGCGCTCACACTGCAGAACCAGGCAAATCTAGGCTCACTTCCCAGCTCCACACTGATTTGTGGAGGGACATGGGGAAAGAGAAACCCTCTCAAGGCTCCATCTCTTTATCTGTGAAATGGGCACAACAGTGTGTACCTGGCATGGATGTTCTGAGAAGGATTGGATGAGACAGTGTACACGGTGCATAGGAGATTCGAAAGCCTATGGCTGCTGCTATGGGAACCCAGCAGCGAAGGTGTCAGGAGGTAGACAGCCTGGATTCTGAGACACCTGGCACTTCCGGGAGAGCCAGCACGTGTGTGGACACAGCAGAAGACAGCCCTGCAAGTTCCTGGGGCCAGAGAAAAGCACCAGAAATTGAAAAGTACTCTGCCAGCTCGGCCCAAAGAACACCTTAGGCAGACTTCACCCGGCTCGTCCCCCCGCGGCTCGGCGATCCCGGAGATACGAGGCACGGGGAGCTTAAGGTCTGCCTGCCTGCTCTCCCACCCCCCGGGGGCTCCTCTCCCCCATCCAGGCCCCAGGGAAGCAGGCGTAAATCTACCCGGGGGGCAGGACCCACTCCAGGCCTGCTGAGATTTCATCTCATGAAATGTTGACACCACAACCACTTTCCTCTTCCTCTCTGCCAACCTTTGTCATCCCTGGAAACCTTATCGAGCTGGCTTCTCCTTGGCTTACAGACAAGACAACTAATCATGGACCTAACAGCTCATCAGCTTCAAAAGCGGCTGCCCCCTTCCTGTGCCTGGATGAGAAAATCAATGTGTCTTTGAGAAGCCGTGTGCACCAAGGGCCCCAGCCTCTGAGAACAAAAGAAGCCAGACCGCCGAGCAGTCCCACGAACGGGGCTGGAAGTCTTCCTGGCCTGAGGGAAGGCTTACAGCAAGTGATATGGTAAACGGCGGATCTTTATGTGCCCTTGAACTGAGGAAACCGGAGTGGGAGGCAGAAAATCACAGCCCCAAGACCCTGAGCAGGACGCCCTGCCTCACCCCGCGGCTGCTGGCATGTGCCCGGCATATCGGCACCGAGTCAGTGGGAACCACCCGACTGAATCTGCTGAAGGAGGAAGCAGGGTCCAAACTGGGAAGCCCCCTCCTCCTATGAGATGCAAAACCCCATGGATATCTACCTTGCAGTTTCCCAGAGGGGAAGGACAACCTGCCCACTGTCGCCAGCATGACCACTGGACTCCCCAGCCACTGGTCCCATGTCAGTGACACCCACGATCCTACCCAAGTCTAAGAGCTTAGCTTGCAGCCCATCTCAGCTAGGAAGCGTCTCTGGTCACTCCCGCCCACTCTGAACTCCCAGCACATGTCTTAAAAGCTCAGGCTTCTGTACATCGCAGCACGGTTAATGACTTTCAGATGTGAACCTGGCTACCTCCTCAGTTTAACGGTGAGCCCGTGGGGCAGAGAACTTGGCTCCTATTTTCTCTGTAGACACCACAGGGCCCTGCACAGAGCAGGGCCACAGTCAACGTTTGCTGATTGGCTCTACGGGACAACTCCCTAAGCTCAGTGCGAGCGGCCACCACACCTCACACCCACCGGAGGCGGAGGGGGCTCACTCTCACAGAACCTGGAAGCACACCCCTTGTGTTGCCGACAAGGCTTCTCTGAGCCCGCCTCCCGTTCCTACTGCCCCAGTGCCACTCATGCCTGGAAAGTTACAGAAACCCCTCACCACCTAACGCACCCTCCTCCTTGGTGGTCTGAGGGTCCGGGCGGCCCCCGCACACGCGTCTACACAGGAGACTGCAAGAGAGCGAGCTGCAAATTACTATTAAATGTGGCCTAAAAATCACCATAAATCACTCTGACTCCATCCGGTGACATTTCTAATTTATAACACGAGGGGAAAGAATGAGCACTACGGCTTTTTCCCCTGGGCTTTGGCTGCCGCCGAGGGAGGATTCCACCCCGCTGTCACTTACAACCAGAAGTTCCTGATTTACACAGCACTGACATGAAATGTACCAGAGGCTCGCCGGCACAGGGGCCAAGGGCCGTGGTCTGGGTGCGGCTCCCCACAGACCCTGGCAGTCCTGGTGTGAGTGTCCCCTCCCCTCTCCTCACTTTCGAACCATTCCTCCATTGAGGGAAGTAAGAACAAACCACACCTCCCTCAGGTCCCTGTAACGATGGATAATCTGTTTGCACAATCACTAGTCACCATCTAAGAGTTGGGTCCAGAGCAGCACTTGCGGGGAATCTGCATTTAATGTTTTGTGTGGTTGCTCACACTGCGCTGTGCAAACACCGAGCACAGGTGAATGCAGGGAACTGGGATTTTCTCCGATCTGGGCTTTTCTGTGTTCATCATCATAAAGCATTGTTATTAGGTGTTTAAAAAAAATGCAAAAGCATAAAACACAAGTTAGCTCTCTCCGGAGGGTAATATAGTAAAAGCCATTGGATGCTATTTTTAACAGCCATAAAAGCACGTGATTAATACAGAAAAAGTCATGATGACAAAGTGTGTCACAAAGCACGTCAGCGTGGAGGGTGAGCCGTTGAATTCGAGTGGGTCCTGGTGATCAATCCTGGCATGTTTGCTAGAGGACCCCGCACACCAGTGAACTCCAGGAGCCCCCTCTCTGACCAGTCTGAAATACCAGGTGGTCACAGCCAGCTTCTCCGCTCCTGGCCCATGACAGCGGCTGCCAGCAACCAGGGGAAGATCCCTTTCAAGGATCAGCCGGAAAAGCAGACGAGTGGGTGCTCACTGACCCAGAGTCCTCTCTCTACCACTGTGACACCCGGCTCGGGCCTCAAGCAAGGGGAAGAGGAGAGGGGTGGGAGGGTGTGGGGATGTCTCCATGGCTGCCCAAGGCTGAGAGCACGTGGTGTCACAGCAATAGCCAGGAAACCAGACTGCAGCCCGTCATCCCCCAGGACCCAAACTGATGTTGGCACCACCTCTAGAGATGCTTTGTGCAGCGCCCACCTCCACCCCAGCCCCACAACCCGCCTGGTTATCCTGAGGCTGCAGCATCCAGAGGGGAACGGAAGGGTTTGTCAGGAGAGGGTTCTGGTCGGGGCTCACCAGCCCCGACCACCCCAGGAGGAAGAAGCCTTACACAGCTCCCCCTCTCCCCTCGCACCTGCAAACTCTCAAGGCACCAGAGGCTCCCTGTGACAAACACTGCGTGATCTGTGGGAACCCTGCCAATCCCAGCTGTACACCAACGACCCCCAAGAAACAGGAGCGCTTTAGTTCAACCCACTCTCACAGAAAACATAAATGGAGACAATAGGACAAGACGGTAGGAAGAAAAAAAAAGAAGAAAGAAAGAAAGAAAAACAACAGACAGGGTCTTGGCAACCAATAACACTTTTGACAGAGGCGACTGGCCTCAAATGACTCCAAAAGCAATTGCATCCTCCGCAGCCCGGAAACGACATTTGTGGAACACGAGCGCCTTTTCTGCTCTTTACCTCTACTCCCTGGACCTTCAGTTTCATGTGGTCCTCTCTGGTCGTTTTCCCATCTTTCCTCTTTTTCCAGCAATACCCATCTTTCCTGTATTTCACTTTCTTCCTGTTGTAGAGTATCATTGAGCCATTCTGTGGTCTGGAAACAACAAATGGTTAAGTTACCAAGAGAACCAAGCAGAAGAAAAAAATTTATGAAGAAAGATCGCGTAGCCCAGTAAAAGTCTCTACAGAAAAGCAATATTCCACATTTGCTGGAACATAATTTTTCACCTTTTATTGCAGCTCCCTGGATTAACCGTGTTTTATGGCCAGCCAAAATTTGCTTGTGGATTTGGTACCTAATGAATTAAATGTGTCAATGATAGTCTTAAAAAACATCCCTGTAGTAATATCCACCATCTAATCAGGATATACGACTGGGGGCCTGAGCTCCACACCGAAAAGTAGGAAAAACAGAAAGGAAAGCAAAAGAGGCAGGGCCGGGGGTGGGGGTGGGGGTGGTTGTGGCAGGCTGCAATATCTTATCTCTTGTAGAAAGATTTTCTACACATCTTCTAATCCATCACCCAACATTAGGAAATAAATAAGTTTAACGCAGACACTAGATGACTATGTTAAGAGCAGACCGATGGAGGAACTAGTCGCTGAGGCCAAACGTTCTTGATTCATTGCCTGCGTTTAGACGAGCGCGGGATACGGAGGGGCCGCTGTGGCCCTTCTTCTCCAGCAAGCTGAGGGCCTGATTCTCTCCCACCTGGGCCTCTGCTGTCAGAGGGCTCGGCACCGCCAGGTAAACTTGGTTATTCGGTCCACGACCACCGTACCTTAGGAAAACAGTTGCCTGTTTGCTACATGCTAAAGGTGGGGTGGCGGTCCTTGTGCCGCGTGGCAAAGAACACGAGAGCCTAGGCTCTGCCTCAGAGACGCCGAGCAGGAGGCTCACGCTCGTCCCGGGGGCTGCGGCGGTCACGCGTTTCGCTCTGGAGAAAACAGGCGAAGAGCTAAACTCCTCTGGCAGCTGAGGGCGAGCGCTGAGGTGGGCTGCTTCCGGGATCAAGCCGCGGGAGGCGTGCGCGGCCCGGCCTTCAGGCGAGACCTTCCGGGGCAGCGCCAGCCCGAGGCTCGCCGGCCAGGCCGGCTCCGCGGCGCTCTGCGCCCGAGGGCTCAGCGCGGGACCGGGACCGGCAAGGGGCCTGCGCCCCGCGAGGCCTGCCCCCGCAGGCGCGCCGCGCCCTCCCAGCCCGGCTGGGACCGCGCCTGACACTGGCAAGGCCGAGCTGGGGAAGGAGGCAGCCCGCCTTCCCCGCGGCTGGGGCAGGAGCCTCCATCCTGTTTTCCTTCCCTTTGAACTACGGGCCTTTTCACAACTGGGCACAGAATGTCGCTGGCTATTGATGTCTTACTATTCTAGTGTCTGTAGCGGAAAGAAAATCACTCCGGGGTGACAGCAGCTAATTGTAGTCCCCACCCAGCCGGGCTGTGTCATTCAGCAGCAAGGTGGTGACTAAACAGCACTTCCGTTGGAAATTACAGACTTTCAACAGCGACTCCCAACACTTCATTGTTTGCAGATCACGACGCAATTGGTTTGTGTCAGTGTTGGTTTCCTCCCTGAGTCTGCGTGACGAAAACAATCGGGAAACAGCTCCTGCGCTTGTCACAACCTGTCACCTGCCGGTATCTGTCTCTCGCACTTACAAGTCTGCGTTGGAAACCTCACCATGCTCTTCCGTTTCTGAATGGCAGGTAGGCTCGAATACAGGCCCAGCTGTGCCAGCTTCTTTCTACTTCTGCCCCTGGTGCTCGCCCCCGATCTTCAGAGCACTGTGAGCCCTCCCACTCCCTGAAAGATCTATCAGAAGGGCCCCGAAGTCCAAGAGCTGTGCTTAAGCCACTGCCCAAGGAAAAAGCTAAGGAATACATCCGATCAAGCAGACGGGCTCTGGTTGACTCGCCTCCTCCAAACAGGAATGAAGATACAATGGGAGGGTAGCAGGGACCCCCTCGGTCCTAGAAAACTCATCTGTGAAAAGGACCCAACATTAACGCAGCCCTGCTTCTCATGAGCTAAGGCAGGAACAGTGATTTGCTCTTTCCCTTTCTAAACAGGATCCACGAACCCCAGCAGTGTCGTCAGGCCAACTGTCCCCAGATTGTACCTGGTGTGACCCAGAGAGAATGGACCCCCCCCAGACACTGTCACGTCCACAGTCAGAATCACAACTGCACCCACCCAAGGAAACCCGTCTTCCTCTGGCGACCGCCCTCTGCATTCTGGGAGTGCGGGACACCCTGTCATCCGACACTTGCAGCAGGACATAATCCCACAGGGACCCGAAGTGTCCAACTTAAATGGCTTTAATACACGGAGTCACCATTTTAACTTGCAGTAATGAGCAACCTAGTAGTGTTTAATCCACTACTCTGATTTTCTTGTGACTTGCTCTGCTCTGCATGATGGTGGAAGGTCCCTCTCTCCATGGTTCATGGGTCCTAAGAGTGGCCCAGGGAAAGCCAGATGGGCTGCAGGGGGGCCCACGTGCCCCACAGTCGAAGGAAGGGAGGCTGCAGTGCCATCCCAGGATACAACTGAGAGCAAGCAGAGCTGGTGGGAGGGCTCCGAGGAAGGTCGGGGGGGGGGTGCTGGAGCACTGCCCAGGGAAGAACAAGAGCGGGGTTGGACCCCCAGAGAGGGGGCCAGTCAGAGGAGAGCTGTAGTAGGTCTCACGACAGCACAAGAGGTAGCACCCATCTGAGAAGAGCAAAGAAGTGGGAAGGGAGTTGAGGACAGAGGGTGACGGTGACTGCAAGGAGGAGGCACGAAGTCCTGCTGTGTGACAGTGTCGCCAACTCCCAGTTAGTGCCGGCGCTGGGAGGAGCGCTCCACGTGTAGCCTAAGTCTGCATCATCTCTGTCTGTCTACGCCTGTGTCTACATCGACATCGACATCTCTGTCCACTTCTATGAATGTTACCTATATACCTCCATCTGTGTCTACGTCTACATCTGTGTCTATGTCTACCTCTACATCTTGGTCTACATCTCCATGTTCATCTGGGTCTCATCTATGTCTCTATCTCCATCTGTGTCTATGTCTGCATCTACACCTATGTCTGTATCTTTGTCTACATCTACCTTGACATCTCTATCTCTATCTGTCTGTGTCTATCCTCTAAATTTTTTCATCCCCATGGCAACCCCAGGAGGAAGGTATTATTATCATCCCCAACATAAAGACAAGGAAATCAAGACTTCTGAGCCAGAAAGTGAGCAGAGTTCAGCCTGACTCCTGACTTCAGAGCCTCCTCCAAGGCACAGGCTGCAGGGCCAGTTTGGGTTTGAATCTCACTTCTGCTCTACTGGCTGAGTGGACTTTGACTCCCTGAAAGCACCCCTCACTCAGTGGACGGGGATTTGGTGAGTAGATTCCTAGCTTCCTTATGTCCTAGTCCAGCTGGGATAGCACTGAGGCCATCCCAGACCGCCTTGCCCCATGGTTAGGATAACTGGGTGCTTTAGACGGTCTCCCGGAGCAGAAGGTGCAGGTGCCCACAGTGGTGACTTGCTGGGGGAAAGTACCCTTTATTTGTACTCCTCCCTTTCCTCTCTTGCTTTCATACTCCCCTGCTGGTGTCTCCTGGGACCACTTCTCAAATAAACTTCTTGTACTAAAATCCTCATCTTAGGCTGTCCTTCTGAAAGAAGCCAGGCTAAGGCTGATGGTCTAAGGAGCCTCAGGAAAACAATCTGAGACCTCCACTGCAGCAGTGAGAGAACCTTCGAGGCAAGAAGGTGAACAACCAGGGGCTTCATTCTACCCAGGGAAGTTTCTAGCCAAGACATCTTTTCATCTAAGAAACTAATAGCTAGCAAAACCAGTAACGCCCAGTGCAATGTGGTAAAAAAAAGATCATGGGATCAGTGGAAAATAGTACTGCAAATTATAAAAGTAAAGAAACAGGTACAAAATTAAAACACATAATGAATAAAATATATATCCTTATATAATAGCTTATGTGTGTGTGTGTGTGTGTCATATACACACACCCACATGTGCACACACACACACACACACACAAAACAGACAGAAGGAATGATGGAAGACTTCACTCACTATAGAGAAAAAGAAAATTAAATACCTAGGCATAAATTTAAGAAGAAATTCCCAAAACCCAAGGAGAAAAATATCTAGAAGACACCAAAGTAGATTTCAATAAATGAAAAAGCATAACATGGTCCTGGTCAGGAAGAGTCAGGATCATAAAAACGTCCATCTTCCCAAAGCTAATTTATCAATGTAAAATGTAATGGCAACAAGAATTCCAACAGAATATTTTTTCTGCCTAGAAAAATTTATTATAAAATTTATTGAGAGGGATACAAACACCAAGGATAGCCAGAAAAACTCCAATAAAGAGGACCAAGTAGTAGAAGCTAGCCCTACCAGCTATCAACACGTTCTGTGAAGTCTCTGTAGTTTGAAAGTATGGAACTGTCACACAGATAGCCCACGGAACAGAACAGGAAATCCAGAAATATTCCCAATACAATAAAGGCAGTATCTCACGTCAGTAGGGGACTGACTTTTCAATAAATGATTTTGGCCTGTGGAACAAGGACAAAACTGAATCTATCCTTCACATCTTATAGAAGCATAAATTCCAAATGGACCAGAGATTTAAATGCAATAAATAAAATCATACATGACTCTGGAAGAAAATGCATATGAATTTCTCTAACCGGAAAGTGGAGAAAACTTTCCTAAACATGATCAAAAATCTAGCACCAATGTGTGAAAGATAGGTACATCTGATTACATAAAAATAAAACTGCCAGACTGTTTTCCAAAATAGTTGCATGATTTTACATTCCCACTAGAAATATCTGAGGTTTGCAACGTTTCCACATCCTCCCCAACATTTGGCATTGTCTATCTCTTGGATTACTGCCATCCTAGTGGGTGTGTGGTAGGGTTTTAATTTGCATTTCCCTAATGACTAATGATGTTGAGCATCTTTTCATGTCCTTATTAGCAATTCATGTAATTTCTTTGGTGAAATGTCTATTTGAATCTTTTGCCCATTTTTAATTTAGTTGTTTATCTTCTTCTTTTTGAGTTGTAAGAGTTATTTACATAAAATCTGGTTACAAGTTCTTTATCAGATACACGATTTGCAAATATTTTCTCTCAGTCCATGACTTTTCTTTTTATTAATTGTTTTTTTAAAGAGCAACAGGTTTCAATTTTAGTAAAGTTCAATTTCTCAATTTTTTTCTTTCGTGAATCATGCTTTTTAGTGTCATTATCTAAGAATTTTTTGCCTAACCCAAGGTTGCAAAAATCTGCTCTTGCATTTTTTTCTAAGAAAACAATATTGACAATATTAACGATATTGAATCTTCCAATTGCTTCTGATCACAGAACATGGAATGTCTCTCCACTTATGTAAATCTTTAATTTCTCTCAGTAAGACTTTGTAGTACTGGTTTTACACTTTGTAAATTACATTTATCTAAGTACTTTATTCTTTTTGATGCTTTTGTGAATGAAACTGTTTTCTTAATTTCATTTTTGGATTGTTCATTTCCACTATATAGAAATAAATTGATTTTTGTATATTGATCTTGTATCCTATGCCCTTGCTAAATTCATTCATGAGTTCTAGTAAATTTTTTGCAGGTTCTTTAGGACTTCTACATATATAATCAAATCACTTGTGAATAAATATTGTTTTACTTCTTTGTTTCTATTCTAGACACCTTTCATTTCTTTTTCTTGCCTTATTGCACTGGCTAGAACCTCCAATACAATGTTGAATAGAAGTGGTAAGAATAAACATCCTTATCTTTTTCTTCATGTTGGGGGAAAACATTTAGTTTCACCATTGAGTATGAGGTGAACTGTATCAAAGACTTAAACATCATGTGTTTAAAAGGAACCAACTTGAAGAAGTTCCCACTAACCAAAGACGGGACAATTTGAACATCAATAAGAATAGTAACTGCAGTGGTTTAAAACACTAAAAATGTTTAAATCCACATGTTTATAAATGATCATAAAGCACACAAACAAAAAACTAATTGATTATTGTTGGAGGATGCTAGTGACCCAATGCATTATTTTGAAAATGAAAGAAAGAAAGAAACAAACAAACAAACAAGCAAACAAGGTGGGAGGAAGAATCAGGCATTGATGCTACATTCCCTGTACAAACTAGTCCTTTGAGTTAACACACAACAGAAGAAAGGACTTTCTCTATAAAAGTATTCCAGCCAATAAAAGAAGTGAGAGAATTAAAATATCAGCATTTTGAAACCCCTAATGAATTAATGGATTATCAACAGTGGCTGACATCACAGAAGACAAAAAACCAGAGAGTATGTGTCCCTGGTGGAAGGACATTTTGCTGGAACAAAACAAGGGAGCCTGAAGTCATTCAGACCACTTACTCTAACTGCCACTTCATACGATGCGCACAGGCGGAAGAACGCAGTACGAGGGACACCATGAGGACACAGACCGCAAAATTCAGACTGCAGGAAACTCTGCAGGACCAACGACCTGGATTCTTCAACAAATTCAATGAAAAGGACAGAATAGAGTGGGAACAGTGGGAATACATAGATTAAAAGAGACAAAGATTTCTATCAACCCGTCACAACATGTAAACCTTACTTGGATATTGGGTCAAACGAAGCATAAAAAAATATATATGTGGCATTTGTGAAACAGTTGGAGTTTTGAACAGTGATTGGGTATTTAATGATGTTTAGAATTATTAATTTTTAAGATACTTGTAGTGCAGAAGTATTTTTTAAAAGTGATCCTATACATATATATAGAAAGAGAGAGACTGAGTTAAATGCGTATATAAGATATATGCTGAAACATTCACCAATGAAATTATATAGTCTAAGGTGTACTTCAAAATAATGTGTGTAATAAAGTGTGTGTATGTGGATATAAGACTGGCTGCCAACTGGCCACAGCTGAAAGTGAAGGGTGAGTATGTGGAGTTCCTTATACTAGCCTTTCTACATTTGTCAATATTTGAAATTTTCCATAAGAAGCAGTTTTTAAACAGAAGATGAGATGGGATTTGGGGTGAGCTCTTGGTTACATCTTCAATCTGGGCTCAGCTCCTTATGAGCTGTGTGACCTTCAACAAACTGCCTGATCTCTCCGAGGCGGTAGACAATGTCTGCAAGGTGCCCAGCACGCTGCCTGCCATGTAATACATGTTCTCATGAGAATAATAATCTTGCCCCCCTTTTGTTGGGTTCCCTGGGGGAAACAATGATGGAAGCTCTTGGGAAGTAATGAAATGGCACATTGAATGGTTGTAACTGCAAAACCCACCCCCGGGACAGCCCACCCCCAAGCCCCTGGGCTCACGCATACGCATCCACCACTTCAGGGAGAGATGTATTTTTCAAATTAGGTAGATAGAGGACGATTAATAATGGAAAATCAGAGGAGTGATGTGTTGAGAGGTTTTGTGTGTGGATATTAAATAGGAATTTACAGCACCACTGGGGGTTGCATCCATGCATCCAAGACTAGGTTAATCCTACAAAAGAAATGATCTGGATGCTCTTTCCAGGGCCTGTGTCTAACTTTAGATCAGTGCACCCCAAACAGCTCAGGTTCATGGTCCTTCCTCCTAGAACCCCTACTTTCCCTGTCACTAGCCAGTCACTTCTAGGACCTTGACAACCACCTCAAATTCCATGCAGACAACTGAGATCCCGCCCACCACTCCAGCAGTCCCTGGACTTCCTCGGGTGCTAGTCTGTTGTCTGTCTGCCATCAGTCCATCCTTCTGTCCTGGTCTAGATGCAGTGGGCTTTGTGCAGTAAGTTCTGTTCTGGTGGACCAGCTATTGGCCCACTGAGTTCATAAGATCTGTTCCTTGTAGCTTCCCTTGGAGAACAGTGATGTCCTCGTTTCTAACAGGACTCCATGAACAATGTCTGGGAGGCTTCTAAACAGGGAACATCTCCAAAGAATTTCCCTTTTTCCAGCTGGAACCCAAGCCCTAGGCAAGCTCCTCTCTTTCCTTCCCTCCCACCATGGGTCATGGAAGGGCCCAGCGAGAGGAAAATGCTGTTCCTGCAGTTCCAGTGGCCTTCAAGCCCTGACCCCAAATGTGAAACAGGCCCCGATGACAAGGCACAAACTGCAGTATCCTGGAGCTGTGGGTGCTGCTCCTGAGGCAGCGCTAAATCTCCATTCCAGTGGGCAGCTGGGAAATGAGAAGTGCCACCCTTAATTGCAGCTCACATATTTATGTACCCACACCTTTCTCTCTGATTTCTCCAGCACGAAACGACCTGATTTAGATGCACCATTACAAGTACACAGCCTGGTTCAAAATGTCAACAATGAGCATGGCAACAATTACTATGACAACAACAAGAGGCCCCGTTTATCCAGCATTTACGGCGGCGCGGCAGACACAGGGGAGGGCCCCTTACACCCTCGTCTCACCCTCACCCCACAGCATTGCCAGCGGGTGGGTACTGGGCCCTCATTTTACAGAGAAGAAGGTCCGAGGCATAGAGAAGGGAATTCACTTTCCCAACATCACACAGCTGCAAGCCACTCACTGCACCCCTTCCTGGCGCCTTGCTAGAAATCCCCGGCACATCCTGGGGACCCTTCACCTCTCACTAGCAACAGCCCAGGGCACTTCTAGAGCCCACGGGAACCGTTCGTGTGGCAGAACGCTTCATATAAAGGAAGGATCACTGGAGCCTGATCTAAAGTGTTCTGATAGTTTTTCCCTTTGTTGCAAGGGGAGGAAAGACATCTGGGGAAGGAATGTCTCCCCTGCTTATCTCCCTCACACACAAACCGGCGAGAGTGGTAATTGATGGCTAGAGCACAGCAAGGTTGTCGGGACGCCAAACAGAACCCTGCAACGCCCTGGCGACAGCCCAGATCTCATGGGAAGGGGCTGGTTTGTTAACTAGCGACCTGGTGTTTTCTTCTGCCTTGTTTAGAGGGTCTCCATGATTTGGGGGACAAGGAGCAAGGAAGCGGGTGGGGAGCACTCCGTGTCCTCCCCTCTCCTCTGCCACCTGGGTCTGGCCACTCCGGGCTATTTATGGAATAATCGGGAAGTAAGGGCTGTCAGGCTGGGCCCAGGCTGCAATCTGCCAGATATGGAAACCAATTGCTTTTCATAATAAATTCCAGCTGGAGCCACAGGACTCATAAGGACGAGGAGAAGGTAACACCAATTTGCTTTATTTGATAAGCTCCGTCTTGGGCGGTCCAACCCTGGCTTCTTTTCATCAGAATAAGGGCAAATTGAAAATCATAAAAGAGCCTTTCTTATCTAGGAACAAACGACTGGGGAGATTCATATGCCTAAAAGCCCCCGCGAGCCACGCGGCGTGGGCCTGCCCAAGCTGTCTGCGGTGAGTAGGTCCCCAGGAAGCCCTCCATGGAGCTCAGCGTGAGGACCCCCCGGCACCCACTGTCGCCTTCCCAGCTCAACGCAGAGACGGCACCAGCCCATCCACAGCGAGGGCAGGTGTGGTCAGCCTTGTGCGGGCCTCCCCGCCCACTGCCCACTGCCCCACAAGGGGACCCCTCGGCGGGCGGCCCCCAGACCCTCGTCTCCACGGCCAGCGTGTCTTGCTGGAGGACTGAAGGCCCAGGCTTCCAGAACTCGGAGGCAGAAGCCAGTGTGTCTTTCCCAAGGATGATGACATGCAGGCTAGAACCACCGTGCTGGTCATTTAAACTGTGGCTGGAGGTCACTGAAAAGAAAAGGCTGCCAGGCTGAGGGGACGGTCAGGACCAGGAATCACCCCTCCGGGACTCATTTGTGGCTCCCGTACTAGAGCTCCCAGGGCGCTCAGCTTGAAGTTCTATTATGACATTCGGTGATTTATTCAATTAATATTTATTGAGCAGCTATTATGGGCCAGGCATTCATGTAAGGCTGCGCTAGGTGCTGGCGGGAGCAGAGGGGTACAAAGTCCTGTCTTTGTAAAGCTCAGGGAGGAAGAGCTTGGAACCAGAGGAGGGGCAGGAAATCCTCGGTGCTGCAGGAGCCCACGCTCTTGGGGGAGGGATGGGAGTCACCCGTGAGCCCGTCCTAGAACGGCTGGCGGTGACATGGTGACATGGTGACAGGCAGCCAGGGAGACACCTCTCCCAGGATGGAGCATCAGAACCGAAGCCTGGGTGAAGGCAGAGCCACAACTGGGAAGGCTCCCCAGGAAAGAGCTTTCTGGAGAGACAGCAGCAAAATCAAGGTCGGGGCCTGAGAAACACGCCTGGGGTGTAGCTGGAGGGCAGACAGCAAGTGTAGGGGCGCGATGCAGGCAGAAGATGAGGCCAGAGAGCTGGGCAGGCCTGCTTAGGGGTCTCGGGTGAGGATGGATTCTGTTCTAAGTGGGAGAAAGGCACAGGGGAAGCAGGTAACGACTGTGTTAACCACAGTGGAGAAGTGAGGAGTCTGGATTTTAATGCAGGGGTGATAACAAAACACAAGACGCCATGAACGGACTCTAGATATAACGCTGGTAAACGCAAGGGAGGAAAAGCACAGGGTATCATAGGCAGGTCTCGTCTAAGCTGGGGCAGGGGCTTGTGCCTCCTCCCCTGAGAATTCTGAGCTTCCCCCTCACGGGGTTGGAAAGCCACCGAAGGTGTTAAAGCAGAGAAGTGGGGTGACCATTTAGAGCTGGCCGGTCTGCCTCACCCAGACTGCCTCATCCTCGTGCCTCTTCCCTGTCATAAAAGACTTGTAAACAGCAAACACTCCATAAACACTCACCAAGTGAGGGAAGTAATCAAGCACCTCTGTGGCTGGAACAAAGGAAATCCTCTTACTTTTCTTGAAAGCCAAACAGACAGAAAGCATCACTTACATTTAAAGTGTTTGGTCAATGAGGAAGCATAGAAAAAAGGTGAGTGAGAATAAAGGACATCACCTGTCTTTGGACCCAACAATATTGGGAAGAAAGCAGACCTTCCATTCCTGCCACCGGCTGCAGCCCAGGTTCAGGAGCCTGAGCCCAGAGGAGCCAGAAAGACATCTCTCAAATGTCACTGAGCGTCTGGGTGACGTTCAACCCCACCGACATCTCATTTGGCCCTAAATAGAGCCCAGCACTTCCGTACACCCTCACTGTCATATTCCAACACCGATATTTTATTAATAATCCAATGTAAATCTGAGGGAAAATTAATGTGTCACCTCCTAGCAGGAAGGACTGAACATCTCAATGTGATGGTCTGTTAGAGTTGTCATTTATCATTAGCATGCGATTCAAGGCAAGCTTCCCACATTCTGGTGGGAGCTTTCAAGACAATGAATCTCTGGGAATTAGCTTCTGGTCCAATTATTCCTGTTCCCCCCCCAACACCTACCTCAGAGATAAATTCTGTCTCGGTGGGAGGAAAAAACAAGAAGAAGAGGGGAAGGGGGAGGACGGAGTTCACTATTCTCCTTCTTGGCTGAAATCAATTTTTCTCAAGGAGACAAGGCAATATTCATTTTGTGAGAAGGGAATACAGCTATACACTAAAGGCCAATAAATGGAGCCGTTCTGATGAAAACTTCCTCAAATCAAATGTAGGGGAACCTCTTAATGCGCTTTGTTCTTCTTTTCCATAATCCGTAACTATTAAGAGAAAGATGGGCAGAGAGGAGATACTGCCAAGGGGGAGCTGTGTAGACAGCAGGCAGGACCACCTTCCAGGACGACCCCGAGAGGTCACTGCAAACATTGGTCTCTCCATCCCATCCGCTCAGCACATCCTCCCTGCAGCTCCCTCCCCGCCAGGCGCCGCTGTGGGCTCTGGGGATGCAGCTCCTACAGGTAGGCACGTCGTGGCCCTTGGGGAGCTTAACGTCTAGCGAGGAAGTTCGTCAATAAAGAAACTAATAACAGATAAGTGCTATCAAGAAAATAAGCCAAGGTAGGAATTCTGTGCATTAAAATGGAACTGTTTTGTCTAGTAACTTTTTTTCTTTAAATCTTCAGTGAAAAGCAGAAGAAGGGCAGTCTGGAGTAAATCCTGCTTCTGGTTCCAAAGCAAACAGGAGAGTCAAGATGAACAGTGGCCCCAAGGGTGGCTGTCTGTCCCTCCTGGCCGATGGGAACTGGCCTCGAGTACCTGGGAAGCCCAGGACGAGCCCTGCCCAGGCTCACCCCGCCGTCCACAAAGACACAGCCAGGCCCGTGGGGGTCCGGGGGGGCCTCCACCACCGATGGAGCTCGGGGAGACCACCCTGCTGTGCAGAGGGCTGCAGGGCTCTGGGTCGGGGGTGGAGCACTGCAGCCCTGCTCCCTCTGCCGGGACCACCACCGCGCGGGAGGTGTCTCCCCTCAGTGCTGGACCCCACCACGTCCTCCACCAGCACCCAGTGCATCCCCCATCATGACACTTGGCCACTGAGCTGCCCCTGCTCCCGTAGCCTTGTGAGGGTGGGGACTCCGCTTGTTTTTTTGGCACCAAAAGGATTTTCTCCTTCAACCTGCACCACCTCGTGAGATAGCTGCTGTTGGCTCCCATTTCACAGAGTGGGAAACGCATCTCAGAGGTGACAGGCGACTCAGAGTCACAGGGCTCCTGAACTCAGCTCCCTGGCTGTCTGATGGGGAGGAGAGGGGAGGGATCCCTGCCTCCCCCACCCCCATCTCATGACTTCGGAGTCACATGGGCTTCCATTGAAAATCTCACAGCACATGTGCCGTAGCCGAGTACCTGACGAGCGCTGGGCCCCTCCCCGCCCGACGCACACCCCACCCAGCCAGCTTGTCCACCTCCTTCCTCTCCCTCCTTCTCCCGACATGGCCTAGGTGGCTTTTGGCTACTTCCTGACTTCAAACCACCATCACAGGGCAAAGACGTTGCCTAGGCAGGATCCTGAGGGCTCTGAGCTGAGACCACTTGCCCAGCCCACCACGAGAGGCATCCACAGGCATTCTTATTTGAGGTGCAGACTAAGGACTCCCCAAGTTGGGGGCCCCCCTTGCCATGTGAACAAATCTGCCTCCTTTTGCACACAAGTGCCTGGGGACACAGTGACGGCTCCTGTTCTGCCTGCCAGGTCCCAGGCACACAGAGGTCCCTCCTACTCTGGCTGCTGAAGGCTCCCACCAGCAGTGGGTGTGGAGCCGAGCTGTTCTGAGCTGGGGAGAGGGATGGACTCTCAAGAAGGAAACATGCTGTCTGCCCACAGTGGGACAGGCTTGACGGCCTAGGTCCTCAGCTCTTAGGGAAGCCAGGGCACCGGTTCCCTGTGCCCAACTGGCACGGTGCCCAGGGGCTGTGGGCTGTGTCCCTCCACCTGAGCCGAGAAATGATGCTTTCCCCCCAGTCTCTTGGGCTTGGGATCCTGGCAGGAAAGCCTGAGTGATCACCTCCACGGCCGGGACTTGCAGCCATCCCCGCTGACTTGACCTGAACAATGATTTTCTCCCAACAGAAGGCTGCAAACCCCAGCAAACACTGCCAGGATTCGTAACGGGATCAGAGAAATGACCTTTGGTGCAGATGGAGGGGTGATGAGGCAGAGAGATGCAGAGGGATGTTCCAGATGGCAGGAGACGGGCAGAGGAGGAGTCTTCCACGAGGAACGGCCGGCCTGGGGAGGGCGGTGGGGAAGCAGGGCAGGCGGGGGGCGCTGAGGGGCCTTGGGAGCCTCGGGGCCAGAGAAACAGGGCAGAGAGCGCAGGGCCAGAGCTGAGAGCTGCCAGTCCCATCAGACTTTTCTCTTCCCCCCAGCTCCGCATCCCCTGCCTCCATCCTCCATTCCTGCTTCCTGGAAGGTCCCTTTCACTGCCGAGGGCTTGTTTACTTTTCCAGGAGAGCTTTGCAACCGAAGCCCAAAAGTACAGCTGCGAATCATTAAGCTGCTGCCTCAAACCCAGAGCTTTGCAGCCACGAGAGGACCAGGCGATGCTGTCCCTTGGCAGGCGGTGGGGGCCTGGAACCCTCCTTTTTGGTTCATAGCAGCAGCTCCAGAGTCTTCCACCTCAGTCCCCTTGACCTGACCCAGGGACCATGTCTCCCACTGACACTGCCACTTGGTCCCCGAAGTTAAAGGACCCCTGGGAATTTTCACAAGCGTCTCCAAGTGCCATTCTTCGGGCTCAAACCAGGCTTTCAAGACCCGCAAAGAAACCCCTGGATGAGAGGAAGGAAAGAGCCCAGGCCCTGCGTCTTTGCCAGTATTTCTCCTGGGACCTCGGGGTCTCGTTTGCTTCCTCTTCCCCACCTGGCTTCCAACTTTCTCTGATGAACATACACTATTTTACAAGAGGAAAGGGGAAGTTCTCTGCCATGGAGAAGCTGGCTTCTCAGGGATGTGGACACTGATTCCCTGCCATCTGTACATGAGGCTTGCTCCCCTCCAGACCCGGCCCCCCACTCCTCCTCCTCGCCCAGCCCCCTCCTCTGGTCCTCGCTCAGGGCTTGACAGACTGGCTCACCCTTCGTCACTTGAGGGTGTCACATGTCTAGTTCCTTGAGAACAGGGGCCAGTGTCTTACAAGTCTCTACAGACTTGCAAAAAAGTACTCCCGTGCGAGTGTCAGGCCTTCAGGTGGTGATGGCGGCACGGACAGGGAGGTGACACTTTGATGGGGCTGCTCAGACAGCCGCCCCAAGCGCCCGCCTCCCTGCCCGCATCTCCTGCCTCTGATTGGTCTCCCTTCTCCCCTAGACCCACGAGCTGCCTCACTCCCTCCTCCTGGGCACTGAGAGCCCTGACATCATCTGCTCCAGGGTACAGTCCCCACAATCGGGGACACACTCAGGGACACACTTGGGGACACATGTCCCGACTCACACACTCTCAGTGCCACTGGGAACACAGCATTCCTTAGCCCGGCGCCCTAAGCCTTCCACCAGCTGGGCTCAGCCCACTCTGCCACCATTTTCCACATGGCCTTAAGTACCAGTGACCCACTGGGTCACCAGCACAACCCATTCCCTCAGGCCTCCATGTCTCTGTGCAGTGTGTCGCCTTAACCCAAAGTCCCTTTCTTCCTCCTCTGGCCAAAATCCAAAATCCTGTTTGGCTCTTCGGGGTCTGTTTCCTCCCTTCCCTTCACCAGCGTGGGGTTACATATGGCTCCTCGACCCTCCCATAGGGTCTGGGCCCTCCCTGCACAGGCCCTTGTTTTATTCCAGCTACTTCCACGTGTCTGCTCCCCAGGAGGCTGGGAGCCCTTGGGTGAATGCCATATCCTTTTTGGGGGGGGTCTTCTATAGGCCTCAGTGATATCTTAACTATGGAAGCTCTCCAAAATATCTCCGATAGGTTCCTGACTGGGGCTGGGAGCAGAGGTGACCTGTAAGGACCCCTCAAACCCCGACGGGAGGCAGTGTGTACCGAGCACTGAGTGAGTGTTGGGAACTGTGTGATGTGCGTGCACCCCTTTGATTCAGGCGATGACCCTGTGTGGCAGGTAATACTGACACCCGTCTTCACAGACAGGCACCGAGGCTCATGGAGGTCAGTCTGCCCAAGTCCACACGACAGTTTCAGGTGATACCAGGGCCCCGTACTCTGGGGATCCCACTCCAGGCATACGTTTTGACCATTGTCCTCGGCTGTCTCCCTCGGAAGATAGTTACGATTTTCACGGAGACTCAAAATGCCCACCAGACCATCAGAGCGTTAGAAAAGGGTCTGGCCCACCCCGTCCCCGACCCGAATAGCACAAGTACCCTCAGTGCTAAGTCTCCCCACATCCAGTGCACACTCCCCGAGATGAAACACCCCGTCCAGGCTCTTCAAAGATCCCTCAGCATCACCCTCGAGTTGCAGGGCTGCACTGTCAGAAAGGTGCGTCCCTGACTTTCCTTAATTACAACGTGAATTGTGCGAAGGTGTTTTGGTCAATAGAGACCTCTCTCCTCCTCCCTCCAGAGCTCATAAATCAGAGCCCCACGGTCTAACGGCCATGATGTTCCCCTAATCATCTTACTGCAATATTAATAAGGCTGTTTAATGCAACCAGTTCCTTCTAAATTGTCACATAAAAATTTGGTAAATGTCAGACACATCATTTGATAGAAAACGATGTTTCACTGCTAGGGGGTGTGTGGAGGGGGTAGGTGGCTGAGAGGATGAGGTAAGAAGCCCTTAAGGTAAGAAGCAATGACCTTAAGGCAGGCTCAAGACACAAAGCACTCTAGCCGGGGGCTCCTAACTTGGGTCCTACCTGCCTGGCAGGCAGAAGTCACCCTCAGAGTCCACTGTGTGCAGGACACTCGGCAAGGACTCGTGAGGGAGGGGCAGGGTTAGGGTTTGGCTCATAAAGAAACAGTACTTCCTGCGCCCGCGCGGCAGCCCATCTTGGTGGAGCCAAAGGGAAGTCCTCACCACCACCCCCGTCCTAGCAGATGGTTACCCCCACTTTAGGAAGTTAAGGAAGTTCCCAGGGACACTGGCCCACAAACCAGCAACTTGACATTTGCAAAAGGATGGGTTCCCAGAAGCAAATTGGCCACATGCCAACTGCTTATAAAGGGACGAGGAGTGGTCATACCACCTGGGGCAGACAGAGGCACAGAGATACACACACAGGGACGTTCGCCACAGCCTAGTTTATATGGAGAAACTGCGGAAACCACCTACAAACTGCTGCAGTGAACCACCCTGGCAAGTAAATCACAGTATATTGGTATAAAGGAACGGTATGCAGTTATTAGAAAAGATGGTGTATACCTATATTTATTGATATGGAATGAGTTCTACGAGTTTAAGAAGAAAAAAAGCAAATTGCAAAACAACACGTATGGTTGGATCTCATTTATGTAAAACTATTTATGCACCCAGCACCTGTATGTCTACACGCGCACCCGGGGGAGCCAAGGGGTGAGTTTCTCCAAAAGGTCGAGCCTGGTTGTCCCCGGGGAACAGGCTAGCAGAGGACTTGCGGGGGCTTTGTTATGCCTTTCCGTGGGGCATACAACGCTCGCCAGTGAGCAATAAGAGGAAACTGCTCACCTAAATTAAGCGAAAGGAGAGGGATTACCGCAGGCGGTAACAGAGCCCTCCAACCGCGCCCGGTCTGAGCGGCACAGAGATGGACGCAACTCCATCTCTGCCCGGAAGGATGCGCAGGCAAGTGGAATCACAAGCAACATGAAGATGGTTGAAATTCCTGCAGGGACAGGCGAGGACGGAGGACAGGACCCCATCACTGCGGTGGAGGCAGTGAGCTCTGTGTCACCCCCCTTTCACGCGAAGCCCACCCCGTGCAATCAGGTCCATAAGAGGTGGGTGTTTGGGCCACAGGAAGGTTGCCACCGAGCGGTAACGTCAGGACAATGAGCTTTTTTGACGTCAGAGGAGGAAAGGTGCACACGTTTACTGAGAGAGGGTCGCGGACCGGACTCGGGGTCGGGGGGCACCCCGTGCTCCTTATACTGTGCAATCCATCCCACGACAGACCCACGGTCAGGGGTGAGGACCCGGTTGTATTGCTGGCCACGGCTGTACAGGGGTGAGTGGTGGGGCCTCACTCCAAAAGGTGAGGGAGCCCGTTTCTCCCCAAGCCGGGAACATGTGGACTTCCTTGGGGGACGACGGACCCCAGACTCCTGTCCTGGAGAGGACTCTAGAGGGCCCACTCAAAGCCTGTGCGTCTGAGACTGGGGCCTTTTCCAGAGAGGAGACCCAGGCAGAGAAGTGAACCCCAGAAATCACGTTAACTGTCTCGGGGGTGCTCTGTGTTTTTCAAGGGTCTTTATCAGCCACCTGGCACATCATACCGGGGCGCCAGCCTTGCCACTCCCCCTGCATGGCCTGACTCCCCAGGAAGAGCAGTTCCGAGCTCCAGAAATCCAGTGTCTTGGAAACTGATTCCCACCGCCGTCAGAGAAGCTCCCGGGATATTGTTGGGGCCATCGGAGGGCGATGGGGTGGAGGAGGCTACGTGGGGGAATACAAGATTTGACCATCAGTGAGAACCGGCCCCAGTCTGGCGCGCTCGGTCCAGTGGGCACCCTTTGACGCCTTCCTGACACTTCTAGCCCCTCCTCCAACCTCCTCGTGGGTCATGGAGGTGGAGGCCCTTCCTGCAGTTGGCCAAGGGCTGATGGAGGGGCTCCTGTGAATCAAGCTGTCAGAGCAGCAGCCTGTGCAGAGAGGTAGCCTGGTGGGCTCGGTGCCATCCATCCATCCAGAGGATGCGGGGTAGCTGTTACGCAGGGCCCAGGGCAGCTGGGCCAGCAGGAGAGGTACACCTGCCAAACACGCCCCACCAGGAACCCCAAGGGTGCCTCAGCCGGTGCCTCCCCAGTCCTGGAGCCTTGCCCTTGACAGTCATCTGACACCTAGACAGAGGAGCTGTCCCTCTGTGCCTCCATCCTGCTTAGGGAGGCGTGGGGACCCCGCTGGAGCAGAGCGGGGAGGGGCAGAGAGCGCTCGAGTTCCCTGCCGCTGTCTGAGGTGATGATACTGTCTAACAATGAAACCAGTGCAGAGCAGGTTTCCTTCAACGCTCATTTTAGTGAGCGGCAATGGTTTTAGAAAACTGGCGCCCTGCACCGCGGGGATTCCGCAGCGCCTGGTTTCCCCCACCTGCTGGGCAGAAGCTCAGCCACCCCCGGCAATGCCCCTGCCCACAAGGGACGGGTCTTGCAGACAGGCGCAGTCAGGCCATTTAGGGGCAAGGTCACCTAGCGCCCCACCCCGGCTTACAGCCTGACCTTGAGCAGCTATTACATTTCCTAGTCAGCCGCAGGCTTTCCTGCTGTAAAATGAGGCCCGGAGAGCTCAGGCCCCACCTGCGGGGAGCCTGCCTCTCTCCCACCAGGAGACGTACAAGGCTTCCGAGCTCTCCGGCTTTACGTGAAGGTGTTGCACAAGTTAAGGAGCCACGCGTGCAATCACACATCACGATGGTTTACGCTAGTGACCGTAATTATGGCTAGTCTGTGGTCATAAGAAGCCCAGCATCTCTCAGGTCAGTGGGGCTGATCAAGGTATTCAGGAATCTTCCACACAGGACACCACCTGCTGGACCACCTGTCTACCCTCCACCCACCACACTGAAGATGGAATGATGCCTTTGTTAAACTTCTCGGAGATTCAAGTGAAAAACTGAGAGCTAATAAATAAATTAAAATATATCTAATAAAATAAAATCTGAGATTAAAAGGAAGCTTGCTTGCATATTCATGAACCAAATGAATACTCAAATGAGCTCTTCTAAGCTCCTTATTCGTGGGGAGTCACAGATTTAACATGTGCCGAGAGTATTTCTTTGCAAATATAAGCCTGGCAAAGGCACATTCATCCATGAATTCATTGAGCAAGCATTTATTAACCAGTACTTTGCATCACTATTTACTTTGCATCTTCATCCTTCTTTGTAACCCTAGAAGCTCATAGAAATAGTAGGCACTCAACTGACTGTGTGCTGATGACACTGGTTTTTCTCAGTCCCTGAGAAGCACAACCTCTGTCCTCAAGTTGCTTGTATATAGTCAAAGAGGTAAGAGGCACGTCCTCCATGAAGTCCTCCTGACCCTGCTGGACCATGTTCGGTGACCCTACAATGCACTTCCCAGCAGTTCTTACTCTCCTTGTTGAGCATCCACCCACAACACACACCCACATATGCACATGCACATGGACACACCTATTTCACTGTCTCTGTCCTCTGCTGGACGCCAGCTTAGTGAAGGCAGAGACTCAATCTGCTTTGCTTCCCACAGCCTGTCATTTACATGGAGGAAGCATCTAATAAGTCACTGGAAGAATGAAGTTAGGCATGGACAGACGGATGGGGATAGACAGGTCAATGGGTGGGTGGGTGAGTGAATGAGTGATTGATTCATAGATAGATGGATGGAGAAATAGATGGGTGGAGGAGTGGGGAGGTGGGTGGGTAGACGGATGATGGATGGGTGGGTGGGTGGATGGATGGATGGATGAGTGGGTGGGTTGGTGGATGGATGGATAAACAGGTAAAAGAAAAAAGGCAAGATAAAGGCCTAGGTTGTGGCCCATGATAAAATGTATTGAGGTGGTGGCCAGCAAGGCCAGGGAGGAGTGAGGGTGTTGATTAGCAGGGAAAGATCTGGACGGAAATGACTTTGAGATCTTGGGAAAGTGAAAGATCTGGCTTCCTCTGTTCCAGGTAGGGAGCTGGGCTTCTCATGAGCATCACTCATACCCCATGTGCAGCAGGAGTTCAGCCCACAGTGAGGAGGAAACTGGGTTCTGGAGATAAACCTGCACAACTGCAGAGCCAGCGTGTGGGTGGAGCCAAGTCCGGAGACCGTGTGCTCTGCATGACATACAGGCAGTCCCCAGTGGCTGGAAGACCAAAGGGCACTTCCTGGCCCTGCATGGGACGGGGCCGGGAAGGAAGCGGTATCTGTAGGAACCTCAGCGGTGGGCAGAGAAGAAGTTGCCAGAATGGCAGCCACGCTCCCCAGAACAAAGAGCAAGGACGCAGGACTCTCCGGGGAGGGCCCAGGATGTGTGGCCCCTGCAGCCTAAGGAAACACAAGCCCATCTCCCTCCAGGCACAGCCGCTGTGTCATGATGGGGGGTGGGGTCGGGTGGCCAGAGAGGCAACGCGACTGTCCCAAGTGATGTTCTGTAGTTGGCAGAGTCAGGAAACAGGAGGCAGAAAGGGAACGGGAGGGGTGAAAGGGATCAGCGTGAAGAAAGGGTCAAGTGTTCCACACGGATCAGATCTCCACTGCCCTCGCAGGTACGCTGAGATGTGAAGGGCAGGTCCTCAGAGCCAGACGCGCCCAGGGAGCCAGCCCAGGCGACGCAGAAACCCCCGGGGTGAGGATGGAGGAAGACTGCCGCCCAGGGTCTCTCCACCTGACATAACACTCAGGGATTTTCTCAAAAGCATCATCTATTTAGCTGATGGCCCTGAAGTGTTTCATTTAACTGGAAACCACGCTTGGTCCATTTCCCAGATCTAACTGACATTATAAGAACCGTGCACATCGCATCTGGCAGGAAAGCAGTTGAATAACCCAGCGCGGTGAGTCAGAGTCCCTCCCAGTCCGAGGAGCCGACAGTGCAGACAACGTCTAGAAGGCAGAGCCACTGCAGCCTCCAAGCCAAGACCGTGGAAGCCCGTGCTGTGTGTGTGTGTGCGTGTGTGCATCTGTGTGCATGCCTGGTACACTTTGAGGGGAGGCAGAGCTGCCCAGCACACAGCAGTCGCCGTCCCTCCTGCCCGTGGGTAAAACTTGCCAATTCCTTTACTTCTGTCATTCCTCGCACGGGGGCAGGAACCACAATCCCCAAACTACTTATGACAAAAGTGAAGCCAGTGAGGTTCAGGCAGCCCCGGTCCCAGAGGTGCGAGGAGCAGAGCTGGGCTTCTAACCCAGATCTGTCTGGACCCAAGTCCATGCTCTTGCCTGTGACCCCGTGTTGTCCTGTTCATCGGACCTAAGAGGCGTTGCACAGCGTATTCACGCTCTGCCCAGTACATGTAAGGGAGAAGGGAGTCCACGGTCAGAGAAATCTGCAAAATTTTCCGTTTTTCAAAATTGAACAGGCTGGATTCCGGGCGGACTCCCTCCTTCAAAGACTAACACACACTGTACGTCCCCCAGGAGCCATGGAACCATGCTGCTCCTCAAAGCTCCCCGAGGGCCGGGGCTCCGAGCATCTCTTTGCCCCTCCGGGTCAAGCATTTCAGGGGACGCGGTAGAAGAACGAGCTCTTAACCTGACCTGGCATGCAGGATTCATGGGGACCCTGCCCAACTCAGATTCAGATCGTCTCTTATGCTGCAAAGGCAGCTCCCTTCGGAGAGTCTGTCTGAGGCGCCCGGCCCTCCTCTGCAGGGGTCCAAAGCCATGGAGCTGGGGTGGCCCCTTTCCCTGGAACCCACAGGGAACAGAGAAGACGGGCAGCAACTTGAGGACACCAAGTGACCAAACCCACCAACGGGTCCCCAGTGATGTGTGTGCTCCTGTGAACGCTCCCTGTGCCAGGAAGGAGGGTACTGACCCAGTGGGAAGACAGGCGGGCCAGGACGCATGAGCCCGCAGGAGAGTGAGGCAGCCCCAACCGCAACAGAGCCGAAACCCCCTTCGGAAGGTGGGTTTGTAAACGGAGCTTTCGCATGTGCTCTGCCGCTCTCTGCTGCTCCGGGGCCCGAAACAGATCCTCTGCAAGCTTCCGCTCTCCTTCCAGGGGCCTGGATTTTTCTACAATAACAGCTCATAGGTGGTCTATTTTAGGAACAAAGATGGTCAGTTCACTCCTTCCACAAACACTCTAAAGCTCCCGCAGTGGGTCAGGCACCGGGCCGCTTCTCCAGCCATGCAGAGCTGAAATCCAACTTCAGCTTTGGACCCTGCCTGAAAACTCTGTGAAAATATGATTGGCTGGTGAGTAGTCCTTTCTTGATAAAAACCCGCACACATGCATATGTCACGGGCACTAGATCACACTCTGGCCACAGAATAGCGCTGCTCCCACCAGGATGCAGTGACAGCCTCATCGAGCCCAACCCTCCCCAAGAAACGCAGAGGTTGCCACTCTCCAGTATCCACCTGAAGTCTGAAAAAGGGCTGGCTATGGTGAGTGTGCACGTGACCATCGGGGGGAAACGCAGCCATTTTAAGAGAGCACACTTGTTCCACATCTACCAAGTAACACTTGAGGAAAGTACTTGCCAACTGTCAAGTATCCAGATTCCACCAGGGACATTTTTCATTATTGAAAAACCACTCCTGGGTGGACATCCAGAAAAGACAAAAATACTAATTCAAAAAGAGGTATGGACCCCAATGTTCATAGCAGCATTATTTACAATTGCTAAGATATGGAAGCAACCTAAGTGTCTATATATATATATATATATATATAAAATGGAATATTACTCAGCCATTAAAAAGAAAGAAATTTTGCCATTTGCAACAACATGGATGGACTTGAAGGGCATTATGTTAAGAGAAATAAGTCAGGCAGAAAAAGACAAATGCTGTATGATGTCGCTTACATGTGGAATCTAAAAAATACAGCAAATTATTCAACAGAGCAAGAAAGAAGCAGATCCACAGATGCAGAGAACAACCTAGTGGTTACCAGGAGGGAGAGGGGAGGGGGAAGGGGCAAAATAGGGGGGAGGGGCTTAAGAGGTAGAAACTCTTATGTATAAAATAAGCTACAAGGATGTATTGTACAACACAGGGAATGTAGCCAATATTTCACAGCAACTATCAATGGAGTATAACTTTTAAAATTGTGAATCACTATATTGTACACTTGTAACTTATATAATATTGTACAGCAACCATATTTTAATTAAAAAAACAGTCAATAAAAAAAAGAGAACCCACGTTTTCAAGGATGTCCTCAAGATTCATTTGTGTACAATTAACATGAAAACACTTTGTTGATACCAGGCTTGAGGTACCTGGTACTTGAAACTGATGTAACTGTACGTCTCTCAGGCGTCCTCCCAGCAGCCACAGCATTGGTGGCCACAGAAATCCAAATCTCCCACCTTGTCCTCCAGAAACAACACAGAGCAACCAGAGAAAAATAAAACCACACGCAACCCACAACTTTAGCACAACTAGAAGACAGAGACACTATAAATGTCAAATTACCTCTAAGTGGAAAAATAAACACTGGTTGCAGTGAAGCTACTTCTTGAACTCCCACCCAAAACCTTTGTAGAGAACAAAGGGGCAGGAAGGGCTCCCAAAGCCACATTAAGAGAGGAACACATGATGGAGGGCTTGGGAATAAGCCAAAATTACCTGGAGAAAGAGAAAATACACCCTAAGTAGAAAACAAAAATGGCAGAAAATGCAGACAGACCAGAAGACTGACTAGAGGGAAGGGTTTTAATGGTGGATATGGGCAGGGGAGAAGGGCTGAGAGATGATAGGTGGGCACCATCCAGAAAGCGCATAGTAAAGGGGGAGAAAGCAAGAGGTTGACACTGACGAATCTGCAGAACTAAACTAATAAAATAAATCCAAGGACACACTCTTCTCCCCTCCCCCTCCCCCCACCAAAAGCCAACCATTGAAAGCCTGCACTATGCTACACTGACAGAAGAGGGGGCTCTTGAACCAAAAATCACATGAACCGCTCAAAAAGTCAGTCACAGAGGCGGGAGCATCCTCTTCTGTACATGGGCTACTCGGAGAAGGACAAAAAGAAGAATCCAAATGCCTCAGCTGATGAAAATTACTCCAAAGATTACAACAAGAAAGCGGGAGAAAAAAAATACCTGAAACATAACACTGCAAAGGGAATTAAAAACCTCAAAGAAGCATTTGAGAAAATACTCTCACAGCCTGCACACCGAAAGATCAAATAACTTACAAGGGCAGGGGATTCAGACTGCCATCAGGCTTCTCGACAGCAGCCTACAAAGCGGAGCTGCGGTGGAGCAGCCTTTGCATGAAACTCGAAGAAAGAAGGTGCGAATCGAAAAGTTTATATCCGGCAAAGCAGATCTTCAAAAATCAAAGGTACAGCAAAAGGGATTCAACCACGTGAGGAGTGAGGAAATAACGTACCCGTGAACCAGCCCTTCTTAGAAATCTACTAGAGAATTAACTTCACCCAACTGGGAGACACTGGGGGACTCTTCAGCAAATGGACTTACAGGGACATTTAATATATTTAGTTATAGATCTAAATTAAATATGGGAATAAGGGTAGAAGAATAATTTTACATGTTTGGTCTAAGTGAAAATAAGGCAACTACAAAATGGTAAACAGCAAAAGAAAGAAACACAAAACCAGAATGAGCTCAGTCCTGGTTGTATAGGAAATTAGATACAATATATACGCTGCATATAATGATGGGTGTCTGGGGAGTCAAGGGATTCCTTCAGCAATGGACAAACCAAGCAGCAGAAGTTTTCAGGGGACTGAAATATATTTTAAAGGTAATAAGTACAAAGGTAACCATTAGAATAAAAACGAAAACCTTTTCTATATCAAAAGAAATTAAATAATAATCGAGCAAAGAAAATGTGTTATGGAGAGAAAGAAGTACCACGATGAGAACATAATATATAGTATTTATAACGTAAAATACTGTGGAAATGTTAAGACCAAGCATATCAGTCATATAAATATTGAACATCTAAGTAAATGTGAATAGCCCCATGAGAAGAAACAGATTTTTTTAATTTGGTTTAAAAAACAAGATCCAACTCATCTACAATACACTTTTAAAAAGGGGTTCAGAAGGCTGAAAATAAAAGGATAGTCCAAGATATATCAGGCAAATGGAAACAATAACAAAACAAATATTGCAACCTTGACATTCAGGTAGAATGGGTAGAATTCAAGGAGAAAAGCGCTAAACGTGGCAGACACATTCTAGCACTAGAGAAAAATCATGTCACAATGAAAACATAATAGAAATGAATATCAATGCACCAAACAAGAAACCCCTAAAACTACCTTTATTAGTAGAAACTGTAGGAAATGAAAGGAAAGATAGATGGTAACACGCTAATAATAGGACACTTTAAACAACCACTTTCAGCACAAAAGAGATCAGGTAGACAAAAAGCAAGGATACAGAGTCCTAAACAATACAATCAATAAAGTAGATCATATGGAGAGATTCATTTATCTGATTCTAGACAATACACCTTCTTATTAAGTGCACATAGAATATCCACAAAAATTGATCGTGTGTTAGGTGACAAATTAATAATAAGTCTGTCTCATAGTTTCAAAGATATGCGGAAGAAAATGGAAACAGAGATTGTTTGGTACAACTCTTTCATTTTACAAAGGAAAATTTGAGGCCCAGGGAAATAAAGCAACTTTTCTAAAGCCACACGACTCCAGATGTAAATATAGTACTTTAACCAGAAAAGAAAATAATAAGTATGTCTCAAAAAGCAGAAAGACTTCAAAGAATATTTCCTGATCACAAATATATATGTAAATTCCAAATATATATAAGATAATTAAAACACTACATATCCGAGTTTATGGGACATGTTTAAAGCAGTGATCAGATAAAAATTCAAACTTTAAACACTTATTCCAATAAAAATGGAAGAATTAAAATCTTCTAAATGCCTCGCTCAAAAATCTAGGAGAGGATGAAGAACAGCAAAAGCACAAGGAAGGGAAAACATCAGATGTAGAAATTAATGAGGTGGATCAAATTAATGCATCAAAACTCTGGATTTTCCCAATGAAATTAACAAAATGGGATAACCATTAGCTAAACATACTCAAAGAATGAGAAAGTACAAATATACAAAATAAGGGTCACAACATGCATTGGAACAGGAGTCCTATAGCTACAGTTATCGAAACTGTGTGACAGTGTCAACAGAGGAAGAGACACAGACCAATGGAACAGAATTTAAAAAGTAGAGCTGCACAATCATGTCCAACTGATTTTTGGTAAAGGTACAAAATTAATTCAATGGAGGAAAGATAGCCTTTCAACAACTGGTGATAGAGCAATGGGACATCCATAAGGAAAAAAAAGAAAGTCAACCTAAGTCCATTTAAAACCTACAAAAATTAACTCAGAATGGATGATGGACTTAAAACATAGAGGCAAATTTAGTATCTAAGGCTAGGCAAAGAATTCTTAAAATTAACACCAAAAGCACAATCCATAAAAGGAAAAATTAATAAACTGGACTTCATCAAAAGTAAAAACCTGTGTTCTGTGAAAGACTTTGCTAAGAGGATGAAAAGACAAGGTGCGGATTAGTTGCGGATACACATACACACACACATATATACACACACACACATATATATGTAACTACATATAAAACATATAAATAATTAGCAATTATTTGTCAACCAGACAAATGAATAGTATCTAGAATATATAAAGAACTCACAAAACTCACCAGTAAAAAATAAAATAAAATAATCTAACTAGAAAATGGACAAAGGACGCAAACAAGATACTTCATCAAAGAGAAGACATAGATGGCAGACCAACACATGAAAAGATGTTCAACTTCATTAACTATTATAGACATACAAATTAAAATCACAAGGAGATATCTTCACGCACCTATCAGGAAGGCTAAAATAAAAATTAGCAAAGACACCAAGTGCTGGTGAGGATATGGAGAAACTGGATCACTTGTGCATTTACGTTGTGGAAATGTAAAGTATAGCTACTTCGAAAAATGCTTTCGCACATTCTTTAAAAACTAAACATGTAACTACATACCACCCAGATATTAGACTCCTAGGCATCTATCCCAGAGAGGTAAAAATGTAAGGTCACATAAAAACTTATACACAAATGTTTATAGCAATTTTATACACAATAGCCCATAACTGGAAACACCCAGATGTCCTTCAACAAGTAAATGGCTGAGCAAACCATGGCCCACCCACACCGTGGAATAGTATGTGCCAATGAAAAGGAACAAATTCTTCCTCCACACAACAACCTGCGCAAGCCTCCAGGGACTTAAGCTGAGTGAAAATAGCCAGTCCCAAAAGCTTACTTACTGTATGGTTCCATTTATTTAACATTCTTGAAATAAGGCTACAGAAATGGAGACTAGGTTAATGGTGGCCAGGGGTTAAAAGGATTAGGAATGGGAAGGAAGTGGGTGTGGCTAAAAAAGGCCCCAGCGAGGATCTTTGTGGTGATAAAATGTTCTGTGTCTCGACTGTCAGTGCCAGCATCCTGGTTGAGATACTACACTTTTCAAGATGCTACCATTGGGGGAACTGTCTAAAGGGTACATGCGTTTGGGTCATTCTGTATTATTTCTCACAACTATATGTGAATCAACAATTATCTCAAAATAAAGTAATAAGCAAAGGAGTATCTCCCTTTTGTGTAAGAGAAAAGGAGAGAATAAGAAAATATAAGCAAAAGAAACACAGGACAGATAAAGACAAAATCATGAGATTGTTTACCTTCATGGTGGGAGGATGGAAGCAGGGGACACTTCTCTGGGTCTCCCTTTTTTGCATAGTTTTGACTTACGCAACATGTGAATGTTTTATGTACTGAAAAGAAGTCAACTAGGATAGAAAGGGGCCATAAATTCGAACAGAAACAAACAGACAAAAAAACCGAAAGAACCTGACAATATTCTATTCCCAAGTATAATATAGCCAGAGTAAATGAGGGTGGGGAGGGAGATTAACTCAAGTAAATTTGAACAGAGAATTTCAACTACACGCCCTGAGATTAAAGACCAAAAGTGCTACAAGCAAATTTTGAACTCTAGTGCCGTGGAACGCATTCACTCTTATTTAACTACTTTATGTATGTTTTAGGATTTAGAAGATAAATATACTCAGGAAAATTTCTCCTTGTTGGAGAAGGCAGCTCCAGAAATGGAAAGATAAAAGGCTACAATGAACCCAAAGTAGGGGGTTAGAATTGGTATCATTACAAACACGTGGTTTTACACACATACACACACACACGCACGCATGAATGCATATGTATAGAAATAGGTGTAGGTGTATATGTGTGTTTGTGTCTTTGTGAGTGAGTGAATACCCACACAGATGTTTCTTAACTCTTTCTATTAAGAGAGAGAGAACCTAGAAGCAATGACATACCAGCAGCAATGAATACACCTAGAATCCAGAAACCATTCTCTACTGAAAGGAGCCAGGACTCCTTGAAGAGGCAGCTAACCCCAGGACTGGCACAAGGAATGTGCAAGGCAGCCTTGGGACATTTCCTTGTGCCAGGAAATAAGGAAGTGCTCAAAAAATGAAAGGAATGAATGACTGATATCATCAACGGCATGAATGCATCTCGGAATCATTATGATGAGAATAACTCTTACACAAAAGAATACATACTACACAAACTCCATTTACGTGAAATTCTGAAACAGGCAAAGCTAATCTTTGGTAGGAACAAAATCAGAGCAGTGGTGGCTCATGAGGAATATGGGGAGAAGGACTGATTGGAAAGGTTCAGGAATAAACTTTCTTGGGGGTGATAGCAATGCTTTATACCTTGATAAGGGTTTGACTTATGTAGGTGAATGCATTCATCAAAACACATCAAATGGTACCCTTACTATTTGTACATCACACTGCGTGTAAGTTTCAGCTAATGAAAGAAACGTAAACAAATACTGAACTGTCGACAATATCATGTCTGCCAAGTGTTTAAGAATGAAGTGGACTGATGTCTACAATTTACTTCGAAATGCAATTTAAAAATAAGATGGATTGCTGGATGGACAGGTGAGTAGACATGTGATAAGCAAGCATGGTAAAATGTTAAAGAATCCAGGTAATAGGTATACAGATGTCCACTGAAAAAATCTATTAACTTTCTGTATGTCTGAAAATTTTCAAAATAAAATGTGAGAAATATTACAGGGATTTGCCAAAAGGACATAGTGGCCAAACTGAAGATGCTCCCACTGGCCAAATCTGTGACAATGTAACCATCAGAATAACTAGATTATAAACCATTGGACAAATATATAACCCACTGAATGTAACTCAGTCAATGTAACCCACTGAATGAAATCAGAATACGTGAATATGTGTGGGTATAAATAAATGAGTAAATAAATAAATGTAAGAAAGCAAAAGCTCTTTGATACAGTATAAGGAACTAAGCAATAACTAAATTTAGAAAAAAAAACACCATCTGGCAAACATTATAATTAATTCAGACAAGAATTATCAATGGATGCTAAAACAAGTGGGTAAAAGTCTAATGAAAACCAAGATATTTACATAGACCTAAACTATCTCCTTACAAAATACTAATTAATTACAAAGGGAAAAAAAGGAACTTTACACTGAGAAATGTAGCAGATACCATCTTAATCAACAGAGTTAACAACTCCAGTAACAGGACAGCTGGTAACACGTGCCTCTTAATAAGATACACTGGAAGGACCCAATATTACATCAGTGGTCTTCCTGCCTAAAATGCATATCCTGAATCTGATTATGAAGAAACATCAGGCAAACCCAAATTAAAAGACATTCTTCAAAATGACTGGCCTGTATTCTTCAAAACAATACCAAGGTCATGAAAGACAAAGAAAGACTGACGAACTGTCCTGGATTAATAGAGATTAAAGACACTGAAAACTAAATGTGTGAGATTTTAGATTGGATCTTACACCAGATGATGATGGTGATGATGACAGTGGTGATGGTGATGATGATGCTGATGATGCTGCTGCTGCTGATACTTTGCTAGAAAGGACTTTATTGGGACATACTGATTACAGGAAAAAAAAAGTCTAAAGATTGGATAATAGTATTGTATCAATGCTATTTTCCTGACTTTGATCATTGTACTGGGTTATACAAGAGAATGCCCTAGTTCTTAAGAAATACACACTGAAGTTTTTAGGAGTAATGGGGCATCATGTCTGAAATTCACTTTCAAATGGTTCAGAAAAAATGCCTATGCACACACGTGCAGAGAGAATGACAAGGCAAAATGATAACATGTTAACAATTGGAGAATATTGGTGAAAGGCATATAGGATTTCTTTGTACTCTTCCTATGACTTTTTAAAATTTCTTAAACTATTTCAAAATTTAAAAGGTTTTATAAAATAAAATGCTAGCTAATGTAGGTTATTCTCTAATTCTAACTAGTCTCTCCTGATCCAAAATGGTGAGGGGCCACTGATTCTAAAAGCTCTGAAGATGAGAGCCTCTGTGGCCATCCGACACACCCTGAAGAGACACCATATTCAAGGCATGAACCAGAAGCTAACTAACCAGGGTGGCCTGTAGAGCAGATAGGCGATGCTCTAGGGTTGAAGAGTGGGGTTATTTCATCCATTACTCTGGCCAATTCCAACAGATTGTTGCTGACAGAGCCCTGAGTTCTCTCAGAGAGAGTGCCAAGGAACAGGCCTGGCAGCTGCCCACCCAACCCCCCCACCCCCGCCCAGTTCTGGAACCACTATCAATGACGCAGTTAATAATCCAAGGGCAAGGCTCCTCTATCTCATGCAGCCTCAGATACAAATCAACCGCAAAGCGTTAACAGATCAACAGTTATCTCTAATACCGAATACGATTTGCATTTGAGATGACATCTGCAATATTTTAAAAGCCAAAGCCTAAAACAACACACTTGGCAGTTTTTTCTGAGTAGCAATTAACACAGTGACTAATCCTGTCGAAGAGACAGTAATTGGCATGGAGATATCCTTCTCACACCAGCAGCAGGTTGAAAACCTTAATCCTAACCTCTTTTTAACAGCACAGACTCTAGAGCATCTCTGCTCATCCAGGAAACTAATGCAATTATTAAGGACAAGGGTAATTACCAAACAGCTTCAACAAAAAACAAAATAAAATAAAAGTGCTCAAACAGCAGCGACACGGGAGAAGAACGAGAGGCTTGACTCATGGTTGAAGGCTATTTCTGTGCCGTGGCCATCCCAGGGCTAGGCTATGCCACCTCCAGGCCCTGCCCAGGGCAGAGGGTCAACCACAGCCAGTTCCTCCCAGCACTGGCCACCCCAGACACCGCATCCTATACAAGGGTCCGAAGTGCTAGTCTGCTGGGAGGTCCCAGGGATATGACATCTGAAACAGCTAACACACACCGTCAAGCTGGCCTTCTCTCTAGAATCCACTGTGCACATCCTGAGCCCTTAGTCAAGTTATTCTCCCCAAATGTGATGCCTTTCCCTGGAATCCGTCTAAAGTCTACCCATCCTTCAGGGCTCAGCTTAAGCTGAAGCAGTGCTAAACCACTCCAGCCCTCAGTGGACATGGCTGCAGACAAGATGTCTACACAAGCCACGTGGCCTCCCTGAGAGCGCTGGTTGGCCTAAGCCCCGTCCACACCTGCAGTGCTACCCAGCTGCCTAGAGGGTGTGCTGTTGGCCACAAGAGGACCAGGAGACAGAGACACAGAGAGAGAGGCTTTCAAATCTGAAGGGACATGTCACCCTTATGTAAAGTGGAGGAGGTGGCATTTTATTGAGCATGGAAACTCCTTACCCCTAAGCTATGACCAAACCGTACTCAACCCTGGTTTTGGCTGGTGGCAAATGAAGGAATTGGTAATTGAGGAAATACCTGGACTCCAGGTGCATGGGCACATGGCGTTGAGAAGCCCAGGAGAAGTGGCAGGGCCCGCAACACCAAGAGGAAGGAAAGAGCACTGCTCTCAAGAAGGCTGGAGAGATTGAGGCAGGGCTCCATCCAACCTTGGAAGTACCAGGAGCTCAGTACAAACTATATGATGGGGAGAACCACAGGGCCAGGCAGCTGTGACCAGAAGCAAGGACGAAGCCCCTGGTGCTAGGTCACAGTTGGACCAGCCACCAGGTCTCATGACACAGGATCCTGAAATCTGCCCACTTCGGAATCAGGCTGATGAGGGGGAAAAGGGTGGGAAGGGATAGACTGAAGGTTCAAGATTTACGGATACTAACTACTATATACAAAACAGATAAACAACAAGTTCATACTGTATAGGCAAAAGGAACTATATTCAGTATCTTGTAGTAACTTATGGTGAAAAAGAATATGAAAACGAATATATGTATGTTCATGTATGACTGAAGCATTGTGCTGTACACCAGAAATTGGCACAACAGTGTAAACTGATAATACTCCAATAAAAATATATATACATATGAAAAAGAATAAGGCTGATCCTAGATTCACCCACCAGAGGTGAAACTCGGCTCAGAGGTGAGATTTAAGTTGCCAGTGATTGTACAGATTGGAAAGACTGAGGAGATGCTTTAGATGGTGTATACATTTTCACTAGGATAAATTTAGCCTGTTTAAAACAAGAAGAAAAAATTCATTGACAGATTTTCCTTCTGGATTTGTAATATGATATGAAGGTAGAGATATGCTCTTTTCTTTTTACATTCATTTTTATGCAGACTTTTCTGTCTGCATCAGTGACCTGGCACTTAACATCCTCATAGGGTATCATTGGTGTCATCTCGCAGTATCTTCTAATATAAATGTATGTCTTCTCTCCCAATGAAGTTATAAGCCCCTTGAGGGTGGGAACTGGATCTAATTCATCACTAAATCTTGTGAAGAGCCTAGCAAAATGCCAGGTACCAGTTGTTAGTCAGTTAATGCTGATTGTTGGTAATTATATAGCAGTTATAGATGCAAGTAACTCAGCAAAGAAATTCCACTAGGAGGCCCAGCCCGAGGCTGAACATTCCTCACCTAATAAAGAATACATTGAATTTTTATAGAAGTGATTTTCCCCCTCAGGGGTTAGGAGGCTTCACAGTTTCCAATTCCTATCAGCAGCCAAACACTTCTGAGAGAGCAGAGGGCACTTACAGGAAGCAGGTGTGGAGCTGTGCAACCCACAGAGACAGTCCTTATGGGAGGGATCACTTGGCGCAGAATTTAGAACCAAGAACTTAAGAACAGTCATTTAAAACCATATTACTCCACCATTTGCTACCTATCAGACTGACAAATTTTAAGGATTGACAGTAGCTAATGCTGGCAAAACTGTGAAGCAATAGGGAGTCCTAACTACAGATGGGAGTGTGAACTGATATAACCACTTTCAGTATATATACTTGGCAACTTTGATAAATAGGAAACAACCTAAATGACCATCCACATACAAACAGATAAATATACTGTGGTATATCACACAATGGAATACAATACAGTAGTTAAAATTAATAAACTAGAACTACAGGCATCCACATTGATGAATCTCATGAAAATATGTTAGAAAACTCCACATTTATAACTCAAATCCCCCCAAAAAGGAGGATTCGATAAAGTAGCATAATACAAAATCAACATCCAGAAATCAGTTCCAGAGAGAAACTCCCAACTTAGTAAGAGATGGACAAAATCACTTTGAGGAAATTTTAAAACACAAAACACAAAACACAAAAATTTTAAAACACTTGAACAAATGGGAAGATGTAAGCTGATCTTGGGTGGGATGATTCAATAGTATTAGGGTATAAGTTCTTCCAAAGCTAATTTGCAAGGTCAATGCCATTTGATGGAGCTAGACAAATTGATACTAAAGGTCATATGGAAAAAATAAACTTTCAAGAACAACCAGAGAAACATTGAGAAAGAAAAGCCTCAATGGGAGAATAAGCCCTACAGGACATTAAAAATACTACAAAGCCCTCATAACTAAAACAGTGTGGTACAGGTGTATCAATAGACAGAGGCATAGAAGAAGAAGTTCAGATACAGATGCAGCTGCATTTGGAAATTCTGCATATGGTAAAGATGATCTTTCAAATCACTGGGACAAAAACTGACTTTTTGATAAACACTGCTGGGATAACCAGCTAACAATTTGGAAGAAGATAAAATTATATCCATACTTCACACCAAACACAAGAATAAGTTCAAAATGGATCAAAGATATAAATAAAAAGGCTAAAACCATACAAGTACTAAAAGGAAATGTAGATGATCTCTTTACAACCCGACTGTAGGTAAAGATTTTATCACTCTGATTCAAAAATACATAAGCAGTAAAAGATTGATAAATATGACTATATAAAATAAAAATATTTTGCACCTGAGACACATTTTGGATTCAAAGATACAAACAGATTGAAAAGAAAAGGATAGGCAAAGTATCATGCAAAGAGCAACCGCAAGAAAGCTGGAGTGGGAAATCTACACTAATATCAGACAAAATAGACTTCTACTAAAGATAAAGAGGGACATTTCATAATGAAAAAAGGGTCAATGCATTGGGAAACAATTATAAACACATATGCACCTAACAACAGAGCACCAAAATACATGAAGGAAATAATGGACAGAAATAACACAGAAATAAATAACTCTACAATAGTATTCAGAGACTTCATATCCTACTTCCAATAATGGGTAGAAACACTAGATAAAATATCAACAAGGAAATGGAAGACCTGAATAATGCCATAAACCAACTAACCTAACAGGCATCTTTAGAACACTCCACTCAACAACAGGATATATATTCTTCTCAAGGGCACACGGAATGGTCTCTAGAATAGATCATCATATTCTGGGCCATAAAACAAACCTCAGTAAATATAAAAGAATAGAAATAATGCAGAGTATGTTCTCTAAGCACAATAAAGTGAAATTATAAGAAAGTAGCAAAAAAGGGGAGAAACACACAAATATGTGTAAATTATAAAAGACACTGTTAAATAATCAATGAATTAAAGAATAATTTACATGGAAAATCAGATAATACAATGAGATGAGTGAAAATGAAAACAAGATACCAAAACTTACAGGAAACAGCAAAAGCAGTGCTTAGAGGGAAATATATAAAAGAAAAAAAATCTCAAATCAATAACCTAATCTTCCACCTTAAGACTTGAAGAAGAAGAGCAAAGTAACCCTAAAGCAAACAGATGAAAAATATAATAAAGAAGAAAGTGAAAATGAATAAAATAGAGAACAGAAAAACACAGAAAAAAAATGAAAAAAATCTAGTTTTTGAAAAGAGTAACAACATTGACAAATCATTAGCTTCATTGACCCAGGGAAAAAAGAGAGAAAAGTCAAATTGCTAGAGTCAGAAATGAAAGAGGGGACATTACCATGACCTTACAGAAATTAAAAAAAAAAAGATTATAAAGGAAAACACCAACAAATTAGATAACTTAGATGAAATGGACAAATTTTTAGAAAGATACAAACTACTAACTAAAACTGACTCAAGAAGAAATAGGCAAGCTGAATGTACCTATAATAAGTAAAGAGATTGAATTAGTAATGAAAAACATACCCACAAAGGAAATCCCAGGCCTAGCTGGCTTCACCACTGAATTCTTCCAAACACTTACAGAATAATTAATCTTTTACAATTCTTCACAAACTCTTCCAAAAATTGTAAGAGGCAAGAACATTTCCAAACTCACTTTATGATACCAGCATTACCCTGATACCAAAACCAGACAAAGGCATTACAAGAAAACTACTCACCAATACCTCTTCGGAATATGCATGCAAAAATCCGCAACAAAGTATTAGCAAACTGAATCCAGCAACATATAAAAAGAATCATACACCATGACCAAGTGAAACTTACACCAGGAATTCAAGGTCAGTTCAGCATCTCAGTAATACATCAACTAAGTAATGTATTATATAAATAGACTAAAAAACAAAAATCGCATGATCATCTCAATACACAGAAAAAGCATTTGACAAAATCCAACGCCCTTCCATGATTTAAAAAAACATTCAACAAACTAGAAAGGAACTTCCTCAACCTGATAAAGGACATCTACAAAACATCTACAGTTAGCATCATACTTAAAGGTAAAAGACTGGATACTTTCCCTCTAAGATCAAAAACAAAACAAGGACATCCACTCTCATCACTTCTATTCAACACTGAACTGGAAGCTCTAGCCAGGGCACCTAGGCAAGGGAAAGAAACAAAAGGCATCTGGATTGGAAAGGAACAAAAAAACTATACAGTATAATCTTGTTTATCTATTCTACAATTTTGAAATCCCAGTCTATCCCTTCCCACCCTCCGCCCCCTTGACAACCACAAGTTTGCATTTTATGTCTATGAGTCTATTTCTGTTTTGCATTTATGCTTTGTTTGTGTTGTTTTTCTTTTTTTAGATTCCATATATGAGGGATCTCATACGGTATTTTTCTTTCTCCTTCTGGCTTACTTCACTTAGAATTACATTCTCTAGGAGCATCCATGTTGCTGCAAATGGCATTATGTTGTTGGGTTTTATGGCTGAGTAGTATTCCATTGTATAAATATACCACATCTTCTTTATCCAGTCATCCGTTGATGGACATTTAGGCTATCTCCATGTCTTGGCTATTGTAAATAGTGCTGCTATGAACATTGGGGTGCAGGTGTCATCCTGAAGTAAGGTTCCTTCTGGATATATGCCCAGGAGCGGGATTCCTGGGTCATACAGTAAGTCTATTCCTAGTCTTTTGAGGAATCTCGATACTGTTTTCCACAGTGGCTGCACCAAACTGCATTCCCACCAGCAGTGTAGGAGGGCTCCCCTTTCTCCACAGCCTCTCCCGCATTTATCATTTGTGGATTTTTGAATGATGGCCATTCTGACTGGTGTGAGGTGAAAAAAACTATCACTATTTACAAAGGAGATGATCTTATATACAGAATATCCTAAAGAACCCACTAAAAGAACTTAATAGAACTAATGAACAACTTTAACAAAGTTGCAGGATACAAGTCAATATACAAAAATCAATTGTATTTGTACATACTTGCAACAATCTGATAATAAAATTAAGAAAATAATTCCATTCACAATAGCATCAAAAAGAATAAAGTACTTAGGAATAATTTTAGCAAGAAATACAAAACTATGAAAATTGGAAAACATCTTTGAAAGAAATTAAAGACCTAAATAATTGGAAAAACATTCATGTCTGTGAGTCAGAAAACTTAACATTAAGATGGCATTACTCTCTAAATTTCTGTACAGATTCAACAATCCCTATCAGAATTCTACCTTGCTTCTTTGTAGATATTGACAACCTGTTTATAAAATTCATATGGAATTGCAAGTGATACAGAATAGCCAAAACAATCCTAAAAAAAAAAAAAAAGAACAAAGTAAAAGGACTCATATCTCCCAAATAAAAAACTTACCACAAAGCAATGACAATCAAGACAGTGTAGTAACAGTCCAGGGATACACATACAGATCAATGGAGTAGAATTGAGAGTCCAGAAATAAATCCACACATCTATTGTCAATTTATTTTCAAAAAGAGTGCCAAGATCATTCAATCAGAGAAGAACAGTCTTTTCATCAAATGGTGCTAGGACAACTGGATAACTACATGCAAAAGAATAAAATTGGACCCTTACCTCACACCACATACAAAAATTAACTCAAAATGAATGATTCAAAGACCTAAATGTAAGAGCTGAAACTATAAAACAGAAGTAAATCTTTATAACCTTGAATTCAGAAAAGCATTCTTAGATATGACACCAAAAGCATGAGCAACTAAAGAAAAAACTAAATCGGACTTCATCAAAATTTAAAACTTTTGTGACTCACATGACACCAAAACATACCCATGGAATGGGAAAAAATATTTGTAAACCACATATCTGGTAAGTGACTTGTATCTAGGATATATTAAGAACTCCTACAACTTAATAATAAAAAGACAAGGGGCTTAATTTTAAAATAGGCAAAGGAACTGAATAGACATTTCCCCAAGGAAACTATACAAATGGAAGATACACAAATTTACACAACAACAGTAGTCAGGAAAATGCACACCAAGACCACGATGAGATACCACTTCCCATCCACTATGATATCAAGAGTCAAAAAGTCAGCTATTAGCGCGTGTTGCTGGAGAAATTGCTGCTGCTCGGAGTGTAAAATGGTGCTACCACTTTGGGAAAGTCTGCGTCTGACAGTTCCTTAAACAATTAAACATAGAGTTACCATATAATCCAGCAGTTTCTCTACTAGGTATACACCCAAGAGAAATGAAAAACATGTCTGCACAAAAATTGTATGCAAATGTTTAGAGGATTGTTATTCATAAGAGCCGTAAGGTGGAAACAACTCAAATGTCCATCAATAGGTGAATGGATAAACAAAATGTATGGGGGAGTGCCATCAGCCATAAAAAGAATGAAGTACTGACCCTTGCTACAACTTGAATGAACTTTGAAAACATTACTCTAAGTCAAAGTCCACATGCTATGTGATTTCATCCACATAAAAGTCCAAAAGAGAGATAGGGAAAGACCGAAAGTAGATTCATGGTCACAAAAGACTGAGGGGTAAGGTGTGGGGGTGGAGAGGTAGTAGGCTGGTAGCTAAATGATACGGGTTTTCCTTCTGAGGTGATGAATATGTTTAAAATTACTATCTGTGAATATACTGAAAGTCACTGAATTGTACACTTGAAATGGGTGATTTGTATGGTGTGTGAGTTATATCACAATAATGCTGTTGTTAAAATTTTTGTAATTGTAAGTTTGATGAAAAGATATTCGCACCGTCTTCCAGTATTATCTCATGAGATACTTACTAATTACAAAAAGGAAAACCAGCAGACATCACCTTAGTCAAGTGATTAGGTAACACTGCCGTCAACGAGACAGACAGACACCGCGCACCGGCAAGATGCCCTGAAAAGGACACGACATCACCTCTGTGGTATTTTGGACAGAATGGTGTAATCGAATCTAACCGTGAGCAAACATCAGACAAACCAGAACTAAAAGGGCATCTACAAACTATCATGTCAAACTCAAAAATGAAAGAAAAAAGACTGAGGAACAGTTCCAGATGAAGAGACCAAATGCCACTCATGACAATTAAATGCAACCCAAGATCCTGGATTGGATCCTGAACCAAAATCAAACAACAACAACAACAACAACAACAACAATTTATCTTGCTTTTGCCATAACAAACATTCGTGGCACAATTGTTGAAATTTCTATAAGATCTGAGGATTAGATAATAGTATTGTATCAGAGCTAATTTCCTGATTTGGTAGCTGTCCTGTGCTGAGGCAGAAGAGCAGCCTTGGCCTTAGGAAACACGCACTGAAGTGTTTGTAGGTGACAGAGCATCATGGCTACAACTTAAATGTTGCAGAAGAAAATTTAAATGTTACATTTGTACACTATTCCATACATGTGTGTGAGCATATGTATGTATATATGTGCACACAGGGTGTGCATGTGTGTAGACAGAGAGAGAATGATTAAGCATATGTAGTAAAATAGTGACAATTGTGAAATTTGGTGAATGATATTTGTACTTTTTCAAAATTTGGAAATTGTTTTTAAAATTTTTTAATTGAAAAAGTGTTTGCAACGGGTGGACCTAGAGATTATCATACTAAGTGAAGTCAGTCAGTCAAAGAAAGACAAATAGATGATATCACTTATATGTGGAGTCTGAAAAAATGACACCAACAAACGTATTTACCAAACAGAAAGAGATTCACAGACACAGAAAACAACCTTATGGTTACAGCGGGGAGAGGGAAGGGGAGGGAGGGATAAATTGGGAGTTTGGGATTGGCAGACTCAAACTGTTATGTACAGAATAGATAACAACAGGGTTCTGCTACACAGCACAGAGAACCATATTCAATGACTTGTAGTAACCAGTAATGAAAAAGAATATGTATATATATCTATGTACGTATCACTGAATCACTGTGCTGTACACGAGAAACTAACACAACATTGTAAATCATCTATACTTCAATTTTAAAAATGGGGGAAAACTTTTTAAAGTGTTTGCAGTACATGCAGTGATTTATATAAAGTTTAAAAACATATGAATGGAAATTATTCATTGTTTAGGGACGCATATACATGTAGCCACAGTACAGAAATGCTCAGGATGATGGCTAGCCAGCCCTGGGGAGGCTGGCGCAGATCACAGTAACGTGTTTTATCCTCAAGCTCACGGTGGTGCAGGGCTATGCATTTCATTATGATTTATATTTTTATATATCTGAAATACTGAAAAATATTTTTTAATTTAAAATACTCCTCTTCTTTTATTAATTAATTTTTAATTTAACAAAAATGTGATGTGAAGGTAATTAGGTTTTATCTATCTTTAATGGAGGTACTGGGGATTGAACCCAGGACCTCATGCATGCTAGGCACACTGCACCATTGAGCTATACCCTCCCCCCTTAAAATACTCCTCTTCTTTGTCCACCTCTCCCAGCTCCCCTTCCATCCAGTTTCCCCGGCTCCTCTGATGATGCAGGATTTTATTCAGCAGCCAGTTCCCTCTCGCCCTCAGACATATTTCAACAGCACTGAGAAATTCTCAGTGCACACAGGGGATGGATTCCCTGGAGAAAGAGACTAAGGAGAGCGAGCACCACACACACATCGCTCTCCTGTGGAAAGGAAGACGTCTCGCCAGACAGCAGCTGGCTGCTTCTGCAAAGGACGGAGGAGGGGAAGGCTCTGCACCAAGACTGGGGGTGTCTGGGGCTGCAGAGGAAGGTGGCTTCCCAGTCTCAGCGGGGAGCCAGGCGGGGGATACCCAGTACGGGGCAGAAGGGGGAATACCGGCTGGAACCCAAGGCCCAGGCTGGAGACGCGCCTCTGCCCGCCCTCTGAGCAGCACTGTGGAGAGCAGGGGCCAGTCAGCTGGCTGGAGAGGGCGCCTATGATGGGCTATGCGGCACCCCCAGGCTTTAGGGAGAGAAGCAGAGAAAATCAACAGGAGTCCCCATCCTCCTGGGAGGACCGTGGAGCAAAGACAAGGCAATGAGGGAACCTGCCAGCACCTGAGAGTCCTGGCCAGGCCGGGAGTGCTAAGCAGGGGCCCTCGGGGGGAAGTCCACACGGTCGAACAATTCTACCTTCCATGCCCGAGAAGAGCAAGGGCAGAAGCTGGATTTCTGGGCTCGGGGGAACCCGGATCTCTCGTGTCCTGAAAAGGGGCGTGGCCTGGACATCAACACTCTGTAACCTTCCTGCTAAGTGGCCTGGGGCGACATTTCCAACCTCTAGAATATGTCTTCTCACCTGTGAAAAGGGAGTCAAAAGTACCCTGGGGTGGGGAGGATTCAACAAAATAAGGAGCGCATGCCCAGAGCGCTCAGAAGGGACTGGACGACACCGTGAGTGTCCTTTGTCCCTGCCTCTCCTCCTCTCGCCTCACCTCTCCCAGAAACATCCTAGAAAGACCAGTCACCTCTGAGTCCCAAGGAGCCGGAAGCTCACAGTTTCTCAGGAAATGGTGCTAAATCTTGGCATGAGAAATGCCCACGTGTGACAGAATCAGACATCTCCAGAACAGCCCAGCCTGGGCCCCTGGAGAGCCTCTCCTTGTCTTTGGGAGCTCTGAAAGTTCCCGCCTGCATCCATCCACAGCTATCCACCGACCCCTTCTACCCATCCACAGCTACCTCCCCTTCCCCCGGCCAAGTCTGGCCAGAGCCTCCGGCCCCCACACCTCATCTCCTACCGGAAGCTATGTCAGAGTCTTCCAGCCCCCCGTGGCCCTCACACCCTCCCCTTTGGCAGGCGTTCACGTGCTGCTTGAGTTCTCAGTTTCATGGCTTAATCTTCCTGTGAAATTTACACTTCTGGAGTTCAAGAACCACATACATATTCTATTTTTTCCACATTCTCCAAGGCTGGCGGCACAAAGCCAGACTACCAGTATGTGAATAATAGGTACTTGTGGACTTGAGGTAATAAAATACATATTCATTTAAATTTTTTAATTGGAAGAAATGACTAAAATTAGATAATGAAAGTTCTGCCTCGTCTACCAAATTTGAACTTTTTCTAGAAACACTTTTTTTATGGACTTTGCAGGGAACCAAGCAATTAATGCCTTTTCATTACAATTTAGGATTGAAACTGGAATATTAAAATTGCCATTCAGTGGGATGTGCATGAAATGCTAAAAGTCTCCTGGCGAATAATTCCTGGTTATAACGACATGCTGTATACTTAAATCTTACTCCTAGACATGAAAAAAGACAGTTAAATCAACTTTGTCCATTTAAATATCATTTTAAGATATCTAGAACCCATCTCTTTATTGCTCAACAACCCTTAGCAATTTCTTTTGCCCTCATTTATTTCTGGTTCCCAAGGGAATCCTGTCTGATTTATTGGAAATTAGTTCTTCCAGCTAGTAAATGCTTTAGATTGTTTTCATATAAATCACTCTGAAACCTGCTAGTGCACCAATGCCTGGTCACAGTGAACTCCTCCAGCAACGCTTAACACATCACATCCTCTGCCTTGTGAGAGGCACGTCTGCTCACTGGCGGGACACTCCAGAAGCAGGTAGGCAGGTCTCTAAGGAAACTTATGTTTTCTTCACACCACACGCACTACACCCTAAGCACATACACACTTAATCAGACCCTCTCTTACCTTCTGCTTGTGGACAATGATTGGCTATCTGTCAGCAAGCCAGCTACTGCATGGAATCAGTTACCCCAGAACAGTTACAGTACGTGGATGAGTCACCACTTAGGATGGAAGGACTCCCAGCGGGGGTTGTGTGTTTCAGTCCACCTGCGTCAGTCAGGGAAGGTTGGACCACACTGCAGTAACAGAGCAAGTCTATTTCCTGCCCACATCACGTGGCTGTTATGGCCTAGCTGGGGTTCCGTCACACACTGTCCTCACCAGAGAACCCAGCTGATGGAAGCTCCTCTCCATGTGTCCTCCCAAAATTGCCATGGCAAAAAATGAATGTGGTGAACGGCTCTGGGCCACTTAAAATATGTGCCTTGATTTGCATTTCTCTGATAATTAGTGATAGACTTACCGTATGACCCAGGAATCCCGCTCCTGGGCATATATCCAGAAGGAACCCTACTTCTGGATGAACCTGCACCCCAATGTTCATAGCAGCAATATTTACAGTAGCCAGGACATGGAGACAGCCTAAATGTCCATCAACAGATGACTGGATAAAGAAGATGTGGTATATTTATACAATGGAATACTACTCAGTCATAAAAACTGACAACATAACGCCATTTGCAGCAACATGGATGCTCCTGGAGAATGTCATTCTAACTGAAGTAAGCCCAAAAGAGAAAGAAAAATACCATATGAGATCCCTCATATGTGGAATCTAAAAAAAAAAAAACAAAAACAAAGCATAAATACAAAACAGAAACAGACTCATAGACATAGAATACAAACTTGTGGTTGCCAAGGGGGCAGAGGGTGGGAAGGGATAGACTGGGATTTCAAAATTGTAGAATAGATAAACAAGATTGTACTGTACAGCACAGGGAAATATACACAAGATCTTATGGCAGCTCACAGAGAAAACAATGTGACAATGAATATATATATGTTCATGTATAACTGAAAAATTGTGCTCTACACTGGAATTTGACACAACATTGTAAAATGATTATAAATCAGTAAACAGTGTTATATTGTTGTTCAAAAAAGAAAGTGTGCCTTGAAGGGACACGTGTCCTTTCCAATCACATTTCACTGGCCAAAGCAAGTGACATGATCACCCCAAACATCAAAAGCCCCGAGGAAAGGGAAGCTCACCATATATGCCAAAAAAGTGGCCGGCACTAACGGCGGTCAAACTACCCAACTCTTCCTTCGCGTGCACCAGACTCGGCAATCCCTCCACCTTTTCTGCCTGTCTGTCTGTCTGTCTGTTTTCACCATAAAACCAGGAACCTTCAGCCTGGCCAGCAGGCCCCTTCCTACTCTAAAAAGTCTGACAGTCTGCCACATTTTAGCCCTTAAGAACCCTAATGTACTCTTCATAGGAATCAATTTTAAAAACAAATGGTTGTTATCTAGATAACAACTAGGCACAGAGAGAGAGCTCTTCAAATTGACAAAGAAGGAAGAGGGAGGGAGGGAGGGAGGCCTTGGAGGCATAAGTGGAAAATAAAAATCACAGGATTCTCAGGCTCTTCAGCAGAAGAGAAGAACCACTTCATTCTCATAGCCCGGAGCTGCTAGACAAGAGCTCGGGAAAGGCGGGGCCGGGCTGGGGATGGTGTGGTCCCCGGCCCTCCTCACCGGGCTTCCGGGAGATGAAGCACATCCAGCTCCCCTTCCCTGCCCTCCCCTCTTTCAGCTTTCCACAAATACAGAGCTATTTTCAGAAGAAATCCTCCTGTAAAACAGCAGGATATAATGCTCACCACAATACAAATGTATGTAAAATATCATCTGCAGAAATCATTTCTAAGTTGAGATACCGTCCGAAGGCAAAGTGATCTATATGCCGGGAGACAGGGCTCGTGCATCTTTTGGAGAAATGGTAGGGCCTTATTCGATGATTTAAAGAACAGCACCATAAAAAAAATTCCACATATTATAAATATTTAAATATAGTTTATTATACTCAATACCTGTCCCAATGCATCGTCCGCACGGATCTCTTCCAACTGCGCTCAAGGCGGAGAACTCGAAGAATGCTCACAAGTATCCCCCCCAGAACCAAACCAGCCATCAGCCAGGAAACTCTGCCACGCTTCTGGAAGACAGGGCTGGCTCTTAAAACCAACTTACCAGAAAGCAGTAGCAGGAGTTTGACTGGATATTGATGAGAGAACGGGGTTGCAAAGGCAAGGAACTGAGTGAAAGTATTTTTATTCATTTTCAGGTCATGCTTCTAAAGACCACATTTCGTGAGCTGAAAATGCCTAACGTTATTAGGTACAATTCTGTATTTTAAATGATTTTTTAAATTTAGGCCGCCCAAAGTGGGAGGGTACAGCTCAGTGGTAGAGTGCATGCCTAGCATGCATGAGGTCCTGGGTTCAGTCCCTAGCACCTCCATTAAAAAATAAATAAATAAATAAACCTAATTATCTCCCCCTCCCCTGGAAAAAACCTTTAGGCCACTCATATTGGAACTCGCATGCATACAATACTTCCATTCATGTGTCTCCATCTCCGGATCGATGAGACAGCATGCTAAGGGCAGGAAAGATTCTGAATGAAATATAGGTTCCCACTTGTTCTGTTGCTGTTTTCAAGGGTCCTGTCATTTCAGCATCAGAGATTGGGGAAATCGCTAATGGAAATCTGACAGCTGGTGACAACTTCAAACTGTGAGCCTCTCCTATAAAACCTACCCGAAAACCTGAAGAAGTGCCCAGAGAAAATCATTTTCCAAGCCTCGTATTCTTTTTCCACCACCTGCTTATAGAAATCAGGTTGCCTGCAACAACCGCGTTCAGACGAGTGATGCGGTGTTCACCTGCGCGCTCTGCCCCGGGGCCCGCGCTCATGCCCACTCTCCCTCACCCACCCGCACCCGCGGGTGTAATCCTGTGCCTGGGGGTCCGCGTCCTTCACCCCCTCGCTCATATGCCATCTCCGGCAGCTCAACTTCAGTGGAACTTATCTCCTATTATCAGAAACGTCAACAGTTTTTGAGAAACAGATGCAGTTGGGCTGCAGTAACCTACTTAAGTGCCATAAATTCCAGAAGGCGTTTGGCTTTCGTTGCAGATGTGTGACTTGAAAAATGATACTCTCTAGAGAGCAAATGACTATTTTTAAAGGGCCGGCAGAAGATGCTGGACTCCTCAAAAAGTTTTGGCACCTGTGGGGATCTATCACGTGATGTGGACCCCCTCCCCAGAGCTGCCAGAGACCCAAGCTCTCTGCAAGATGAAATCAAGTGCCTTGGCTTTTAGTGTCTGATTTAGGATCTCAGTCCAGTGCTTACCCAACACAGATCACCCTCAGGCTCTCGGCTCCCTCTCCCTCTGCAGGTTCCACATTTACTGCCCACTCTTGGTTCAGATCCTAACCCTGCAAAGACTAGAGCTGTAACCCCACTAAGCCTCACTCCTCCATCTGTAGAACGGGGGTCATGTACCTCACCTGGAAGGGTTGTTAGAGGCCATAAGACCAGGGGGCTCCCAGCACCACACCTGGCACGGAGCAAGTACTTGGACCTGGTCTTTCCCGCAGTCACCACTGCTCCAGTGCAGGGCACTCCATTCAGTGGTTAGCAATGGCCAAGAGCGCAGATGGGCCATCTGGGCTACCTCTGGCCCCCAGTTCTAGCTCCACCTCAAGAATTCCGAATATGAGATCCGAGGGGCTCTTTCCTACAATGACTGCATTTCCGCTGCCAGGCTCTCGGACCTCAGCCCCCTCACACTTTGGGATCTGACCACAAAGGACTGGCATGTTCCTTGATGAGAAAATACACAAGCTCCTGGAGGATGCAGCCACTTGTGGTGAATCGAGCGGTGATGTCCCAGGTGAAGGCCAAGTGCCAAGGCCCCCGGCCAGGTTAGACACCCTCACAGCAAGGAGTGAGCTTCCAGGACTTGTCAAACCTTAGCCTCAAAGTGGAGAGAAGCAGGTGGAGGGGCTGGCTGCTCACACACTTCCAACATCACATCAGCATCAGGGTCTTATGGATCTCATCCTGCAACCCTACTAGAAAAGTGAGAGCGCCAGGAGGTTAGAAGCAAAGACACCAGACGCATATTGACATGTGATGATCCAGGTAACACCCCTCGGCTTTTCCTAACAGCTCCCAACAAAAGATGGCACTATTGCCCCCCCGGCCCTGGAAACGTGCCGAAGGAACAGGACGTGGTGGATATCCACCCATTTCACAGATGAGAATGTCAAGGCACAGAGGAGCAGGAGCATGTGTCCAAGGTGACACAGCAAGTACCCAGGCTTCTCAGGAAGTAAGCCCAGCTGCCTGGACACCCAGCTGTTTGGTTATCACCCTTCTCACCGCAGGAAGAGAACGTTCTTGGAGAAATAACAAAGGGCCTAATGTTTCACCAGGAAGCTTATTCCTGGGGGTTTGCAAACTAGTGGTGCAGAGACCGTCAGTAACAAAGTGCTTCCTCACCATCCGCTGCATTTGTTATCACTGCTTCTGTCCTCATCCCTTGTGCCTTGCAGCTGTACCAGATGTGGAGAAAATTACATGTTCCCTGAAACTTAATGACCAAATTTAAAGCAATTTCAAACTAATCAGGGTTCTGTTAAGCTGATTTTATTAATGTAACAGTTTTAAGAGTTTAACAAAATGAGGCACTTGGAAACCTTTGTTGTGGATGCTGCTCATTTAGGTGCAGAAGGCACAGTGCCACCCAAGAAATCCTCCTTCAAAAAGAAGGACGATGTGTGGGGTGGAATAAGGCTTCTCGAAAACACACGATTATCAATAACACCGTGCGTGGGAGGACCCCATACCCAGCACTTAAGCTATTAGGAGCAATTTATCCGTGGTGCTTCAGCAGAGGAAAATTCCTAAGATGCTTCTAGCCAGAATAGCAGACTTCGGTAGTAACTTTAGAATCATCTGTCAAGTCTCCAGAACAAAGCTCTGAGGTGTCCTACCTACTAATTCTTTTTACTGAAAATAGAAGCACCAAAACTTTTGTTTCTCATGTAGACTGCGGACAAATTCCTGGCACCCTTCCCCTGATCAAGGGCGCTTATAAACGGAGCTGTTTTCAAATGAAGCCAAACAACCGCCACCACCACAAGCCAGACCCTAATGGTCCTTGAATCTTGCAAGCACAATCCGCAGCATCTCATTATTTTTTAAAGATAAATCAGAAGCTAAAATCCAGATTTTAAAAAAATGACCTGTGCACCTGTCGAGAAGGAAGTTGTCTGGTCATTAAAGAACTAAATATGCACCCCTCACAAGCTGTGTGACTTTAGGTGAGTGATGTCACCTCTCTGAGCTTATTTCCTATCGGTGAAACATGGGTAACCTCCTTCATTGTGAACTTTGGTGGAGGTAAATGAGTTAGTGCATTTGAAATAAATCGCCAGATCGGCTGATGCGTCAGGGTTCACCAGACATGGCAGAGATCATAAAAACATTACCTCAGAAATACAGAAGGAAACTCATGTCTCAAGAAGAAACTGAATTTACTCAATGTGAAAGTCCAGAATAATCACTGACAACTATTCTTCTGTTTGCCTGTTATCAGACAAAATAGTTTTTACAATAAGGGACTTCCAAAATGCCAAATGAGATGCTGTACATTAAACAGCTTTAATAAATATTTGATAAAAAAGTAAATAAAGTGCTTAAACCAGAGAGCCTGGCTCACAGAGAGCACTTGAACCACACAACCATCACCGCTCTGCGGATCTGAGGCACACGTGGTGCTGCATGGAAAGTCCGTGCATCATGACAGACGCATCAGGTTTCCTGTGTTTGTTTTTTTCTTTGTTTCTATGTTTACCTTACAGAAGTGATACATTCTGGTAAAACAAACAAAAAAAAAAACCCTCAAACAGTTGGAAGCATCCCAAGTAAATACTGAAGTTCCCCTCTCGCACTAACTTTATTGTCTTTCTCAGAAACAGTCACAGTCAACAGCCTCATGCGTGTTTTTTCCAGAGCTTTCTATGCATGTGGCTATAAAAGGTCTATACGTGTTTATATTACATGTCGTCTATGTTACGTATACATATATAGGAGTAATCTACATTACATGCAGTGCATCCCTCTGTACATTACGTACAACCCCTGTGCACCTCCACACATGTCTGTTCACATGTGTAGGTTTTACTGTGTTATCCTCTGGCTTTCTCTTTTCACTTAGCAATACATTATGGACCTCATCCTATGTCGGTACTTGCAGATATAACTCATTCTTTTTATTTTTTTTACTGTAATTTAATTTTATTTTTGATTGAAGTCTAGTCAGTTTCCACTATTGTGTCAATTTCTAGTGCACAGCATCATGTTTCAGTCACACATACACATACGTATACTCCTTTTCACGTATTTTTCCACTACAGGTTACTACAAGACATTGAATGTAGTTTCCCGTGCCATAGAGTAGAAACTTGTTGTTTATCTGTTTTATATAAAGTAGTTAGTATCTGCAAATCTCGAACTCCCAATTTATCCCTTCCCTCTCCCTTTCCCTCCGGTAACCGTAAGTTTGTTTTCTATGTCTGTGAGTCTGTTTCTGTTTTGTAAATAAGTTCATTTGTGTCTTTTTTTTTTAGATTCCATATATAAGTGATATCATATGGTATTTTTCTTTCTCTTTCTGGCTTACTTCACTTAGAATGATGATCTCCAGGTCCATCCATGTTGCTGCAAATGGCGTTATTTTATTCTTTTTTCTGGCTGAGTAGTGTTCCACTGTATAAATATACCACAGCTTCTTTAGTCATCTGTTGATGGACATTTAGGTTGCTTCCATGTCTTGGCTATTGTAAACAGTGCTGCTATGAACATGGGGATGCATGCATCTTTTCGAATTAAAGTTCCCTGTAGATAAATGCCCAGGAGTGAAATTGCTGGATCATGTGGTATAGCTCATTCTTTTTAATTGCTGTGTGGTCATTCATGGTCTGCGTGTGGTACACACCATTTAACCTTTCCTTTACTGATGGCATTCAGGTTTTCTCCAGCATTTCCCTATTAAAAAAAAAAAACACCCTGCAGCAAGGACTAGTCTCTTGTGTACAATTCTGCACACACAGCGACCCATGAGGGGGAGAGATAAGGCCAAAAGAGGATGGCAGTCAGGGGTAGAGGATGGATGTCCAGTTTGCGTATCACTTGGTAATAAAAATACAGAGCTTAAAGGGTAATGCTTGATACTACTTTATACCCACCAGGTTGGCTATTATTTTTTAAAAATGGGAAAAAATAATTGGAGAATTAGAACTCTTGCTGTCAGTAGGAATATAAAATGGTGCAGTCACTGTAGAAAACAGTTATGATGGTTCTTCAAAAAATTAAGTCTAGAATTACCATATGATTCAGGAATACCACTTCTGGGAATAGACCCAAGAGTACTAAAAACAGGCACTTGAACAAATATTTGTACAACCATCTTCATGGCAGCATTATTCACAATAGCCAAAACTACCCAGATGTCTGTAGACAGATGAATGGATAAACAGAATGTGGTGTGTGCATATAACAGAATATTATTCAGCCTTAAAAAGGAAAGAACTTCTGGCTTATGTTACAGCATGGAGGAACTTTGAAGACATTCTGCTAAATTAAATAAATCAGACACAAAAGGACAAACGCTGTACGATCCCACTTATGTGAGGTTCCTGGAATAGTCAAATTCCTAGAGACAGAACGTACAAGATGGGTGGCAGGGGCGGGGGGAGGGGAAGTAGCCCAGCAGTATTTACTGGGGACAGAGCTTCATTTCGGGAAGATGAAAAAGTTCTGCAGATGGATGGTGGTGATGGTTGCACTACAGCGTGAATGTACTTAACACCACTGAACCGTACACACAAAAGTGGTTAAAATGGCAAATGTTATGTATATTTCACCACAATTTTTTTAAACATGTAATGTTTTGCTTTGTTGTAGGCTCAGCCCAAATGTCCCTGCATCCAAATAGCTGCCTCAAAGAAGCAGCTTCCAAAGAGCTCTAGGAAAAGAACTGTATTCATTATTATGTGTCTCAGAAGATCTGGCCCCTGCTTTCAAACGTGTTACACTAACAGGTTGCATTAGGGAGGGGCAGGTAACCAAATCATCAATGACAGTAAAAATGCCAATAATCCTGCCCCTACCAAGGAGTGTGGGCTTTTCTGAAATCCAGAGGGCAGGCAAACCAATGTTCCTCTTCATCTTTATAATTTTCTGCATGTTTAAAATATCTTATAATATTAATTTTTAAATAAATACTAACAATACTAACATTAAAAAAGACCTGAAAACGGCCATGAAATTCTATTCAGGAAGTCTAGAATGCCTGGGTTCCCAGGTGTTTCAATTTTGTGATCCAGGTTTTAAAAATCCAATGGAGAGACAAATATAAGATTGACAACTTTTAATTTTGCTAAGCAAGGATGTCAAAAAAAAAAAACAGCCTGCCATCTGCTTTCAATATTATTAGTAAAACAAGGTATATTTTATGTTAAAAAATGAACTTGGAGATACTAGACTGTCCTTCCCAAAAAAGAGGCAATGCATCCCTTCCCACCATGAGTGCTCAGATGCTTCACTGCCCCAGTTTCACACATTTTGCCAGAGATTAGGGTAAACTTCTCTGGAGGATGACAATCCTTAGGTTTCCTGGATTTGGGACCCCCACCCCCAGCCCACAGTCGTCACTTGCAAACCCGGAGACATTTCCAATCTCAGCTCAAAGCCGCAAATGCTCCCCTTGCCCCTGGTCACCCTGCCCTGTACTCCCCCTGCCCCCACCCTGTGCTCCCCCTACCCTATTCTAGCCCCTCTCCCACACCGTTGCTGGTATAACTTCATCCCCTGACCTACATCCCTCTCTCACTGGGGACCATCTCCCGCCTCCTCCACACCCATCAGCATTACTCCTCTCCAGGGAGACTCTTGACTTACACCCGCTGGGAGACTCCTGAGCTGCAGCCCCCAGGGAGACTCCTGACACCCACCAGAAAACTCTGAATTACACCCAGCAGGAAAATCCCAAATTACCGCACCAGGGGGATCCCAGATTATATCCACCAAGGGACCGTGAATACACCGGCCAGGAATATGCACCAGGAGGTGTATATTTGTCTACACTCTCTGTTCTGCATTTTTCTTTTCTTAAACGACTTTTTTCATTCCCTCAAAAGTGGTCTATTGTAAGGAATAGTGCCTGCTACCTCATTTCCAATAAATGATGTTTAATGAGTGAATAGATTAAATAGTGAGTTACTGAGCCTCATACTAAGTAGGTCTAGCAAGATGATCACCTCCAGAAAAATGATGGCTTGCGTGGGGACTGCATCGTCGTGCAGCGGGTGGGGTCAGAGCTGAGCCATACGTGGGGCTGCCACCTGTCAGCTCTCAACCGCAAAGGGACGTCTGACAAGTCAGCCTGTAAGCAGCGTCACCACACTGACAGCAGAGCTAACGTTTCCTCGGTGGTGCCCGTGTCTGCACCCCAGCACTATGCACTTGTACGCACCATCTCACTGAATCCTCCAGGGCGACTCGGGAGGCATGTCACTGACCTTTTCTCATAGATGTGTACTTTGAAATACTTTAGGACTTCCAGAAAATTTGTAATAAAGAAATGGTGCAAATAGTTCTTGTAGATCCTTCATGCAGATTTCCCAACTGTTAACAGACCTCATTTGTGTTTTCTCTACACACACACACACACACACACACACACACACACACACACACGTTGTTTCTGGACCACGTGAGAGGGAAATGAAGCCGCAATGCCCCTTCATCTCTAAATATTGTGTATTCCCTGAAAATCAGATCATTACCACTGACATAAAACTATTACCTAATGCATAGACCTTCACATTTCATCAACTGTCCTGTAATGTCCTTCAGAGCAAAGGAAAGAACCAAGGCTCACCTGGCCCAGGAGCCCACCCGGCATCACAGCCACGTCTAGTGTTTACATCTTAGTCTCCTTTAATCTGGAAAGGTTCCTCTGGGTTGTTTTGGGTTTTTTGTTTGTTTGTTTGTTTCGTGACCCTGACATTTTTCTTAGAGTACAGGCCAATGATTTTGTGGTAGTCCCTCAGTTTGGGTTTGTCTGATGCTTCCTCGTAATTAGGTTCAGGCTGTCCGTTTGGGCAGGAACGCCACAGAACTGGTGCTGCGCCCTCCTCAGTGCCCCGCGTCCGGAGGCACGGACGGCCACTGCCCTGTTAGTAGTGATATTCCCTTGGTCACTTGATTAAGGTAGAGTTGGCCATATGTCTCCACTGTGAATTACAACTTCCCCCTTGAAATCTTAAGAATTTGGTGGGGAGTTATGCTGGGACTTTATAAATTCTTTCCACATTGGCAGTCTACCACGGGGAAACCTTTCTTTCTTCCCCACTTATTTATGTTTCCTCACAGACGTGCCAACAGATGAGTTATCAAGCTTTTTAACTTTTGCCAATCGGACGGGTGAAAAACGATATCTCAGAGTCGTTTTAATTTGCATTTCTCTAATTATGAGTGAAGTTGAACATCTTTTCATATGTTTAAAGTCCATTTGTGTATCTTTTATGTGGATTACCTTTTCATGACTTCTGCATATTTTTCTATCTGGTTCCCCCTCTCCTCCAATTTCAACAGTTCTTCATAAATTAAGAATTTAATATGAAAAGGAATATATGTATGTATATGTATGACTGAAACATTATGCTGTGCACCAGAAATTGACACATTGTAAACTGACTATACTTCAATTTAAAAAATGGTTAAAAATGTTTAAACATAGCACCCCACCAGAAAAAATTAACCCTTTATAGCTGATATATTTTGCGAATATTTTTTTCTCACTGTCAGTTGCATTTTTCTGTGGGGGTGGGGAGGTGGGAGAGGTAATTAGGTTTACTTATTTATGCATTTCGATTGTGCTAATGGTGGTGAGGTTTTTGTTGTTTGTTTGTGTTTTTTGCCATGGCAAAAGTGTTTATGTAAAAGTGTTCAGTTTTATGTAATCAAATTAATCAATCTTTTCTTTTACTACATGTGGATTTTGAGCCATAGTTAGAAAACTTCTCCTCACTCCCATGTTATAGGAAAACTCACCCACATTTTCCTCTAGTCTTTTTATGATTTCATTTTTCATCTTTAGGTCTCAGACCCATTTGGAGTTTATTTTCATGCATGGTGTAAGATATACACCTAATTTTATCTTTTTTTCCCAAAGGGCCCCCCAGGGGTCCCAGCACTTCGTACTGACAAGCTCATCTCTGCTCCCATGATTCGAGATGCCACCTTGATCTTATACTAAGTCCCATGTGTAGTTGGCTCTCCTGCTGCACTGTGTATTCAATTCCACTGCTATTCTAGCTCCTCAACACCAATACTAGTTTAATTATAGAGGTTTAATTATATAATACTTCATTTTAAAGTCTGGCAGGGCTGTTCCCCCTAGTCACTTTATTTCTCAGGATTTTCCCGGTTGTTTCATATTTGATTTTTCATAAGCACAAAAGCATCCATTGTCTAGATCCACAAAAAACCTTATTGGTATTTTCACTGGGATCATGTTAGAGGCATAAATTAAATTTGGAAAAACTGGCTTTTTCCAAGGGACGTCTTTCTATTTGTTTGAGCCTACTTTTGTATCTTGTGGAAATCTTTTGAAGTCTTCCTCAGACAGGCTTTGCCCGTTCCTTGCTAAGTTTATTATCTTGCTAAGTGTTTCCTCTTTGTTGTTGCTATTGTGCTTTCTAATTGGCTTTTATTTGTGTAGAAGAAAGCTACTGACATCTATATGTCAGATTTTTATCCTGCTACTTTAATGATTTCTTTTATTGTTTGATTTACTTTTGTCATTGGTTCTCTACGGTCTTCCATTTATTATTTATTATTTATTGTTCTGGTTTATTATCATGTCATGTGCAAATAAAGATAGTTTTGATTATTTGTTTCCTAGAATTCATGCTTCTAATTGATTTCTCTAATTGCTAATACCTCTAGTACAATTGTGGGATAGTAATGGTGACAGTGGGCATCCTTGTGCTGATCCTGATACTTGTGGAAATGCCTTCCCATCACGTAAGATGCTAACTTTAGGATTCAGGCATATAAAATACTTTATCATGTTAAGAAGTAACCATCCATTCCTGTTTACTTAACTGATAAATCAGGCATGGGTGTTGAATTCTATAAAAGGCCTTTCAGCATCTATGGAGATAACTATACGATTTTTTTCCCCTTAAGTGTATTATTATATTAATGGATTTTCTCATGTTGAACCAACCTTGCATTCCTGGGGAGAAACACCATTTGGCCATGGTGCATTGATTTCTTAATGTTGTATTGGATTCAGTTTATGAATAATTTATTTAGTACTTTTGCTTCAATATTTATAAGTGATGTTGTTTTATAATTTCATTTTTTGTACTTGCTTTGTGAGATTTAGATACCAATGTTATACTTCCAAAAAGGAATTAGAATGTTCTCCTTTATTTTCAGTGCTCTGAAACAATAAAGAAGGGAGAATAGCTGGTCTTTGAAAGTCTGATAGACTTCCCCTGTGAAACTACCCAGGCCTGATGCCTTTTTGTGGAGTAGCTCCTTCATGATTTTCTCTGGGCTTTTATGGAAATTGTTGCTTTAAGCTTCCTGTGTCAAACGCGGCTGATACCGGTCGTGTATTTCATCTAGGCTTTCGTATCTATTTTCATGGAGGTCTCAAAATATCTCTTACGATTTATTCAGTTTTACCTGTTTCAATGGTTATGTTCCCCTCGTCATTTCTTATTTTATATATTTGTGCTTTCTCTTCACTTTTTATTATTAGCAAATGTTGTAGCCATATTGTTACTGTTTTAAAACCTGTATCTTAGAGTTGTTAATTAGATCTATCACCCCTCTGTTCTCTGATTACTTTCTGCTTTACCCCTCACTACCTTCTTCCTTGTGCTCTTTCAGTTTACTTTGTGGTTCTTTCCTAGCTTGCCGAGCTGGGAATTTAGTTTGTTTATTTTTATTTTTTTGTTTTTTATTTTTACATTTATTTTTATCATTATTGATAAAAGTGTTTAGGGACATGTACTTCGCTCTGATCACTGCTGTAAATGTATCCTATAAATTCTGTTAGGTAGTGTTTCCACTTAATTATCTTTTTTTCATTTTTAATTTGTTTGTTTTCTCCCTTTCATCCAAGAGTTGTTTAATAGAAGGTTCTTTAAATTTCCAGATGAAAAGGTCTTTTGTTGTTGTTTTTTTGTTTTCATTAATAATGTCCAGTCTTAGTACACTGCTATCAGAGTACTGTTTATAATATTTCTACTTTATAGAACTTACTGAAGTTTTTCCTGTGACCTAATATATGATACATTTTTATAAATGTTCCATGTGTACTTGAAAATAGATTCTATATTATTGTGACATAAATGTATACATATGTATTTAAATATATATCCATAATATCTACCTTGTTGATAATGTTATGTTTTTGCCTACTTGATTTGTCTTATACTGGGTGCAGTATGTTAAAATCGCCAATTATTAGTGTGTTTCTATCTAAGTCTCCTCATTTCTTTATAGTTTCTGCTTTATAAAGGTGGCTCCCATGCTATTTAATACATAGCTATTCATAACTGTCCTTTAACTATTTTGGTTTGTTACTAGCCCCCCTTTTTTCCAAATGCATTAACTGAGCACTTCTATGTGCAAGGCAGTATCCATAAACTGCCATTTATCCTTCCATGTATCTGGGAGCAGAGGCCACAGAGGGACACAGAGATGCCTTGCCTTGGTCATAGACACCTGTGGTTCTGGTACAAGTGTTGCTCACTTAGGGCACCAATTGTTCTAGAAAGAATTCATGACTCCTGGGATACTCCCATGTGTCCACCCAGCCAGCTTCCTAGAAAGCACCTCCACAGCCAAAGCCAAGCAACCCACTGCTGCTGAGAATAGATGCTTCCAATCCAATCATGTTTTTAAAAAACTTAACACAGCAGAAACCAAGCAAATCCTCAAGGTTATGGATTCCTGACACAAAACCACGTTCTGTTCAGCTGAATTATGCAGACTTCTTATGAGCAGACCGAGAAGGGCTTCATCTTGTATCCAGAACAACTGCAGGGAGCTCTCTGCACCCTGGTGATTCCACAGCACCCTTTCCCCACTGCCTCTTTATGGTACCCACTCCCAGCAACTCAGCGAGCCAGCAGAGAGGCACCCTCTTTGAGCATTTTGGAACCAAAGTCGGCATTCCTTGGCTAAGAGTCAAGTCAGGATGTAAATGCAAAGGGAGCCAGCTAGACTTTATTGATTAACAGAGTACCAGGTGGCCCCAAGTGAACTTGGGGTTAATCTGCAGGCTGGGGGAGAGGTGTGGCTTAGTTCAGTGCCATTAACACAAGCTCCCTCCTTGCCCCAACATACAGTCAAAAATATTATGTAAAATTCACCAGCCTAATTACAAATGCCGAGCTTTCATTTGGTAGGCAATTAATAATCACTAGAAACATAAATCAGGGCAGAGACACAAACGAGAGATAACTGTTCACAAATCTGTTAAACATGTCAGCAGAGATACAGTCTGGCCAACTTTCACTCTATAAGGGCTGAGAACTTAGGGCCCAGAGTGATGAACGTATTTACTATCTGGCCTTTTAAAGAAAAATTTGTCAACCTCTGGACTAAGGAGCAAACAATATCTTTTTATTATGTGAAGCCCCTGATTTGGGGGTTGCTACCACAGTTAGCCTACCTATATTTACTCGTTAATGTAATTTTCCTTTATAAAAAGTTTAAGAAAGAGTGGAAGCCACTTGGATCAGCTACCCAACAACAGTCCACCCAAGAGGGGTGGAAATATTACAGCCACTGTGATGGTTAAATCAGACTATGTGCACCCAGGTCTCGATTTCTAATACTATTTTCCAAAAAAAGGAAACAGGGCTCCTTGGAGAAAAGGCAGATTTCTGCCTCAGAGTATGGAAGATGAAGATGTTTGCCAGCTTCAGAATAACTCCAGATTCTTAACTGTATATGGCATTCCTCAATTTGATTTTGAAGGGCAAAGTTGTCCCCTCCCCCAAAAATTGTTTAAATATTTTTCCTGTATTAAAAATAAAAATAATAGATAAAAATAATAAAAATAAGAAAGAAATAGTATGACAACAAAGTTGACAACCTAGATGAAACAGACCAGTTGCTTGAAAGGCACAGTCTGCCAAAAATCACACAAGAAGAAATAGATACTCTGAATAGGATTTTAGCTATTAAAGACATTGAATCAAAAGTTAATAACCTTTCAAAATGAAAAGCACCAGGCTCTGAAGGGTTCACTGGTGAATTCTACCAAAAAGGGAGTCAGGAAATATACAAGATGAGCTAGGGCCTGTCACAAAGTAAAGAAGTACTAAAAAAAAAAAATCCACATTGATGTAGCTATGTCAGTGTGAACACAGGGAACATCTGAAAGATGGCCCAAATTCAGGGAACATCTGAAAGAGCAATTTTAGCAATGAAAGGAAGAAAGTGGCATTGCAAGCTCAGTATCTAAGCATAAATAGCCATCAATCCATATGGATATAAATAAATGACTGAATAAATAAGTAGAGGAGAAGGGACAAATCTCCCACTCAAAAGAATTCTAGATAATTTATGTAGATACTCTGCCCTGAAGGGATGGATCCTCCAATCTTCCAACAGGAGGATCCAGGACTTTAAGTGAGGGCTACCTAGTGACCTCCTTCCAAAAGGACAGTATGGAAGGAGGGCAGGAGACAAAAGGAACCCCTGGAGACACCTGGAAAACACTACCTCAGCCAGGTGACCTCGTCAACATCCACAACAGTAAGTCAGATGGACGTCAGCTATCCTTGATATGATGAGAAGAGAATGGCGCTACACCTCTGTAGTCTTCCTTCCCCAAGATGCAGGAGCCCAGCCTAATCATGAGCAAAATAGCAGACAAATTCCAGCTGAGGGACAGTCAACAAAACACCTGACCAGTCCTCCTCAAAACTGTCAAGGTCATCAAAAACAAGGAAAATCTAAGAAACTGTAACAGCCTAGAGGAGCCTGAGGAAACATGGTGACTAAATGCCATGTGGAGTCCTGGATGAGATCTTGGAACAGAAAAATGGTACTTCTCTAGTTTTTCCTAAGGAAATCTGAATAAAGATTTTAGTTAATGATAATGTGTCAATATCGGTTCATTAATTGTAACAAAGGTACCATTCTAATGCAAGATGTTAATAATGTGAGAAATGGAGTGGGTATATGCATGATCTTCACAACTCTTCCATAAAGCTAAAACTGGTCTAAAAGTTTATTTCAAAAATGTTTTTCCTAAGTGCTCCATAGGCATCAGGCTCATGCTAAATACTGGACCCACAAATCTCACTCAACCCTGCAACCCTATGAGGTGAACACTTTTATGGAATGAGTTAGGAAGTGGTCCGACGGCTTCTATCTTTTGAGAAGTATTGTAGAAAACTGGTATAATTTCTTCCTTAAATGTTTGGTAGAATTCACCAGTGAACCCATCTGGGCCTGGTGCCTTCTGTTTTGAAAGGTTATTAATATTTGATTCCATGTCTTTAATGGCTAAAAGCTTATTCAGAGTATTTCTTTCTTCTTATGTGATTTTGGCAGACTGTCTTTCAAAGAACTGGTCCATTTCATCTATGTTGTCAATTTCGTGGTCATAATATTCCTTTATTATTCTTTTAATGTCCATAGAATCAATAGAGATGGCCCCTTTTTCTTTTCTGATATTAGTAATTTGAGTCATTTTTTCTTATTTTTTCTTAATCTGGACAAAGGTTTATCAATTCTATTGATCTCTTCAAGAACCAAGTTTTGATTTATTTGATTGTCTCTACTGATTTCCTGTTGTCAATTTCAGGTGAGAATTTTTATTATCTTCACCTTAAAGGTGGGGAGGCTAAGTCTGGGAGACCTCCAGGGAGATTCACGTTGGCCTGACCATCGCTACAATTCACACTTTTTTCATTATACATGCTGCCTCCAGTTCATCTGCTCTTCCAAAACTTCTTGACTAAATAGTATATACCATGATCTGGTCTAGAAACCTACAATTGGGCCTAATACGCCAGAGCAGACACCCAGACAGGGGATCCCAGACAGTCGGCCTCTGGATCCGTTTGTCCCCACCCCCAACCCAGGTGGAAGAGGAAGAAAGACAAATGAGCTAGCAGGTCAGAAACAGCTGGAGCTGGTGCCCAGGACGCTGGACACGAGGGTACTTGGGCTCTACCATGCGTCCGCCCCCGACCCTGAGGACACCCTCTAGACAACTGTGTGAGGTTTCCAAAGGATTCCAGAGGGAGCACTTTGTCTCCTGATGCCACCCTAGCTCTTCCAGACACAAGAGCACCAACTCCTAGGAACAGGGCCCTCAAATAGACTCCAGGCAGGTGGCAGGTGTTAGCAGGCCCCCTCTGAGCTTCTCAGGGCTTTTGCAGACCCCAAAGTCCCCTGGGTGATCCAGGAGCACGCGTCTGCCCCCCTGGCCAGGACATCTCACTTTAAGAGAATCCATGCTGCAAAAATGTCATCTTACAGAATGCAGCAGGGGTGGCTAACCATATTACAAAAGGATTCCAGACTTTAATAAGAATAGAAAGCTGTCCCCACCCCACTCCTGTGTCCAGTGGGGAGGAATCTGAGGTCAGAACGGACAAAGGAGGGTGTGCACTCAAGGCCAGGTGGCAGGAACCAAGGACCCAGGGGGCCAAGTGCAGAAGGCCCTGGAAGTGGCCTCTCAAGTCATTTCAGGGTTGACCTAAAGAACATCAATTCCATATGACTGGGAGCAGAGAAACCAACACAAGGTGTGGGGAAGGGCTAACAAGATCATGAAAAGGGAAATAACGTATCTGTGAAATCACAGTGTTTGTCGGCAGGAAAGAGCTTTCCCTGACACCTGGTCTTCTGAAACCATGTGGGCCAGAATGGCCAGAGGGACTCAAGGGGACCTCGCCTGCTCCCCTCAGCTGGATGCTGCCAGAGCGAGCTCTGCACAAAGGTGGTGACTGACAGGTTTGCATTTCGACTCTGAGCCCAGCCCGATTCCGGGACACATCCCTCACTTCTGGTGCCACATGGGTGGCTGGGACTTTCAAATTTCAGTTTAGCAATGGAGTCGCTTTTGCAGGCAAAAAAGAGAAATTCTCGAAGAGTATGAAAAAGAATATGTATCTATGTATAATGTATAACTGAATCACTATGCTGTACACCAGAAACTAACACAACATTGTAAATCAACTATACTTCAATTAAAAAAATAAATAAAATCTATGTAAGAAATTTAAAAACAGAAAAGAAGAGGAGGAGGAGGAGCCCTCTGGGCGGCACAGGGCCGGGCCCAGCGTCACGCCTCCGCCCCTCCCTTGCTCGGCGCCACACCCGCAGCACAGGGCGCGGCCGCCGAGCCCTGGGGGTCCTCAGACACCGAAACTGCGGACTTGGCAGCAAGGGCACCTCTGACCAGGGAACGCGGGTCCGGGCCCAGCTTCTCCGCTTACCAGTGTGAGCTTGAGAAACCTACTTCACCTGGGCAGGCTTCAGCTTTTTTCATGTTTCAAACCAGTGCCTCATACATTTATATCCACCAACAAGGATTTATGAAGCGCCTACGATGTGATGAGCACCCTCCCCAAGCCAACACTGAGATGAATACAACGCAGACCAGGAAGTATCGAGGACGAGAGGTCAGACAGCAAAGGCCAGCCGGAACCCAGGGAGGCAGGGCACCAGGGGTCAAGGAGCAGGGGGCCAGCGATGGTGGGGGGTGGGATTCAGGGCAGCGGGCAGGATTCTGCAGCGGCGAACCCTGCAAACGCGCATGCGCGCACAGGCCCAGCGCTGAATCCTAACTGGTGCTGAGGAGGAAGGGAACTGCAGCGTGGGAGGGGGTTCCCTCTTGAGGGGAGGGGGCCGCAGGTGGGCAGCAGGGCTCTGAGCAGCATCGTGGGCCCTGAGAAAGTGCAGGGCAGCACCCCAGTGCACCCTACCTCGCACGCAGACGGACTGTGAGCAGCCACGCGGGTAGGTCAGGCTGCCCGGCCCCACCCCGCCGCGGGCATCCACGCCTCCCTCCCCCAGCTGCTGCCCTCCACGCCTCCAACGCATTCAGCCTTGCAAAGGAAAGCACATTTTGGAAAGGTTGGGATTCCGCATTTTAATTCTGATTACGGCTTAATATGACACGTAGGCCATTTGGCTTTGTGCCTTTCTCCCGAATGCATGAACATTTTAATGGAATTGGGTTAGCATGCGAACGTGTGGCCAACTGTTCAAACAAGACACTCTATCTGGCTTTCTTGAAGAGCTAAAGCAGGTGATGGGAGAACAGAAAACAGAAGAATAGTAATTCCAGAGCCAGACATTTATGCATTGAAAGGAATAGTCCCGTTGTTTTACTGACACGCACCTAATGTCTCCATCACATATTTCACCGCATTAAAACCGTCACAAGCCTCACACCCAGACGTCAATGACCCTGTCTTTTGTCCTTCCCAGAGTGTCCCTGGGGACCAGAGGCGACACCTGGACACCTGAAAGGTGCCAACGGGTAGGCATGTGCCTGTCTCATAATTTACAAAGTTTTTTTTCCCTAAATTTCTACTTTTCTAACTAATCGTAGTTAGAAAACTCAATATTCTTTAGAATTTTCTAAATTATTTTCAAAAGGAATTTAGAAAAGCCCCCCCCCCCCACTAATCCTGGGGAGAGACAAGCTGGATGCCAGAGTCGGACAGAGGACACTGCCTGCCCGCCATCCCTGGGGACTGCCCCTCCCCGGCGAGAAGAAGCTGTCCGCCCAAGACCTCCTCCCGCAAGGGCCCTGGAGGGCAGAGCTGCTCCCCCAGGGCTTCGCACCCAGCATCCCCAGCTTCTCCCAGCCTCCCAGGTCAGTGGGACACGCAGCGGAGAAACAGGCACTGAGGCCTAACTTCTCTCTGCTGGCCCCTGGCTGGGAGCAGAGGGAATCGTAAGCGGTGGGGTCCAAGGTCTTCCCCCCACATCCCCTAAGGCAGATTTCTTGGCATCTCCTTGGAAGTGGCCACCGGAGCCGGTGGCCAGGTGTCCTCACAGCTCCTGTGTGGGCAGCACATGCCCCTCACGCTCCAGTCTGGGTGGAGGGAGCATGTTCTCAGCCCCGTCTCCTTCTGGAAACTTCCAGTCACACAAGAGCTCTTTGGGCTACTTCTTCCCTCATCCAAGGCACTTGTAAACAGTAACTTTTTGAAAAAGGGCTGTGTGTATTTTTATGCACCCAAGATTTATGGAAATAATTAAGAAATTTGATTACAATTCCATTGTGGCTGTTTACTTGGAGAACAAACCTTTCATGTGAACACTTCCTTGCGCTGACTAATGCACACGGGTTTCTTTTTATTTTTAAAGCATAAATTTTCCTTGTTGAGAGTGACTTGGTAGAGCGGCTGCAGCTGGGGCTGTTTCACTAAGTTTTTAATCTAAAAAGTCCTGCAGAAGAATAATACAGCCATTTTCTCTGCCTGGCAGAGCTGCTCGTTCAGGGGACGGACGGCTTGGGGCGCTTTCTCTGCGCTGCTCCTTGCTTGGCGGGGGCAGGAGGGGAGGGGATGCCTCCAGTGTCAGGGGACACAGGGTGTGACAGTTATGGGAACAAGGAAAGGGACGGGACAGAGCCTCCAGAGGCACTTTGGAGGGTAGGGGTAGGGGAACCTCAGTGATGAGACAACCCACAGTAAATCCTGGGTCCTGATGGGCTCCACTGGGTCCCACTGGTTTCTGTTGGGCCCGACTGGGTTCCGCTAGGCTCCACTGGGGTCTGGTGGGCATGGTGGGAAGGAAAGTCTGCAGTTGTCTTCCTCCTCACATCCTCCCCCACCAAACCAAGTTATCACACAAAGATGTCTAGAGACAATAAGCTTTCAAAAACTCATTCTCTTGTTCCCTGCCCTGGTACAAAGATTTAAGAAGGGACCCAACATTAATTAAGCACCTACAACTGCCAGGTGCTGAGCAGGTGCTGCTCCTTCTACATCTCATTTCATCTTCACGACTCCGCGAAGCAGGGACGTAACTCCTGGTTTGGGCAAACGTGCAGGACAGGGAAAGTGGAAGAACCAGGATTCAAACGCGGACATGTGGACCCTCAAGAGGCTGGGGGCAGCAAACTGCTGTTTCTGCAGCCTCTGAGAGAAACGGCACGAGCTGGAGGGGACCTCGGGGGACCAGTGTCCAGCAGCCTGTGATGCTGAGTCTCGCCCCTGAGCCTCCACCCGCACAGACTGTCACCAGCCACGCTTTGGCACAGGATGGATGGACAGAGCTGGGCCCAGGGGAGGGAATCTAATTTTAGCTCGCAGAGACTCAAATTGCTGGTGCAGAAGATCATTAAACACTTGGCTGTCCCCCACCGAGTGGCTCGCCGGCGGAGAGTCTGCAAAGACGCACGAGGTGAGGAGCCGCAGCGTCTGCGTCACCATCCCTCACGCCTCACTGCCCGGGGCCCCGGGGACGCCAGCCGCTTCCGGGTGCTGTCCCAGGAAGCAAATGTCCTTCCTGCTGCTGAGTACGTGTCCCCTGTCCCCCGCCCCCGCCACTCCTCCCCCGCGCCTCCCAGGGGAAGGCCTGGCGGAGAGGCGGCAGCCTGGTGAGACAGTGGCTTAAAAGTCAAGGAGCCGTCCTGAGGCTGGTTCTCACCGAAGGGACATGTGCAGAAATTCAGACTCCATGTGCTTACTCACTCCCTCGATGCCCTGCCGCCTGTGCTGGACACCGGGACAAGGCAAGTCCAGTGCTTCCTCCTCCCATGGGCCACTGAAGGACACCCCGTACCCTGCCTCCCCAGAAGCTCTTCTGGATTAAGAAGCAGTGGGTGAAGATTTCCATTTCCACTGGCTTCAACCCAAACCTCCCTCCTGACAGTGAAAAACAAAATGTTGGGTGAGGGGCAGAGTGAGAGGGGAGAACTATGGGAAGGGAAACAACCCAAATGTCCATCAGCAGATAAACAGATAAACAAAAGGTGGTCCATCCAACCAAAGGACTATCACTCAGTCTTAAAAAGGAAGGGAATTCTGACACATGCAACAACATAGATGACTTGAAAACGTGGTGGTAAGTGGAAGAAGTCAGACAGAAAAGGTCATGATTCCACTGATATGAACTGTTCAAAGAAGACAAATCCACAGAGACAGAAAAGAGATGAGTGTCTTCCAGGGGCTGGGGGGCGGGGACTCCTTAAAGTGCTCAGGGTTTTACTCTGGAGTCATGGAACTGCTTTGGAAACAGATAGACATGATTACACAATATTGTGAATGCACTAAATGCCTCTGAATTATACACTTCAAATAAAAGGGCTAATTTTAGGTTATGTGAATTTCACCTCAATTTTTAAAAGTTTATAAGAGAAGGGTTTGATTTGAGGGGAAATAATTCATAGGAAGGAGGTCCTTGAGGGCAGAAACTGTTTCAGTGCAGTCAATAATTGTTGACCACCTAGTCCTCATTGGTCATGTGCTCTGTGCAGCTGACAGCGGAGCATGCGGAAGGAGAAAGAAATAATCATGATAGGAGGTAAGTGTTGAGCAGATCTTGGAAGATAAAAAGCTCACCAGGTAAACAAGGGGCAGAGAAAAGGGGACAGAGACATTCCGGGGAGAGCGCACAGCACAAAGGCACAGTTTTGAATGTGTGGCCACATTTCTAGGTTGACACAATTGAACATATTCCTAACAGCTCACTGCCGCTGAAAATGATAGATGTGACTCCAGCCTTCCCTGATCTGGCCACTGGACAAACGGAACCAGGAACAAGCTGTGTTTTCCTCCAGTTCCAGGAGAACGGGTCAAAAGCAAATTTATCAAGGAGTGAAGCAGTCAGGGAAGGAAAGCTGTGACAGAAAAGCATGGAGAGGCTGACAAACCCGGCACTATTAATGGGAGCTTTTTTTAGCACAACTTCCTCGGTCATTTGTAGAACAAATAAAAACTAACATTGGTAAGGATAAATAAAATTTGAATGACACAATTAACAAGCTTGACCCAGAGAACACATTTAGAACATCGCACCCACCAAATGGAGGACACACATTCCCTAGTCCATATGTACTGGAAACAATATTGGGTCTCAAAAATTTCAAAAGGACTAGCATCATACAGATCATGTTCTCCAAATAACTATTTATTAAACTAGAAATCAAAAATTAACTTAGAAACCAGTAACAAAAAGATGCTAGAAAAAGCCCTGTTGAAATGGAGCAGGACCCTACCAGGACTTCCCAGAACAGACGCCCACCCCCTTGCCCCAGCATGTCCTCCACCTGCCTCTTGTCTGTAGAAAACCGTTAGGCAGAGAATAAATTTAATCAGAGAAATAAGATACAGAAACAAAGGGAAATAGTCAAGGAAAACAAAATAGTAATAGTTAAGTCACTAAACAAAGTCAAGGACCTTCGGTTCCTCCTGAAGGGCTGTAGATAATATTCTGAGCCATGTCCTTTGATCCATCGTGTAGATATTGAAACCCTCACCAGGTGGAAAAAGTTAACCACATGATGACCAGACTGTAGCCATGACATAAACTGCCACAATTCTGAGAACTGGCCTCAAAGAAATGGAAACAAACTGACCCCAGAACTGAAGATTAACTATACTTAAAGTAATCAGGATGACACTGATCAGATCACCACATGACTAACTTCAAGATGACTGTCAGAGCTGACTGCTCTGCATGTAGTCCCCTCCCTCCAACTATATACCCAGAAATGCCCCTATAAAAGCTCTTGCCCACTGATTGGCGGGGGTGGTTGACCTCTGGACATGAGTTCACCCTCTTCCCCCAGCTGCTGGTCTCTGGGATTAAGCATACTTGCCTTTCCACCAACACTTGCCTCTCAAGTATTGGCTTTCAAGTGGCGAGTAGCCAGACTTGGAAATAGAAATTTCCAAAAGACTATATGTTTGGAAATTAAGAAATCAGTTTTAAACAACTCAAAAAATAGAACGGAAGTTATAAAATATTTAGAACTAAATGATAATCAAAATACTACATATTAAGAAGCCTGGGACATAGCTAAAACATATTTAGAGAGGAATTTATAAATTTAAATGCTTATCTGGAAAAGGGGGAAGGTTAAAAATCAATGTGGCAAGCTTCCAACTTAACACATTAGAGAAAGGAAAGCAGATAAACTCAAAGGATGAAGGAAGTAGGGGATGACTATAAAAGAGAAATTAATACAACAGGAAACAAACATGAATAGATATGAACAACAAGGCCAAAGGCAGCTCTGTGAGAACAATACAGTTGACAAAATTCTGATGAAAAAAGGGTAATGGTATCAGGACTGAAAAGAGCGTAACCAGAGAAGCATCAAAAATTAAAACATTAACGGTGGGGGAGGGTGTAGCTCAGTGGTAAAGCACATGCCTAACATGCATGAGGTCCTGGGTTCAATCCCCAGCACCTCCATTTAAATAAATGAATGAATAAATAAACCTAATTACCCCCTGAAAAAAAAATTAAAGTTATTGAGTGGACATATGACAATAAACTGGAAACTTAAGTGAAATGGACAAATTCAAAGAAAAAAAAAAGCTTATCAAAACTGCCCTAAGAAGACACAGACATCTGAATATTCTTAAGCACCAAAAAAATTGAAGCAGTGGGTATCAGACTCAGATGGTTGTACTATGTAAATAGTTCTATGAAATATTAAGGTAACAAGTAATTCTGATCTTATGCAAATTATCCCAAAGCATAATTATTCCATAATCTCAGACTAACACAGCCTCAGACTAACACCATGCCTGACAAGAACATCATAAGAAACACAAAGGCCAGCATTATTCATGAGCATCGACGCAAAGCTACACAAAATCTTAGAAAACCTAATCCAGCAATGTAGACAGCAAGGGCGCGCCATGAACAAGCTGGATTTGTTCTAGGATTAGCTAGCTTAACACTATAAAAGAAATAAATGTAACTCACCATATTCACAGATTATAGGAGAAAAGTTATATGATCATTCTTGACAGCTGCATAAAGCGTTCAGTAATATTCAACATCCATTTGTGATCAAAACTCTTAGCAAACCAGGAAGAGAAGACAACTTCCTTGACCTCACAAAGAGTTTATATCACACCAAAACCAAAACCTATGGCAAGTGGCACTCTTAATCATGAAACATTAGCGGAATCACAGACATGGAACAGGAGTTCCTACCATTTCTGCTCAGCATTGTACTGGAAATCCTAATCTGCCCAGTAATGCAAGAACAAGGAGTAAAAGATACAAGGTTTGAAAAGTAAGAAGGAATACTCAGTTTTCACAGATGATGTGAATATCCACACAGAATCTAAAAGAATCTGTAGACAAAGTACTAAATTAACAAAAGATTTTATCAAAGTGGCTGAATATGAGGTCAACATACAAAAATAAATTACATTTCTACACAACAGCAACAAAAATATAATTTAAAAGATACCATTTGCAGTTGCCATTAAAAATATAAAGTTCCTAAGAATAAATGTATTCATAAAATATAAAACCGTATGGGAATTTGTTAAAGAAGGCTTACGTACGTGGAGAGGTATACTACTGAGATAGAGAACTCAGTATTATGAAGGGGTCAGTTATCACCAGGCTGATAAATAGATTCAACGTAATTCCAGTCAGAATCTCCATAGAAATTTGAGGATCTTGACAAAATTATTTTCCATAATGTTCATGAAACAGCAAAGGTCAAGAATAGGCAAGACACAGCTGATGAATATGTAACAGAGGAGGTGGGGGAGAGCTTGACCTAACACTTATCAAGACATTTCAGTATGATCCAGCAATCCCACTCCTGGGCATATATCCAGAGGGAACCTTAATTCAAAAAGACACATGTACCCCACTGTTCATAGCAGCACTATTTACAATAGCCAAGACATGGAAACAACCTAAATGTCCATCGACAGATGACTGGATAAAGAAGTTGTGGTATATGTATACAATGGAATACTACTCAGCCATAAAAAGAATGAAATAATGCCATTTGCAGCCACATGGATGGACCCGGAGATTGTCATTCTAAGGGAAGTAAGCCAGAAAAATACCATATGATATCACTTATATGTGGAATCTAAAAAAGAGAGAGAGAGAGAGAAATGAACTTAATTACAAAACAGAAACAGACTCACAGACATGGAGAACAAACTTATGGTTACCCGGGGGCAAGGGGGTGGGAAGGGATAAATTGGGAGTTGGAGATTTGCAGATACTAACTACTACGTATAAAATAGATAAGCAACAAGTTCATATTGTATAGCACAGGGAACTATATTCAATATCTTGTAGTAACTTAGGGCGAAAAAGAATATGAAAAAGAATATGTGCATGTTCCTATATGACTGAAGTATTGTGCTGTACACCAGAAATTGGCACAACATTGTAAACTGACTAAACTTCAGTAAAAATGTATATTTAAAAAGACATTTTAAGGCTTTAATAAACTATAGAAATTAAGACAATGATGTACTGTGACAGAAATAGACAAACTGACCACTGGAATGGAATAAGGAGTCTAGAGACAGAGCTACCCACATAGGACTACTTGATCTAAGACAGAAGTCATACATGGAAACTGAATACATGCAGATCACCGGGGAAAGAACGAACGTTCAATAAATATGAGGACAACTGGTTTTCAACACAGAAAAAAATGAGAATTTTCCTACACAAAATGAACTTCAGATGGACTTAAAGTATAAAAGCCAAAAACACAAAACTTTTAGAAGATAATGTCTATAGTCTGGGATAGGGGAAGAGTTATTAAACAAGAACAAAACAGAGGTAACCACAAAATAAGATTGACAAAATTAAACTAGGCCAAAATTGAGAATTTCTAGCCACCAAAAGACATCATTAAAAATACTTTAAGTCTCAAAATAGAGACATTTGCCACACATACAGCTAACAAAGGGTCAGTACCTAGAAACTATAAAGAATCCTCAAAAAATCAACCGATCACTAAACGACAAACAATTCTCACTTATAATAATGTGGGATCTAAAAAGCCAAACACACGAATAACATAACAAAGCAGAAACAGACTCACAGATACAGAGAACAGATTAGTGGTTGCCCGAGGGGAGGAGGGGTGACGGGCTGGGCCAAATAGGTGAAGGGGATTAAGAAGTACAAACTTCCAGGTATAAAATAAATAAATCACAGGGATGGAATGCACACACAGGGAACACAGTCAATGACTGTAATAACTCTGTGTAGCGACAGACGGTTACTAGGCTTAGCACAGTGACCAGTCTGTAATGTACATAAATGTCATCACTGTGTCTTACACTCGAAACTAAACAACATTGTATGTCATCTATACTCCGATAAAAAAAAGGAAAAAGAAAAGACAAACAGTTCAGTAGGGAAAACATGGGCAAAGGAAATGGATGGACAATTTACAGAAGAAGAAACCCAAATGGCCAATAATATTTGCAGAGCAGCCCAACCTCCCTGGTAGTGTGGGAAATGGAAATTAAGACATAAGAAGATATTTCATGATCTTCAGGTTGGCAAAAATGTTGGAGTCTGCAATCAGAAAGCAGAGAAATGGGAACCCTCACACTGGTAGTTTGGAGTAAAAGTCAGTACCATCACTTTGGAGAGAAATTGGACAATCTCTGGCACGTTGAAGATGTATGCAGTCTACCACCACGCAGTTCCAGCTTTAGGAACGTGGGGACATCTGAAAACACACACACACAGTTTCTAGTTCACTTACCTTAACTGCTTTATGGAATGTCACTGCGTTAGCATATATGTGCTACGGTTTCTCTAAGGGGTGTGTGTGTGTGTCTGTAAGCAAGAGAGAGGAGGGGAAAGGATAAAGCGAGAAAAATGTTGCAAGAGTGTATTGGATGGAATATGAAAATGAATACATGTGTATGTATGCATAACTGGGACATTATGCTGTACACTAGAAATCAACATATTGTAACTGACTATATGTCAATTAAAAAATGAGGGTATTGGATGGTCTCATTTATATCAAGTTATTAAATCTGCAAAACAATGCTATGTATTGTTAATGATGGCATAAATATGTGATAAAAGTATAAAAAATACATTGCAGTGAAAAATATGCATCAGAATAAACAATACTCTCCCTGGGGCAGGAGGGAGGGGAGTAGGACCAGGATGCCTATGTGTACGTTATGCTTTATTTCTTTTAAAAAATATCAAATGAAAGGGGGCAAAGAGTAAGACTTGATTAAGCTGGGTGTTTCGTAAACAGGTGTAATTATAATATTCTCTATATTTGTCCATAGGTATCATTTTATGAAGTAATCAATAATCCATTTTCAATAAAGATCTCCAGCCACTAGTATATATATTGACCACTTTTGTCCATCCTGGGGTGATTTTGTAATCTTAACCAATTTTAAGTGATTTGTCCAACTTTGATTTTGTTGTCTTTTTAAAAACTAGATCTTTTTTTTTAGCCAGCAATGTCTATTATTGTCATACGTTGAACATTTTTCAATTATGTTGTCTTTAAGCAGCTTTCCAAATACTCTTTCATAAAGACAAGTCATGGTTCCAAAAAGGTACGAAGGGACAACCAGTTTAATGTGGGACTGTCCTGAAAAGAACGATACCGTTGCGGGTGATTCCCCACTGACCAGGAGGGCGTGGGTGCTCGTCCGCGTCATTTCTCCTGGTGCTCCAGGAGCCACAGGCGCTACTGGCCCCTTTGCCCTAAATGCTCTCACACAATTAAACCGTGGAGCTAACTTCTATTAGCTCCATTAATCATCTTTTATAAAGCTGAAATAAACCTTACTGGCCAAAATGCTGCAGAAACAAGTAACAATTTTAATTTTTGAACAATCTGTCCATTTCCATTTCTCTCTGGCTTCCAAATGTGAGCTCAGCACTCCCCATGGGGCCTGACCTCCAGCCCAACCCAGCACGTGGCCGGACGGGCCAGTCCTGGGCACGGGACCCGAGCGGATGCTACGCGTCGCAGGCCCCACGGTTTTGGAATTAATAAAGCGCTAGGCGGCGTGACAGGTGCCAGCTCAGACACAGGCCACGCTGGCAGCCAGCCGCCTGCCCATCAAAGCCCCAGCACTTCTCTAGAATCCTCAGATTAAATAAATATTTGGCAAAGCACCACTGGCGAAAAGGATAATAAATTCAACTCAATTCCCACCACCAACTGGCAAATTCCTTCCACAACCCAATCCAATCTGTCTGCCTCAACTTCCAAATAGCTGGTAATGGGGCCAGCTGGGGCCTGTGGGATCCTCGGAGCTCCGAGTCAGTGTCTTAGGCCTTGTTATTTGCCAAAAATTCTGAGATAAAACGCAGAACAGACTTGACTTCTACGCTAGGGTCATAATGAGGAGGAACTCACGGAGTGGGGAACTGGAAAAGCTCTAACTTGAGGTACCCCTTGTCCGGGCCCCTCAGTGCTGCTCTGCGCACACAGTAACAGCATCGCAGGAAGAGTCTGGACTACCTCTCATTCATTCAACAGGCATTACTGAGCACATACAAGGTGCGAAGCCCAGTGCTAGAGACTGGAGATACGGCCGTGAATAATACAGACACGCTCCCTACAAAACAGAAAGTCCAGTCCAAGGGGAGGTTGTCCCAGCACCACCAGGTCTGGCCCCAGAGGAAACGTGCTCTCTCCCCAGGACCCTGTCTCCCTCTGTGGCCTTCCCAGATGCTACCCTTTCTCTCGTACCCCAGGTATCCCAGACCTTACACGTGAATGAAGCCGATGCCCTCCCTGTTTCCAGTTACCAGCTCCAAAACAGTTTTCCAGCTTCCTCTCCCAAACCCCAGTTCCTTTAAGGCTGGCGCCACTGCATGCTCCGGCCGGTCCTCCCCTTCTCATTGCTGCCATTGCAGACCTCCGGGCCACCCCGCTCACTCCGGTCTGTTACGCCCGGACCACTCTCCTCTTCTCCAGTTCCGTGTCCGCCATCATTTGGGGTGAGCTGGACATCCGTGTGGGGACCCTTCTCTCCCCCGGCCCCTCAGCTCCTCAACTTCCTTCTCCACCCCAACCCCGGCCACCCAGACACCAATAATGGCAACATCTCTGAAGCTGCCACACAAACTTTCTTTCTCTGACCAGCATCTCCTTCCCTCCAGTTCACCAGTGCGAGGACTCACACCCAGTAATTCCCGGGTTAAGGAAGATTTCCAGCCTCACTGGTCCCCCACTCTCCATCGCTAACCTCAGACTTTCACTGCTCTCCTCACCTGGATTTTAGGGTGTGCTGTTAAATTTCCTCCCAGACGTCATGTCCACCCTCCCCCTCTCCCTGCACTGAGAAGAGGAGGAGGAGGAGAAAAAGAAGAGGATGAAGAAGAGGAAAGAAAAGGAGGGGGAGGGTAGTAGGGGGGAGGCAGAGGGGAGAGAGAGAAAGAAAGAAGAAAAAGGAGGAGGAGATGAAGGAAGGAAGGAAAGAAGGGAGGGAGGGAGGGGGCCAAGAGGGAGGGAGAGAGAAAGAACACACCAACCACTGGAACTCCGCTCCGTGTCCGGACAACGGCGCCTTGCTGCGAACGGTCCAGGCAACTCTGCCGATGAGTTTCAGGTAAAATCCAGGACCACCCTCCCTCCTTCCTTTCTCTGTGAGTCCACTCAGATGACAATGTCACATGTCCTCACCCCTCAAACATCCAACATCACTTTTGTCTGCCACTGCCCAGATGCGACTAGATTTGACATTTCTCCGAGAAAATAGGAGTGCTCCATCGTGAACTCGCTCCCAGCACTGCGCCCCCTGCCCCCTAATCTTCTGTCCTGCCCACATCACCTGCCCTTCCCGGCCTTCTTTCTTGCCCCAGGAGGAACAGCATCCCTGCTCCTCTCAGAGGCTGCTGTCCTCTTGGGCTCTGCTCCAGCCCCTCCTCAAGGACTTTTCTTCTCCGACTGCCCTCTCTCTTCTGACTTCTCAGGTGCCATCTCTCTAGTGAGTTCTTTCCATCAGTATTTACAGATTCTCTAGGGTCTCCATATTACTAAAAAAAAAAAAAAACTCTCCTTGACATCATATCTCACTCCAGGTGCCGTCCCATTTCTCTGCTCACCTTCACCGCAGAATTGACCAAAGACGCTTCACTGTTACAACTTACTCCTCTTTCTGTCCTTCACTCACTCATGCCATTTCAATACACTCTCCATGCCACTGAAACTGGCATGTATGTGGCCACGTGTATGGCCACTTAGCCTTTAAATGACTATGACTTTCAGTAGCATGTGACACTGGTGCCTGAGCCCTCCTCCTTAAAACATCTTCCTTTCCTGTTTCTGTGATGCTAGAGGTCATGTGTGGGCTCCTTTAGTGGATTCTTCTCCACTTAACCCCTAAGTGCGGGAATACCCCATTGCTACAATCCTAGACCCACCTCTCTGCCTTCACCCCCTCCGTGGGTTAACCAACATCCTCTGACTTTAAATCTGTGTGTGTGCCGATGAGCCCAAATGTGGATCTCGCCCCCTGGCCTATAGACTTGTATATCAACTGCCTTCTTCCCATCACTTCTTGGAAGGGCTAGGAGGCATCTGAAACTAATTTATCCCAGAGAGAGCACTTGCTTTAGTCCCAGCCCTCCCCACCTCACCAAATGGCACCATTCCCGCTGCGCTACCCCAGGGAGAAGGCTTCCCGACTTCTCCTTCCCTCACTGTAATCCAGTCCCCCGGGAAGTCTGTCAGCTCTGCCGCCACGACGCCCCACTCCCCGTCCACCTCCCTCCGTCCTGGGGGCAGACCCCCACGCACGGCAGCGCCTCCGGGGGGTCCTGCAGCAGCCTCCCAGCGCATCTCTTGCTTCTACTCTTGCCTCCTAAACTCCATTCTCTACAACCAAAACTTTTAAATGTTTAAAATTAAATCTCTGGTGTGAAAACAAAATAGAGCAGCCCCTTTGGAAAACAGTCTGGCAGTTCCTCAAAAGACTGAGCGTAGAGTTTCCATCTGACCCAGGAACTCCACTCCGACACTATGCCTACGAGAACTGAAACCACGTGTCCATGGAAACACTTGTACAGGAACGTTCACAGAGGCCAAAAGTGGCAACAACCCAAATGTCCATCAACTGATAAATGGATAAGCAAACTGGTCTATCCATACAACGGACTGTTACTCAGCCATAAAACAGAATGAAGTATCAACACATCAGTAAACCTTGAAAACATCATGCTAAGTAATAAAAAAAAAAGCCACAAGAGACCACATGTTAGGTGATTCCATTTATATGAAATGTCCAGAACAATAAGTAGATTCATGGTTGTCTTGGGCTGGGTGGGTGGGGGGTTGTGGGAAAACGGGGAGTGACTGCTAATGGGAGGAGGGTTTCTTTTTAGGGTAATGAAAATTGATCGTGGTTCTAAAACTGACTGTGGTAATGGTTGCACGGCTCTGTGAATACACTAAAAATATCATTAGAATGTGCACTTTACATGAGTGAATGCACTGTATGTGAATTGTCTCAATAAAGCTGTTATATTTAAAAAAAAAAAACCTAAATCTGATTTTATCACTCCCTTGGTTAAAACCTTCCAATGGCTTCCACTGCACTAAAAATAAAACCTAGAACTCCTCACTGTGACCCACAATGAAATGTGTGGTCTTGCCCCAGCCAACCACTGGGATCCAAGATCTAACAACTCTCCCCAGGGCTTACTGTACGCCAGAAACCCTGGTCTTCTTTCTAGTCCTCAAACATATCAAGCATGCCCTCCTTTGGGGCCTTTGGAGTCGTTCCTTCTGCCCGGGATGTCCCTTCCTTCTGATCTTTGCTTGGCTGGTTTCTTCAGCTCCCTCAGGTAGAAGTTTAAAGCCACCAGCCGTGGGGTGGTCGATGTTCCACCACAGACACACACACCCAGTGAACTGTATTGCATCACCTTGTTCTGTCTTCTTCGTAACTATTGTTGCTGTTGGAACCTATCACATTAATCATTTATTCACTTACTGTCTTTCCCGCAACAGAGGTCAGCTCTGTGAGTAAGAACCTTGCCTCTCTTCTCCGGCACTCCATCCTCAGCGCCTGGATGGAGGAAGCACTCAGTGAATAACTGCTGCATGAATGAAGGAAAGAGATCAGAGGAGGCTTCCTAGGGGAGGTGACAGCTCAGCAGAGCACCTGAGGATGAGTGGGAGTTACCCCAGAGGTCGGGTGGAGGAGTGTTGCAGGAAGTGCGAACAAGAAGTAAGAGCCCGCGGGGAGAGAGTGCATAGCGGTTAGAGGACCTGAAAGATGGACGGGATGGTCGGAGAAGGGCGGCCTGGGGCCAGACCAGGCACTGCCTCGTGAACCCAGTTCAGGAGGTTGGATCTTGTTAAAGAGTAGGGGGCAGGGGCTATGACATATTAAGTAGGGAATGGCATCATTACAATGGAGCTTTAGAAAAATCATGCTGGTCTCAGTAGAGAGAATGAATTGAAGGTGGGCAGGAGAGGAGACAGGGAGACGAGGAAGAGGCTGTTGCACAATCTGGGAAGGAGATGACGGAAGCCTGAACTCGGGCGGGGCAGTAAGGGCAGAGAGAAGGAGTCTCAGTCTGGGTATTCAGGAGGCAGGGTCGACAGGAGGGTGATGGACTGGGTGTGGGAGCTGAGAGACAGGAGAACTCAGATGGATGGAGCTGTGCACCGCGGAAAAGAACTCAGGCGAGCGCCCATGCGGGGCAGGGAGGAGTCCAAACAGAGCTGTCCAGCAGCTGAATTCCTGTTCTGAAACCTGGAGAGCTACCTGGGCTGTAGATAAAGGCTTGGGCGTCATCATTAAAACGAAAGTCATAAAAACAGATGACACTTCCCAAGGGAAGTTTTTAATGTGAGGAAACAGAGCCCGAGGCTACATCCTGCGGGTCACAGACATTTAAGGAATAAGCACAGAGGTGGGAGCTCGCTCACCAAGAGAGAAAGAAGCCAGAAGTCAGAAGGAAAGACAGAGGGTGTGGTGTCGCAGAGGAGCCTGTTTGAGGAAGAAGCACCTGCTGAGATGCACAGAGGGATGAGGACTGAGCAACGGTCTGATAGGGACCTGGAGGGCGCCGGTGAGAGCACTTCCAGGGCCAGGTTATAAGCTGGAGGAGACAGCCAGTGTGAGACGATGGCAAGACGTTTGGGGGAGGGGCAGAAGTGGAGGCAAGATTATGCATACATTTTATAGAAAGATATAGAAAGGAGGTATAATGGGCGGAGCCAAGTCATTAAGAATCATAGCTAACAGAGAATAGTTGCTGCATTTGTATGGTGTGCCAGGCACCATCTAAGCACTTTAGAGATATTGATCATTTCTCCTCTAGACAACACCACCATGGAGGAGGCACAGTGAGGCGAGGCCACTCCTCCATTTATGCAGTGATAGGGGGAGATGAGTGTGCAGAGCTCAGGGAGCTGGAGATGCCCCCATTCTTAGATTTCCCAGGGGAGGCAGTCAGGAAGTTGAGGGTGGGGCTTCGCTGAGGACACTGGCTTCTTGTCTTCCGTCTCGTCTCGGCCGGAGAAGCAGGGAGCGGGACTGTTTGCTGAGAGCGAAGAGGGAAGGTTACTGGATTTGAGGCTTGCATTGCCAGAGTTTGAATTCCAGCTGCACTGGTTTATGTGTTTTCCTACTTACATTTTAAAGTAAGCATGTGGAAAATACCCATCACCTTTGCAACTAAGTAAAGCCAAAAGCTAAAGAGCCACTTTCCAGAGTCATGAGAGCGTCACGTTTACCCCACGCTGGATCCCCACTGGTTCCCCGCCTGGACTCTGGCTCCCCCTGGGGATGAGGGGCAGCCCCTCCCAGACCCAAACTATGCAAATTCTATTTAAAACTGAATGGACTCGTTATTGCCTCTAAAAAATATCTTCAGAGCCTTATCAATCCTTTAATATTTTTACTGCATAATATTTAACACATAGAAAGATATATACTCTGTGTATGTAAATTACAAAGTTTGAATAAAAGACTCATTAACCCACCCAACTTGGAAACTAGAACATTCCACATAAAGCCTCTGTAGGCCTTTCTTTGAGGTCAAAAGCCCAAACAGAGAATCACAGCCCTGATTTTTTTTAACCTTATTATTTTATTGTATTTTATTTAATTATTTGGGGGGTGGTAATTAGGTATTTATTGATCTATTTATTTACTTATTTATTTAAATGGAAGTACTGGGGATTGAACCCAGGACCTCACGCCTGCTAAGCACGCACTCTACCACTGAGCTACACCCTCCCCACCACCGTCCTGATTTTTGAGTTTTTAATTCCCTCAGATTTTTTAATCTAGTTTTACCAGATACATATGAATCCTTGAAAGATATATTGCTTAGTTTCTCTCCAACATTTTATTACGTAAACTATCAAACATACAGAGAAGCAGAAGAATTTCACAGAGAAAACCCTTGCTCCCACCGCCTAGATCCTACAGTTCACATTTTGCTATATTTGCTCTGTCTTGTAATGATCCATCCCTCTATGCGTACATCAATCCTTTTTATTTTCTGATGCATTTCAAAGTAAATTGCAGACATTACTACACTTCTGCAGGCGTATCATTAACTAGAGTTCAATATCAGTTTGCAGGGTTTGTTTTTTTTTAAGTAAAATTTACAGAGACTAAAATAAATGCACGGATCTTGAATATATCATGGGATGAATTTTGACAAATGCACGTATCTATGTAACCCCCAAATCTGTCAAGGTGTGGGGCATTGTAGTAATCCAAGAAAATGCCCTCACGTCTCCTCCCAGTAAATTGCAGACACCGTCATCCACGGTAGAGGCAACACTGTCACGATTTCTATTCACCATAGATTAGTTTTGCCTAACCTAAAGGTTCATGTAAATGACGCATATGACATGTATTCTTTGCGTCTGGTTTCTTTCACCCACTGTAACGTCTTTGAGATTCACCTGTGTTTTGGTGTGGCTCGGTAACGTGTCCCTTTTAATGCTGAGTAGTATTCTCCTGTACGAATATACCTCTCTTTATCCATTCATCTGTTGGTGGATACCTGAGCTGCCTTCCGTATTTAGTTATTATGAATAAAACTGCCAAGAACATTCTTGTACAAGCGTTCTCATGAACTTACACTTTCATTTCTCTTGGCAAATGTCCAAGAGTGAAACTGCTGAGTCATAGAGTAGATGTGTATTTAGTTGCGTTAATAAGCGGCCACAAGGCGGTCATGGCATTTGTATCCCCACCAATAATGTGTGAAACCCTCTACGATCCCATGATTTGCCAATATGGGCGTCCTCGGTCCGTTTACATTTTAACCAGTTGGTTAGGTGTGTTGTGTACCTCGCTGTGCTCTCAATTTGCGTTTTCCTCTCCTGTAGGTTTTGATATAGTTACCCTTCATCACACGAAGTAAAGGCCCTTCTATCCGTGACGTGTCGAGAGTTTTTACATTCATATGCGTTGGTTTTTATCAAATACTCTTTTTTCTGCATAGGAACTCTTTCTGACTCATGATTTTCTCAGGGACAAGGGAGCTGATGGAGAATTTTTGCCTTAAACGCCTCTCTCTTATAGTCCCCGCTGCTCAGAAACTTGCGAATGGTGGCGATGGTCTCATAGTAAAGGAATAGCACCAGCAATAAAGGAAATCTTGTCTAAAGTGTAGGAAGCGTGACACGGTTCAGATAGTCGGAAATTGTAAATGATCTGCTTGTCATAAAATTACACAGTGGCCTTGGAACCGTGCAAAGGACAGTCGTTACAGTCGGTGCCTATACTTCTGAAATCGTCTTGGTCTTGGTGTGAAAAAGCCCAATCAGGCTTAGCAAAGCTGTAGGCAGTGTGTGGGAAAAAAAGCCTTACACTATTTTATATTCATTCTGGGGCCTGCTCAGACTCTTGCAAAAAACGTCAGTCCCCTGCAAGATCTGTGGTTCACCTGAGTGGTCAGTGTAGGTCCCAGGGAGCTCATTTGGAAGGGAATTCGGCTCAGATGTCCCCTCCCTGTCGAGATGCCCTCTCTGGCCATCGCAGGCCTGCTCAGCATCTTCCCTCTGTTCCCACATGTGTATTTCTGTCAATATCCCTCCTGTATTACATTATATCCGGCCATTTACCTGTCTGCTTCCTCCACGAGACTCTAAGCTTGAAGACAGAGACAATCTCTTGTTTATCATTATGTCTCCTTTGGGGCACAGAGCTGGACCTGGAGGATGTGCCTGGCACATGCGGAGCTGAGTGAACGGAGGAACTGCTGGAGAAACATGCGTCACCCACCCCTAGGCACATGCGGGGAAAATGACCCGGGAGACACGTGGTCTGGAGCTGGGGTCCACCATGCTGTGGAACCCCAGCTCCTACAGATGAGAATCTCAGTAGAGGGGTTACTCCCCAGGTTCAATCCATTTACCTTCTGGCTTTAGGAAAGGATACCCCTACACTATGTTAGTGGGCAGACCCACTTCGGCATCTTCTGCATTTTCACTGCTCTCTCCTACAGGGACTTTTCAAAGTGCCTCCCAGAAGCCCAGCCTAATTCTGTGTAGCGATGCTGCAGAGGAAACAAGGGCTGCTCGCGGTGGGCAGAAGGCCCAGCACCCTGCTTAATGCTAGCCCAGCACCTCCAGGTACACCTGGGACACCTGGAACCCCAGGAGGGATCTGCTGGGTCCAGGATCATCTAGGAAGCCAGTGGCAAGATGGTGACAGAAGCCTAACCCTAGGGCTCCCGGTTCCTTCAGGCTTGTTCCATATCACCACCCCACACTTTAGGGGCTACCACTTACCTCCAGCCTTACAAAGGCACATGCAGTGTCATCGATGAAGTGCACCCAGGATGCCTCCCCCTCCCCTGAGGGACCCCAAGCCGAGGGGAGAGGAAGAGGGTCACGGAGCCCAGGCCCAAGAATGGACCGTCTTGTGCAGGGAGCCAGCAGGCTAAGGGGGGGCTCCAGTCCCCCCACCCACCACACACCTGATGTGGATGGTGCACTGGGAGGAAGAGGAGGCAGGCTGACCCCTCGCCATCTCCTACCCCTTCCCTCCCTTCCTGGTCCAAGACCTTTCTCTTCACTCACTTGGCCCCTTTCCTTTGGTTTATGTTATTTCTTCAGAGGGTCACCTACAGTGGAGGGAAAACAGCCTCACTCCCCGATGGGCTGGGGGTCTGTCACTCCCCTCTCTCCCCATAAAATGATGCTTGTAAATGGGAAGTTCAAGTTGAACTGAGGTGTGTGCCTTTCAAACAGGGGCCTAAAAGGCTTCCAATTCAGTGTTGAATTTTTTCCCTTCCACCAAGTGACAGAGACCACGGCCCCCGATATAGACGCTGGGTTTTACACTGCAGCCAAGGTTCCTAAGTAGTGGGGATTTTGTCTTTTTCATGAATACAAAATATTTCCATTAAAATCTACCTTTTTTTTCCTCTCATTCCAAACACCGCAAGAGACAGGAGCAGGTTCAAGACATTCATTATGTGTCTCTCGTGGTACCTCCCACGGCAGAAGCCTGATGCACTACCGCGATGCAGTATCCCCGCATCCGCCTAACTTGCTTCAAGTGTCTGTGAAATGACCTGGAGGCGCTTGCCGTTCCTGCTGCCGATGCAGTATGCAGATTTTACAAACAAGATTTAGGTTCACAGCTGGTTTTCAGAACAGCTTAGAGTCAAAGATTCAAGATACAGAATACAGCGAATGAGTTCTTATCAAAATGTCAAAATCGATTTTGCCAGAAAACCTTGGCCTGAAACATCTGTGAAAGGTTAGGGGAGAGCCCCACTCCCTCTGGCTCCTCCAGACGCCAGATTAATCAGGGCGACTGGAACATGACAGAGCAGAGAGGGGGCTCCCGGGTTCTTCTGAGCCCACCCACCCTCTGTCCTGAGAGGGAGCTAGTCTCCGGCTTTGCAGTTCAAAGCGGCCCCCAGAGGCCCCCGGGGAGGCAGAGGAGCTGCTGGGGACTGAGCAGGGGGAGGACTCGAGCCCCAGGAGGGGCTTGGAAACCTCAGAGCAGGGACTGGACATCACCACCCTTCTCAATTTTCCCCTTTTCCCCCATACAACTCAGGGATGGCCTCAACACAGGAAGAGGGGAAAAGTGAACATGCTTTAATGAAAAAGATTATGGAAATGAATGTACGTTATATATGTGCATGACTGGGACACTGTGCTGTACACCAGAAATTGACACATTGTAACTGACTGTACTTCAATTTAAAAAAAAAAAGTGGGTACACATTCTGCCAGCAAACACCATCATCTGTCAAAAAATACTGCTGGAGTCGAGGCTTCCAAGTGTCTGTTTGCAAATGGGTGGAAGTCACACCTGCCCTGCGTGTTTTCCTGGAGGGTTGTGTCTATACATGAGACGGACACTTTACATGGAGGGAAGAGCTTTAAGCCCAGTCTAGGGAGAAAGGGAAAAACGAAGGTGCTGGAGAAAGAAATGCGCCACAGTCTGTCTCATTGCTGCTGAGACAAAGGCCTCACCGCAAGGTTCTTTAAATGCCAGGTGCTTTGAACCCGTAATCGGCATCGTCTCCTGCACAGCGCAGGCTTGTGTTGAGGTCAGAGCTAATTACTGATTCTAATTTTTTTTTCACTTCAGACAGAATCATAACACTATTAAGATCTAATACATTTACGGCTGTGATTCTCAACCGGGCAGTATTAAAAACTTGTGAAAGTGACTTTGCAAATTACCAAACAGTCACCAAGCTAATGAAGCAGGACTTTTAAAGTGACTGAGAAATAATTCCTATATTATAAGACGGCAATCTGTGAAGGGAGATTTGGTTTAAAAAAAAAACACATTATAACGTATAATGGAAAATGTTAATCTGGGGTGAATCCAATCAGAGCTGGTTGAAGAGAAAAACATAAGAAAAGCGAAAATACAAATGAAGTGTGTGCAGCTGAGCCCACAGGAGGAAAACATCCCGGAAAGGAAGCCCCCTCCTGGGCCTCTCAGCAGTCACTGGGCACTGGACCAGCGGCCTGTGCCCTTCCCACTGGGAGACCCTGCTTAAAGCCAGAGGAGGAAGTGGAGGAGGCGCCAGGGAGAAACACGGAGGTCCCTGTCTGTCTTGACCCCTGAGAAAATGCCCTGGACACAGCCAGGAATTGGCTATGCCTCCGTGGCTGTCTCTGTTGCTTGGCTTAGAGGCTCTGGCAAGAAAGAGGAGCTACATCCTGGAGGACGGTAACATCCAGAGATCTGTCCGAGCAGTGGACAGCAGGGACACGGCCAGAGTCAAGACAGGAGTCACCAGGAGGACCTCCACCCCCGATCCAAGTTCCAGGCAGGCTTCCTAGGCAACAGGGCTGCCCGCTGTAAAGAGATGAACGGAAGGGAGCAGGTGGACCCAGGCCGGCATCGGTGCTAATGATGAATAATTAAACTGGGTGCTTCCTTTCAGAAGAACTGCTCTCAATAATGAAAACACTTTAGAAGGTGCCCCATCAAAGCACAGGGCAGCGGAAAGCCAAGGAGACAGACGGGCGAGCGAACACTGGCCAGAAGGGAGAGAAGACCCATGTTTCTTGTTAGCATTTGACAGCGAGCACCATGTGTTACTTAGTGAACCAAATCCTCCTTTATGCAAAAGTGTTTTTCTCATTCTTGGCCCAATGGTTTCAACGGTGGCTACCCCCACACCCTCCCCCCAACAGATTTCAAATCCTATTATACAGTAAACATCTGTGGCATTAATTTTCACCCTGTAAACAAACGCCGGCAGCAAAGGCAGATCATTTGATGAGTCAATCAATATATGAACAGCACACAACGCCTGCTTTCTTCGCTCAGGCGAAATGAAATGCTTTCTAAGCCCGCCTGCAGCACCAGCCGGCAGCCGCCGTATTGGGAGAGGAACAAACTTCCCACTTTTATGTCCAAACAGGACCCAGATCCTTTCCTTTCCCTCAGAGCATCCAGAAGGAATGAGCCCTGCCCCGGCTCAGGGCTCCATGCCCTGCCCTTTTGCACACGCCAGTATTCGATCCCCAAAGAACCTGTGTCTTCACACTGTGCGGAGCACTGTCCTGCCATCCACAGAGAACACTGCACCCAGTGTGGTCTCCTGTTCTCAGTGGGCATCTGGGACCAGCAAGGAAATCTAGCCCAGTTTTCAGACCCAAACAAGAAGTAACTCACATTACTGACACTCTGCCTTCACAGACATTAACTCATTTGATCCTCAGATCAGCCCTAGGAGATGAATGTTATTATCCTAGGCTCAGAGAGGTTAAGGAACTGACCCAAGACCACACAGCAGTTAAGTAACCAAACTATCACCTGGACTGAAGTTGGTATTTCTACAACTGAAGGCTCTAGAAGGGAAAGCACATCTCTTGCTACATTCAATCACAATAGAGAGGCAGAAAATAGCGAATTCCCTTAGGTGGGAGGCCCCTGGGTCTCAGGAGCTGTTTCCACAGTCAAGTTCTGCCCGCTTCCGGCCACTGAGTCGCTGTTTGCCCTGTCAGAGACACTTCTGCAGCTCAGAAATAAAGGTCATGTGCTTAGACACATGCTCCCCTCCTCCAGGGAGAAGCACCCCCTGCCCCCTTCCGAGCCCAGAAGGAAGGCATCTGGGACCCCTGGTTCGCCCACAAGTCGCCAGAGGAGCCCCTGCCCCAACCCCTGCCACATCCCAGCCTCTGGGCAGCTGGGGGGGAGAGCATCATGTGAAGGTGCCAGGTCACTGGCTGAAGTGCCCGACAGCCCAGGCCACTTCCCTCCACCCTATTCCTCGGACGTGGGCCCGCAGGGTGGGAGGGCCCCACCGCACCGGGCACACTTGTCCTCTAGCATCTGCCAACAAGGCAACAGCATTTCTGCGCCCTTGTCTGTGCTGACGCTGGAGCCTAGGAACAAGCAAGCCAGGCTCCGACCACAGGGACCCTCAGTCAAGCTGGGCAGAGAAGCAAGTAAACAGACATCCTGACAGTGGGGCAGGCGAGAGGGTGGCACTCACAGGGCAGCGCGCGCAGGGGCCACCGTCGCAGTGCGCTGGAAAGCAGCAGCCATGCTCAGAGGCCCCAGCCGCCCCCAGGTAAAGGAGGGAGGACCTAGAGCCTGGTGGGTAGGGGACCACTGGACTCCTGGGTACTCCAGGACTGAATGGGCAGGCTGGCTGCATCCTAAACTTGAAAAGGAGAACCCTGGTCGTATACCCAGAAATGGGCGAAGCTGGGATTGGACCCACTCCACCCTCTGATGGGTAAAGATGCCGGTGGTGAATGCAGGTGCCAGCCTATGGGAGGGGAGCTGAAAAGGCAGGGAAACACATCACTAGAGAAGACACGAAGACAGCAAGTGCACGCAAGATGCTCCACTCATAAGTCAGCAGGGAAATGCAAACTCAAACAACCATGAGATGCCCCCATGCACCTATGAGAATGGCCAAAATCCAGACCACTGACAACACCAAATGCTGGTGGGATGTGGAGCAGCAGGAACTCCCATTCATGGCTGGTGGGAACACAACATGGTAGAGCCACTCCGGAAGGTGGTTTGGCATTTTTTTTTACAAAACTAGACATACTCGTACCATATGATCCAGAAATCAGAGTCCTAGGTATTTACTCTACGGAGTTAAAAATTTACATCCACACGAAAACCTTGCACATGGGTATTTTTAGCAGCAATATTCATAATTGCCAAAATTTGGAAGCAACCAAGATGTCCTTCAGTGGGTGAATGAATAAATACACTGTGGTACATCCAAAAAATGGGATACTATTCAGTGCTGAGAAGAAATCCGCTATTAAGCCATGACAAGACATGGAGGAAACTTCAATACATATTACTCAGTGAAAGAATTCAATCTGATAAGGCTACGTACTATATGATTTCAACTATGTGACGTTCTAGAAAAGGCAGAACTATGGAGTCAGCGAAAAGATCAGTGGTTTCTAGGGAGTTGCAGGGACTGGGGGGACTAACAGGCCGAGCAGAGAGGATATTTAGGGCACAACACGACAGTGATGGATACACATCATTGCACGTGTGTCCAAACCCACAGAACACCCAACACAGACAGTGAATCTGGTGTGAACTATGGGCTTCGGGTGATTAGGTGTCAGTGTAGGTTCCTCAACTCTAACAAAGGCCCCACTCCGGTGAGGGTGAGGATAATGGAGGAGGCTGTGAGTTTGCGAGGGCAGAGGGGATATGGGAATCTTTATACCTTCCCTTTACTTCTGCAGTGAAGCTAAATCTGCTCTAAAATAGTGATGTCTTAATTTTTCAACAAGTAGGGAAAGAAGCAGGATTGAGACGTGGAAGCCCCCAGGTCCCTGCTAGGAGCCCAGCAAAGCAGGAGAAGGCGCACCTGTGCGCGCGGGGGAGAGGGATGCCCCCGCGTGCCCTGCCCCCGCCCCTCCCCGCAGCGGCCCCCTGAGGACGCAGCCCCGGGCAGGACAAGCCTTCAGCCTGCAGGGACGGGTCTCCGGGACCTGCTCCGAGCTCGCTCCGGGAGGAGCCTTCAGGAAGCAGCGGGCTTCCCGCGTGGAGGGCAAGCAGCGCCGGGCGGGGCGGGGGGCCCGGCGCAGCAGCGCTCACACTGTGCAGAAGTCCAGCGGAGTTCCTTCTCGTCAGCCCGGTGCCATGATATTCCTAGACAAGAGTCCTGACAGGAAGAATTACTGCCTTTCTTAATTGAAAGATAACCTTCCTGCGCGTTCCTCTCTCCACTTCTTTCACCCGTGCTTGCTCCCTGTGAAGATGGCCAAGGCAGGGACGCCCTGGCGAGAGCTGGGCGCTGAGGGCCTGCCAAGCCTTGGCGCGTGGGGCAGGCACCTCGGCGGGACGCGGGGCCCCTGGACCACTTCTGGAGTAACCTGCTGCCCAGGTCTAAGGGTGGGGAAGAAGGAACTGCCATGACTGTGGGTCCCCAGGTAAGATCTCCGCTGGGCCTTTAGAAACAGTGTCTCATTGAAGACGAGGACCCAGTTCAAGCACTCGCCGCAGCACCAGGCACGGGCAAGTGCTCGGTAGGTGGAGGCGATGACTCACCCCCGCAGCAGCACCGAGAGAGGGTGCTCACCCTCTCTGCCGAGAAGACCGACATTCAGGGCGATTCGCGAACGGGCTGGAGGCCACACAGCTCGTGAACAGCAGAAGGGGGCTGAGCCCAGGACTGTCCTGGTCCAGAGCTCTCTCCTCGTCACTGGAAGAACCCCCAGCCCTGCATCTCCCTCAAAGGCAGCCTCGCCCCGTGCGCAGGCAGAGGCTCCATCCACCCAGCCAGGAAGCCGCCGTTAAGCAGCTGACTGTGCGCAGACCATGGCACCTCAGGTGGCCCGGTGGCTGCACCGTGCTGGCCTCCGGGGGCTCACAGGCTCGTAGGTTAACACTGCTCCGTCCTGTCAGCCCAAGCTCCGGGTCCGGCCACGAGCCAGGGCCACTGGATGCTCAGCTGCCGTTTCCTGTGTCCTTCCTCCCCTAGGACCACCATGGGCCTGAGGGGGCTTCACCAGGGCTCGGCTCCACCACGTCCCTGAATCCCCCTCCTCCAAGTCCAGTGGCTTCACTGCTCCTTCTCATCTCTATTTCCATTTACTCTTCAAGTTACAGAGCATCTCTGCTCCTCTGGTATTAAAAGCCCAATTTTCCCTGCACTATTAAACAAATTTCTTCAAAGATAGAACCTCACATTGAATTAAACCCTCTTCTGAAGTCTTTAGTGGTTTCCATAAATACAATAGATGAATAAGCTGGCAGCCCACTAAAACCCTTATTTAAGGTGAGATGAAGAGGGACCTGGAGTCCCTCAGAAGCCAGGAGCAGCTGAGGGGGCATCCTCACTGTCCCAGCCCAGGAAGGAGGAAGGCCGGACCTCAAGGGGTGGCCACGGAAGAGAGGAGGCACTTCCAGCTCTTGGGGTTAATGTGGAGTTTCAGGAGTTGCAGTGGGAAAGGTCCTGGACACAGGACTCTCTCTGCTGAAAAATCTCGGCCGTGTCTTGGACCTCTCTTCCCTCCTGTTACTTGTCCCTGGAGCCTAGTGATGCGACAAAAACAGAGACAGCTCTGGGAGAAAGACAAGCCATCCAGGTTCAAATGTGAGCTGGTGACTCGACCTGCCCACATCTCCTTCTGCATCTGTGAGATGAGAGAATAACATGGCTTATTGGGAGGGACAAATGTCCAACTCGTCGCTGACTTCTTACAGTTGTGCCAATCATGGGGGACAGTCTCAACTGCTCTGCTTTGAATAATAAGACACTGTATGGCGAAGACACATTAGCTGAGACCTCAATCAGTACTAATTTGGGATGCTTTTAGGGGTTACCCGACAGAACTGATAAAAGGAGGCAAATAAACTTGACACAGCTTTAGTAATGACTCTGAGTGGTCCAGCCTCACAATGCAAGCTCTGATGTCTGTCACAAGCCTTGCAAAGAGCTTGAAACAGGAGTAAGTCCTGACCATACGGAGATCACAAACATACACCTACAAAGCAAATTTTAAAACCCTGCCTAATGGTATATAGATTGAGCCTTGTGACATGACGCCATAGACTGAGTTGTGTCCCCCTAAAATTTGTATCTTGAAGCTCTAACCCCCAGTGTGAGTATATGTGGAGACAGGGCTTTGAGCTAAATGAGGTTGTGAGGTTAGGGTAATTAAGCTAAATGAGGTTGTGAGGTTAGGGTCCTTGGCCTTGTAAGAAGAGGGAGAGAGAGATCTTTCTTCCAAGAACTCATTGAGCACTCAGCAAGGAGGCAGCTGTCTGCAAGCCAGGAAGAGAGCTCTCATCAGAGCCTGACGCTTCCAGCTCCCTCCCAGAACTGTGAGAAATAAATCTCTGTTGTTTAAGCCACGCGGTCTACTGTATGTCACATGGCAGCCTGAGCTAAGACTCGTGGGATACAATTTCCGGTCTCCATCGTACCCAGATTCAAAACACAGTGCATCTCAAACCACAGAGGGTCAAAATGTCCTGTGTCCAACAGCTTGCCGAGTGGTTCCACCAATGACAACGTGCACAAGAAGAATACAAATAAAAACTATTTCACAAAATGTCAGACTAGAAAAAAGCCACATTTCTACAAATAACTTAGTTAATACACGTCTGACTTTCTGCATGTCTGTACAATTAAATTAGTACAATGAGTAGTGTAAGTTGACATCTGACTACTTCATCTAAACCCCTAAAAGTCAATATTTCAAGTTAACCAAAAATACGTTTTTTAATTCTGCCATGAGAACAAGGGGTGTCGCCTTACAGCTGGGGTCACCCACATTTAGGGATGTGCAGTAACTGCCCCGTGAGGACTCCTAGGGAAAGGTGAGGAGGAAGCATCTTGCTTCCTTTGGGAAAAGCCACAGTGTCAGCTGTGGATGTGGGTTGTTGCCATGGAAACGGGCCGACACCTCCCTTCATAGGTGGTAACAGGAAAGCTCCCCGTAAGACGCCAGTAGGAAATCCCACATTGACCAGAAAAATAATCAGACCAGAAAAGCCGGCTCCCTCCACAGACAGGAGGAAGCCAGCCGCTGGCACCGAGGAGCGGGATTAGGTGTGCTGAATGCAATTAATTTTGGCTTCACACACGTCTAAAGTGGCTCAGAACAATGCTAACTCTGGAACATTTAGAGATGTCTCCAGGAAGGTTTATGCTTCTCGTGGTGACAAATCCTTGAGGATGGGATGGATATTCAAAATATGTAACAACCGATTAGAATGGAGACCGATGCGTGGGCACCATGTCTGACCATCCAGGGGCTCGGCCACCACCAACACCCCTCCCTGGAGCGGGTCTGAGCCTTGGCCCAGCTCCCACCTGGAAGGTGTGGACCCTCAGAGCCAGCACCCCGGGCCCTTTTCTACATGGAAGCCCCTGGAAGGGTCAGCACATAGATCAGTAGCCTGTCTTCCTGTGGGGTCACCTTGACAGGGAGAGGTCCGAGTCTAGTCCACCAAGTGGATCTTAGACTGGGAAACCAAGACCAGAGCAGGTATGAAGACCGGGTCAGAATGGACACTTGCAGCCTGAAAGCACCTGGAAAACCTGCCGGTCAGGGAAGGAACTCGAGGCCCAGGGAGGTGACGTCACCCACCCGGGATCACAGGCCGCGCTGGCCCCGGACCCTCTTCCCATCACCGCACACTGCCGGCCTTCATCATGCTGTCTCCCTAAAGTCATCCACCTCCCTACCGGGGGTCTCTGCCCCCTCTTGACACGGGTAACAACACAGCACCCTGACCGAAGTGACAGTGAGCATGAGAGGAGCCAGGAGGCTGCCCCCACCACGTCCCATCCTGATTGTGCATGGTCCTCACTCAAAGTGACATGAGCCTGTCACTGAAACACAAACAGTATCACTTGTCCATTAACAGCCCGTCTGTCATCTTCCTCCTCCATCACTGTCTGCCTCACTCCCAGTTCCCAGTGCCCTGCGTGAGGCTGGGATACCACCCTGAACGGGCATGCCCACCCACCACCAGCCTTCCTGGGCCCCTCCCACCCTGACCTCAGGCTCGACCTCCTCCAGGAAGCCTGGCTGCTTCTGGAAGCATCCACAACACAATTTGGCCTGGGGTTACAGGCGATGCCTCACACCACCTGCCCTAGATTCATACATGTGTATGAATCTGCTAGTCCCTGGAGGGAGGGGACGCCTGGGGCCCCTGGGCCCCCTGAGCAAGTCACTTCAGGCTGAGCTCTGAGCAGAATCCTTTTTCTCCCACATCTGATCCCCTCCTGCAAACCTCCAGCGAACCTCCCGCAAACACCCTGGGTGTCTAGAGGGCTGGACCACTGCTTTCAAAGAGCATCATCAGCACCGTGTTCCACCCGGAGCAGGGGAAGGGCGCGGCACCACCTGGCGGGGCGGCGGACGGCACCGGACGCCCAGCGGGGCTGTGAGAGAGCAGAGTGGCTGCTGTGAATAGGAAGATTCTTTACCGTTCGAGAAGCCCTCTGCAGTCAGCAGTCCTGCCCACAGCCTGGGAGAAGGGTGGCAGTGCGCAGGGCTCTCCACGACAGCAGGGGTCCCCAGGCATCATGCCAGCAAAGTAACTGAGCAGCTTTTCCCAGGCTCTTCTTGGTACAAAGGAAGCGAAGGGGAAGCAGGCAAGCCAGAGGGAAGAACAGGGGACGTCAGGGGCCCTGCCCCACCGCGGCTCACTGCGTGCACTGGCGGCGCCCCTTCTCCTCCCAGAGCTCTTGTTTCCTGTCCTGAAAGCACGGGGCCGGGTGACGTCCCCTCAGTTCCCGTCCACATCTGAGGGCCGACAGGTCCTCAGGGCCATGTAAGGAATGGCTTGTTTCCCTTCCTTCTGCCCTTGGGCAGCTTCCAGAAAGATCCTAAAGAGGGCCTTCCAGGATCTGATTATAATTAGAACAATAAAATATTCATCATCTCAATAATAACCAATATTTATTCAGCGTGTGCCGTGTGCCAGGCTCTGTCATAGATGCGTTCTGAGATTGATCTCATTTAAAAAGTAACACTGAATGTGTTTACAGCTGTTAATCAGCCCCAGCCAGAGCCAGGCTCGGGGAGGGCCCCAGTGCCCAGTCTGCCCTCTCTGTCCTCTGTCCTCTCCTCCCTGCAAAGGCCACTGCCTGGGCACCCATATCCCCTGTCTTCGTGATCTTTCACAAAGGACCTGAGGATTTGAGCCTCAGCCAAGGGTCAGTGACTGGCGAGGAACCACTGTCTGCCAGCGCTCTATATTTTAACAGAGAATGAAACATTACATTAAAGGGCTAATGATCCTTCCCCCCAAAATCAGAGACCAGAAAGTCAGTTAAAAAAAAAAGATCCGGCGGGGGAAACACAAGCAAAGGATCCTGTCCGTGCCAGTCTGAGGGCAGACAACTGAGCCACACCTGGGCCGGATCAGGAGGAGCCTGCAGGTGATGTCCCTCTGCCTTCCCAGGGTCCCATCACCCTCTTCATTTCTGGAACCGTTTCTGGGAAGGTGTGACCAACCCAGATACCTGAGGGGCTGCCCTTTGGCCTGGAGAGGACCCGAGCCCAGCTGAAGAGCCACAAAAATTAATATTTAATTGCAGAGTGATTTCCTGCACAAACATCCCAAAGGCTCACAGAACAGTCATGGCCCTTCATCTTCTACCGGTACATTTTAAGAGAGAGGCGAAGAGGTAGCAGCGAGTGGGGATGGTGCAACTTTAAGGTACATTTTTAATTAAAAGAAAAAGATCAGAGCTGTGATGCGGCATCATATAGCAGATAATTTTACAGCTGGATGGGCTCCCTCTGATGTACTTGAAAACCATTTTCAAGCGACATAAAGTTTAACATACCGGTACATCTGCCTACCCACTAGATTCTACATGGAATTTAAAATTTAATTATATTAAAGCTTTGTTACAGTGTGCATTGCAAGCACACTAACCAAGTGGAACTTTAACAAAATCTCCGCAGACAGCTTTTTTTTTTTTAAACTAGGCTTTGTAGAACGCGGAGTTTGACAGACAGTTGATGATTCTGTCCGAAGCGTTTACTGCTTACATAACAAACCGCTTGGGACCTAAATGTTTATTCTCCTGGGTGAGAATTCATCTACTCTTTGCTGAACAAGAAGCCGCCAAAGAAATTAAGCAGTCAGGGAGCCGGGGCTGACCCTCCGAAGCCGTGTAAGGTTCTGTTTTGTTCGCTTTTTGGGGGGGAGAGGGTGTTAGGAGAGTTATTCTAGAGAGAGACTTTCCACGACTAGTTTCATTTGCAAATGAAAGGTTTCTGGGCTGGGGAGCGGGGAAGTTGGCCATACTGATCCATTCATCACAAGTTGGGTGCTTTCTGCAATTAAAAAGTGCAACCAGTTCCAACAAGAAGAAGCAATTCCACGCAAAACCGGTTCCCCTCAGAGAAGTGCAAGGTTGGGCTTGCGAAGCTGGGCTGTGGATCGGCAGCCGGCTCCGAGGCCCGGCCCTGCCCTGAGCCGGCTGTGTGTTCTCCAGCACTTCCTTGCCCTCCCTGCTACAGAGTGAAAATAATAATAGTATCTGATTCATATAGGTTGTTGGAAAATTAAAGAAGGCAACGGACGAAAGCACGTAAGCACTGGCCCCCACAGACAAATGGTCCCCGGAAGTTTTACTGCTGTTATTGTTTCTGTTGTTACTTGTGTTAAAAAAAAATGCCGAAGCTAGCTCGTGGCTGAGCAAGGCAGCAGCTGCACCTGACAGGCTGAGGACGAAAGCTCCTGCCCCGGCCGGCAGACCTGCACAGCTGACGCTCTGAAGCATTTTGAGGTATCACGTAGTCAGGATTCAAAAAATGAAGATAAGTTGGTCTTTCCATTTTTTTCCCTTATCCATCCATCCAACCATCCATCCAAAAAGCATCCCACAACTACGGGAGATACAAAACCACAAAAGAGACACACTTCCTGGTCCCCAAGGAATCTGTAATCTAATGAATTAGACACAGAAGTAGCAACGCTCCAGGCAGAGAGAAGGCAGCAGAACCATGACGGGGCACCGTGCCCGGAGCTTCTGAAGGGGGAAACGTCACCCTTGAGTCAAGAATTCAGGCTGGAGGGAGAGGGGAGGAGCAAATCGAGTCCCCAGGTGTCCCACTAGTCACCAACGATGCAGAGGCACCCGCACAGAAAAATATCTTTGGTATATTTTTCAGCAGAAAGAAAAAGGTGAACTCTATAGTGCAGAACAAGATACCATTTTTTTAAATGGCTGTGTGAGTGTGTATTATCTATAGAGAGAAATGCTGTGCACAGAACTGTCAGCAGAGGTGTACCACTGTGGAAAGTGTGATGGCGAGAAAGAGAGATGGGAGAAAAATGTGAAAGGGGCCATCTTTCACTTTTTATTATGCATTTCTGTACAGTTTGAATCTTTAAAAATTAGCATAAATTTTTTATAATAGTTATTAATGATAAAAATGCACATTCAAGTTTTAAGTGATTTTATTTCTTTTTGGTCATCATATTTAATTTCTGAAATTTAAATTCATATTAAAGGAGGGCATGGGATTTTTATGTTTATTAATTTAGGATCTGGATTGAAATTTATTCACTTTTAAAAAGATCTGCTGAATCTCCATCATGACTGGACTCTGGTCTAGGCACCAGGGAGCGCAGTGGATAAGGGGGTCCGAGTGCCTGCCCCTTGTGCCCAAGCAGGGGACACAGACAGTAACCAGTGTAATGCCAGGTGTAGGAGAGAAAGGAGCCTGAGAGAAGGGATGGGGGTGGACAAGGAGAGCTTCCTTGAGAAGGGGACACTTGAGACAAGTGAGGGACATGAGGCCATCCAGGAAGAGTGCATTCCAAGCAGAGGAACAGAATGTGCAAAAGCTCTGAGGCAGGAATGTGCATTTAGGCAACGTGGCTGGAGCAGAGCTGGGGACCAGGAGATGAGGTGTAACACTGGCAAGAGCCAGATCCAGCAGGACTTTGTGTCCTTGAGTAGGACAGGAGCCCCTGGGGGCTTTTGAGCAGTGGGGTGACATGATTGAATTTCCTTTTAAAAGGAAACCCTGAAAGAGGGCTCTAGGGGTGGTACATGAGAACGATGTGGGTGGTGTAGATGGCAATGAAAGTAGTGAGGGTGTTGAAGATGTCAATGGATTCGGCAGCAATTCTGAAGGTAGAGCCAACAGAATCTGGCTTGGATTGGATGCAGGAAGAGAGAGAAGACAGAGTCAAAGATGACTCACAGGCATTGGGGCAAGTTGGAGTTGCCAATTCCTGCGATGAGAAAGATCAGGGTGTGAGCATTTTAGGTGATAAATTGAGTCTTGTTTCAAACACTTTAAGTGTGAAACGCCTATATGACATCCAAGCAAACAGAGAAGTCTGAAGTTCATGGGACGGTCAGGGCTAGAATTATAAACTTGGGGTCATTCAGCATATAGATGGCGTGTAGAGCTAAGGACCTGGACGAGGTCGCCGGGGAGTGTTTGGTCACAGACACGCAGCATGTGATAACGGAGCCCTGGGCACCCTAGCACTGACAGGGATAATGGAGCCCTGGGCCCCCCAGCACTGAGACGTGGGGGAGATAAGGAGACACTCAAGGGAGACTGAAAAGGAGCAGAAGGAGAGAGCTGGGAAAGGGTGGTTTCATGAGGAACAGGTGACCAGTTACGTTAAATGCTAGTCAGAAGCCAGTGAGGTGAAGACAGAAACTTGACCGCTGGATTCAGTGTCCTTAATGAGAGCTTTTCCAGTGAAGTGGACAAGAGACCGGGAGAGCCGGGGGAGAGGAACTGGGAGAGAAGGAATAAGACGACCATCCAAGTCGTTTTGCTGCAGAGTGAAGCCAAGGGAAGTTTCAGTAGTTTCAGAAGCTTGTGGTAGCTGCAAGGAGGCACTTTTTTTCTTTTAAGATAGGAGAGACTAGAGGCTGTTTTATGGTGATAAGGATGATCCCATAGGGAGGGGACAGTTGTAGGAACAACGTCCCTGAGTAGGTGAGTGGAATGGAATCGGCGCACAAGCAGAGGGCTGGCTGTGGCTGGCAGTGCAGGCTGGCCATCCACAGGAACAGGAGGGAAGGTTGCCCGTATGGATGTAGATACAGGTAGGTAGGTGGACAGGCTGATGGGAGCCTGCCGAAATTCCCTTCTGATTTGTTCTGTTCTTTTAGTGAAATAAGAAGCAAGGCCAGGAGCTGAGACCAAGGAGGAGGAAGAGACGCTTTTGAGAGGGGAGAAGCTGGGGACATGTTCTGCACAGGTGTGAACAGAGTAGTGTATCACATCTCTAGGTAGCACTGGGGCCTGGGGGGTGGCAGATTGCAAATTTTAAATGAAACCATTAGCATCAATATATATTTTTCTCCAGACTCTTTGGGCTGCTTGGATGCAAGTTTTCAGAAGGTACAAAGTTGTATTTAACCAGGCATGGGGTTTTCTCAGGTAAGTACCAGGGAGGTGTGATGGACTTGACATAAGCAAGAAATAACTTACTGGGTTAAGTAACTGAGATTTTGAGGTTTGTCGGTAACAGCAGAGAGCATTACTTATTGTAATCAGTACTCCTGTGTTTTGAGAATATCTCCATGAGGATATTAAAAATCACCAAGAATTATGACAAGTGGGATATTGGAAAGAGACAGTGAGCAGGTGCTAAAACCTTCAAGGAATGAGAGAGACAGCCACTCAGGGAATCTGTAATAACTGCAGGAAGAAAGGATATTGGATGATAAGACCTTGAAGGCATGAGCTTCAAAGGAGAAGGAGTGTTTTCGGGGAAGACAGGATGACAATGGTCTGGGAGTGAAAATGAGGACCAAGGGAGACACCTATACAGCCTCCAGGTCCAGCGATACCAAGAGTGTGGGGGAGGGAACATCCACTGAGAGGCACAGATGGGGAGGAGTGACCTCAGACTAAAAAACCAATACTCCTGTGAGAGCAGCCGTTCTCCAGACTCCTTACCTCGGAACTCCTTTATACCCTTAAAAATTATTGATCACTTCTGCTGTCAGCCATGATGGAGTGACAAGAACTGCATTTACCCTCCCAACTTAAGAAATTTTTTAAAAGGACGTAATGTATAAGACAACACTTTTAAGATACTGACAGTGCAGGACAGTGATGCCAAGGAATAAAAATCAATGGCTTTTTGAGAAGATCAATAAATTGGCAAACCTCTAGACAAACCGATCCGGAGAAAAGAGACACAAATTACCAACATCAGGTATATGAAGGAGTACCCCACTACAGGTCCCATGGACATTATACACATTAAACATATAATAAGGGAATACTATAACAATTTTATGACAATGAATTCAATAACTTGAATGAAATAAACAATTCCTTAAAAGACACAAAGTATCAAAGAAATAGATAGACCTTTACCTATTAAAGAAATTAAATGTGTAGTTTGAAGTTTGCCCACAAAGAAAATTCCAGGCCCAGATGCCTCCATTGGTGAATACAACAAAACAATTTAAAAAAGAAATATTACTAACTGAACATAAATTCTTCCAGAATATAAAACAGGGAACATTTCCTAACCAATTGTAGGAATCTAGCATTACTCCAATAATAATACCAGAAAAAGACATTATAAGGAAAGATAACTATGACCAATATCCTTCATAACATATATGCTAGATACTTAAAAAAATGAACAAATGAAATCCAGCTGTATATAAAAACAGTGATATATTGTAGCGAAGTAAAAGTGTGGTTTCATATCTGAGAATCAATTAAATATTTGCCATACTAACAAACTAAAAGAGAAAAATCATTAAGATCATCTTAATAGGTACCAAAACCACATTTGGCAAAATCCAACATCCACTGATGATTAAAAATGCACAACGGAAATACAAGGTCTGTAGTTTAGCTAATAGTATTGTTCCAATTTCAATTTTCTTGTTTTGATAACATCCTATAGCCCTATAGCTGTGTAATATGTTATCATTGGAGGAAGTTAGATAAAGAGTACAACGAATCTCTTTGTACTATTTTTATTTCTTGGGAGTCTATAATTGTATCAAGATTCAAAGTCAATCTCCTCCCAAAAAAATACTCTCAGCAAACTAGAAATAGAAAGGAATTTCCTCAATCTGATAAAAGGCATCTATTTAAAAAAAAAAAACCATACAGTTAACATCACACTGAATGATAGAACACTGAATGCTTTCACCTCTAATATCAGAGGCAAGGAGTTCTGCTTCACTATTCCTTTTTCATATTGTTTTAGAGGGCCTAGCCAATGCAACAAGGCAAGAAAAAGAAATAAAAAGCATAAAGATTAGAATGGAAAAAAATAAAACTGTCTTTATTCACGGATGCATGATTCTTAGGTAGAAAATCCTGTGGAATTAACTAAAACTACAACTAATAAGTGAGTTTAGAAAGTTTGGGGATTACAAGGTCAATATACAAAAAAATCAATTATATTTCTGTATATTAGAATCAACAATAAATAGTTAAAAATTGAATGCCATTTGCAGTTGCATCAAAAAATATTAAATATTCAGGAATAAATTTGACCAAAATATGTACAAAACCTGTAGAATGAAAACAGTGAAACATTCCTAAAAGAAATTAAATAAAACATAAATAGAGAATACCATGTTCATGAAAAAGAATACTTAGTATGGTTATGATGCCAATTCTCTCCAAATTTATCTACACATTCAGTGCAATCTTAATCAAAATCCAACCAGACTTTTTGTAGAAGTTGATAAGCCTATTCTAAAATGTGTATGGAAATTAAAATGACTTGGAAAAACCAAAATAAATTTTAAATGAACAAAATTGGAGCATTTACACTACTTGATTTGAAGATATCATGCAAAGGTACATTAATAAAGTGTGGTGTTGGTGCAAACACAAAGATATAGAAAAATGGAACAGGATAGAAAGTTTAGAAAATGACCCACATATTCATGGTCAATTGATTTTCAGCAAAGGGGCCAAGGCAATTCAATGAGAAAATGATCATCATTTTAAGAAACTGTACTAGGAGGGAAAAAAAGAATCTTGATCCTTATCTCACACTACATACAAAGACTAAGTGGAAAAGATGATAGACCTAAATATAAGGGGTAAACTATAAAACTTCTAGAAAAAAACATAGGGGAAAATCTTAATGGTCTTGATTTTGACAAAGGTTTCTTAAATATGACACAAAAAGCATGAACCATAAAAGAAAGTCAACAAATATGACTTCATCAAAATCAAAACCTTTTTATCTTCAAAAGATCCTGTTATGAAAATAAAAAGGTAAGTCACTAAGAAAATATTTTTAAGTGAAAATCCAGCAAAGAATCTGTATCTAGAATACACAAAAAACTCTTACAACTCAATAATAGGAACACTAGCCAATTTTAAATAGGCAAAATATTTGCATATAAAGTTCATCAGAGAAGATGTACAGATGGCAAATAGGAACATTAAAAGATTATCAGTATCATTAGTCATTACAGATACAAATATACATCCAGTAGATTTGCTTTTAAAATGTCTAAATAAATAAATAAACTGACTATAACAAGGGTTGGCAAGGATGTGGAGCAACTGGAACTCACACACATCTGGTGGGATGCAAAATGATACAACCATTTTGGTGGTTTCCCATAAAGTCAAACACACACCTACCATACGATCCAACTGCTCTACTTCTAGCTACTTAACTCAAAAGAAACAAAAGCATATGTCCACACAAAGAACTGTATATGAATGCTTATAGCGATTGTTTGTAAAAGCCCAGAGTTAGAAACAAGCCCACGCATCAACAGGTGAATAAATAGAAAAAAATGACTGAGGTAAAAAAAGAAATGATACAAGTGGGCTTATTGACAAAACAGCAAGAGACTCACAGACATAGAAAACAAACTTACGGTTACCAAAGAGGAAAGGGGGCAGGGAGGGCTAAATAAGGAGTCTGGGATTTGCAGATACAAACTACTATGTGTAATAAAGGTAAACAACAAGGTCCTAATGTATAGCACAAGGAACTACCTTCAATATCTTGTAATAACCTATAATAAAAAAGAATATATACACACACAGCTGAATCACTACACTGTACACCAGAAACTAACCCAACATTGTAAATCAACTGTACTTCACACATACAAAAATACTGTGGCATATCTAGAAAATGGACTGCTACTCAGTAATTTAAAAAGACATGAATTATTGACCCATGCAACAACACGGGTGAATCTCAAAATAATTATGTTGAGTATAAAAAGACAGATCTAAAAGAATAAGTACTGTATGACTCCATTCTTTTAAATTTCAGCTTTACTGAGGTAAATTGATATGTAAGACACAATTTGTACAAAATTCTAGAAAGTACAAACCAATGGATAGGGACAGAAAACAGATCAACATTTGCCTCGCAATTGGAAACGGGCAGAAGAGATGGATTACAAAAGGGCACTGGGAAACTTTCTGAGTGATAAATATGTTCATTATCTTGATTTTTTTTCATTTTCATTTCTTTTTTTCTTTTTTTTTAATGGAGGCACTGGGAATCAAACCAAGGACCTCGTGCACGCTCAGCATGCGCTCTACCGAGCTATGCCCTCCCCTCATTATCTTGATTATGACGATGGTTTAATGAGTGTATACACTTGTCAAAACCCAACCAGACTGCATGCTTTCGACGTGCAGAGTTAAACATGTACAGTTACATGGACCTCAAACTCGAAATGAATAAGCCCAATGACTGAGCACTACTGTCCCCATTTTACAAATACAGAAACTGAAGCAAAAAGGAACGAAACACATTGCCTGAGGCAGAAGCCTCACGCAGCTGGGATCCAGCCCACATCAGCCTCACACAGGACTCTTCGTCTCACAGCTCTCCGCGCCCCCAGGGGTGGCCATACACAGCACTCCTCTAAAGCAGTGAGCCCTGGAGAGGTGGCATGCCCCCAGCACCATTTCCCTCATCAGCACGTTCAATCCTGCCCTCTCCTGTACCAAGGATCTGATGGAAAGAACCCAGGGTTTCTAGAAACCAACAACCTAAATTCACTGCAAGCTCTGTCTCATATCGGCTGGAGACCGGGCAAGTGACTTTATTTTCTTTCTCTTTAAAAACGGGGCTAATCTTTTCTAACCTGTTTCAGGTCCTACCTTAGGGCCTTTGCACAGGCTCTTGGGTTTGCCTAGAGTGCTTTTCAACACACTTTGTCTCCTCTCTACAGTTCCTTAAGGTCTTGGCTAAATGTCACCTCATAAGGCGGCTTCCCCTGACTCCCTGTGTCAGGGGACTCCAAGACCATTCCCAGGTTGGGTGATTCCCAAAAAGGACTCACAGGACACAACATACATGGTCATACTCATGGTTGAGATTTATTACAGCAAAAGGATACAGAGCAGAATCAGCAAAGGTGCATGGGGCGAAGATTAGGGGAAACGAGGTGCGAGCTTCTGAGAGTCCTCTCCCTGGGAATCCCACCGGACACACTCAGCTCCTCCAGGAACAGGGCGTGACAACCCGTCCACGCGCTGCTCACCAGGGCGGCTCATTAGAGCCCCACACCCAGGGCTATCACTGGGAGCTGCTCACACAGGCCCCCGCCGCTCGGCACGCATCAAAATTCCAGACGCAGAGAAGGAGCGTCGGCACACACCACACTGTTTGCACAAACAGTTTAGACACCATGAGTCAGTCTTAACTGTTCAGGGGAAGTTTAATATCAGAAGAGAGAACTGTTTACCAGTTAAGCTCCCAGACAGCAGCCAAGGGCTGACACTGCCAGCAGGCCTTTCCAAGGGCGCGTCTGGTGACCTCTTTCCTGCACGCCGCCCCAGACGAGGCACACTCCCCTTGAACGTTTTCTGGGTAGCTTCTGTCACACTTGCAATGAACTGAGTCGTGCATTAACTACTTGTGCAAATCACTTGTTTAATGTCTGCCTCCCTTCTAGGCTGGAAGTCCCATCAGAGCAGGTGTGGTGCCTGCTTGGCACACAGTTGACATTTAATTAATATATGATGAATGAATGAAGAATGAATGATCGTAAAGAGTCTAGCAAAGTGGCTGTCAGTAATGGACATGAGCACATGGCAGCTCTTCTCTCTTAAATGCTTGATTCTTGAGTATCTGGGTGGAAGATGGGTAGCCACGAGCAAAGAAAGTCAGAACTGTAACCTGGTGGACAGAGAGACAGCCTGGAAACGTTAAGACCTCATGGTCAAAAGTCTCAACAAGACGGACGAAGGTGAGTTCAAGGACTGGGAGCAGAGCTCCTGGACTCAACAGCGAAGATGAACCAGCTCGGACCCCAAGGGAACAATTTCAAGCTCAACACAATGAAAAATAAAACAACCCCATTCCTCTCTGGCCTTTCTTTTATCCCCAGATCCACGAGCACCCAAGAAAAGCTGAACCATCTAAGAATTCCCCTGGGGTGCCCACAGCATCCAGCTGCTGGGGTAACCCCACAAGCAAGGGGCTCCCACACACGAGGAAGCCACCTGTCTCCCAAGACCCCAGACTGGCAAGCCCCCAAAAAGCAGCAGTCCTAAGGGACAACAGAAGGAAAGAGTGCAGATGGGCAGATGTAAGGATTTCAAAAACTTGTTCCAAGTTATGGTTTGGTTGGATCTTCAGCCATTAGGAGAAACAAAATTTTTAAAGGATACTGAGGTGTAAGGATGACTCAATTATTTTAATACAGCCAGATACTTCATGATCAATATGAATCCTTGTATTTTTAATGTGAATCATTATTCAAAATATGTCACTGCTCAATCAATACAAAAGTTAAAACTCATCAATATTTAAATTTTTCCAATGGACATCTTATCATTCTATCCAGGAAAGAGCTCAGCAGATCACAAAATCCATTATTTAATCTTTCAAGTTTCAAAGTTCAGAATTAAACACCACAGCGTGTCATTAGCTGCCTGCACAGAGGCCAGGGCAGAGTAAACTGGAAAGGGGGGCAGGAGGAGTGGGTGGGGAACCTGCACCAGGGCCCTCAGTCTGATGTGGCCTCAGAAGACGGGAAGGCACTCGTCCAGCTTCTGTGTGTGGCTGGGCTTTGGGGAGGGCGCGGGGGCCTGAGGCCTCTGCCATGTGACCCAGCTTGGGGCCGAAGGCAAAATTACTCAGTTTGGGTGACAGATGAGGCTGTCTAGAGCCTATCTGCTCAACCCCCTCCAACCCTACCCTCCCGTCCTACTGAAGCCCACACCCTCCAATCACCCCAGGCCAGCTCTCTTGTCTCTAGATATCTCAATGCTATTTCAGCCCAAAATGTGATTTGTCCTCCTCCCCTTCCCATTGGCCTGGCTAATTCCTCCTCCTGGTTGAGATTTCAGCTTCAACATCATTCCAGGAAGGTGTCCATCTGGGATGGGTAAGTGGTTGCCATATGCGCCACTCAGGACTCTGTGCTCACCTTGAACACAGTATCAGTCTGGCTGTATCTCCATCACTCTCAACTTTCCTGTCACAGGGACTGGTCCTACCTGGGAACACCCAGGATGGTGCCTGGGACACAGGTGGGGCTCAGTCAGCATTGGATTGATGGATGGGTGGATGGATGGATGGATGGATGGGTGAATGGTCAGCACCCTAGACCCAGCAGCTTTCCTTGTGTCCCCGAGTCTGACTTGGAGGAGAGAGGCCTGGAGGAGGCGCAGGCCCTTGCAGGTGGTCAGAGGGTAACTCCCATACCTGGCTCAACCTTCTGAACAGGTATACACCTCCATCCTGAGGGAGTGTGGGAGCAGAGGAGTTGCTTCCTGGGGACTCCACCCAGGGGAGCTGGTGCAGCTTGGGGTGGAGAATGGAAGACCGATGGGGGCTTTTCATTCTGAATCCAAATATTCAATCTGATGAGAAGAACCAGGCTCAGAGCTCCTGAGGGCTCACGGGTAAGAGGACAAAGGTGCAGACAGCACCCTGAGTAGGTTTAAGGGCACCAGGAAAACGTCCCCAAACAAAAATCTCCTCCCCTTTCCCTGGTCAACTGGTCGACCCCACTTCTCTAGGCTTCCACAAATAAAGTCATTTCTTTTGAGCCTGAGGGTCTTGGTTCTCTCAGAGTTCACCACTAAACCGCACAAAACCTGGGGAAGCAGACGTTACATCTTCTCAGATACAGACTCACTCATTCCACACACACCTGCAGAGCCCGCCACTCCTTCCAGTCATCATCATGCTCCCCGACAAGGACTCAAGGCTGAGATGCAGGGGATCTGCTTAACAACTACTGCTGGCAAAGCCTGAAAGACCAGTCAGCAACTATTGGGAATCCCCCATTTGCCACATAAAGTATTGACTCACACATCATCCCCGCCTTCAAGGAATTTATAGTCAAGTTAGGGAGAGCTAGAGAATAAATGTCCACTGAACAAGTTACTGCTGCTCAGGTGCCGTCCACACACCACATGAAGTTTTCTTAAAAGAAAGAGCGACTGAATGGCGCTGAGGATGTGGAAGAGGCACAGGGAGGAGGGGCATTCAAGTCAAGCCCAAAAGGATGAGTAGGACGTTCCAGGCATGGAACTTGCACCATCAGGAGGGAGCAGGAGCTGGCCTCGTCACATGTCCCCATGGTGGAGGGAAGATTGCAGCAGAGCAGAGGTGACTGGAGGGAGGGGGTCCATTCCAGGAGGAGGAAAAGGAGCACAGAAAGAGGGAGGAGGATTCTAGAACCTGTGTGAAGGCACATGTGCCACAGGGAAGAGCTTGGCCCACCCAAGGAACAGAGAGCGAGTGGGCAGAGAATGGGGAGTTCACAGCACACACGGCATCTTCAGCAGGCTGAATTGTTTTGCCTGAAAGGTGCTGACGTCCTAAACCCCAGTCCCTGTGAATGTGGTCTTATTTGGAAACTGAGTCTTTGCAGATGATCATTTTAAGATGAGGTCATTCATGGAAGCAACTTAAATGTCCATCAACAGATGAATGGATAAAGAAGATGTGGTATACATATATACACACTGGAATATTACTCAGCCATAAAAAAGAATGAAATCATGCCATTTGCAGCAACATGGATGCACTTAGAGATTATCATATTAAGTGAGGTAAGTCAGATGCAGAAAGACAAATATATGATATCACCTATATGTGGAATACAAGAAAAATGATACAAATAAACTTATTTACAAACTGGAAATAGACTCACAGATAGGAAACAAACCATGGCTACCAAAGGGGAAAGGGGTGGGGGGAAGGATAAATTAGGAGTTTGGGATTAACATATACACACTACTATATATAAAATAGATAAACAACAAGGCTCCACTGTATAGCACAGGGAACTCTATTCAATAGCTTGTAATAACCTATAATGGAAAAGAAGCTGAAAAGAATATATGTGTGTGTATATGTATAATTAAATCACTTTGTTGTACACCTGAAACTAACACATTTTCAATCAACTATACTTCAATAAAAAATTTTTTTAAAAAAGATGAGGTCATTAGGGTGGGCCCCAATCCAAGATGACCAGCGTCCTGATAGACATGGGACAGACACTCTTAGAGGGAGAAGGTGGCCACCTGCAAGCCAAGGAGTCCTGAGGCCCCAGAAGCTACGAAAGAAGGAACAGCTCCTCCTGCATAGCCCTCAGGGGGAGCCAGACCTCGAGACAATGAACCTGTCTTGTTTAAGCCGCCCAGTCTGTGCTGCTTTGGTTCAACTGCCCCAAGAAAGTAACTCAGTGTCTATCTCACCACACAGCGGGTGGAGGACCGTCTGGGGTCGAGCAATGCAGGGCTTGCTGGCCACAACAGGGTCTCCAGTTCTGTCCTGGGGAGACCTGGAAGCTATACGGGGTCTTGACAGAAAAGTGACCGTCAGACTTGAGCTTTTACATAATCGCCCTGGCTTTCGTGGGGACAGTGGCTGGGGTGGGGCAGAAGGCAGACCAGTAGGGGACCACTGCTGTGTCCAGTGGGGACAAGAGTAGGAGAGAGGTCTCAGGGATGGGCCAGGCTCTGGCTTTAGCATCAGAGAAGGTGGTGGAGCTCAGGATGGGCGAGCTGGGCAGTGTCACTTTCAGCATCAGCCTCGGAGCTGCCTGTCTCCAGCACAAAAGCCCCCGAGGGAGGAAACCCACAGCTCCTACCAGCCACTCACTTCACACGCCTTCCTGAGAGCTGATGTGGACAGAAAACGAGTGGGAGCTTTCTGCACCCCTCATGGTGAAGGGAGTGGTGTCTCCGCAGGAGTGTTAGGTGGAGAGGAAGAAAGACAGCTCCCGTCCCCTCTGTGCCTTGACAGGTGCTGTCCCTTGGCCACACGTGCCCTTCAACCACCCGCCGAGGAGCCTGGACAGATTCTGCAGGGATCATTTGAGCATTCTCTAAAAAGCACCTGCTGGCTCCCAGGCTGGTCCTTACAAGTATGCACCCCCTTTTTACATTCAGCCTCGCGAGGTCTGTTAGCTTTCATTCCATGCACCCTGAGCCCCTTGGGGGGCGTGTGTCTGACTCATCTGTGGGTGTGGATCACTGGGTACACATAGTCTGGCACATTCTAGTGAACTCTAAGGGCAGAGAGCAAGGGGCAGGCAGGGACGACAGGGAGAGTTTATATGGCCCTTAGGAGAGAGCAAGACGCAAGACTGGAGGAGGAGGAAGATACAAGGAATTCAGCTCCTGTAGGGGAAGCGGGCGGAGCCTGCATCCACTGCCCACGTGGAGCCACTCTTTCAAAGCATTTCCCTCGAAGGGCCCCTTGGAGCTTCCTGCTCCGCTGGTTGCATTCCCACCCGTCCTTCCTGGAGCAATCCTGAGGACGCAGGTGAGTGCCTGGCAAGCCACAGAATAAGCCTCGTCACCAGGAGAAAGCAACATCAGTGAGGGGACCAAAGGACCAAAGCAGCATCTTCCCTAGACAGAGCCTCTCACCCCATCAACCCCCCGCGAGACTCAGGGACAGAGACTGACTCCCAAAGGGCCACCAGGCATCCACCCCATGGCTCTCTTCCCTCCACTGGGGGTCACTCACCATGCCTGAGACCAACAAACCAAGTACAAGGAGTCCTCCTGGAAAGGAGCTTCCAGAACCAGTGTGCGGACTCTCCTGTCTCAGGCTGGGAACCCCAACCCCACGAGCAGAGAGGAGGAGCAGGATTATGTCTTGCTCTTTCCAGCAGCCCCTTCAGGGCGGAGTTGACCCAACATCCCAATACCCCGAGAATGCATTTTCTCAAATCTTCAACGACGCAGCCCAGTGATCAGGGCCTGCCTACCAGTGCCCGTGCAGCAGCAGAGGGCAGTCAGTTCACCGTCAGCGGCTGTGGCTTTCATGTACCTTCTTATGCATGAGCGACACCCACGGCCTCAAGGACATCCTAGTTCTCTCAGCACTGACTGCTGCCCTGGGGGAATGCACAGCGTCCTCCAGGCACCAGGACGCTCCATCACCAGGAGCATCTCGTTCCTGACCACCGTGCAGCTTTATTTAATCCACCTTAACCACCTACTACATGTCGGATATCATGGCCTTTGTTTTATGTCTCCCTACGGTTTCTATCAGGATGTCCTACTGGTCCCCACTGGGTCTCTTTCAACACACACAAACACACACACACACACACACACACATAGCTCATCATGTTCTTTTCCATTTAAACCCAGCCCTGGGCCAGCAGAGCCAGGGTGACTCAGTGGCACAGAAATGCTTGGAGACCTTTGCTTCCCGCTTTACTCAATTCTCCAGTCACTATGCTCAACTCTTGGAAGACAGTTTATTCCTCCAGTTGTGGGCACCAGGCCCGTAGGAGGCTGTCTGGATGCTGACCACCCGGCAGAATCGAGGGTTTTTCTTAGCTGCCAAAAGTGACTGAGCTTCTACAAAACAACCCATGCCCTTGACATTTCTCCTGAAAGCAGGTTTACTTTCTTTGAAAGATAATTTTATGGAATGTGTATATTGCATCTCATATATTAATCAAAAGTGTGGTTCTGAGATTGTGATTCTGTCCTGGATAACATCAGAGATGTAGAAAACACTGTATCTGCTAAAAAAGACTGTCCAAGTAAACCTGCGGGCCTGGGAAGGATGTCTGCAAACTGTCACCAGGTCTGGCCTCCACTCCGCAAAGGGGCAGTGGGGCCTGGGCTGGCCTTTGGAGTCTGTGGCGGACAGATCCTAAGACACCCCCAGTCACCCTCACTGCCTGATGCTCAGACCCTCCTGGGATCCCCTCCCCTCCAGTGGGAGGAGAGCGTGTGCTTTGCTCCTAACCAACAGAATACGGCAAAGGGGATGGGACAGCACTTCTGTGATTAATTTACATAAGTTTGGAATCTCTGCCTTGCTAGAAGACTCTCTGTTGCCTTCGTGACTGACAGGCTTTGATGGACAAGCAGCGATGTGGGAGGGAACCAAGTGTCAAGGGGCCGAGCACCTCCGTCCCACAGCCTGTGAGGAATCGAATCCCAACAACTATGTGTGAGCTTGGACGCAGGTCGTGCCCCAGCGGAGCCTTCATGTGAGACTGCAGCTCCTAGTGAAAGACCTTGAAACAGAGGAAGAACCCAAGCTGGCCCGGAACTGCTGACCCATAGAAACCAATGAATATGTTCACTTAAGCCGCAAGGTGTGTGGCAATTTTTTATGCAGCAGCAGAAAACTAACACCATCAGACAGGTCTGGGTCCAGTCCTCAGTCCACCATTTACCATCTGTGATCTGAAACAAGTCACTCAATCCCTGTGAGCCTCAGTTTCTTCATCTGTAAAATGGTGCTAATTGTACCTACCTCAGGGGATGGCTGTAAGGATTACATGGGAGAACGTATCAAAAGGGTTTAGAATTCCTTAAGCCAGATGTTCTCCGGGTTCTCTGAGGGAGCAAGCCTAATGCATCCAGGGAGCGCATGAAATTAAACGCTCTCCTGGAATATGTGCATGCAGGTACGCCTGACTGGGACACTGTGCTGTGCACCAGAAATCGACACACTGTAACTGACTACTCTTCAATAAAAAACACAAACAAAAGAAGAATTAAGGTGAAAATTTGAAAAAAAATTATCTCCTGGGAATCATAATGGTACCAGCTAGGTACCCTCCTTGAAAGAACTGAGAAAAATCCACACAGGGCACTTTCTGGATAGCTTAACCCTCTTGTGGACCCCAGGTAAGAAAGGCCGCAAGTAAGTATCGATGAACGGTCGCTATATCTTTCATCACTGTTATGTGTTACATCAGCTGCCCTGACTCTCCAAAGGTAGAACAGTAACGTCTGTTCTAGAATCAAGGGGCCTCTTCTGAGCCCCCTTTTTTGTGCTACAGAAGCAGTTGCCTACTCTTTCTCCGAATTAGCCCAGAGGACCCCCAGAAGACAGACCTCAGAGCGAGTTAATGACAACAGCAGCTCCTGCCAAGGATGAGCATTCCTCACTATGTTTTGGGCTCAGGGGTTCTTCCCAGCTGACTCTCTAGGACTCAAATCTGGCAGGGCAGAAACAAAATAAGCTGCTGTTGCCTCTGTCGACGGCAGTGCTTTCTGAAGGATTACATTGGTTTGGATGGGAAAGCAGGAGTGGAGAGGCTCAGGGTTCTGGCGGTTTGTGGCGCCCAAGTTTAACGCTTTGAGTTCATGCATGTGTGCTTCTGAGACATCTCACCGACACCTCCTGCGCTGGATTTCATCTGGCGCTCAGCGCAGACGACAGCTGGACCTAAAGGGAGGGGCAGGGGTCTCAGCAGTGCCACTGCGGCCCTTCATTGGTTTTTTGGGGGGTTCACTGCATCCAAGGAGTCATTTTAATGAAAGAGATCAAGTGCTAGCCAGTCTTCAGAGAAAACAGTAAGCATTTAATCCTTTAATTTCTGAAATTTGAACTGACATCAGGGGTCCTTCAAGAGCTCTGTGAAGTGAGGCGATTTCCTGCGCTCTGGACCCCAGGCTGTGCGGGAACTGCACAGGAATCTGGGAAATACAGAAGTTCCTAGCTTAGCAAATTATGTCTCATTCCACACCAAGATAAACTGTTCATTATACATGCCACACTCTGCTCTCCAGCATGAAAATCAGCTTCTGAAGTCAGCTCACCTTCCAACAAACACGGCTTGTTATACAAATGGGTCTGCATTCACCCAGTCTGAATAGCAGGCTCTGCATTATGTCAGCTCCTGCCGTCAAGGTCTCCCGCCTCAGACCCTGACACGCAGATGGTCCTGGTGCCGCCAAACCACATCCCCCACCTCTGATGTTCTGTGCACGTTTGCAAAAGCCAACCAAGCACCATTTATCTAACACACGGGGACGTGCCTTCTTTCACAAGGAAAAATATCCAATAGTGTGTGAAAACACAGTCATCAACATTTCTGACTCCAGTAAACCACATTTGGATTAGAATCAAAAGCATCAAAGACCAAAGGGGGATGCTAAGAATTTGAAGGCTGACTTGGACCCATTACTCCTGGACAAGGAGAACCTGGTTCAGTCAGTACCCTCAGATGACAGGAGGGACCCTGAACATGTGGCTCAGCCATCAGAGATGGTTGCATGCATCCAGAGATGATCGTGGTCATGTGGCATTTGGAGCAACGTCCTGGGACCAGTCAGCTCTCGTCCAGGCATGGAAGCCCACGAAGCTTGTTAGGGTAACACCCGGGCTGAAAGTGCTGGTTAAATTAGCTGAATGCCTAGTGAGACCCTAAGGGGCTGGGATGCAGATGGAGACACGGAGACACTAAGCAGGAAAAGGAAAGAGCCACCTGAGAAGGGTACACCCAGCAGGGATGAGGACAGAAAGGCAGCGTGAAGGGCCTGGAGGACAGACACAGGAAGGAGGCGTGGCTGTGAAGAAGTGGGGAGGGCCTGGGATCAGGAGCAGGTGAAGATGAATGAGGGCAGAGACATGCAGATTTTTCAGTGCAGTTCAAGCCCCCTTCATCAAGAAGCCGGATGAAGCACCTCCCCCACTCCCTGTATTAAACCCAAAGCCTAAGGCCCACCCCTGCCCAGGACCGGAGGGCGGTCAGCAATGTGTGCCTGGGTCCATTAGCGCCTGCTCAGGAGAGCCAGCTGCCACTTTTTCAGGAAGTTTTTGAGCTGGTTGGGTTTTTTAACTGTTGGGAACTTGAAATCAGCCTGGGGAGTGTTCACACCATGGAAACTGGCAAATGCAGCAAGTTGGCAACTCCGCCCCACCCCCACCCACTGAGGATGTACCAGCACCTCGTCTGTCCGCAGGTAGTAACGACCCTACGAGGGCATTTCCATCAGTTGTGACTGTGTGTGGACCAAGAGCCCAGTTATGCTTATTCTCAAACCTGTTTGGGCTGGCTGCATTTTTTTCTTGTTATTCTGTAAGTAAATAATGTATAGAAAAATGAAACATGAGTATAAAAGGAAGGCTGGTTACTTCTGTGAAAATGAAGTCCAGTACTTAGAAAGATCCAATACAAGTGAGTTGCTTAAAGAATGCTGCCAAGCTGGGGGATTGCTTCAACCCTAAAATATTGGTCAGAAAACTCTAGACAGATCCTGTGCTCAGACTGCTTCAGAAGTGTCCTGAGGGGTCCCCTCCACTGTGAAGAAATCTAAATTGGAAGCAGTCGACAGGGTATTATAAGGTGACCTGCGAAAAAAGGTGGAACTCACCCTCAAACAGCAGGCCCGCCCTTGGGGAAACCAAAAAAAAAAAAACTTGGCCCCAAGTCAAAAGACACTAAGTCAATACCTATTCATAGGTTTTAAGTTAAAATTCTTAAGCCCTGCACCCATCCTGATTCTCTAAGTGATTTTTTTTTAACAAACTGATTAAAACCAGCTGAGTCAGTGGTCAAGCACCGGACATGGTGGAGGAAGGATGGGGGTGAGAGGCAAGAAAGAGCCTGCAAGTGTGACCAGGGAAGAGGACTCTGGAAGCAGGAGGCTGTGAAGGCTCCTTTTCTGTGTCAACTTGATCAGGCCATGGAGAGCCCAGAGATCTGGTCAAACATTCTGAGTTTGTCTGTGAGGGCATTTTTTTGGAATGAGATTAACACTTGAATTGCAGACCAAGTAAAGCAGATGGGTCCCCAGAGTGTGGGTGGGCCTCACCCAATCAGTCGAAGAATGAATAACTAGAATGAAAACCTGACCCTCCCACGAGTAAGGAGGAACTCCTCCCATCTGCCTGCCTGCCTTGATCGGGGGCATCAGTTGCTTCCTGGCTTCTCTCTTTCCTGGCTTCGCTTTTCCTGCTGGCTTTCCAACTGGAACTTACGCCATCAGCTGTCCTGCATCTCCAGTTGGCCGACTGCAGATCTTGGGACATGTCAGCCTCCATAGTCACGTGAGCCAACTCCTTATAATAAATAAATTCACACACACACACACACACACACACACACACACACACACACACACGCTGCTGGTTCTGCTTCTCTGGAGACCCCTGGGCCACAGCAGAGAAGCCTTCCCTGACAGCTTCCGGATATGGCCACTCCCTCTCCCATGCCCCCCGCCCACCTCCCTCCCACCTTCATCATGGCACTGTCTTGTCCCCTCTGTCACCATGGTCTGTGTGTCTGCAATTCCCACTAGACCTGGGCTCTATTCACAGAGCTGGGCCCCAGGGAACCAACGAGAGAGGACTTGACAAAGGGTCGATCAGTCTGTGGGGTCAAATATTGCACAGGTCCAGGGGAGTCAGGGCAGAGGGAAGGTCCCACCCTGGGCACTTGGCTTGGTCCCGGCCATGCTGGGCGGGGCTGGGAGGAGCAAGGCTCACGACTGATCAAAAGAAAGGCCCCTGCAGCCACCGGGCCAAGGTCTCCTGTGGTTCTGTCACTATTTCACCCTCCCAGACAGCCTCTGACCCAGAGTACAGAGATGTAGAAACTGCATCAAAGTGACTTCACTTTTGCCAGGCATTTGGATGCAGAAAGCACTCACCTCTTTTTGTCTGTTACATTTTTGAAGCACAAACTATATTGCTAAAGCGAGAGAATATCATTAAAGGTTAATTATGAGAAACTTAAAGGTTATTTTTGCATATCTCACCTCTTGGACAAAAGCTTCTTCCTCATTACCATGTTAGAATATAAATTAATCCGAAAAGCATTTAAAATGTCACAAACTCCCTAACTTTATCGGGATGTGAAATTCCATGAATACGTATGTGAGGCCCTGGTCTGGCTGCAGTGGGAGGTCAGCTGGAGACCCTCCTTCCTCTCTCCACTCTGGGGTGCTCAGACCTGAAGCCACTAGGGCCCCAGCCCTTCTCCACACCCAGAGAGTTGGGTCAGGATGGTCCTGCCCGAGGGGAGGGAGTGAGGGAGCATCTCACGCTCCTCTCTCCAGCCAGCCCCGTCTGCTTAAAGGGGCCACGCAGGCTGGTTTGAGCCCAAGGCCAAGGGCACAGGTGGGAGTCCCAGCCCGAGCCCCAAGCTGGTGCTCAGCCCTCGGCAGCCACAGTGCTCGGGCCCCAGGGCCTCCATCCATCCTGCCCCGTCTCTGGCTTCTGATGGAAAAGGATGGTTCTGGCTTTAATAAAGTGAGACTGAGTTTCACTGAATAATTTATCTGCACACATTGCATTTCAGAAGGTTGCTGCTTCTCTTGCTGATGCTACACTTTCCTGAACCGGGAGCCCCATGGAAGGCCCAGGAGAGAGAGGGCTAGGGTACCCCAAGGGGAAGGCATGAGGCTCCCTGGAAAGGCTTCCAATGAATGCAGGCAAAGGGAGAAATACGCGGGAAATGGACCAATGCCGTCAACAGGGTGGCCACACGAGGGTAAGAGGTCCGAACCCAGGGTCCACTGCCCCTGCCAGGAAGTGAGTCCTGGGAAGTGGGAGAAATAAGCAAATGGCCCCTGCAATCTAGCCCCACAGCCCGATCTTTCCAAGACAGCAAGGGGAAAAGGACCCTGGAGAAGTGGCCTCCCTGGGAAACACTGGGCCAAAGGGGACAATTCAGCTCCGTGTGCTCGCTGCCCTGCTCTTCATGTGTCAAGGACAAGAGTGAAAGGGTTGGGGAGAGGATACTCGGAGATGTGGGGAGACGCATGCTGGGAGCAGGCACAGATGCTCCACTATCTCCCCATGTCTTGCCCTGTGCTTCTCTTCCAACTGGCTGCTCCCAAGATGTGTTTTTTTTCAATAAGCTGGTAATCTAGGAAGTTAAAAAAAATGAGAGTGAACTGGGGACTGTTGGCCCCCAAAATGTCCTGCCACAGAGGGAGACAGAAATGAGAGGGGGAGCGGGAGGGCCCCCAAAACTTATCAAGAGCAGCCGACATCTGCAGGCATATGAGGAGAGAAGGAACTAGAACCCAAAGGAACACCTGACCTTGATCAGAAGATCTGGGGGTAGCATAGGGCTGGTCAGCCAGCTGGCTTTGGGCAGCTGTGAAATGGAAGTGACAGCCTCTGCCTCCACCAGCCATCAGGAGGAGACACAAGCTGGTGGAGCTGCTCCTGGAAGGATCAGAGAACCAACCAAAAATGACTCTTAGGAAGATTATCAATAGGCACCTTGAGAGAGACAGAGGGAAAGGTCAGTCTGTGCCTCTCAGGGCACACAGTCCCGGCACCTGAAAGTAAGAGGACGGGTTTGAATGAAGCCAGATGTGAGAGGTGACCAGAGGCACCAGCAATCCTGCAGCAAATGCACAGGTTCCCGAATCAGACAGAGGCCCCCAGAAACCCTGCCCAGCAGCCCCTGCACAGAGCTCAGCTAACGAGTTAATGAGACACAAACACCTCCCGACAGAGAGATGCCCACACACTCAGCCCAAAAATGAAGGTACATGAGGATCGTAGATCACAGGACCCACTGCTGGCTTTGGAGGGCTCGGCCACATGGTGTCCCACTGAATCTTGGCAGCAGCCCTAGGAGATGGGTGCTCGTAAGTCAGTTTTACCGGAGCAGCGGGGTGGTGGCTGAGGGGAGGCGTGGGGTGGGACTCAGGGATGAAGCGACTTGCCCACTGGTCATCTGCTGCCACAGAACTGAGACGGGCCCAGGTCTGCCCGTCTCTAACATCCACGAGGCTGCCTGCCCAGGAAAGCTCTCAGAAGTCTTCTTCTCAATAAAAAGTTCCACCAAACCAGCAACAATGAAGCCAGGGCCACAGGAGGGGTGGGAGGCAGAAAGATGCCCCACCAAAGACATCCACTACCTGATATCTGGAACCAGTGACTACGGTATGTCACATGGTAAAGGGGAGTTACGGCTGCTAATCGGCTGACTTTATCGGAAGAATAGTACCGTGGGTTATCTGGGTGGGCCCAGTGTGATCATAAGGACCCTTAAAAGTGGAAGAGGGAGGCAGGACAGGAGAGCAGAGACAGAGAGAGGGTCCTGGAGATGCTACATTGCTGGCTCTTAAGATGAAGGAAGGAACCGGGAACCTAGGAGGGTGGCGCCCCTAGCGGCTGGAAAGGGCAAGGAAAGGGATTCCTCCCCAGAGCCTGCAGGAGGAGCCAGCCCGGCTGACACCTCGCTGTTAGCGCGGTGAGCCCGCGCCACGTGTCTAACCCGCAGACTGTAAGGTACCGGATGTGGGTAGTCTTAAGCTACGTTTGTGGCAATTGGTTACGGAGACAACAGGACACCACTGCAGTAGGGATGCAGGTAGGGACAGGGGCCTCCCGAGAGGCCCCAGGCTGGGAGGGACCTGGGGTTACTTTCTGCTGGCATGGGAAGAGGACTGACCAAAGGGGAGCATGGACAAGCCCGAAGCTCAGTGCTGTCCCTCTGGGGTCAGAGGACAAACCAACCTCCTGGAAAAGGCACAGTCTGAGCCTTCTTGTAACAGCGCGCACTCACAGGCCCTAGGTGAGCAGCAGCTGTCTGTGAAAATGGCCTCCCAGGTTGCTGACTAGGTATTACAAGAGGACCCGCTCACCCCTGCAGCAGGGCTGAATAATTCATAGCGGACTTATTTGAATGAAGCAGCAGAAGGCAAGATGCTGAACTGGGTCACGCCGGCCCAGCCTGCTTGAGCAATTCAGCTATTAGGTCATTTTAAAACAAAAGGGATGAGCTGTTGAAAGGATTAATTATTGGCTTCTCAAGTCTCCTGAAGCACAGTGGCTAAAAATCATTGCAAATCGATGTCTATTAAACTGCCTCTGAATATTCCAGCCCTTCAGGAAAAGAAACTTTTAAAAAGGAAGCGGGGTGGGGGTGTTGAAAATTCTAATGGGTGGGGATAAAGGGTTACTCAGTCCAGAAAATGCGCTCTGCTCCTTGTTAACAGAAGGCCCCAGCAGCTCCTGGAAGCAATGAATGCGTGGTATCAAGACCTCAGAAGCAAATTAAGCCAACACCTGGAGCCCAGGAACACGACCCAGGAAGGAACGAAATGCATCACTTGAGAGTCAGATAAACTGGATGCAGGAACACCTCGGGCTGCCTCAAGCCCATTTCAGAATGACCTAGGCTCCGTTTCCGGGCGGCCACACGCGGGAGAGTCCCTGGAGCCCCCATGAGGAATCAGACAGAAGCCCACCCACCAGTGACAAGGCCAGGCCAAGCCAACCCCACGGTGGGCTTCAGACCCCACAGCAGCTCGGCCAGAGGCCCCTTGAATCACCCTATCTGGGGTCCGTACGAGGAGGGAGGGCGGGGCTGCAGGGTGGGGCCAGCTGGGATTCACACACACACACACACACACACACACACACGAGGCAGTCAGCCTTCTCACTCTGACCAAAAGGAGGGCCGTCGTCTGCCCTTTTTTACAGTAACATCTTTTTTTTTCTGTTTTGGTTTTTTCGGGGGGGGATGGCGGGGCGGGAAAGGTAATTCGATCTATTTATTTATTTTTAATGGAGGTACTGGGGATTGAACCCAGGACCTTGTGCATGCTGAGCAGGCACTCTACACTGAGCTGTACCCTCCCCTCCTTTACCATAACATCTTGATTCTGGGGTGCCATGACCACGGAACGTCCCTTTGTCGAGATCGCTCAGAGAGAGCAAGTAAGTGTCAAAGCAACTAGGAGTGGCCGCCTGGAACGAGCACCGTGTTAGGAAGGCTTCTGAGGCTGGATCCAGCTCTCAGGAACGCGCTATCATGATTCGTGACGTCTACCCTGGGCACTGATGGATTTTTCTTTTTTTTTTTTTGCATCCGGGAATCCAAGTCAGCCATTTAAGAAGAAGGAAACTTGAGTCCCAGAGAGGCAACGGCGCTTTGCCAAGGCCGAACAGAGAGTGGGTGGTTGATGCCATGATTAGCTCTGCGGTTACACTTGGCCTCTCTCACCAGTCTCCTCGTGACACCTGAGTGTGCCAGGCAGCCTCCAGGCCCCCAGTGGCCCCTGCCTCCTGGAATTCACACCCTGGTGTGATCTCCTCCCCTCAGTGTCGGCTGGACCTAGTGCTTCACTTTTAAGAGACAGATTTCAGCAAAAGCAGTAGGATATTATTTATGAGACCAGATTCCAAAAAGACTCCTGTCCTCCCCGGCTAAGCTGCGCTCATGAAGCAGGCTGCCGTACTGAAGAGGCCTGTGCGGTCAGGGGCCGGGGTGAGCTCCGGCCAACAGCCAGGAGTTACTGAAACCTCCAACAGCCCTGCACGTCGGGTTGGGAGTCGGTCTTCAGAGGGGTCTGCAAGAGACGCTGAGGCAGACGCATCCAGCTGAGCGGTCCTGGGTTCTCGACCCACGGAAATGGTGGTGTGATAAATACTTGTTATTGTAAACCACTAAGTTTACGAGTAAATTGTTATACAGTGACAAATAACTAACACAGTGAGCAATACATCATTTTTGCGTGCATAAATTAATGAGTTTGGGGCTCTGAGCTTGGCCTGTGCAACGTTCGACTATCTTGACAACCACCTCCTATTTGAAATCCCCTCCTCTGCTGCTTGTGGGGACGTGAGCTCCCATAGTTTCCTCTCCCGTTTCATCTCTGAACTTGTTTAGCCCAAGGATGCTTTTAGGTAGTTGAGAATGACATGAGACCTCAGGCCACCCCTCTGCACAACCGCAGAGACAGAGGTGGGGAAGCCTCGGGCTGTGTGCGCACAGAGTCCAGGGACACCTGGGTCATCTGAATGGATTCCTGGTGGGAGAATCATAGTAAGTCCACCAATAACACACTCCACTTATTTATTCCTCACAATAATAGGAGTTTCCCTATCATCGTTGCTTTTATACAGATGAGGAAACTGAGGCACAGAGAGTAGGTAACTGGCTGCTAATAAACAGCAGAACTGGGATCCAGATCCAGCCTGGCTCATGACCACCACGCGCCTCAGCGTGGAATCTCTTAAGTGGCCCCAGGTGTCTCAGCCTCAGCACTAGTGACATCTGGGGATTTGGGACGAGATAATTTTCTGATGTGAGGGGCTGTCCTGTGCACTGGAGCCTGTTCTCCAGTGTCAGGGACCTCCACCCACCGGATAGCCAGTAGCAAGCCTCCTCCCACTGTGACCATCACAAATGTCTCTGGACATTGTCAAATGTCCCGAGGCGGGGGCCACAACCACCCCCTGCTGAGAACCACTGCTGTCACGTATAGGAAACAGCCAGCATGGCCCCAGTGGCCCATCAGGGTGACCCTGTAGATGGTTCTGCTCATGGTCCCGGGAGCCGTGCGAGTCAGAGGAACAGAGTGTCTCCCCTCAGACAGACACACAGCAAAGAGGGGCACCTGTGCCCTCGAGGACAGCGTGAGGAGGAGCTCTGCGTCCTCATCCAGCCTCTGCTGGCCCCGCGCGCTGCGCACAGGCGAGGACGTCCTCGGGGCGACGCTGTTCTCTCCAGGACGCTCCCTTTCTCGTGCATCCTGTGGCCTCCAGAGCCTTAGCATCATTTACGCCAAAGCCACCAATTAACTGCCCCTCCCTGATTTCAGGACAGGAAAAGTCCCAGCGTCGTCTCCTCTGTCCCCATCAGGGTGCACCATCCCCCACCAAAGTTCACGGTTTTCTGATTGAAATTCACCCTTACAAATGCTGCTGTGCTGTTTTCCCCAATGAAATCAATTGAATCCAATTGATCTTGGCCCCGTTTTGCATTCTTCCTACAGCTCTATGTGTGTGCGAGCACAGGTGTGCACACTACACACACACACACACACACACACACACACACACACACACACACCAGGCTCTCCTGTACACGGTCTGGGAATTACTCCCTAGTTATCTCAGATACTCGTGACTCGTCTCTCCGATTGGATTAGGGGCCATGTTTTCCACCGCCTTTGCACCTGCACGGTGCCTAGTACAACCCGTGCACGCAGCGGGCACTCAATAGAGGCTGGTGGATGGATGCTAGACATCACGGAATTGCATTTCAACGCCCCCTCTCCTCGCCCCACCTGCCACCCAGCATCTGTGATGGGACAGGCCGTCCCTGGTGGCTTCCACGCCACCTCCCCTGAGGCAACTCTTCAATCTGCGCATGATAGGATCCTGCCCTCCGAGTTAACAAGACCACTGTCCCAAACCAGATCAAACCCTGGTGCCTCCCTGCGTCACATTCAGAAAGTAGAAATATTAAGCCAGCTGCCTGTTGGAAGCCACTTTCCAAGCCAATTAGGGATAATTTTTGGAGAGCAGGTTCATGAGATGCAACGTTAAATGCTCTCTGAAATGAAGGCTTACCATAGGATCAACTTCTTCAGAGCAAAAAATTTCCCTGGGAAATTGTAATGAACACTTGGCGGTGCAGAGAAAACTGTTCCACTGAGTTATAAATACTCCCAAGTGCCCCGCTACTTGGGGCGGTTAAAAAATTATTTTAAAGCACTGAGATACTGACGTGAGGAAAAGCACTCAAACATGAGTCAGAAAGACCTGGGCTCTAGTCCCAGCTTCCGTGGCTAATTAGCTGAGCGACCTTGGGCAGGCAGTAGAATGTCTTAGACTCAGTTTCCTCACCCTTGAGCGGAGGGAAGTGACTGGACGGCTGGACAGGAGAAAAAAGGCTGTTTAGTAACTCGCTCTCTCTCTCTGCCTCAGTATCCCACTGACTTTTGCCCACTTTGCAGAACTGTTGTGAGGATTAAGATCCCAGATTTAAAGGGTTTTGCAAGTTACCTACAGCCTGTGAGGTACCAAGAAACCTTCAGTACCGATTCATGAGTCAGCGCTCTAAGCAGATTTACAAATTAACATGACATAAAAGGAATCAGATAGCTAGAAAATACAAATAAAAATTGAAGCTGCAGTTAACCCTTGGCTGAGATCATTTATAGACAGGAGATCAAGCATCTCCTAAAACTCCATGGGAAAACCCAAAGTGATTTTAAAATCGACTTTGAAGCACATGCATTGATCATTCTTTTACCAGGATGGATACCCTCATCACCTTTGGTGTGGGCTGATATTAAATCCTGAACAAACAACAAACAGCTCGGAGCCACAGCCCGAGCTGTGAAAGGACCCCAGATCTGCTGTTCCTGCACGCCCAGCGCACCACTGGGAACCAGGAACGCCGTAGGAGAAATCCCTACAGATTCCCGTGCAGTCTTCCTAAACTAATGGCAATGTGACTTCTGTGAATTCAGACACTTATCCGGATGATGAAGCCCTAACTTTCTGGTAGGGGGTAAACTCACAAAGCAATGACCTTAACTTAGTAAATTAATTCCAAAGCACAATTGTTTTCAATCTTCATTTAAAATCAGCCTTCGTTAATCTAGATTTAATGACATAGGAAATGGAAATTCCCTTAATAAAATAAGTTATGAATATTTATTATCCCATTTTACCTGAAAAATTGAATAATTCATCAATTAACTTTACTATTAATTATTTAACGCAAAATTAATAAACTGCAAAACTCTTACGCATCCTTGCAGACCCTCCGGCGCTGGGAAAGGAAATTAAGCACCAGAGAAATGGTGTAACTCTGGATAATTCCAGACACACGCTGATGGGATACATGGGGTTAAGGGTGGCATTTTTCTTCAAGAGGCAGAACCAAGCGTCTCACTGTCTCACTCATGAAGTGAAGGGAGACTTTTTTTCTCACCTTGGAATTTTGTACCACAGCCAAAAAAGAACTCAAAGTTTGGCAATGATGGCAAGAGAATATTTCATTCGTGCATCCTCCCTGTCATCCAGCCCCATCACCGGCATCCTCAACATTTTTCTCACACGTAGATGGGCCATGATGGGAGGCGATCACGGCCAGCCGATCCCGCACCCTGGAGGTCACGTCCTTCCCAAAGGACCCCGTGTGGAGGGGTGGACTGAGCACACAGACGTGAGAGCAGGAGCCAGCAGTGAGTGCAGGGGGGCAGAGGGGTGGGTGGCATGTGGCATCAGCCAAATGCTGAGCAGTTAACCTTCAGGGGAACCAAAGCCTTGAGCGCTGAGCCACAGAGCACCCAGTTCACCAGAGCGGAACTGTGAGTTCCTCAGACTCTGCAAACTCAGAAGTTCAGTCCCGCAGTAACAGCACGCAGACACCTTCAGACAAATGGTGCCTCAGTCTTTCCATCACTGAAGTGGGTATCTGCAGAGGCCAGCGAGTGCGCCCTCCTGTTCCTCTGTCCTTCCAGTTCATTCTCCACCTCCAGGGCCACCAGGACAAGGCTGTTCATCGCATCTGCTCATTTAACTGCCCACCTCAAAACCCTCCAGTGGGCGTCCCCTCATCCAGCACTATCCCTGAATCCTTGGCGTGGTCTCCACGGCCCTCCCTAACCTCAGCCCTGCCTGCTTCTCCCCACTTGCACTGCCTCTGGCTGCCAGGACTTTGTCTGCTCCCACACTTTCCTGACGCCCTCCTGCCTCAGATCTGCACAGGCTCCCACAGCACAGCTGGGAACCACGTGCTTTCCTCCTGCCTGGCTCATCCCACCCCCAACACAGACTCACTCACACACACTCACTCACACACACACACACACACACACACACACAGAATCCTGCAGGTCTCTGTCCAAAGCTCAGCCCCTCAGGAAGGCAGCCTGATCGCCCCGCCTGCCCTGCCTGCTGAAGGGACAGCCCTCACCGCAGGGTCCACGCAGCCCGCGGCAGTACCGCCACTCTTGTCAATTCTCTGTCTTGCTCACTGTGACATCCACGAAGCCCAGCACAGCGCCTGGCAAGTCACGAGCAATCAACAAGTGTTCACTGAATAAACAGACCAACAGAAGCAGACTACCAACACAGGCAGGGACAGTGTGGTTCAGGAGGAAAAGACACACACGTCACCCCCCAGGAGAAGACAATACGCCTTCCCCACACAGCGCCGCCAACCCCCAGATTCGGGGGCTGCATCTCCCAACGTCGGTGGAGCGAATTAATTACTGTGAGCCTGTGACATGGGGGGCAGGAGAGCCGTGGGTTTGTGTGTGTGTGAAAACATATGGAAATGGCACATTTCACGGTGACACTGTGCTCCGGGGGAGAGGCAGACATGGCTCATCCTCGTTCGCGCCTGAATCGTTGCACCTGTGTTGTGCTTTCCCTAATTTCTTCGCCTTCCTTTACAACGAGCCCCTTAAACTTGGCAGTGGTCTGATCTCCCTGACACCTCAGCCCAGGTGCCAGCTGCCCTTTTATGTACAAATCCAATGCCATCACAGACAGAAAGTTCTTGTGCCTAAAGAATTCTCCAAAAAAAAAAATTGGTCTCCAATTCCTACAGCCCTTGTTAGAGCAGTGGTGAGAATCACAAAGCAGCCAGCCCAGAAGCACCCCGGCGAGTCCCCTGCCCTCAGCACAGCCGGGACCCTCCCCCTGCCTGGCGTGCAGCTTCCCGGGGCCCCAGACTCCAGCTCCACCCAGCCCCCCAGAGTCACCTCAAACAAAACAGCTCAGTCAACCGTAAGTCCCCTACCGGACGGGGTTGGGGCTACAGGTATAGAAGGATTTGTCTCTTCCAGGAGAGCTCTTCCTCCACCTAAAATGTCCCAGCCTTCCTCCTTATTACATCATGGACTGAAAAGAAGGAAGTTTTCCCCAGAAATTTTTTCTTAAAAAACAGGTATGACATGTAGTGTGTGGGCAATATAGTTGATAATTATTTGTCTTCGTATGAAGGCATATAGTAACTGGACTTACCGTGGTGATGAGTTTGAAATGGAGAGAAATCCTGAATCCTGCGTTGCTGTAGGTCAATTACACTTGGAAAACAAAGAAACAAACTTATAGAAAACGAGGTCAGATTTGTGGTCACCAGAAGCGGGGGCTTGGCCAGGGTGGAGGGGATTGGATGAAGGCGGTCAAAGGTACCACCTTCCAGTCACCAGGTAAATAAGTACTAGGGATGCCGTGTATAAATGACAGAGTTAACACTGCTGCCTGTTATACACGCAAATTGTTCAGAGAGGAAATCCTGAGTTAGCACAAGAAAAACATTTTTCCATTTCTTTAATTCTGTATCTCTTTGAGATGATGGATGTCCACTAAAGTGACCGTGATGATCACTTCGTGATGTATGGACATCGAATCATCCTGCCGTACATGTTAAGCTCAACACGGTGCTGTGTGTCAACTGTATCTCAAAAAGCTGGAAGAAGAAAAGGAAACAATAACTGAAGTGGCATAGTACGTGTTGGGGGTGTTATGTATTTGTACCTGTTGTGTACTTCTGTATATGTGTAAAAGTGTACTTGAGTGTACTGTGTATTTCTGAACGTGTGTGAGTCCTGTGCACACAAGTGTACATCTGTACGTGTGTGTCATGTGTGTATGGTACGCGTGTCTGTGAGTGTGCTTGTGTGTGTTGTGTGTGGACATGCACTTCTGTGGACGTGTGCCCATGTGTGCGTTGCGTACTTGTACCTGTGTGTGTGTGTGAACACACACCATACAAAGTAAACGCTCACCTGGCAAGTGAGAAATGCAGCAAAACTAGAGAACCAGGAGAGGTTTCATTCCTTTGTTTTTGGCTTATTTTGACTTTTTTAAGTCCCATAATAGAAGACTAGACAACCTAAGAATAGCAAACACAGCACTGCCTCCGAGCCAGACGGGGAACAGAATTTCCAGCTGATTTGAGAACTACTCATTTCACAGAAAAGTATGAATTGCAGAAAGCGGTCTGTTCCGAGAATGTGCCTTCGAGCCTCGCGATGCCACCAGGCACGCGGGCAGCCCTGCAGCGAGCACCGATTTATTAGAGCAGAATGGATCCATAGGAAAGACCACAGATGCCAATCCAGACCAGCTACAGAAGAACCAGACGATCCTAATTTTCCAAATTCAGGAGAGGGGAGTGAAGATGCTAAGAATAAACCTGTCGGCAGGGGAATGGAAGTGAGATTACAGCCAGTGGACTCTGACAGGGGAGGTGCCCATCTACTGGGTGAGCGCGATCGATGCCAGTGTGCTGTTTCATTCTCAGAAACAGTCTTTGCTGCCAACAGGCGTCCCCCGGGCAAGCAGCCTCTGGTCGGCGTGCCTGTACCCCGGCCGCACTGCAGGTGCCCTGATGGGAAGCAGCCTGCCAGGAGACTTGGACGATCGTGGAACATACCTTTGTGGCCAGGCAGAGACAAAAGGGATCGAGGTACCCTTGTCAGGTGACGTGCCTGGCATACTGGATGGCCCTGGCAGCATCCCAGGACCCCCAAAATTCTGCCCAGGGAGAAGCCATGCCTCTTGCACCAATGCCAGATAAAGCTCTGAGCCAGGGGTGCTGCACTGAAGAGGGTGGGGGCCTGGGGGCATGGTGTCACCAGAGCTGCTCGCCTTTCGGGCCCTGTCCCTGCGTCCGAGAAGCGTCAGCATCCTGGCGACAGGGTATCCTGGGCCTGGAGCTGCTGTGCATTTAGAAACCTCAAAACTGCGTTGTGAAGCGTTTCTTTCTGCAGACTGAAAACAAGAGAAAGAGAAAAAGGCACGAGAGTGAAATGGCAAGTAAGATTGAGAGTGAGCCTATGAAGAGAAGAGAGGAAGAGAAAACAGGGGAGGAGGTCCCAGGCGGCCTGGCTCCAGCGGTGGCCAGCGAGAGGACAGGGCCGCTTGGCGTGAAGCGCTGAGCCCCGGGCCTCCGATCCAGCGACAGTAGAGGGATGACAACGGGTATAAACCCACAAGGACAGAGCAGAGGGGAACAGAAATGAGAGAGGGCCAAGGACGTCAGCACATTGTAGAGAGATGGAGGGCAGGCGCCGTGCTGAAATGACAGAGTAGAAGCAGCTAAAACCCACGTGTCCTCGACGGGGCATCAGGGAAAACAAGCCAATTCGCCGGCAGATCCCTGGGAAGATCTGTGAATTGGAAGCCTCAGGTACCAGCGAAGCAGAGGTTTGGAAAGGGTGGGAGGCAGGGGGAGGCTGCAGGTCTGTGCAGGGAACAGTCAGACCCTCCATGGGCCCCACATACCTCCAGGCACTGAGCAACCACCCAGCCTCTGCCCCTACTGGATACACTTTTATTCTCTGGAGAAAGAGACCCCAAAAGACTCTGAACTTGGAAACAGCAGAGAAGAGGCAGGAAACACGGATGCAAACCAGGAGGACCCACTAATTACTGGTGAAATTCCAGCCCCTCCCTGCCTGGCTCCCGACCACCAGCAGCCAAGCCAGCCCCAACCACCAGGCAGCACTAGACACTCTTCTCTGAAAATCCGAATGGCATCTCCAGACGTCAGCATCCAGAGATGCTGAATCTCAGACTCCCCCAACCAGATGCTGGCTACCTCCCCCAGGTAAGGGAAGCAGAGGAGATGGCAGAGTGAGAGAATAAAGCCTCATTTAGCACACAGGGATGGACATCAAGTGATAACATCTGAAATTGACAAATCAGGAAATAACAGAATAAACATACTGAGAAGTCTGGAGGTAAATATCAGACCTAAAAGAATTGACAGTGGACACCCCTGAGAAACAGAATTGAGCTGTAGGGCAGAGGGCTGCTGTTTCTTCTTACAAACCTTCTAGGACCATTTGACTGATTCAATCATGTGCACATATATTTTGGATAAAAATGAAAATAGTCAACGAAAGTGGAGCTTGGAGCCAGAAACCGGCAGCTGCCTAACCCAGTGAGATACGAGACACAAACATCCACTGCCCTCCCCTGGCTGCCTCCCAGGAGGGAGGCCCTGGACCGGCGGCACTCCTGGCTCAGAGAAGTGCGGGGGATGTGATGAAAGCTGGCACGGCCAGCGGAGCCACTTCAGCAAGCGGCTGAGCGCAGCAGAGGACACACAAAACCCGCAAGTGTGACAGTCTCCCCGTGCCCACTCACAAAAGAGGCAGCCACTTACAGTCTGTGCAGCCCGAGACCTAAAGACAGCCCGGGTCTGCTCCCAGGGGCACCAGGGACAGCCAGTGCCTTCCTGCGCACAGAGGGGAACTGGTGAGGTGGCCTCCACCATCTCCTCCGGCTGTGACACTCTGCATTCTCTGATTCTGGAAAATGAACTGGAATCTGGGACAGACCCACTTTGATACGGAGGCTGGGGATTTCCCCACCACCACCGAGACACCAGACGCTTTATCGGGATCTGGGTCACAGCTAACTCCCCACCTCACCCAGAAACATATCCCACCCACAGGACCCCCGAGGCAGATGTCCTCCAGGGTGGGGGGAGTCCAGGGAAGCTGGGGATCCTCGTGGGCCCTGAGCCAGCAGCCACCCTCCACCCCTGCTACCTTTGCTCTTTGGTTAATGATAATAGTATGGACTTCATCAAGAATTTGCTCAACACATTCGGAAATGCTGAAATAGATGTAACATGACACATCGTTTTGTTAATTTAATAGCAGGTCCCCAATTCAGCATAATGCAGAGGTCACCACGTTGAAATCATTGCTGACCTGGTTTATTTCCTCTTTTGCAGCGCCAAAGAACAGAGCCCCTGAGACGATCTTGGTAGAAAGCTGCCCTCCCAAACTCTGCCCCCCAGTAGCACCCCCTGCACACACACGCACACACACACACACACACACACATACACACAGCATCCCCTCTGCCCTCGCTCGGCCCAGCTGCACATAGCTAGAGACAGCTCTGGGAATCTTTTTTTTTAATTATTGTAAAATATATGTGACATATAAACTTTTCCTAGTGTGCTGTCCACTGGTAATTCACATCACTGCGCAGCCATCACCAGCCCCATCCATCTCTAGCACATCTTCATCTTCCCAAATCGAAATTCTGTCCCATCAAACATTCACTCCTCTCCCTTTCCCTCCAGCCCCTGGCAACCTCCACTTCACTCTCTGCCTCCGAGACTCTAACTGTTCTCAGTGCCTCATATAAACGCAACCGCACAGCATCCATCCTCTTGTGACTGGCTTGTTTCACCGAGCACAGTGTCCTCAGAGCTCACCTGTGTTGTGGCTTGTGTTAGAACGTCATGCCTTTTTAGTTCTGGGAACTTTTTAAGCCCCCAAATGGGATCTCCACAGGATGTGTGTCATTCTCTTCTGGCCACTCCAGCAGGCTCCCCAGGAGCGGCGGCTTCCTTAGCAAAGTCCTGTAGCTGTGCCAAGGAGCAGACGCCCTGGAGGTGGTCAGCAGGTCCCTCCTGTGTGCCACTTACAGAGGACCTGCCCTGGGACCAGGCTGGTGCCCGACGAGGTTGGCTTCCTCGGGGGAGCACCGTGCCCACACCCCGACACCACCACCCGGCCCCTCTCCACTGGGCTGTGCAGGTGTGAATCTGCCGCTCAGCCACAAGCCCGCACACCGCCGTGCACCCCCACCAGCGCTCCCCCTCCTCTGTGCACGAGCCTGCCATGCCTGTGACCACTAAATCTCAGACGACTGACGGCAAAGAGCGTGGGCTGCGGAACCCGACGGTGAAGGTGGCTCCCTGTCAGTCGGTCTGTTTCGGGGGCTCCCAGGAAGAGGTGAGATCCAACAGACGGGCAGGTTGGGCTGGACGGGGGCATTCAAGGGGAGGTCAGTGGCCGAGTGAAAGAGGAAGTCGGGGACACGGGAGGTGTGTTTGGAGAGCAGCAAGCCGCCCCCTAAGAGTAGAAGCTACTTCGCAGTGGGGAGTCAAGGAGAAAGATCGAAAGGAGTCGGGGTGCTGAGTCAGAACAAGGGCCTGGACGCAATACCAGACTTCATCTCGTGGGAAGTCTCAGAGCGTTTCAAAGGGAACAATGAGGTAACCAACGGAGCGTTTCAGGGAAACCAGCAGGAGGAAAGGAGCCCAGGCTGGAGAAGGGGGCAAGCCGTCGGAACTGTTTCAGTAACTCAAGCAAGAGGCAGGCAGTGAGGGCCAAAGCTGGGGGGGGGCAGGAAAGTAAGGATGTGAGTGACCGCTGGAAACACTGGCAGAACCAGTAACTAATTCCCTTCAGGGCACAAAAGTGAAAGAGGGGTCGTGAAGGATGCCAGGTGTGAGCTTCGGAGTCTTTAAAATGACGTGGCTCTTCTGAGAACCAGGGAAGTTAGAGGACAGGAACAGAGCAGACGTGGGGGCAGGGGCACGAGGAAGCGTGATGCATTTGAGATAAGATGACATCCAGGTGCCCAGGAGAGAGGTTCCGACTTGGGGAAGGTCCCTAGAGAGTTAACAGTCAAACCCTGGAGTTCTTGGAGTCCTGGGAGGGAGCGCTTTGGAGGAAAGAGCAGAAGACCCAAGACCTGGTCTGGTCACCAGGGTAGGAAGGACCCAGCATGGAAGACACAATGGACCTGTGGGGTCCCGAGAGCCCGGAGAGCGAGGGTGGGGCTCTCGCTGAGTCTCCTTGAAACTCAGGCCTTGCTTTTCCTCTCCTTTCCTTCCAGACCCTCCCTCTACTTGACTCTTACTGCTTACTGACCAAGAAGCATTTGATGATCATTACAGGAAAATTCTATCACTAGACCTGTAGTGTTTCAGCTTGAAGGTGCTACCTACATAAATTCAATTACTTAATTAGATAATTGACAGCATTTCCTGCCTCCTTGTAACTGGCACACACAGGGCTCCTGGGAAGGAAGTGCTCCCAACTCCCCGCTGAGCATTGCCCTGCTCCCAGCTTCCAAGGAAGGCTGCACGTTTCCCAGGGGAGGAGAGAGAAATTACTGGAATCACTACATTTTGCAGCCCACCTGCCTATGCTCTGCTGGACTCAGCTCTGCCCTGTGGGGGAGCTCTCCAGACTGCCTGCAACTCGGGGGCTAAATCCAGCTCAGGAGGCCAGCAAGGAACCCAGCCGGTTGACCTACTCAAGCCAAGCTCACCAGCAAAAGGAGGCTGGGTCTCCCGGGTGGCTCAGAATTCAGGGAGATGGGAGGAGGGAAAGCAGAGTGGAACGATCTATGGGGCCACCTTCAAATCTCACACCTGCTATGTGCAGGAGAGTTACAGTATCAAAGCTAAGAATGTGTGCTTTGTAGTAAGACCTTCCTGTTCTGGGTTCAAATTCCAGTTCGAACATTGGCTGTACAATCTTGGACAGAGAACACACCCTCTCTGCATGTCAGTGCTGGCAGTGCTGTTGAAAGGACTGAAAAGCACAGTGCCAGGCCCACAGAAGTGTCCCAGAGCCCAGCACTAGGCCAATCTGTACAAGACAAAAATAAAGTAGAATAAACCCAGAGCTCTTTCTTCACAACCTTCAGACTCACGTTTTCTACTGCTGACTTGTTTCACATATACACACTGAGCACCTACTGTGCGTCCAGCAGGCACTGGGGACGCCCCAGGAACAAACAGACCAAAACTCCCTCTCCTCGTGGTGCTTCCACTTCGTGGGGGAGGAGGTCGGATAATGAAGAAGTGAATCAAACAGAATAAATAGGAGAGGCACACCGTGTGTCCGGAGGAGCTAAGCGCTCTAGAGAAACAGGAAACAAGAAAAGAGGAAAGGGAGTCTGGCTGGCTGGGAGGCGTGCGATCTTCAATTGTGTGTTCAGGGAAGGCCCCACAGAGAAAGTGACACCCAAATCCAGGCCAGAAGGAGGAGCTGGAAGAACATTCTAGACAGAGGGAGGAAGCTCTTAATTCCAAGTTTCTAAATTCACCCGGAGGGGTGGGGAGCGGGGAGTTCCCCGGGGTCTCCACATGTTACAGTTCTAGTGCTGAGCACACAGCAAGTGCCAAATAAAGACGTTCTGAAGGGTGATTTTTCAAGCTGCCATTTCCAGAAGGTCCCAGTTGCTGATAACACAACATGCGCTGTTTAAACATTCAGCCCTCAGCCCTGTCGTGGTGCCGCGCTGCGCCCGGGGCCCCCAACCCTGGGAGCCTCTGGGTAGCACACCTCATTATTAGACAGGTGAGCGGGGCTCCCGGGACCGTCTCTGTAATTGGGGCAGGATCTGAGCAAGGGCTCTATTTATAACCCCCAGCCATCAGCAAGCCACGGAGACCAAGGGTAGGTCCCTCTGCAGCTCCTATACCAACATCTATATGTGAACTGATTACAACGATTAATTTAACAGGGATTCCTCCACACAAACAATGTATCCTTTTATCAGGAAACGCTATAAATGTCAGTGGTGCAATTCATTTTTATTAATTTTCTAAAATGAAATTAACAGTGGCGGCGGCGGCGGCAAACAGAAGCTGCATTGCCTTCTCGTTCAGCGGAGTGTTGGTGTCATTAATTCCTTAATACCAGGAGGCCGGTTTGTGTGAACTCAGCAGTTAACCGCACCAATTAATTCCAATACAAGAGATGGAAGGGGGAGGGGGAGAGATCCGAATGCAACTCAACAACTAATTTAGGAAGGTGCTCGAACAACCGCAGCAACTTTTCCTCCTCCTGGGACGAGAAGCTTTCAAGTGTAAACACGGGTTGGATATTATAACACTAACAGGAAACGTTCTGTCTTCACCCTCTGTCTTTAGGAAGAAATTCGTCCTTCCGAAGCCTTGGAGACATTGTGGCAGGTGCCTCCAGCAGGCGAAGGCTCCTGCAGCCCCAGGAGGAGACGAGAGGGACGATGACATCCCTGTGCGTGGACACAGACCCTCAGAGCATGCAAAGCGAGATCACAAACGTTATCTCATTCAATCCCCAGAATGACCCTGTGAGGACAGGACGGGCATTGGTTCCGATTCATGAATGAAGAAGACAAAGGGGAGCTTTTAAAGGGGCAAAAATGACTTGCTTAAGTATCAAAGCTACGGGCCAAGGCTCAGACCTGAATTTGTCAATATGGAAACCCACGCGACTTCTCTTCTGCCAGGTGCACCCCTAGTGCCTTGGGACGGAAGCCTCTTGGCTCTATTTATACTCCAAGAAGGCATGACCGTGAGTGACATTCAGTTCTCGATGGAAACCTGAATTCAGACTGAACCGCAAGGCAGAGTCCCCGCCCTGAAATGTCCTTCCGTGGGTCGTGCAGTCAGAGGGCAGCTGGAGCAGGACATGTGCCTGTATATCTGAAATCAGATGTCTGGCCTGGGACGCGTTCCAGAGAATCTCACTCTCCAGCTAAGCAGAAGCTCTTTCTTTCCACTTATATTCAAGGAGTGTTTGGCTGAGGAGTGAAGGGCGTGTAGAGAGGCTGGAAGCTGCTTGAGATGAGAACCGCTTGTTGGGAGTCAGGAAATGGTGCCGAGGCAGAAATCAGAGTCCCTCCGCCCAGAGAAACTAGGGCAGCCAGCGGTACCCAAAGTGAGGTCCCAGACCAGCTGCATCCCATCCCCTAGGAACTGGTGGGAAGTAACGGGGGCTCGGGTCCCCCAGCAGACACACTGAATCAGAAACGGGGGTGGGGCGCAGCAGACTACTTTAACAAGCCCTCCCGCTGACTCTGATGCCTGCTCAAGTCTGGGGATCCTGCCCTGGAAGATGCCCCCAGAAGAAAGGAGAAAGGGGTGTGCCAAGCTTTCCATCATAAGGGGCAAAGCTGTGCTCGCCAAATAGTACACTGCACCCCATTCATTCTCGCCTTCCCCACTCCGACCCCACTCTAGTGAAGAATGTTCTTCTTGGTCTCATTCTCGCCGGGCCTGGCCAGGGGAATTGCTTTGGCTAATGGATTTGTGAGCGGGTGTGACATATGATGCCACATCCAGCATCCTATCCAGGGGGCTTCACTGTGCCTGCATGGAGTGCCTTGGGCTTTAAACCTCTAGGATCCGCCATGAGATGCCCCAGACGGGGAAGGGGAGTGGGCGGGGGGTGGTTTCTCAGCCTAGGTCCTACAACAGAAATTCACATCGAGTGGTCCTGAACCCAACTCAACACCGCAGCCAACCCATAGACCCATGAGCAGGAACTTATTGTTTGTTATAAGTCACTTAGTTTGGAGATTGTTTCTTACAAAGCATTGTCACATCAAAAGCTGATTGATACAAACCATTTGATTTTACAGCAAAGGAAATCATGGCCCCAGAAGGCCGAGGAGTTGAAGACATCCTACAGAGGGATTCAGGATGAAAGGTAAAAGGATCAGAGTCAAACTCTACTCCCACCTGGGGGTGCAAATCTCAGGAACTAATCTTTCTTTCCTCCGTATCCTCTGACTTCTTTCAATATAGAAATTTTTGTTCTCATCTAATGAATGCTAACCAGTAAAAACCTAAGCCTTGTAAAGAAATATTTTAAAGAAACTTCTAGACCGAGTAAACATCTTTCCTTCATGGCTCAGGAAGGATGAACAGGTCACACTGATGGCCAAGGAGGCAGAGGACACACTTCCCACCCCTTTCCCTGGTCTCAGTGAACAAACTTGGAGAATTTGATGCTTCTGGCCAAAGTGTACAGACGGAGCTTTCTGCCTCTCAAATTCAAACCCGCAGCCCAGTGATCCCGGAAGCCACACTCCGGCTAACGCTGCTCAGACTATTAAACACCTGGCCCCTTCATCACTGCTAATAGAAAAACTGTGGCAGTTGGAAGGCAGAGGCCATGTACTTCCAAAGCTCTAGGATATAACAAACCAAAAACGAACGAATGAGAGCTGAGGAGGAAAGAAGAGGTACCTTTAAAATAAATGTTCAACCTCAACTTCACCATTCTTCACGAAATAGCATCCCTTGCTCTGGCAGACCGCAAGTCAGCTGACTCCTCACCAGGTCTCCCCGCTCCCAGTGGGGAGAGAAGTTCAGAGGCCATGGCGGTCGGCTGGCTCACAGGCTTTTACTGAATAACAAACTGCAGACTCAGCCAGTGCTTCTGATCTGGGAGCTCATACCACCGTCGATAACGACTTTACTTTCAGTTTGGGCAACAGGCAGCAATGAAAGTGGACAGTTTAGGTAGTTTCCCTATTTAGAAAGTAAGTTTCTGGAGAACACTGGTGACAGGTGGGCACTTTCCCAAAATAAACTCCCCCTGACTGTCCTGCCTGCTTGCCCAAGCCTTCCCAAGCCCCCCGCTGAAGGACCCAGCGTTGAGCTAGCAGGTGGAAATGTCCAGGGTCCATGATGGCAGCTGCACTGCTTTTAATCCATCCAATTGCATTCAGTACCACAGGCGTAGGTCAGTGAGTGAGACCTCAGTGTCACAAGCTATCAGGCACAACATGGCATTTTGAACTTGGCGGTGAATTGACTGGCCAAATCAGATCATCAATGAAAATCAATCCATTTACATATTTGAAAAACTATGAGAGCTGGGACATTACCTGGTCTTAGGGGATGTGGTTAGCCATTCTTCGTGTTTCTCAAATGTTATTAAATAAGCTGCAATTTCCTGAAACAGAAGAATAGAAAGATAATAGCAACAATTAGCTCACGTTGGCTCCTGAGAGGTCAGAAAGTCTTTTCGTTGTTTCCCAGCTGCTGCCCTCTTTCGCAAGGCTGGAACCCCATCCCTGGTGGAGAAACGCTTGACTTGGACTGTGTTTCTATTCTGACTTTTTTTTTTAAGACCTTGCCATTCAACCTGCCATACGATAATCATCAAAGTGCTGGGTTTCAAAAGATGAGGCAGTGGCAAGGACAAAGGGATTTCTCTGCGGGAAGAAAACATCAGACACCATTTCTGATTCTAAATGTCATTAACTCGGAGGAGGGGGAAACACACGCCAACACCAGCGCCCACTCGTGCAAGGTCACGATCGGAAAGTTTAGCCGGGCTTCTGAAGCTGCACTCATCTTTCATCCTCGTCCCAAGAAACGCTGCATTCTCTCAGCTTGAGCCCCAATCCCCGAGCCAAATTGCACGAAGATTAAAAAGAAAAGAAAAAGGCCTATTACAGGGGGAGAGAGCGTGAACCTTTCCCACTACCGATCACTGCCGAGCAGAGCTTCAGGAAGAACAGCAGTGTCAGCAGAGTTTAAGGCAAAGATGGAGGAAATGTGGGCACCTGAAGGTAAATTAAATATTTATCAACACAACAACATCACTGCAGATAGAATTACTGATTTATTAATAATTTCCATAAAAAGCCAGCGGGTGACACCAATGTAAGTCATTGCTCCAGCTCTGAGGCATGATACGGCCCATTACTTCCAGCTCCAACTGGATCTGCTAACATGAAATTGGCAGGGATTTTAAGTTCAATTAAGGCTGGACTAGCACACGGTTCCCTGGATCTTGGTAATAATACAGCACCGATCTGCAGCCCTTGACGACCAGAGAAACGTGGAGAAGGGGTCTCCCTGCTCAACCTCCTCAGCAGCTGGGGTCGCTGGAGGCTCCTGGTTTTGAAGCAGCCCAGCCCCCTCGAGGCCTCGCAGCCTCCCTTTGCAGTTAGCCTCCTCTGGCCTTGGACAGAACGGAGTGGACATCTGTGACCAGAGGTGCTAAACTGGGCCTTGAAGAAAAAGAAGGGACTGTCACCCAAACCTGGTAAGCAGGGCAGGTCAGGGTAGAAAGCACCACCCAGGCCACATGGTATGAAGGCCACGGGTCCAGGTGGGGGTTGGGGGCCTCACATAACCACGGAAACCGGCCACCACCACAGGGCAGCCGGTGACTAGTAACCAGAGCCCAAGCCACCTCAGTGTGGAAGCCTGGACCTTTCACCAAGAACCTGGGAAGCAGAAACCTATGGCAAAAAGAGAGCTGCCTCATTGTACGGATTTCTGTTGTTGGTGGCAGCTGAAGACGCTGATCAACTGGAACATCCCCGAGAGAGAACACATTCCATTTCCCTCTCCTTCCGAGATGTTTCCCCTAAGGTCTCACTGGAGATAGATGCCACCTCCTCTGGCTGGCCCTCCTAAAATTCACGGCAGAGTTGGTCGCCCATCCTCAGTGCTCCCATGGCACCTGGCACCTTCCTCCAAGTGTGTAGGATTGATCACTCTGCATCCTAATTGCTTGTCTACTTGGATAGCATCCCCACTGGTCCATGTACTCCTCAAGGGCAAGGAATATCTCATCACTGATGTATCCCCAGGACCTAACAGTGTCCTGATAAATGTTTGTGAGACAAATGAATGGGTGGGTGGGTAGAAGGGAGGGCCTTACAGAGAGAACAGCACATATAAGTATGGGGGTCTGAGTGTGTGTCCTGAGTGGGTTGTGTGTTTGTATGTGTTTATTATTGAAGATAGTTAGCGCTAGTGCTTAAAATCAGCCAAACCCAGCAGCTCCTGGATAAACCTTTACCAGTGACTTAATCAACCCTGAGTCATTGTGGGGAGGTGACACAGTGGCACAGTTGGGAGCACCTGCTTCGGAAGCAAACAGACCTGGCTTGGGGTGCTGGCTGTGCCACTCATGAGGTGCCTGACCCTGAGCACATCGCTGGGCTGTCAAGACCTCAGTCCCTACGAGACTGAGGAAATACCAGCTCACGGGCAGTTACAGGGAACAAAACTTCTTAACACCCTGACTGGTGTACAGCCACGACCATGATCATAGCTACCGTGACTACCGCTGTAAGGTCTCTGTGGTGTGAGCCGCCGGCAGCGAGGCCCCTGACGAGACAGCAGGTACCAAACGGTCCAGCTCAGAACCTGCTGGCACTGCTGGACCTGCCTTCGTCTACTCCCACCCTCCGCCCGCTCTGCCCACGACAAACCATAAGATCACAGCAACTCCTCGGGGTTAGTGGCAGTCAGTCCCTCCCTTTATCCATCGGTGCCCATTTGGTTGCACAAAGCACTGGGTGCAGACAGTGGCTGGAGGCAGTAAGTACATTAACTTTGCCACTAATTACGTGCCTCAGTCCATCTACCTGAACTTCAGGAGACCTGTCATCCAGAGGAACAGTCGATGCCAGTGGGGACCCCTCGCCTATGCCCTTGCCCAGGGTCATGCTGACAGCCAAGTGACCCTGATGGCCCAGAAGGACGGAGGCAGAGCATACCAGCCACCTCTGTGTGTACCACAGTGTTCCAAAGAGCCAGACTCCCAAAGAAGACCTTCGTGAACATCCCCCAGGCAACACTTGCCCCAGCCTCGTGGGGCCCCCACTACAGCTACTGTCCTTCAAAGAGAAAAACTCCCTGGACCATGTATTGCATTCAATATTTACTCTACAAATATGTATTGAGCACCTACTATGACCGGTCAGAGAATGAGGCCACTAGGAAGCCTGCCCTTCACAAGGCAGAGGAGGGGACAGAGACAAGGTACCATAATAGTGCAACGTTGAAGCTATCCTATCACAGGGTCACCTGTCCAGTCAGCTCTGCAGCCAGACCCAGCAGGTCATCTCGGGCCTACTGAGCTCCGTGCAAGCAACCAGAGGCCCCAGGAAACCACACTCATTTGGAAACTGAGCACTGGCGGCTCCCTTCTCCACTCTCAAGGTAACGAGGACGCCTCCAACGCACAGCCCCCTTGCTGGAGCGCCCACCCCACCTAAGAGCAGGCTTTCTGAGCAAAGGAAATGGAATGCTCCCTCCTTTGTCACGTTCGAGTTGGCCAGGCCCCCGGAGCTGGACTGGACCACCCAGAAATGCCACCGTGCTGCCTGGCTCCCAGCCGGACTCGGTGTGTCTGGGGCACCTGTCTACTTCCAGACCCATGCTCGCAGGCTGCCCAGTCCATCTCCCTTAGGCAGGTCTTGGTCTGTCTCATCGTCAGACCCTGCCAGGCCCTGCCTCCCCAAAGCCTCAGAACTTGCTGAGGAGATGGTTAGACACATGCCGAAGGGACTATATAGCACGGTAGCTGCTAAGCAGTGTGGCGCAAAGTGAGAACCACCAAAATTCAGAGGGAGGAGAGTCATCTGGGCTACGGGGGAAGAGGGACTTCACCACCTGTGTCATCGTTACCGTCATAACGTTGGTGGAGTGAGGTCCAAGGCCAGTCACTGCTCTGGGACTTCATGAGGGATAGTCTCACTTCATCTCCATCACAAACTAGGAAGTAGGAACCACGCCCACAGTACAGGTCGGGGAACTGAGGCACAGAGCAGATAAGTGGCTTGCCCAAGGTCACATGGCTAATCTCTGTAGAACCAGAAGCCAAACCCACACAGAGTCTGCACTCTCCACTATGGATCTGAATTTCTTAAAGAACTGCTACAATGTGCTCAGATGCAGAAAAGGAGAACCTGCGTGTGGACAACCATGCTTTCCCAACTCAGTACCAGCCTCCTGCTCCCCGACCCTGATCCAGAGTCCCAGCATTGCCCTGCTTCCCTGCAAGGGACCAGGAGGAGCCAGAGTGAGCATCTGTCAGCGGGAGTCCCTCCTTCCAGCAGGATCAAGCTCATCTCCACCCAAGAACCCTTGTATGATTCATGGGGTCATCTACTTCAGTGATAGGAAAAATTTATTATATCCAGAAACCATTTGCTTTATTTTTTTAATTATTTTATTTGGACTTCTTTTTCTAATTTCTGTCCTTCCAGTTTTATTGCGATATAGTTGATGTATAGTACTACATACTTTTGGGGTGGGAGGTAATTAGGTTTCATTTATTTCTTTATTTATCTAATGGAGGTACTGGGGATCGAACCCAGGACCTTGTGCATGCTAGGCACACACTCTACCACTGAGCTATACCACCCCCCCACTCCCCAGGAACCATTTGCTTTAAGTGTCTTACAATGTAGACAAAACAGCAAAGAGAGAGCAATCCATAAAGAAAAAGAATATGAAAAGGAGTATATATATGTATAAATGAATCACTGTGTTCTACACCAGAAATTAACACAACATTGTAAATCAAATATTCTTCAATTTTAAAAAAAGAAGAGGAGGAGAAAGAGAGAGAGCCGCTCAAGCTGAAGAGGGAAAGAGGTTTTGAAAAAAGCATCTTCAGTCCAACTGTCTGTCCTCCCCACCTCTTCCCCTGAAGCTCCGCCAACCTAGGGCTCTGAAGAAGGCAGATGGAAACACAGATCGGGGCCACCTCAGTTTCACAGGGCAGGAAACTGAGGGACAGAGAAAGTGAGAGACTTGTCCAAGGTCGCGGGCTTGCGGCTGAGCCAAGCTGGTACCTGGGACTCCGGACCTCCAGTGCGTGATGATCTTTCTCGCTGGCTTGTTGCCTCTCAAACTCAAGTCTGGCCCAGGAAGTTCACAGAGAGCTCAAACAAGAAGGGAAGTGAAAACTGGGACTCAAACAAAACGTGACACGAATGTTCACAGCAGCGCTGTTCACCATTGCCACAAGGTGGAAGAGCCCCAAGTGTTCGTCCGCAGACGGAGAGATGGACAAACGGAGTGTGGTCTTTCCACACAATAGACGGTTACTCAGCCGCAGGAAAGGAATGAAGGTCTGACACAGGTTACAACACAGGTGAACCCTGGAAACATGCTGAGTGAGAGAAGCCAGGCACACGAGGCCGTTATAAGATCCCGTTCATGTGAAATGTCCAGAACACATAAATCCATAGAGATAGAAGGTGGATTGCTGTTGCCCAGGGCTGGTGAAGGGGACCCCGGGGAGTGACTGCTAATGCATATGGAGTTTCCTTTCAAAGGGATGAAAACGTCTGGGAACTGGATCATGGTGACAGTTATACAACATCGAGAATGTATGAAATGCCACTAATGGTAAGTTTTATGTTATGTGTATTTCCCATGATAAAGAACAAGAAGAGAGGGTAGACCTCCAGCTAGGGGCAGCACTGGGGTGAAGGAAACGCCAGCCTTCCCCTCCTACAAGGTTGGACCCTAAACCCAAAGGGCCACCCCACGTGCCCGCAAGCCTCCCCCAGCTCCCCGGCACCCTTAGCATCTCTCTTTCTGGATCCCAAACACGACATCGATGCTGAGAGGAGCGACTCTGCTGTCAAGATGAAGGAATTCGCTGCAGGATCCAAAGCAAAGACTGCCCAGCTTGCAGATTTTAGATGCTCAGTTTGCCCTTTGGATGTTCAAACAGAAAAACTGCCGCCAAGGTAGGATGTCTCTGTGTGGCAAGCGCTCAAGGCACAGAAGGTGAGAGAATCCCCCAGGCCCTTTGGATCTGCCTGGCATCGGGTTTGGGATCTGCACTGACCCAGCCCCACCTAGAAGGACAGAGCGGGCAGGGCTGTTGAGCATCATTGCCCCCCCCCACGCTGTGTCCTCCTGCATCTCTGCCGTCAAAGTCATGCCAACCATTCATCAGCCAATTACCAGGTGGGGCTGGTCCTGTCTGCTCCCAGGCGGACGGCGTCTGACAGAGGACCACAAAGCCCATCTCGGTGGTGAGCCAGTTTGGGTCAGTGAGGCTCAGGGTCATCCTGGGAAGGCTGCCCCCCGGAGTGGTGGGTGGGAATGCTCGTACCAACCTGGCTCTTCCTACCTGTTCCCACTTCAGCCCCGATGCCCTGATACTCCCCATGTAACCTGCCTGGCCTTGTTCACAGTCCACCTCCTCCAAGGAGCCCTCCTTGCTGTCTCACTCCACCATGAACTGCAGCTTCCGGAACCTTCTCAGCAGTGGTTGCACCACTCCTGGACTTTCAGCACGCAGTGCTTTCTGTTGCTAGCGCTTCTGTGCATGGTGGTTCTCCGTTCCCAGTTTTGCAGTGTCTGGGGAGGGTCTGAGTCTCAGTTCCTACAGCCCTGTACAGCCCTGAGCAGTTCTGTATCCGGAGATGACTGTTGGCACAGTAGAGGTTGCGTGAACAAATACAAAGTTCTCTTCTAAAGGATGCAAACAGAAAGAGTCCACATCTGAGCCAACTCTTGCTACAAGCTGGGAGGTTGTTGAGGGGGGACATATACGGGCATAGTCGCCATTAAACCTCAGTGCCCCATGTGAAGAGGCTCTTCAGAAATGTTCTGCTAAATGCTCCACGTTCTGAAAGGCAGCCCCTGGCCAGCCCATTGGCACCAAGGCAGCGCTGTCCAGTAGAAACATACCATAAGCCACAAATACAAGCCACAGGGGTGATGGGCAAATTTCTAGGAGCTGTATTTTTTTAAAAAGTAGAAAGAAACAGGAGAAATCAATTTTAATAATAAATTTTCCAATATATTTTCTATTTTAACCCAATATGTCCAAAAGATTACAATGTCACTAATTTGTTAAAAAGTAGCCATGAGCATAGTAAACAGTCTCATGGTTCTGGGGGAAAGGGGGTGGGAAGGGATAAGTTTGGGAGTTTAAGATTTGCAAACATTAGCCACTATATATAAAAACAGATTTTTATATGTCCATGAATGACTGAAAAATTGTGCTGAACACTGGAATTTGACACAACACTATAAAATGATTATGAATCAATAAAAAATGTAAAAAAAAACAGATTTTTAAAAATTTTCTTCTGTATAGCACAGGGAACTATACTCAATATCTTGTAATACACTTTAATGAAAAAGAATATGAAAACAAATATATGTATGTACATGCATGACTGGGACACTGTGCTGTACACCAGAAACTGACACATTGTAACTGACTGTACTTCAATTGAAAAAAATAATAAGATAAAATAAATTTTAAAGCAGTCGTGAGCTATTTCACATTCTTTTTCATACTCAGTTTTCAAACCCTAATGAGTATCTTCCGTGCCTGGACCATCCCTAATCTGAGCAGCCGTATTTCAGGAGCGGGACAGCCACCTGCAGCTGCCACAGCAGACAGCGCATCTCCAGATACAGGCACCACAGGAGCCTGCAGAACACAACATGCCTGCGGGAGCCACGCCCTCTGCATCCACCGGGCTGATGTGTGAGTGAGGACGTTGCTGCCGCAGACACTTCCTTTGAAGCAGGCCCACTGCCCCACCGGTCCACCCCCGAGGTACGGAGCTGTGTCCTGCCTCTGCAGTGTGGACAGCTGTGCCCATTTGGAAGAGGATACAGGACTCTCAGAGGGGCCGAATTCACCTCCATCTCTCAGCCCACGCTCACCGTCACTTCCATTCCCTTTCCAGAAGGAGCCCCCCACTGAGGACACCCCATAGAATCATCCAGCCTGGAGAAACTGGCTTCCCCCTCAGCAATGTCCCCCGAAGTGGCCCTCAGAAAAAGGACAGGTCCCTCCCAGGCCTACCGTCGGCTGCCCCTGGGACAGTCCGTTCTTGATTTGGGAGTCCAATGTCAGTGAGACAGAAAGGCCAAACCCAAGTTTTTTAGTGCTTCTTGGGACAAATTAAACACACAAACAAAAACAGCAAGCTATACAGACATGTTTTGTTTCTTATTCTCCCGAGTCCAAGAAATGAAAATATCTGTGGTCTATAATCTCAGATATTCTGCACACACACACAAAATAGATCTTTCAACCAAGGGGTAATTTTTTAAAGTTTGTTTTTTATGAGAGTTCTGCACAAGGGTTTTATCTGTAAGGGACCGAAGCTGAGCGGGGAATAAAGAGCCAGGGCTCTCCCAGCAGCTGGCCCCAGCATCTGCTACAGCCGCAAAATGCAATTATATTACTCCCAAACGAGAAGTAAAAATATCTCGTTTCCAATACTCTTGGTTTTAAGACTCATACTTAATGTCCTCTGGGTATTTCAATGGTGCCAGATCCCTGTGTTATGTGCTTTATTAGCAATGTGTGAATGTCATATTAATGACTTCTAACCCGCATGTTTACAGTGGAAGCAAATTTTCCCAGAACCCACCACTCACTGCACTTAACAGAAAATAATTGGCCTTAATTTAAATAAATAGCCATTTCATACCCTACTCCCGCGTCCCTCACCGGCTCTCTCCAAGGAACCCCATGTACGGAGCTGGTGGGTCTCCTGCCCCATGATGAATATTCCAGCCCTGGGTCCAAGAGCACCATGGCCCCTCTTTATACATCCTGTCTCCGTCCACTGACGTACTTCCCGAGAGCCCAGCTGGCCAGGCCAACACCCTCTGCAGGATGTTCTGAGTCCCCACCCTCAGGTCAAAACCAACACCCCAAATCATGCCTTCCAAATGACCAGCTCTCGTTCTAAACAACAGCAGAGAGAATAAGGGTTTATGTTTTTTATTTATTAAGGGGTGGCACAGCCCCCGGCAATTTATAAGGGTGGTGGCAACTAAGATCTCAGGGGATCCAAGGGTGTCTGGAGGACTTTCTACGAAACGTCACACAGCAATTCCGGAGAAGGTCCTAACAGCCCAGACTTGTGGAAGAAGGGCCGGCTCGGTCGGCTGTCGGTTATGTAAACGTGCTAAAGCATCCTCATGACCATCAAAGTGCCAGTCAGAGCAGAAACAACGAGCTCTCATAAAAACAGTCAGAGGAAGATTCAGTGAAGAAGTAATTCATCCAGTCCTCCCTTCATTTCATTATCCACTCATTGCTTCAATCATTCGATGAATTATTGAGCACCTACTATACGCCAGGCACTACGCGGGGCCCTAATGATACAAAGACCTATGAGTAATGGCCCCAGGCAAGACAAGTGGGAAGACAGACAGAGATGCAGGATCCAGGGCTGTTGTGCTGGCTGCAAAACAGACGAGGGGCAGCGAATTAGCGGCACGAATACCGTGCTCACGCCGGGAAGAGAAGGGAAGGTTTCACCAAAGAGCCAACATTCAAACTGGGTCTTGAAGAAGGAGTAGGAGGTTGTCAGGCTGACAAATGGTAACGGCATTAGGGAAAGGAAACAGCAGGTGCAGAAACAGGGAAGTGGGGCAAGGAAATGTGTTTGGGAGGTTTTGAGTCGCATACAGTAGTGGAGTCGGCAGGGCACGGGGACAGCAGAGCCCAGCGCTGGGAGGGTGGAGGGCACCAGACTGCGCAGGAGCTCGAACGCCAGGCAAGAAGAGCTTAATCCACAAGGGCCTGGGGAGCCCTGGGACGCTTTTGGGTGGAGGGGAGTGTGCTTTAGAAACCACTCTGATGGTGCCCTGGCAGAGACGGCTGACCACAGGCTATGATTACAGCCCAGAAGGAGAGGGTGAGATCCTGAACTACGACGGTGGGGCTGTGTACGGTGGAACCAAGTTGAAGTTTTTCCAGACTGAGTAAGTAGGGCTTGAAAGTAACTGGCTGGAGAAAATGAGGGAGAATGAGGCAGCGAGGACGTCTACAAAGCAGAGGAAGCCCAGGGCCGGAACGTGCCCAGAGACATGCCTGCTTGGTGAGCACAGCATGTGTTCCCATTTGGTTTATTTGCTAATATTTAAAGATTGGGCGATGAAGACTTGCAAAATGAAAACTGAGGTCTGGCCTCCGGCCTTGAAAAATAAGTTCTGGCCACTCTGGGCCCACACCCCTGGAGAGCATCCACGGGCTGGAGCTGAGGAACAGCTGCCCTGTGGATGACAATGAGCTCTCAGATGGTCGCTGTCCCCACCTGGCCAGCTGTCTTCACTCACAACACATGCCTGGACCTATCTGGGGCTCCTACTCTGATGTTCCTGACGTTGGAAGCTGAGTGGGTGGTAGGACCATGAACCTTATAGGCTACTCAGAAAGAAATACATTTAGAGCAATAGACTTTAGAAGAGAGATAGATGTGTTCACCAGAATACTCATTGCCTCTTAATACAGTGACTTCTGCTGATTAATCTGGACCCCAGACTGTCCCAACTTCTATTTCAATATTGTGTCAGTTGTCGATTTATTACCTTTTAGCTTCAGTCTCACCCTTATGTGTCCTGCTTTGTGACACTGAAGACAGGCCCTATAAACACGTTTCCCTGCGGGCTTGGCAGAATATTAAGCTTCCTCAACAGAGTAATGAAATAACCCTGCAGGAGGACAGTGGCAAGACATCCCCCTGGTTTCTGCCTGGGTCACTGTTATTAGCAGATCATCATCACCATTCAGAGCGGGAGTGCAGTGGCCCTGCAGGTGAGCTCCGGCTGCGCGCTCAGGGCACCCTCCCTCTGCCGGCAGGCTGCAGCTCTGACCCACCCGACATCCTCAAACGCCAATGAGCCCCTCCTGCAGACCAGCCCTTTGGCAGCCAGCACGTCCCTGTGGTGGCCCCGTGGTCTGACGAGGTCCGGATGTCAGCCTATAGCGTGGGGGGACTCTTCGCATCCTTGGTTTGTTTGCTGCCATCTCTTCCTCAGCCTGCAGGTAGCAGCTGCCGTCCTGGAAGTACCTGGGCCTTCCAGCGCCCTTACAAGTCTCTTTTATCCTTATTAGTAGTCAATCACCTTTTCCTAGTTAGCAATTCTTTATATTAAATTTTCTCCGTTCAAATAACCAACATGGCTTCTGTGTGCTGCCTAGACCCTGACTGGTGCAAGAATCCATCCTCAGCCCCGAGGGTCCTTGTGATCTCACTGCTAGCCCGTCTTAGAAGGCGTACTGAAACGTGCAGGGGAACAAAGAGATATGTAGAGGAAAAGAAGCACACGTTGAGAGAAACACATAAATCACCCCAGTGAGGATTCCGTGCCGTGTCTCCTAGATGCCAGCCACGCAGTATCTTGAAAGGCATTGGAACAATGCGTGTCCTACACTTCCATTTTTGAGAGTTTTGACTCTGCCTATTTGGGGAGATAAAAAGCATTTCTTGCAGAGTAGAAAAATGTTACTCTGTCTCCCTTTGGCTGCATGATCTGGGGTCAGTCACTGACATTCGCTCACCTGAAGTGTGGGATAACACAGCCGTGTTACGTGAGGTAATAGACGTGGGTTCTTGACACACTGGGTTAAAACGGCCTCAAATCAGCTCCACTGAGGTATAATTCACAGACAGTAATATGCAATTCATTTTAAATGTACAAAGTTCAATGAATGCAAACAAATAAATGTATTATGTACCTATCCCGACATTCAAGATACAAAACATTTCCAGCACCAGGAAAACTCCCTTCACACCCTTTTTCGGTTAATCTCCCTCAAATCTGCAGCCTCAAGCAAGCATTGATCTGCTGTCACTGCAGATCACTTTCGCCCGTTCTCAGATATTATATAAATGAAATCGTACAGTATGTACTCTCTCTGTTTCTGGCTTCTTTCATTGAAGATGATGTTTTTGAGATTCATCCACGTTGTTGTGTGTATCAACAGTAAGCCATTCTTTTTTACTGAAGAGTTACTGTTCCATTGTATGGATATGTTATAACCTCTTGATCCATTCAAGTGCTGGTGAACATCTGTGTTGGCCCCAGTTTGGGGGTGTTATAAATAAACTATTATTGACATTCATTTACCAGTCTTGGTGTGGACATATGTTTTCGTTTCTCTCTGGTAAAAACCGAGGCATGAAGTTTGCTCAGTCATATGGGAAATAGGCGTTTCACTTCACGTGAAACTGCCGAATTGTTTTCCAAAGTGGTCGCACCATTTTACTCCTCCATCAGGAACGTATAGGAGTTAAAGTTGCCCCACATCTTTGCCAACAGTCGGCACCTTCTGTCTTTCCAAGTTTAGCCACTGTCGTGGGTGTGTGGTTATCCCATTGCTGCTCCGCTTTGCTTGTCCCCAGCAGCTAATAATACGTAACACTCGTTCACGTGCCTGTGGGCCATTTACCCACCTTCCTCTGTAAAGTCTGTTGAAACATCTGCCCAACTTTTAATTGGGCTGTTTGTCTTTCTATGTACAAAGTTTCTTTTTGTAATCTGGATCTGAGTCCTTCATCCAGTTTACGCATTCTGAACACATTCTTCCAGTCTCTGGCTTACTTTTCCATTTTCCCACAGATACACTTCAAAGAACAGGAGCTTTAATTTTGGTTAAGTTCAATTTATCACTGTTTTTCTTCTGCTCCAAGGTCTCTGCTTTTTATTTGGAACGTTGAGACGGTTTGCATCCGTGTCATCACTGTTGTGGCTGAGTTTGCGTTTACCAGCTTCCGATTTGTTGTCTCTTCGTTCCATTTGTCTTTGTTTGATTTTCCTCATTCTCTTGACTTCCGCTGGATTAACTGATTTTTTTTCAGTATTCCATTGCATCTCCACTGTTGGCTTGTTGGGTTTGCGTCTGTTTTATTTGTGGTTGCTCGAGGATTTACATTATGTATCTTTAATTGAACAGAATCTACTTTCAAACAATATTCCTCCACTGACGGGTACCATAAGGACAACGGTGTGTTCCATTCTGCCCCTGCCTTCATTCCTTTACTGTTTGTTGTCACAGTTTACACCTATCTCTGTTCGAGTCCCGTGATGCAGTGATGTAAGCAATTCATTATCTTTTAAAGAAATTAAAAATGAAGAAAAATATCTTAAATTTACCTGTGCATTGCCCATTTTCAGCCCTCCTCCTTGTTTTTCAGAGCTCTAAGTTCTCATTTCGAGTCATTCTGTTTCACATGAAGACAGGTGTCATTCTTTGACATTTCCTACAGTGCGTGTCTCCAAGCAGTGAATTCCCTGAAATGTGTCTGTCTGTCTGTCTGTGTGCCTGTCTGTTGAAAAACATCTTTACTTTACTTTCATTTTTTAAGGATAATTTCACTGAATGTAGAATTCTAGGCTGACAGGGTTTTTACCTTTCAGCGCTTAAGAGATTTCATTCCATTGCTTTCTGGCGTACATGGCTCTGACGAGGAGTCAGCAGAAATTGTCTGCCCTGCCCTGACTCTGGCTGATTTGGGGATTTCCTCTTTGTCACTGATCTGCAGCAGTGTGATGATGCTGTTCCTTGCCGTGATTTTCTTTGTATTTATCCTGCTTGGGGTGTGTTGAATTTCTTGGACCTTCGGGTTTATAGTATTCATCAAGTTTGGAAAACTGTCAGGCGTCACATCTTTCAACAAAGACTGTTAGGCTCTGCTCTGGGCAGCATGTGAGTTACTCATGGATCAATCTGAAGCTTTCTAGACTTACTTTTAATGTTTGCAAAGGTGGGTCTGCAGTACCTCTTACTCTAGAAATGTTTTAGCCCTAGTTTTATTTTATTTTCTTCCTTTTGTACTGAATGTCCCATTTATTCAAGGCGACTCTACAATCTGGCTGGTCAGATTGTATGACTTCCGGAAATTTTTCACCTTACAGCGCCTAGGTGCTTTTAGCTCAGCTTTGCAGAGTTTATCCTTATACATCAATGGTTTAGAATCCAGCAGAACTTTCCGGGGGGCCTGTGCGGATTTCTGGAATACTTTCTCTGCAAGGCCCTCTCCTCTCTGATATTCTGCCTTCTGATGTCTGGCCAATCTCAGGCTCCCCAAACTCTAATATGTCTCCTCAACTCAGCAAGATGACTGTATTCTGCATGGGGTACCTCCCTGAAACCAATCTTGAAATGCCTCCAAGCAGAAAAACAGAGCGACTGTCGAACTCACAATCTCCCCTCGGGAACCAGAGTCCTACTCTGACTATCGTACAACATCTGAACACATTTACCTCACATATTCTGTCCAGTTTTATCATTGTTGATGGCAAGAGGACAGATCTGGTCCCAGCTACCCCATCGTGGACAGCAGCCAAAGCCTCGCCGTGATTCTTTAGATTTTCATTTTACCCCTTGAGAACTCAGCAATCTGTGGATGAAAGACACTGCCAGCCTGAGGCAAAAGGGTTAAAACTCTGAGGGTGTCTTTGTTGCCTCAGAGAGAGGCTTTCATGAAGCCTATGCAGATCCAGGCTTTCTCGAACACAAAAGTGGGAAGGAGAGGTGGTGTCCAGGGACGAGTGAATACTGCTTTAACAACACCCACCCTTCACCTCTATCCCTGGATGAAGACGTAGACTTGCTGATCTGACAGATTCAGTTCAAGAATCAGAGGAGCCTAAAAGAGCACAGATTGTTGTTGTAAGTCCTTCCAGAAGAGCGATATAAGCCTGAGTATAAAACAGAAGTAGTGTTGCAAGATTTTGGCTTCTTTTTCAACCTTGGCAGGATTCTATCTGCACAGAAAGTGTCACTGACAGCCACACGCTGCCAACTCCGATTAAGAACTAGGGACAAGGGACAAGCTATGTAAAAATAGCCCGCATCCACTTGGTCTTTGTATAGATACCTCCCTTTGAGACAAACCCTGAATCCTGGCTAAATAAATCAGGAATTTATATCAGGGGGTGTGTGTCTCTTCCTATCAATAGATAACCCCACCCACAACGTCCAAAGGCTCTACCTCTGATCTAACATATTAGCCAGTGGAGCCCTTTGGAAATGGGTCTTAAATCATTCAAAGAGATCAGAAAAGGCTGTGAAGGTAGCAGGTGGTGGCTCTGGTGCCCATGGGGACGGAGTGGAGGTGGGCATGTTGCCTTGCTCCAGGCCCTTCCTACATCCAAGCACAGCAGAGCCACCTAAGTCTGAGCAACTAAATTTCCTTGCCAAACAAACACCAACATTCATCCTAAACCCTCCCAACCCCAAACCCAATGAAACTAATAAAAGCAAAGCAAGCCGTCTTAAAATTAACACATCCAAGATACAAGCAGAAACCATTGATCAAAACCTCCTATCTTCCTTCACAGCCGACAGCTCCGGAGCAGCCCTAATACCCCATGATGGAATCCTATTATCTACAAAAGAAACTTGCTCCAGAGGAGAGCCACAAACAAAGAGAGAACCAAAGGCGGCGGGCAGAGGGGGAGGCTCCGAAGCTCGCCTCTGCTCCCGCAGAAGGGGTGCCACCCTCAAGCTGAGAGAGCCATTAGAACAGCAGCAATGAAGAGGCACTTCCCGCAAGTTACGAAACTGAGAACAAAATTAAGGAAGAGTCCGGTGGGGAAGGAAAGCTGGAGAGCCCACTTCTTCCCATCTGTGCAAAAGCAAAACAGGCTGATTTCATGTCGGAAGAAAAGAGAATCAACAAATATCTCTTCTTAAATTCTAGAACTGCCTGAATTCAGAAAATACAGGGATTCCAGCTAAAGTCAGGAGTAAGATTCATTAGCAAATGCCTCAAACCCTTAATTCACACTTCAAACACACAAGTTAATTGTGTAACTAACAGAGTGTGACTTGATTATAAGCCACTGGGGGCCGTTAATAGATGAAAGGTGTTTGGATTTCAATGGTGTTTGGATTTCATAACCCGCCTTCACAGGAGAAGTTAAGCTTAGTCACCAGCCCCATTTGCAACACCTGTGATCATGAATCCCACATGGCAAGCAAGCACCTCAGCTTTGAGCTTTTAGAACTGAAGAGTAAACAGGAGGAGAATTCATGAATTTTCTAGAGGTAATTGTTCTACCCTGCTTTGAAGAGCAGTTGAGTTTGGTCTCAGAAGACCCTAACATATGCATGAACACAGGCTTTCTAGCTGACACACAACTCAAAGGCCCCCTGCTATGCTGCTTCAGCAGGAATCCCATTGAGAAAGCTGGATAGGACCACACTCCAATCCTCAGATATTACTGATCAATCGTGCAGACGCCCTTTTCCCAAAGACACAAGCGGAGGACCATGTGAGGCCTTAATTAAAACAATGAAGACTAGGTGTATCAAAAAACTGACCAAATCTATATCAGGTTTTCCTTTGACCGGGTGGGCCCTGTCCTCAGAATTTACAATTCCATTAAAAGGGAAAAAAGAGATCTCCCTCTCTTCTTGCTCCTCGATGATGTCAAGTGGTAATACGAAAGATGAAGAGCCCAAAAGCATCACATTGTGTTATCTGCAGAGCACCAGGTGCTGCAGAGTGGAAAACACAGTCAACGAAATCTATTTTCCTGAGAACCCTGTGAGACGATGATGCATGTAACGTCAAAACTTTTATAAAAAGGGACTTTGCTTTTCAAAGGGTCACAGTAGGGCAACTCAATAGTAGGAGGGCTGAACTGGTCCCTTTTTTTTTTTTCTGGTCATGTGAAAAAAGGAGATTGCAATTAAAGGAGGCCCTCCCTGCCCAATGTGATGACCATCTACAAAGTAAACCCCAGTCTGCAGTCAGCTGCACCCCCAGGAGAGCAGCCTAGATGCAATACTCTTATCCTCACTTGTTGAGCTCCATTAGTTGTTTGAGGATCTGGGTTAGGCATTATGGGGGATATAAGTCAAGGAGAAGATCTAGCTAGCTTTCTCTTCAGGAAGCTTATGATCTTTGAAATCTAGGCACCAAAATTAAGGAGTGACACGAGATCCTAAGCCCATTAAGATCCAGAGTGGGCCATGGGAAGTCCAGGAAGAGATAGGTCAACACAGGCTGAAGGAGTCAGAGTAAGAAATCAAAACGTGACCTCAGGGGAAGGAGAAGGGGTGGCTGTCCTTGGTCCTGAAACAACCTTGTGTTCAAGGGCAGCAATTTCTTACTGCCTGTTGTAACCCATTAACCTATTAATGAGCCCTGAAATCAATCCAGTGTTGTAATTGATTTTTTTCTTTAAAGAATAGGATGGGATGGGATGGGAAAGGATGGGGTGGGATGGAGTGGAGTGGAAGATGCCAGACTGCACTACAGATAGTATTGTTTCTTGAAACTTCTGTTCAGATATTTCACCACAGATAAATATATATATATATGTGTTCTGGGTCATGACATGAAATGCATTTCTGGATGGCAAGGACAAAGGGCTGGATAATCACTGCTGCAGGATACAGGTACAAAGTCCTCCCACGGGCCCACCATCCCCAAACACTGAAGACTCCTGTCCCCAGGAATTCTGACTGAAGTTCCAGCTAGGAGGCAGTGGCAGGAAAGAATAGGGTGAAAATCAAGAGAAA